>NW_025963890.1:50866980-51544279 GCF_023055435.1 Haliotis rufescens
GTTCCTGGTGTTATTTATTGAATGTATGTTAATGTTCCTTGCATTATGTATTGAATGTACGATCACCTTCCTTGTGTTATTGATTGATTGTATGATCACTTTCCTTGTGTTATTGATTGACTGTTTGATCACTTTCCTTGTGTTATTTATTGGATGTATGTTAATGTTCCTTGTGTTATTTATTGGATGTATGTTAATGTTCCTTGTGTTATTTATTGAATGTATGTAAATGTTCCTTGTGTTATTTATTGAATGTATGTAAATGTTCCTTGTGTTATTTATTGAATGTATGTTAATGTTCCTTGTGTTATTAATTGAATGTATGTTAATGTTCCTTGTGTTATTTATTGAATGTATGTTAATGTTCCTTGTGCTATTTATTGAATGTATGTTAATGTTCCTTGTGTTATTTATTGAATGTAAGTTAATGTTCCTTGTATCATTTATTGAATCTATGTTAATGTTCCTTGTGTTATTTATTGAATGTACGATCACCCTCCTTGTGTTATTTATTGGATGTATGTTAATGTTCCTTGTGTTATTTATTGAATGTATGTTAATGTTCCTTGTATTATTTATTGAATGTATGTTCATTTTCCTTACATTATTTATTGAATGTATGTTAATGTTCCTTGCATTATGTATTGAATGTACGATCACCTTCCTTGCATTATTTATTGAATGTATGTTAATGTTCCTTGTGTTATTTATTGAATGTATGTTAATGTTCCTTGTGTTATTAATTGAATGTATGTTAATGTTCCTTGTGTTATTTATTGAATGTATGTTAATGTTCCTTGTGCTATTTATTGAATGTATGTTAATGTTCCTTGTGTTATTTATTGAATGTAAGTTAATGTTCCTTGTATCATTTATTGAATCTATGTTAATGTTCCTTGTGTTATTTATTGAATGTACGATCACCCTCCTTGTGTTATTTATTGGATGTATGTTAATGTTCCTTGTGTTATTTATTGAATGTATGTTAATGTTCCTTGTATTATTTATTGAATGTATGTTCATTTTCCTTACATTATTTATTGAATGTATGTTAATGTTCCTTGCATTATGTATTGAATGTACGATCACCTTCCTTGCATTATTTATTGAATGTATGTTAATGTTCCTTGTATTATTTATTGAATGTATGTTAATGTTCCTTGTGTTATTTATTGAATGTATGTGAATGTTGCTTGTATTATTTGTTAAATGTATGTTCATCTTCCTTGCATTATTTATTGAATGTAAGTTAATGTTCCTTGTATTATTTATTGAATGTTTGTTCATTTTCCTTACATTATTTATTGAATGTATGTTAATGTTCCTTGCATTTTGTATTGAATGTACGATCACCTTCCTTGTGTTATTGATTGATTGTATGATCACCTTCCTTGTGTTATTTATTGAATGTATGATCACCTTCCTTGTATTATTTATTAAATGTGTGTATACTGTTTTTTGGGATAAATATATATGCATGCTCATGTATACCGGTCGTAGGTTTTCGAGTAATAAAGTGATGTGAATTCAATAATCTTGAACGTGCAGTTAAATCCCAAGTAACTCAACCTCATCTTGAGTACAATGCTGATCACGCAATAGACGTGTCGATTACGATGGTGAATTCCTTATCCCTTTGACACTCGTGTCAACCAACCGTCCAGCTCAGTCACCAACACTCCAAGCCGCCACAATCGTTCCGATTAACTCTCATTATATATAACTACCCACTTACATAATACCTACATCACCAGGCCATGGCTTAAATTACCAGCAGCCCAAAGAAGAATGCATCCCGGCTAACAAGCATTAGTGTTCACGGCAATTAAGCGAGACATCTGATTGGTGTAATTATGGAACTTTGTTACTGTGCTTAGAAAAATAATGTAGCTGCGGGATTTATCTGAGTTATCAGACCTAAATAATGAAGTACAGATTATTTAAAAAAATAAATTCAGGAAGATCTCCGGCCTATTTTTTCAACTGTATCACATGTCAAATATCCTTTCTTAAAACATTAATTGAAGATGTTTCTTTGTAGAAAGAACATTGTTACACTATTTTTTGTCATAACTCTATTTAAAATAATCAAATAAAGACAAGTGATTATGTTAAAAAGTTTCACATTTTAGCACTCGTTCAAAATATTAATTTATTATTTATTTAACTTTTTGATTGGAACCACCTTTAACTTATGCTTTACTTTAACATATTTATTTATACACAAGCGTAGAAAACATACCATTATATGTATTTTATTGTGCCTCATAAGTAAAATATGGCTGGGCACATTTATTTCATATTGTACTTTGTATTGAGTGTTGCTTCCTTGTATCTTGACAGGGCTGCCACAAGGCCTCATCCTAGTTCCCCTTGATTTAGCGTCTATGCTCGGCATGCCAGATACAAGTCAAAACGCCGGTAGCGACATTGAAGAGTGACGAATGGCTGCCTGGTCGATAATGAACCTGTCTGAGTATGTGTTGAAGATGCCGTATATCTAAAACACTCTCCGTCCCCTAGGGTACAGAAAGCAGCACACCCCGGGGGGCTTGGTGTATGTAAATAACATTATGTAATCAGCACTCTATTGTCACTGATCACAGGGGACCGCCAGGGGCGTGGGTGCTCAGCTGAGTCTGTCGGTGGGATGGGGGCGCGAATCTGGATTTTCAGGCAGCTTCATTAAGTAATATAGATTAAAGATATACATATCTACATTTTGATATATACACGAAGAAAGGCATTTCACAACATAATTGCTGACAAAAGTTACAAAAAAACCCTCTCTACACAGCGAATGCATGACACTAATTAACATGCCCTCCCATTAACATTCTCAGTATTTTTGTCACACCATGAAACCTTGTAGTCATATATCTTTAAGCGGGCGGTCGGGTAGCCTAGTGGTAAAAGCGTTAGATCGTCACGCCGAAGACCCGGGTTCGATTCCTGACATAGATACAATGTGTGAAGCCCATTTCTGGTGTCTTCTGTCGTGATATTGCTGGAATATTGCTAAAAGCGGCGTAAATCCATACTCACACACTCACTATATCTATAAGGCATAAAAAAATAAAATAAAATCCCGAATGCCCTATAAACACCTGCATAAACAAGCATGTTTACTTTTTTATTAATATAATTGCGTTTGAATCAGTTAGACTGGCATAGATCAGCACGCGCGATGGCTCGGGGCGTGTGGCGGGGTGGAGGCTGGGGGGAGGGGGGGGGGGGGGGATGACACTTGATCGGGGTACTGGTCACGTGAGATGACCTAATAAGGTGACCTATTAATCACGTGGTATAGGCGAAAGGCAAGGGTCACTCCATTATTTAAGGACCGGCGAGCCGAGCGTGAAGACATCTCAGGGTCACTGCCGAGTTTACTGTTGTCAGCCTACATACATAAGCCATGGATGATGATGTTGCTGCGTTGGTTATCGACAATGGCTCCGGCATGTGTAAGGCCGGGTTCGCCGGTGACGACGCCCCCAGAGCTGTCTTCCCCTCCATCGTTGGCCGCCCACGACATCAGGTAAGTTTTTCAGCTTGTAAGGAAGTTATAACAATATACTCGACCAACCAACATGAGAGGTGAATTATATCTCTGCCATCACATGAAAACCGATCCAAGTGTTTGAATGGCTTAATATTTCCCCAAATACATAACCACATTCGTTTATTATCACATGGTTATAACCTGCAGTGTAGATGTGGTTGTAGAGTAACGCTAAGTCTCTGAAAATTTAAAACAAATATTAAAACAAAATATTGAAAAAGAGCAATAGTGAAAAGGGAGATTCTGAATCTGTACACTTGTTGACAGTGCACAGCGAAGAATACGTTTCATTTTCAATAAACATTAACCGTTTGAAGTATTATAGTTATAGAATAGGGACACTACACCATTGACCATATAAACTCATATTCTATAGCGTATTCTTTGATTGGAAGTCCTCTGTAGGGAATAGCAATGATCACACAACCAGATGATTTTGTGGATTGCGAAAGCATGTAACACAATTGAACAACATTTCATAAACTGGAATTTTGATTGGCACATGCGAAATGCAAGTTGATCATTTCTTGGTGCATGGGACGTTTTGCTACTCAAACCAAGCCCGTGTACATCATTGACATTGGTTGTAATTCGGAATCACCTCTCTTATCTGTCATATGCATATTTACATTTGTGCTGGCGATTAGGTGCCTCACTCTGGCAGTGTGGGTTCGAATCCCGGACGGGACTCGGCCCAAAAGAGTACGAGAATCTGTACTTTACTCAGAAAGGGAATCCCAAATATAACATTTGTTACATGTGTGTATTTAATTTTGGTGAAATAATGAACTTGTTTCATTTGTTACACCAGTCGTTTGATCAATTTTGATTTTATTGTTGTGAAACGAAATCCTGCATATGTTATATTACATGTAATGTGAAATTTTCTTTGCTTCCAGGGTGTGATGGTCGGTATGGGACAGAAGGACAGCTACGTCGGTGACGAGGCTCAGTCAAAGAGAGGTATCCTCACCCTCAAGTACCCCATTGAGCACGGTATAGTCACCAACTGGGACGACATGGAGAAGATCTGGCATCACACCTTCTACAACGAGCTCCGTGTGGCTCCAGAGGAGCACCCCGTTCTCCTGACTGAGGCTCCACTCAACCCCAAGGCCAACCGTGAAAAGATGACCCAGATCATGTTCGAGACCTTCAACTCTCCAGCTATGTATGTGGCCATCCAGGCTGTTCTGTCTCTGTACGCTTCTGGTCGTACGACGGGTATTGTTTTGGACTCTGGCGATGGTGTGTCCCACACTGTCCCTATCTACGAGGGTTACGCCCTTCCCCACGCCATCATGAGACTGGACCTTGCTGGTCGTGACCTCACAGACTACCTCATGAAGATCCTGACCGAGCGTGGTTACTCCTTCACCACCACTGCCGAACGAGAAATCGTCAGGGATATCAAAGAAAAATTAGCTTATGTTGCTTTAGACTTTGAACAGGAAATGCAGACTGCTGCCTCTTCCTCTTCATTGGAGAAGAGTTACGAGCTTCCCGACGGTCAGGTCATCACCATTGGCAACGAGAGGTTCCGTTGTCCAGAGGCCCTCTTCCAGCCATCCTTCTTGGGTATGGAATCTGCTGGTATCCATGAAACAACATACAACTCCATCATGAAGTGTGATGTTGATATTCGTAAAGACTTGTATGCCAACACTGTTCTCTCAGGAGGTACCACCATGTTCCCCGGTATCGCCGACAGAATGCAGAAGGAGATCACAGCCCTTGCTCCACCAACAATGAAGATCAAGATCATCGCTCCTCCAGAGAGGAAATACTCCGTTTGGATCGGTGGCTCCATCCTTGCCTCTCTGTCCACCTTCCAGCAGATGTGGATCAGCAAGCAGGAGTACGATGAGTCCGGCCCATCCATTGTCCACAGAAAGTGTTTCTAAAGCACACTAAGCGATTTGTTGGACAATGTGTGCAATATTCAGTCACGCATACATCTTCACAAACCGACACTTTATCGGTTGCTCAAATAATATATTTGATTTTTCAAAAATAAAGTGAAAAAATAAGCTTTTCTATACTTTCTTTTTACTTTCTTGGATGTTTGAAAATTGTCAACAAAACAAAATCAAACTGTAAACACTGGGGAATGTCTTAGTCTCGAATATCTGCGGGAACAGATTTCATAGAGCTTAAAGGCAAAATAATGATGAAAATTAGTGATTAGTGATTTACAGAGTTCCTGGGAATGTGTCTTGAGTGTTATGCTATTAACGTGACAGCCAAATATGACCGATTCAGTTGATTCGTATCAGGACATGTAAGGTTATATATATCGGAGGAAACGCACCTCCAAGGATTGGGTTGGAAATGTAAAATCCTCGGGATATTCAATCCAAGGGACCTTCTTATGCGCCTGCTCCTTTCAACCAGTTCTGTGCTGATGGTAAGACTACTTATCAGGATGTTCTGGGTTCCATGCCAGTCATCCTTAATGAAAAGGTTTCAATTCTTGTCTTCGATATTAGAACACTGATGTTTGAAGTCCAAACTTCATCTTACTGGGAAAGCCTCGGAGCACCTCATTGCTGGGGTTAAATACACATCTGAAAATGTAAGCCAATATTTCATCTTAGATAACGCTTTATTTCACTTTTCATTCTGGATTATTTGCATGACGGGTTTTAGACTAATATCTGCAAGGAAATCATAACAAATACAAATAAGAAAGTAGACCTGTGCCGCTCAGGAAAATGTCATCCTTGTCAGGTCATAAATACCCTCTTTTTAATTTCATAGCATTATTATTTCTGGCCCGGTTATCGGATCTTGTTTCAATCTGGATCAATTGCATGACGGTTCTTTTTGCATGACTAATATATGCATCTGAGTGAGTGAGTTGGGTTTAACGCCGCTTTCAACATTATTCCAGTTATATCGCGACGTCTCAGTTTAATGTGGGAGGAAAGCCCGAAGTGATGCAGGTCTCAGACGTTTACCACACGACAAACTTCGAAACATATACTCGGGGCGAACCGGGATTCGAAGCCACAATCATAGATTTCTGGTGTGCCGAAGGAACGCAACTCTGCACAGCGCCTTAGACGACTGGGCCACCCGTG
This sequence comes from Haliotis rufescens, assembly GCF_023055435.1. Taxonomy (NCBI): domain Eukaryota; kingdom Metazoa; phylum Mollusca; class Gastropoda; order Lepetellida; family Haliotidae; genus Haliotis; species Haliotis rufescens. The sequence continues at coordinate 50,873,626 of NW_025963890.1, forward strand.
CCCTCTAATATCTGCAAGGAACTCATAACAAATATAAATAAGAAAGTAGAACTGTGCAGGTGTAGGTTATATGTATACCCTCTAAACTTCATAGCCTCATGATTTCTGGCCCGGCTGTGATATTACTCACTCACTCACTCACTCACTCACTCACTCACTCACTCACTCACTCACTCACTCACTCACTCATGCTGAATCTTTAAAATTGCTTGAAAAAAAAGTTAAATCCGGCGTAATCACTCACTCACTCGTTGTCAAAAGACTATAACAGTAGTCAAGCCGAGAACGAGAGGAGGATAGCTTTATGGTTTTCAGACTTAGTGAGTGAGTGAGTGAGTGTGTTTTTACGCAGCTTTTAGCAATATTCAAGCAATATCACGACTGGGGGCACCGGAAATGGGCTTCATATATTGTACCCATGTCGGGATTCGAACCCTGGTCTTCGGCTTGACGAGCGAACGCTTTAACCACTAGGCTACCCAACCGCCCCTTTCAGATCTGCTAAGAAATACATAATAAATATAAATAATAAAGTGCCTGTGCCGCTCGTGAAAATGTTAACTTTGTAAGGTCACTGCATAACAAGATATTTATCAAGAAAATCTAAATACCCTCTTAACTTCAGAAGTGAGTTTTTCTGACCCAAGCCGTGATATTGCTAAAAGCGGCGTAAAACGATATTAACTCAGTATTATTCCTGGAGGGTTTTACAACTACCTATTGTCAGGACGTGATGTGCATACATGTATACTGGAGATGCAGATAGTAGCAACCAATGCATAACTACCTATACTAGGGAGTATCTCAAAAGGAATTATGTCACTTATGTCAAATTTCAAAATGTCGAAAAGTCAATAGAATTCCAGTTTCCGAGAAATAACTCAAGGATCCCCAAGGACTTCCTGAATTTAGTAAGAGCAAACTAAAATGAAGATCTGACATTGACAAAGCGTGTTGTGCATTGTGTGCCCGACGGCCTGGAACGTTCCTCACGCCCTCATCCACAGCTTCAATCATACTCGCACTGTACTGAAATACTCACACATTCACAGCATACTCACAGCATACTCAAATGATACTAAATGATACTCACATCATTCTCAAGTCATAGTCACATGCTATACACTCCATACTCAAATCATATTCACATCATACTCATATTACACTAAAATCATAATCACACTATTCTTACGCGATGCTCAAATCATACAAACATCAAAGTCAAATCATATTACGTCATACTCAAATCATACTGACATCATATTCAAATCATACTAAATGATACTCACGTCATGCTCAGTACAAACTCAATCATTCTAAATCATACTTACGTAATAAACCATACGGAAATATAATACTGACATACTCACATCATACTTAATCATAATCACACCATATTCATACCATTCCCAAATGTTACTCACCCGATACCCAAATGATACTCGCACAATACCCAAATGATACTCGCACAATACCCAAATGAATATTCGCACAATACCTAAATGATACTCGCACAATACCCAAATGATCACTCGCACAATACCCAAATGATACTCGCATATCACTCGCACAATACCCAAATGATACTCGCACAATACCCAAATGATACTCGCACATCACTCGCACAATACCCAAATGATACTCGCACAATACCCAAATGATACTCGCACATCACTCGCACAATACCCAAATAATACTCGCACAATACCCAAATGAAACTCGCACATCACTCGCACATCACTCGCACAATACCCAAATGATACTCGCACAATACCCAGATGATACTCGCACAATACCCACATGATCACTGGCACAATACCCAAATGATACTCGCACAATACCCAAATGATACTCGCATCAAACCATCACCATATTCACATCACACTCAATGATACTCACACCTTGGTCACGTCATACGACGACACGCTAGATGTATGGGCTGGAGTAAGTATGGATAGAACTCTCATATACTCGTATGTGACGGTTGGTTGGATAATCTAGTGGTTACAGTGTTCGCTCAGTCTAATATATCGTGTTTATTGGGATTATCCGTATCTTAAAAGTGTTTGAATATTGACATGAGTCATGTAACCAGATCATGTCACTGCCAGTTTGTACGTGAAGAAAAAACTGATAACTGGTTCAGCAGCTGCGCGAGGTATGTTCGAAATACGCCAAAACGCCTGGGTGACACAGAGAGAAAGGAATGATCGATAATGAACCTGTCTTGAGTATATATTGAAGATAACGAGAGAGAGAGAGAGAGAGAGAGAGAGAGAGAGAGAGAGAGAGAGAGAGAGAGAGAGAGAGAGAGAGAGAGAGAGAGAGAGAGAGAGAGAGAGAGAGAGACTTATTGCCAAGCGCGTCAGGCAGGGTAACAACAAGTAGAGAGAGTATTTTCGGACCAAATCCATACCACCTTACCTCCAACTAATACCGTCCTGAGTAGTACCTACCTGATCATGACCTTTGGTATTTGCATATATGTCAGTAAATGATCCAGATGGACACTGTTTTCATCCGCTTATAATAGTTGCTAAAGAAATGTACTGCTTAGTGTACAGGCATATGCACGTTAACAAAAAACGTAGATCAAATATGGATATCTTTAATCGACGTAAATAGATAAAAGAAGTACAATTAAAGAGACAAAGCCCTTTGCACAACAACAACAACAACAACAACAACAACAAAAGCGAAAACCCTTTCCACATTCATAAGAAATCTCTGTTAACAGCAGAGTCGATTGTACGATTCTGACTATAATTATCATGAGCACGTGTTAATGAATAAAACAACGTCAAAGCAAGAAAACAAATTGGCATGGCTGAAATGATGGTCTCTGCTGAAACGTTCCATGGAGGTCCACACTAGGAATGAGTATTAAGTAGTGAAACGAGAGCGTCAAACATAACCATTGTGTTATGTTTTATAGTGTTACTGATAATAGACAAAATATGCACTGAATCGATACTAAAATTGAACAGATTACTGCACTAGGGCCTGTCATGTGTCGTATTATCTCATTACGTAGCTGTGTATATACTGTATATTGACCTATTTATCAAACATTATTTGGCAGACATACAGGGTTCTCATGAACCTCTTTAATTTGAGGATTAACACAATTTTGTCATTTAAATTGGATGATTGGAGATGATGTCAAACATTACATTAGTGATTCATTTAATACTCAGCTCATTTCACAAACATTGCTTCATTTCAAATCCAGCGTTTCTCATACAATGTATTCACAATCAACATGTATGTTATTCACGGGCCCAGGGATTTATACAGTGATAACAAAATATGAATCCATACGTGCTTTTTATACCTTACAAGTATATACTCACACACACATATATATTTGTGGAGAGCGCCGAAATGTTTGGCTTATGGTTTACAATAGTATTACAACTTAGGATAATTAATGACATCTTTAAAATGTACTCTTCAAAAAAAGAAACTTGACATAGATGTAAAACCACTTTTTGCCAGATATCTAAAATAATTACATTAAATGAGAACCAAATAAGTCAAACAGAAAGATGATGTGTCTATAATTCGCGATAACACATGCACGTTTGGGGATCAATTTTTCAGCTTCATCCAAACGCAACCGCCTGTAAAAAACGTGCAGCACAGGATCCTGCATTTAGGCATGCAGGCCCCCCTGCTGAATGGGTATAAAAATCCACATCAACGGCTGTTCATACAGTCCTTATAACGGCAGTAGAGGCGGTGACAGAATGCCAAGACTGAATGCAGCTCAACGGAACAACGCAATTGGGAGATTACAAGCTGGATCAACTCAGCAAGGCACTTTGGCGTATCCAGACAGACAATCTCCGCACTGTGGACCCGATACAACAACACCAACATAGTTGACGACAGACCAAGGTCAGGAAGACCAAGGGTGACAACCCAAGCACAAGATCGATACATCCGGCTGCGACACCCCCGAGACCGCACTACCACAGCCACGTCTACAACCACACAGATCCCTGGGGTACGCAGAATATCAGATCAAACGGTACCCAACAGACTGAGGGAGGCTAGACTTTTTGCTGGACGTTTTGCACGAAGACCTGTTCGACGTCATGTATTGACCCAACGTCATCTGGCGGACCGTCTGCTTTGGTGCCAACAGTGGGTTAGATTGGCACGTGCAAGGTGGAGAAATGTACTGTTTACTGACGAGTCCCGTTTCCTACTCACACGTGCTGATGGGCGCGCACGTGTCTACAGACGTCGGGGTGAACGTTACGCCCCCAACTGTGTGCAGCAGGTTGTCTCATTTGGCGGCGGGAGTGTCATGGTATGGGCCGGAATTCATCACGGTGGTAGGACGCCTCTCGTGCATGTGGCAGGTGCATTGACAGGTGTGCGTTACAGAGACTTGATCCCACAGCCTGACGTTTTTCCTCACGTCAACGTTCATGGCGGACAGTTCCAGCAGGACAACGCTCGACCGCATATTGCACGTGTTTGTCAGGACTTCTTACAGCACAACAACATCCAGACATTACCTTGGCCAGCCCGGTCACCAGATTTGTCCCCGATTGAGCATCTGTGGGACAAGTTGGATCGACGCGTTCGCAGAAGGAATCCACCGCCCCAAACACTTCCGGCGCTTCTTGATGCACTTCAGCATGAATGGCAGCACATCCAACAGCGTGTTATTGACAACTTGATTGCATCTATGGGTCGTCGGTGTCAAGCGGTGATTGATGCACGTGGTGGGCACATCCGATACTGACATTTTCTGTACCCCTGTGACATTAACTGTATCGTGTACGTGTGTCTGTCTAGGTGACACGATTAATGTTTTGAACATTGTGTACATTGATCTTCAAACAGTGTTTCAATTATGGTTTCTGTGTCCTATTTTGAAACAATCGCATTATATTGCATTTTGAAAGTTAGTGTCAAGTTTCTTTTTTTGAAGAGTATATAAATTTCTTAAGTGCTAAGAAAATATATTTCCCTAGACTGTTGAGTAAAAGCGGATTCGAGCTGAAACTGAAACTGAATAAAAGATTATACTAATTAACTTAAGATTGGTTTGTTTAACCATATTGTTTCTAAAGAAACCCGAATTGGTGAACAAGCAGGTTTGCTTATTTTAACACTGTTCCGGGAAATACAGAATTGATTTAAACCCGAGTTAAGGTTAAAGCATGAATGTGCCTAAAGTATCTAAATAAACCAATTTCAACCAATTGTGTTAAGAGTACGTTTGCTGTGGTATATAAGCGTTGTCAAAAAAATGATTGCATATCAACATGGCTGGTCTCCAGAATGTTGAGTTTATTTTTTCACAGAAAGGAAGCGCACAAGTTTTGTTTAATGGATATCGTCACACCAAGATTGTAGAGAGACAGACTTGTATTCACCGCTGGTAGTGTCAAAGGATGCCTATTTCATTACAGCCAAGCCATTTGGAGGAAGACACAGGACTTAGAACTTGGTTTGTCTACTGGGTTGACGACGGAGCACGATTCCCACTGCATTGTCTAACCATCACTCATCGATAGGTCCGAAAACAAACAACAATCTGGAAGGATTCCACAGCAGACTGAACCGTGGACTAGGTCATCGACATCCCAACATCTTCTGCTTCATTGAAGTCATCAAGAAGGTAGAACATGCAGATCGGGCCAAGATTTCGCAGATCGACTTTGGTGCTACCCCCAGGTGTAGAAAACGAGTCTAACGAGAGGTAGAGGATCTTGTGCCGCTTAAAAGAACATTTGGCCCAGGGATTAAAAACACCCATCCAATACTTGGATGCTGTTGGTAATCTTTTGAAACTTGGCTATTGACTTATTGTGATTATCATCTGACTGATTAGTAAAATAAAATGTATATAAATATTCTTGGGGTTAATCCATTAAAATGACAAAGGTAACAGGCAGGGGATTAGGTGTGCTGTAGGTGTTTTGGCATGTAGGCGTTTTGGGAGGACACCAAATAATACTTAGGTAAAATGCTGTCTCTTAAATCTGCTTAGAATGGACATTGGAGGCAGAAATGGTATTCTAATTCTACTATTAAAGACTATGCAATATGGACAGAATAATGACTAGAGCATCTAAATTTAGGTAAAGCTTTAAGATAGATCATATTGTGAATACAAAAAATATAATCTTCCAAACCATATTCTATTTTAACATGTCTGTAAAAGTTTATTTTAGAGAAGGTGTGATAGTATCGTTCCATGTCTGAACATCAATATCTTTACAGCGTTTTACAAATTGATCAATAAATAAATAAATAGCCAACCCTTTGATGGAGCAAAACGTAGCTTTATTCGGGGTTTGAGGTCTAAGACCTAATACTAATTTACAAAACCTGTCATGAATTATATCAACATCTGAGAATGGGTGGAAACCCAATGCCTCAGATCCATATATTAAAATTAGCATGATTTTAATATCAAAGATATGAAGCTGTATAGTTATAGGAAGTTTTTGAAACATAACAAAATTACATTGCAACATTTGGATAACTTTCCAAGCTTGTTGCGCTAATCTTGTTTGGGTAAAGTATCATGAGGCAGATGAGAAAAACTGAACACCTAGCTATTTATAGCTAAATACTATTTCAAGATGATTTGTGTTAAAGCAAATGTTTTCATAACACCGTAATGGTCCACTATTTCTAAAAAACAATGATTTAACTTGATAATTGTTCACAGGTACAGTAAACTACGGTTATAACGAACTCAAAGGGACTACTAATTTTAGTTCGTTATAACCGTAATTCGTTATAAGCATACATACAGCATAACTACAGCATATAGTCGGGACTAAAACGTTAGTTCGTTATATCCGTTAGTTCGTTATAAGCGTGTTCGTTCTAACCGTAGTTTACTGTATACCCATAAATACCAAATCGTACAATGCAGCAGTTAAATGAATGATTTTCGGAAACAGTATGTTACGTTATAGTCAGCAATATTCCAGCAGAGCCACGTATGTGTTACTACAACATCATATTCGTAAATAAAACTGGTTGGTTGGTTTGTTGTTTAACGCCGCCCTCAGCAATATTCCAGCTATAAGATGGCGGTCTGTAAATAATCGAGTTTGGACCAGACAAACCAGTGATTTATTTCATGAGTTTCGATCCACGCATTTGGGATCGATGACATGCATCAACCAAGTCAGCGAGCCTGACCACCCGATCCCGTTCGTCGCCTCTTACGACATGCACAGTCGCCTTGTACTGCAAGCATTGGTTGCTGAAGACCTATTCTACCCCGGATCTTCACGAGTTCGTAAATACAGCATAAAACTCACATTATCTGAGTGTACCGCGGTCTTGTTTTTTAAGGGTCGACGGCGCTATATATTCTGTGCTTAATGGACATTGAAAACAGGAACAATGTTCTGTACTGCCCATGAAACTAGCTTTTAGCCGCACTGGTTGCTCTTTGCTACTCATCAGAACATTTCAGGGAAGATTTACTTTCTGCAGTTTTGTGGTTTGTTATATGTATTCAATCGCGGGATAATAGGCCGTTAATCTGTCCCCTGAAGATCCAGGTTAGAAGTGGTCTTCAGCAACCCATGCTTGTCGTAAGAGTCGACTAACGGGATAGGGTGGTCAGGCTTGATTGATGCATGTCATTGTATCCCAATTGCGTAGATCGATGCTTATGATGTCAACCACTGAATTGTTTAGTCCAGACTCGATTATTTACAGACCGCCGTCATATTGCTGAGTGCGGCATTAAACAAAAAAACTGCCAATGGTTCTTACAAAGAATTAGATTAACAGCTGCACTTACACATGGTTAGAAAATGAGAACGATACTGCTTTATTCTTGCAAAAGTATTTCTGCGTTTGATAATAAAATTACAAAAGCAATAGTATCATATAACTTTTCCTTTGCGGCAAGTTTTGTTGTATTACCAGTGAAGGAGAGTAGCGAATGTAATACAGTAAAGGTCAGGGTTCACGATCAGCCAATGAAATGTCAAGACTGACCGAATTTTGATAGCAATATGTGCACTTCATTCCCCTGAGGTTGGTTAGCTATATGACGGCGGTCTGTAAATAATCGAGTCTGGACCAGACAAACCAGTGATTTATATCATGAGCATCTATCCACGCAATGCATCAACCAAGTCAGCGAGCCTGACCACCCGATCCCGTTAGTCGTCTCTTACGACAAGCTTAGTCACCTTTTACTGCAGGCATGGCTTGCTGAAGATCTATTCTACCCCGGATTGCCTCTGAGGTAATAGTACTTGAAACATATATAATATAATGAGCTATACATTCAAAACGTCCACAGTGTTCCTCATAATAAAGAAGTTGACATCCATATATTCTCTTCCCTATGGGCAAAATATGTTTGTAAATTCAGGCCTCGGTAGGGAACAGAAGAGGTTCAACGTCGGCGAAGAGCTCGTGCCAAAGAGAGATAAACTGAACATTACGTACCCAACGACTGTGAAACCATGGAAGAGATCTGGCGTCACAAAAATAGTCTCCTTTTACGGGCACAATATGTTTCGTGATAATCAAGCTCTGTTTGAAGATGACCCAGAAAGGTTCTTGCAAGGATTTGTGACCGTGGATGAAACCTGCTTTCACAGCTTTCCGTCTAAACAATAATAAAACCTGTGGAATCATTTGACATCACGACTACCAAAGAAGGCACAAACCGTCACATCACCTAGAAAGGGTATGAACTTGGATGCCGAGAGTGTCGCCATGTTGGACTATCTTCCAAATGGCCGAGACAATAAACGTGGCATATAATGCGATTCATATACAAATACGTATGACGTGGTCCACATCGTACTGTGGACAATGCTTAAGGAGACATTTCTTATGATCATGGAAATAGTTTTGTCGCTTTTTTGAAGGAAACAAGAAAATCAATAGATATACTGGAGCTAATCAAGGACATCAGAGTTTCTTTCACTACATAAATCTGAGGACGACGACATTTTCAAAAGTGCTAAGTCTCTCAGCCGAAGTTACAGGTTTTCATAAAAGTTTTGTAGACAAAAATAGAGTTTGAGGAAATCTACAGTTAAACCTTGTTTGTCAAGAAAACGAGAATTACGTCTCTCCACAATAGACATTACTCCATCACATGATTCGCTATTCAGGTTGTTTGAACTGCAAACGGTACCTTCCTGGGGTCTCACTTGTAATGGGGAACTTGTTTTCCCTACTCGAGATTGTACAGAGTACATAATTATGAACAATACACCCCTTTATACGTTAATGAAATACTGACATTGAGCTAATGAGATAAGCAAGAATGAACATGTTAAAGTACTAACATCAATAAATGTATTCACATTCCCATTAAAATGGAAATGCAATAATAGTGTGAATTTAGATGAAATGGTTATCAGATATAAAGCACACACATTAATCATTCACCTTATAATAAATATGATAAAAATCGAAATCTGAGTACAAACTATGCTATTATGAAGAGAGAATAATACATAAAAACAATTAAGAAACCATGAAAGATGCCTAATCAACATCTTTGTCATTGCTTTCATAGAAGTCCGGTTATCTTAACACGCATATATATAGCCTCTTGGTGAATGTAGAGTCATTCGGTCCCCAGCTGGCGTGCAACAAGGAACGACTCTTGCTCTTACACATTTCTGTCAAAATGTCTGCGGTGGTTATCGACAACGGATCCAGCTTGTGTAAGGCCGGGTTCGCTAGTGACAATGAACCAAAGGTTGTCTTCCCCGAAGTTGTTGGCCGCCTCAGGTATCAGGTAATACTTTTATTGGACATTAATAAACAATATTGGCTCATCAAATGGGTGAAGGGAACCAGTGTGTAGTATGTGTAATTGAACTATGTGAGAGAGTGAGTGAGTTGTGTTTAACGCCGCTTTTAACAGTATTGCAGTTATATCACGGCGTGTCAGCTTTATGTGGGAGGAAAGCCCGAACTGATGCAGGTCTCAGACGTTTACTACTTCGGTGAAACCCATGAGCACGGGTATGGTGCAGACAAATCTAGAAACATAATGGGGGCAAACCGGGATTCGAACCAACAATCATTTGTTTCTGGCGTGCACAGCGAATTGCGGCGCCTAAGACGACTGCGCCACCCGTGGCCCCACATGTCATCTGAAATTAACTGAGAAGACATTAGGTGAAATGCATCTCCTTGTAGATAACCTATTCGTGAAATTTGGGAATAGGACATTTAGGCAAGAACTAGGCATCCCCATGGATACCAACTTTGATCTGCTCGTTGCTGATCAGTTTTAAAAATCAGAAAAAGGGAACTTGGCCATGAAGTTTATTAATAAATAAACTTCGGGTATACCGATGATCTGATATCGGTCAACAATGACCAAATATCCATATTCCTTCCACTTATTTACCCAACTGAGCTAGAAATAAAGGAGGCCAGTGAAACAGCCTCATCTGTTGATATTTAGATATATGCATACAGATTCATGTGATACAAACTGTCTACAAGACTGTATGATGAGGGATGACTTCAACCTTACAACAGTCAACATTTCCTTAAGTTGAGTAATATGCCGAAGACATTTCCAAATTGTTTAACGCATCAGTGACAGAACTGATATCTCATACAATTTCATATGTGCAGATGCCAACGTAAGTTTTAAGGTGAACAATTGACTTCGATGTGTTTGTGACGGGTGGGTTATGACACGCTCATCTTTTTGTGAAACACCTGGTATAATAACTATTTGAAAGTGATTCATAAACACATGCTTATGAATTAACTGGAATCGTATAATAAGTGCAGAGATTTCTGATGGTTTGGACAATTTTTGTCGCTGTTTTCACATTATGCATAGGACATTTAACTATGTGTGTGTTTTTCCCCAGGGTTATATGGCTGGTTTTGGACAGAAAGATACCTACGTCGGTGGAGAAGCTATATCCAAGGGTGGAATTCTTACACTTAACTACCCTGTTCCACATGGAATAGTTACAAAATGGGAAGACATGGAGGAGATATGGCGTCACATGTTCGATAACGAGCTCCATGTGGCTCCAGAAGAACATCCCGTGCTCTTGACAGAGGCTCCACTTAACCCGATGGTTAACCGTGAAAGGATGGCTCAGATGATGTTTGAAACCTTCAATGTCCCATCTATATATGTGGGCGTCCAGGCTGCTCTGTCTTTGCATGCCTCTGGTCGTACCACAGGTTTGGTTCTGGATTCAGGGGCTGGTGTCACCCACGCCGTACCCATCTCTGAAGGTAAAATTGTTACTCCAGGCATTATCAGGCTGGACTACGCTGGCGCAGACGTGACATCATATTTGATGAAATTATTAACAAAAGGTGGTTTCAGCTTCACTACCACTGCCGAGAGAGAAATCACTAATGACCTCAAGAAAAAACTTTTGTACATTGCCCTCGATTTTGAGCAGGAACGTGCTGCCTCTTCCATCTCTTTGGAGAAGACTTTTGAGCTTCCCAGCGGTGAAATTATCACAGTTGGTACAGAGAGGTTCTGTAGTCCAGAGCTTCTCTTCAAGCCATCAATTATTGGTGCTTCTCAGGACGGCATCCATAAGGCAACATACGATTCGATTATGAAGTGTGATGCTGACATCCGTAAAGATTTATATGCTAACATTATTCTCTCGGGTGGTAACACCAAGTTTCCTGGCATGGCTGAAAGGATGCAAAAGGAGATGACAGCCCTTGCTCCATCAACAATGAATATCAACATCATAACTCCTCCGGAGAGGCAATACTCCACCTGGCTCGGTGGCTCCATCCTTGCTTCAAAGTCCAACTTCAAGGACATGAGCATCAGCAGGCAGGAATACTATGAGTCCGGCCCATCCATTTTGCACACAAAGTTTTGAGACTTTCAGACATTCTTCTAATAACATATTGTGTCCTGAGGTAAATTAAAGCAAATGATACCGGATAATGTTTAGGAATTATAGATTATAAAGTAATTATGTAATTTGGGTGTTAAGCGTCAATATAATGCATGTTTGTGTTGTTTTGTTACTGTTATTATCTGAATATAAAATGGAGACAAAATATTTACTCAGAGCCTTTTATGTATACTCATTCTGTAGTTCCAATAAATTAATCTGCCTAAAGATCTTCCTGTTTTTTTTCACATTTTTAGAGGTATGTACACACATACACACGCACACCATGGCGTACCATAAACACGTATTTCATGGTTTATGATAAGACCTTTGACAATCATGATGGTTTGATGTTGGCCTTGGTACATCATCGTTACAAGGCTTGTGTTTACGCTTCATAACGATCGTGACAGAGAAGCAGAAAAACTTTTAGCGATACATTCACAGTCTTGGAGGGAGTAAACAATTCAAGGATTGCTCCCTCCAAGGCTCTCCTGTGCAGAGTTGCGTCCCTTGGGCACGCCAGAAACCTATGATTGTTGGTTCGAATCCCGGTTCGCCGCGATTATGTTTCTAGGTTTGTCAGCACCATACCCGTGCTCGTGGGTTTCACCGAAGTGGTAAACGTCTGAAACCTGCATCACTTCGGGCTTTCCTCCCACATTAAGCTGACACGCCGCGATATAACTGTAATACTGTTAAAAGCCGCGTCAAACCAAACTCACTCACTCACTCAGGATCGGGCATTAAGCGATATACTACAGTCAAACAAAAGACCACTGCTGCTCTTCCGCCGCCATGTTCGTTCCACCCTGCGACAATCATGCCCAAGGCCATCGATTCACATCGGTTTGCATCATTTAGTGCAATCAACTATTTGCTGCAGTCTGCTAACATTAGTGATGGACACAAAGTGGAGAGAGATTCTTTATTTCCTCTAGATTTCAGTCTGACGATTACAAATGCATTGGCTTTGGTTTTACAGCAATTGTTTGACCAAATGTTTTGTTTTGTTGTTTAACGCCGCACTCATCAATATTCCAGCTAGATGACGGCGGTCTGTAAATAATCGAGTCTGGACCAGACAATCCACTGATTGACATCATGAACATCGATCGTCGCAATTGGGATACGATGACATGCATCAACCAATTCAGCAAGCCTGACCACCCGATCCCTTTAGTCGCCTCTTACGACAAGCATAGTCGCCTATTACGACAAGCATAGTCGCCATTTACGGTAAGCCTGGGTCTTCACGGGTCACCTCTCAAATAAAGCACAGGTAGATAACAAACCGCATAGAAATGTCCATGAGAAACACATGATCATGGTATACGACAGCCACTGTATGTTAATGAGAGAGTGAGTAAGTGTTGCCGCATCAGCAATATTGCAGTTATTAAAAACAAAATCAATTTCCTTTAGAAAACATTATTTAAAAATGATGATGACGATCACTAAAAGTTCCCTTTTCACGGTAAACAGTAAAAACTGACATTCAAAATTTAAGATCTACATCTTTTCATACAGTTTAATTTTTTTTAAATAGGCTAATTGAAAAGTTCGGAAATAGTTTGAACTGTATAAAAGCATTGACGAATAAGTGCCAAATCCACACATTCAAACAAAAGGTGCTTCATAGTCAAAGGACCATGGCAAGGTGTACATTGAGGGGGATCTTCTTCCTTCAATAAGAAGGAATGAGTCAAATGACTGTGTCCAATAGGACATCGTCGGATAACAACTTCATCTTGACGACTTAATCAGGTAGGTGCATGATTTCCGATCAAGGGGTATATAGCATGAAGCTTTTTTAATACTTAATATTTAAGTCCACCTTTGCTACCACATATTTCCAACATATTGGCGAATAGCAGGCTTCAGGTCAGTATATGGGAAAGTACCTGCCAAGAATGATTTCCCAAGAGCAGCTTTAGCTGCAGAATCTGCTTTAGTATTTCTACTGATGCCAACATGACTGGGGAGCCAACAAAAGACGATGTTATTATTCGCCACGGACAATTCAAATGACATTTCAAAATTACTGCTAAAAAGGGATGGTCAGTTTTTGATTGCCTGTAAACGGGATAAACTATCAAAAAATGATAAAACTGGACTCTTTTGAACATTCAATACGTTGCAAGGCTAATGGTATAGCCTTAGCCTCTGCCGTAAAATTAGAAATTCCATCAGTTAATCGTAATGATCATTTGTAACAGCTGCATTTTGGGATCCATCAGTGTATATGTTTGTATACCCTGTATATTGATGTTTAATATCTAGGAAGGCTTGTTGGTATGATAAGGAGTTCGTATCTGCCTTTTTCAAGTTCGTTAACTCAAAATTGACAGTAGGCTGTATTGACTGCAAGGGTGTCACTTCGGGTAAGTTATGAATTGCAATTGAAGAAATGTTTAGATCTGCATCTGTAATGCATTGTTGAATCCGGATACCAAGTGGAGGTTTCTTGTCATACAAAGTCTGACATGGAGGATTAAAACGATGTTAAACGCCGGATTGGATGGATTGGAATGAAGTTTTGTAACGTATTGCAGTGCCAGTTTTATTCTTCTGATATCAATGCAAGGTTAATAAGCTTCGACAGGGGAAGTTCGAAATGCACCCAGACACAATCTAAGACCTTGATGGTAAAAGGTGTTAGGTTCTTTAATGTACGGTTGACGGGCTGAACCATATATGAAACAGCCGTATTCAAGTTATCCAATCCATGTTCTATAGAGATATAACAAAGTGTGTTGGTCTCTACCCCATTTTAAGGATGCCACTTTTATTGGAATATTATTCAAAGTCAATTCTGGATCTTTATGTATTTTACGTTTATTGCAAAAATGAATACAACAGGTTTTAGTTTTAGAGAACTTATAACCAATTTCTTGAGACCATTTATGCATTTTATTGAGGCAAAGTTGTAACTGTCATTCAATGGTATTCATATTTCTACCACGGCAAGATACATGGAAATCACCAACAAATATGAATCATGAAGATTATCATTTAAAACGTTTTCCAGGCTACTGATTTTATGCTAAAAAGTGTCACTGATAAATACTGCCCTGAGGGACCCCCATTACTTGATTAAATATCTCTGATAATGTGGAGCCCACACTTTAAATTGTCTATCTTCTAAAAAGCGTTTGATCAAATCAGGCATACGGCCACGGCCTCCATATTATTGAGATCTTTTAAGATGCCATGTTTCCATGTTGTATGTACCTGTTGCCGGGTGGAGGTAGGTGCTACTTCCGTAATTAACATGGACTTTGCTTATCAAGAATGTCTTCAAGTACTTTCCCCTTGTCATTATGTGTAGATGATCCCCAAGAGGGATTGTGACCATTTAAGTCACCCATAATAATGAAGGACTTGGGAAATTAGTCAATGAGATTATCCAGATCCATGATTTGAGGAGCGTATGATGGAGGTATAAGGAGGTATATAAAGAGCACAGAGTTATTGCAATATGTAAAGTTATGCGTACTGCAACGGCTTGTAGGTTAATATTTAGGGTAATAGAACTATGTAGTGTACCCTGTTTCACAAGTATACTTGCGCCACCACAGGCCTTATCATTGGTAATCTTTGCAAACGAACTGTAGGTATCATAGTGGCGTAAATAAAATGGATGATCATCTCTTTAAAACGTTTCCTGGAGGCTCAATGTCACGTGGTTATAATCTTAAGCTAAAAGTAACATTTGTTCAAAATTAGCTCTAATACCTCGACAATTCCATTGTGTCGGCGTATTAGTCATTTAGGGTGTGTTATTGGAGAGCGCTCTCGACCATTCTTCTTGGGGGATAGCTGCTGGAGTGGGTGCTCTGATTGGTGACACTTCCACAACATCTGTTATACCAAACCTGCTGAATATGGACACAAGATCTCTTTTGTCCTTTTGGTATACTTGAAGAACAAGGCCTTAACACCCATGAAGATGTGGGTATAACGAGGGAAGTATGCCCATTCCTATGCCACGTAGAGAGGTGGGTAGCAGAGTTTTACACGTCAGTGAAAGCCTTGAAGGCAATCCCCATTCTGTAAGGCATGTCACTTTAGCAACTCCAGAAATGACACAGAAAATCGACGAGCCTCATATTGCTAGTTCAATAGACATTCCCAAGAAAGCGTACATTTCATTATTACAGAAACTTTGGCAATGAAGAAAGTATCAGCTCGTTGGGTTTTAAAGCTCCTGATATTTGACCACCAGGCACAATATGTTTCGTGATAATCAAGCTCTGTTTGAAGATGACCCAGAAAGGTTATTGCAAGGATTTGTGACCGTGGATGAAACCTGCTTTCACAGCTTTCTGTCTAAACAATAATAAAACCTGTGGAATCATTTGACATCACGACTACCAAAGAAGGCACAAACCGTCACATCACCTAGAAAGGTTATGACCTTGGATGCCGAGAGTGTCGTCACATTGGACTATCTTCCAAATGGCCGAGACAATAAACGTGGCATATAATGCGTTTCATGTACAAATACCCATGACGTTGTCCACATCGTACTGTGGACAATGCTTAAGGAGACATTTCTTATGATCATGAAAATTGTTTGTCGCTTTTTTAAAGGAAACTTTCTTAAGGAACTTTTCAGTTAAACTATTCAGGGTTCCTTAACCTAAAATCAATAGATATATTGGAGCTAATCATGGCCTCTACACTCACGGACTTCAGAGTTTCTTTCACTCCATAAATCTGAGGACGACGACATTTTCAAACACCTCTCAGCCAAAGTTACAGGTTATCATAAATGTTTTGTAGACCCAAAAATAGCATCTACAGTTAAACCTTGTTTGTCAAGAAAACGAGAATGATGTCTCACTGCAATAGACATTACTCCATCACAAAATTCGCTATTCAGGCTGTTTGAACTGCAAACGGTACCTGGTGTCTCACTTGTAATGGGGAACTTGTCTTCCCTACTTGAGATTGTACAGAGTACATTAGTTTGAACAGTGCACCCATTTATACGTTAATGAAATACTGACATTGAGCTTATGAGATAAGCAAGAATGAAGATGTTAAAATACTAACATCAATAAATGCATTTACATTCCCTTTAAAATGGATATGTAATAATAGTGCGAATTTAGATGAAATGGTTATCAGATATAAAGCACATACATTCATCATTCTCCTTATAATAAATATGATAAAAAGCGAAATCTAAGTACACACTATGATATGAAAGATGAATAATACATAAAAACAATTAAGAAACCATGAAAGATGCCTAATCAACATCTTTGTCATTGCTTTCACAGAAGTCTGGTTATCAACATACTCATATATATAGCCTCTTGGTGAATGTAGAGTCATTCGGTCCCCAGCTGGCGTGCAACAAGGAACGACTCTTGCTCTTACACATTTCTGTCAAAATGTCTGCGGTGGTTATCGACAACGGATCCAGCTTGTGTAAGGCCGGGTTCGCTAGTGACAATGAACCAAAGGTTGTCTTCCCCGAAGTTGTTGGCCGCCTCAGGTATCAGGTAATACTTTTATTGGACATTAATTAACAATATTGGCTCATCAAATGGGTGAAGGGAACCAGTGTGTAGTTGTGTAGTATGTGTAATTGAACTATGTCAGTGAGTGAGTGAGTTGTGTTTAATACCGCTTTTAACAGTATTGCAGTTATATAACGGCGTGCCAGCTTAATGTTGGAGGAAAACCCGAAGTGCTGCAGGTCTCAGACGTTTACCACTTTGGTGAAACCCATGAGCACGGGTATGGTGCAGACAAATCTAGAAACGGGGGCGAACCGTGATTCGAACACACAATCATAGGTTTCTGGCGTGGCCAAGGGATGCATCTCTGCACAGCGAACTGCGGCGCTATAGACGACTGGGCCACCCGTGGCTCTACATGTCATCTGAAATTAACTGAGAAGACATTAGGTGAAATGCATCTCCTTGTAGAAGAGATCTTCCTGAAATTTGGGAATAGGACATTAAGGCAAGAACTAGCACTGCAAACACGAAAACGTCGTTTTTTTCCGTATATGGTCATTGGACGGAAAAACGACGTTATTTGGACGTTTTCAAACCATCGTTTTTCCGTCCAAATAACGTCGTTATTTGACATCGGAATTTACTGGGAGAGAACGATAGCGTTAAGCTCCTCCCTTTCTTGATTGACATTGTCAATCAAGCAACAGCGTCTACCGGTATTTCTACTTCTCAGATTTCATTGATCAGTCCCCGCGTGTTAGATTTCAGGCCCGCGTTTGACGCTGCACTCGAAGCGCTTAGCGGAAGTACTGAAATCAATCGTTCTGCGCATGCGGATTACTTAATGCCTTGACCAAATTTTCCGTTCTGTGCATGCGCGATTTTGCGTATTGTTTCCTAGATTTAATGTCACCACTATTTGACAATGGTTCATAAACACAGTCACGTGAAGGTTCGGAATCGTAACGAGTAACTCCATTTAAATTGAAGAGGATCCCCAGTCATATGGGAGATTCCAAGATGAAACTATTCTATGGCTATCTAGGCTGCCACCCAAACCGATCTAAACGGGACCCGATAGCTTAATGTATGCTATATAGTCATATGGAAGTGGACAAGAACTATACATTGTATTCCGGCCGATTGTTCTTGCATTTACTTATAAGTCAGGAAAATGGACTTAAAAGGGGAGTTGTTGAATGTAATTATTTTAATTATTAAATGTTGCCTATACACTAATCTGGACGAACTTCTCATTGTTCTGTTTATGTCATCCTATATACTATTAGTATGTTACCGTTCTAAAGTCAACCTCTCACATAACATTATATTGTTCATAGTATCAAAGTTTAATCAACAATATCAAGAGCAGCGATTTAAACCACTGAAACACCCAAACACAAGGCTGTTATCAAGCGCTAATGCAGACGTGATGCATCGTAAAAACTGTATCGTGATGTCTTCAGAAATACAATTATACTACGAGATAGTACGGCTAACGCGGACTCACCGGTGGAACAAAGACAATAGCGCTAATACAGATATAACGTATTTGAATGTTAATACTAAAGACAAACATCATTATTTTTGCAGGGACGATATAACACGTATCCATGTTTATTGTTAACTTTCATCAGTTTTGCTCTTCATTTTAATAACTTTGTTTTCACATATATATGTAGCAATACCCGACAAGCATGTCATACATAATTATGGGGCAGTTTTCAATCTTGTACTGACTTACTCTGGTGTTAATGAGCGAAGTTTATTGGCTCGTGTGTAAAACCCCGTTTTTCTGGTAATCCTATTATTACTTAGTTTATTTCTATCTAATAACACCCTGTTCTCTGGATCATTTTATTACTATTATAGTTCATATGATAATCCATCTGCGAATACCCTCCCACTCAAGATGACCTTACTTGTTGCTAAATCTATCATCTATCCCCCAATCTCACCCCCCACGCCCCCCTCCCCACGCCCCAACCCCCACACGCACACACGCACACACGCACACACACACACACACACACACAAACAACTGACCTAAATAACCTTGACAGGAAATACTGCTGATAGCCTCTAGCCGCAACTCAGCCGCGCCACCGCAGAATGTTCGTCCAACTCTGCAGGGGGCATTCTTAGTGGCTTCAAACGCGCTGAAATGTTTTCGCCTTCCATCCAAGATGGTGGACAAGTGAAATCGTATGAAATTTGGCTATTTTAGGTCCTATCTTTTTTTTGATTACCCAATAAAGTCAATTCATAGTTACACGGTTGTGAAGAAGCTTACAACTTTATAAGACTTATTCATCTCATTCCAAAAAAGCTACTCGCGCTCACATAAAGTTGTAGTTATTATGTCACTGTTTTATTTCTTTAAAAATATTTTACATGTTCAACAATAACAATTAAGATGAACATTCAATTTCCGATATAAGTAAATGAATAAGTGTGTTTTACGCCACAATCAGTCAAAGACCAACGTTGTCCGGTCTGATGACACACAATCTACCAGGTAGCACATTGTGTACACCCTATCCCCACTGAAGTCTCCACTGTGGGTATTCCTGGGGACGAAAAGGCCCCATGTACCTAGGAATTTCATCAATACATTCATGCGCGGCATTCTCTGCCTAAAGAAGATCATATAGTTAACATGCTAATCCAACCCGAACTACCAACCCGCTCAAGATGAATGTTTTATGTAACATCCAACAGGCCAACATTTACGCACGCACGCACGCACGCACGCACGCACGCGCACACACATATTTGAATTTACCAATCCCTGAATTGAGAAGACGTGCGTTACGAAGCTCATCCAAGTCATCTTCAATATCCGTATATGTCTGTGATATCATTACCCATCCAAAGCCGAATATACATTTATTGTGTTTTCTTGACAACAAATGTTATAATTGGGATAACACTTTCTGAGTAAAGTACAGATTCTCGTACTTTCTTGGGTTGAGTCCCGTCCGGGATTTGAACCCACACTGTGAGTGAGGCACCCAATCGCCAGAACACAAAGTTGGCGATCTAACCCAGCCACCGAACCAAAAATGTTAGTCCAGATGACGTATACTTTGTGTACTCCTCTGACAAGAGAAAAATGGCACGGCTTCTATGACCGAAAGCTTTGAACCAATAATGCCTTTAAGAAAGTGGTCAACAGTAACACACATTATATTTGGATACCACTTTCTCAGTAAACTACATATTATTAGGGTTGAGATAATAGACGTTGATGGTTGATTATCAATGGACAAATTAGAGCCAAAACTTAACTTATGAATGATTGGTAATGGGAAATGGACAATGGGCAAACGGGAGGCGGGGTAATCAGCGCCATGCCAGTTATCTGTTGGCTTCCCTTGTTGCGTTCCCTTCTTTGCTATCTTTTTACTTTTGTTGTTCTTACATGTACAAATATATGTTCTCTGCCTCATAGCATTTAATAATATGCACCTGATGAAGGAGAAAGTACATATTCCGAAACGCAGTGTTCCTCCGTTGACATCCATAAATAGTTTTCCTTGTGTGTATCAGTTCTTAATGCCCTTCAAAGATTCAATCTAGCTTTGTTTTTAAATGTGGTGATATTTGCGTAGAATATAATATGGTAAAACCTATATACATTTGGGTCTTTGTCTACATAAGCATTTAGACATACAATTTAGAGCTAAGGACATTGCTAATTCTGCAGGCATGAAGTACACGTCATAGCAAGCTGTGATCTTTATTCATACTTTAGATATTCGTAATGGAGATCTGTAACTGAAGTTTACCGTAATCTTCCGCAACTCTCACCTCCTGACCAGTTGAACGTCTTAGTGCATTCAGATGCCATTGTAAAATTCCAGGCTGCCCCTCTTTCTATGATGTTTTGACGGATGAAATCTATTGCGTTATAATAATCTCTGTTTGCTGATATATTATATGTACATGTTGTAAAATATTTACGATATTATAAACGTGTAATTCGATGCATATGCAATACAATGTGAACATAAGTGCGGATGCACGAAGGCGGTTATAGTCATAGTTATACTGCGATGGATGTAGGGGAATGGTAGGGGGGTGTATGTATGTATGAAAGCACGAATACCGATACATGAGGGCGGATATAGTTATAGTTCGATGGATGTTGGGAAATGGTGGGAGGATGGATTATGTATGAAAGCATGCGCATGGATACATGATGGCTGACGTAGACAAAATGGTGGGGAAAGAAGAATGTGAATTGACTTTATTGGGTAATCCAAAAAGAGATAGGACCTAAAATAGCCAAATTTCATACGATTTCACTTGTCCACCATCTTGGATGCAAGGCGAAAACATTTCAGCGCGTTTGAAGCCACTGAGAATGCCCCCTGCAGAGTTGGACGAACATTCTGCGGTGGCGCGGCTGAGTTGCGGCCAGAGGCTATCAGCAGTAATTCCTGTCCAGGTTAATTAGGTCAGTTGTTTGTGTGTGTGTGTGTGTGTGTGTGTGTGTGTGTGTGTGTGTGTGTGTGTGTGTGCGTGCGTGCGTGCATGCGTGCATGCGTTGTGATACGAGGGTTGGCGAACATGTTGTCAGATGATTGTGTGAGTAAGTTAAGTGGTTGAGGATGTGGCAGGTATGAGTATTGATACATGCAGACTTGGGGTTGGGGGACTGGTGTGCCTGTACTGAGGTCTTTTAGTTTCACTCACTTATAGTGTTTTCTTTTACTCAAATACTGTTTTACGCATTTTAATGACTGAAACTGTAGTGACTCAAAGGTCATACTGGCCGGGCATTCAACATATCTACCCCAACTACATACGTAGCCATTTTTATGGTGTACAATTCTTCTTCTACCTCACTCACATACACACACACACACACACACACACACACACACACACACACACACACACACACACACACACACACACACACACACACACACACACACACGCATTAATTGTTTTATTACATGTATCTTCGAGAGTCAGTAAGAAACTAGAAATAACTGCCTTTGTTCTGTAAACCTCACCAAGTTTCAGCTTTCGCCTCTTCCTTTGTGGACTGAGGTTTCACATTTGTAAAATTATCTCTCTTATCTGTCTGTACCATCAACTTAACTGCCCTCACCCCCTGCAGTTTTCCCGTCCCATATTGCCAAGCAGGTGACCCACAAGGAGGAATACCGCCCTCCCTCAGTCCAGTGATACTGTGCCTAGCACAATATGTTGGGGATACGTAGTCTTGCTGTGGGCAAACATTTTGTAACAATTTGGCAAACTTTGATATGTAAACAGCAAATATTATTCAGTTTTATTTCAACAAAAACGGAAAAAATCGGATCCTACTTATTTCGTGGATACCATAACAATAAATCAAGCCAATAGATCGTATGAGCTGGCATGAATATAAAAAAATAATTAGCAAGTCGATAGTCATAATTCCCTCTGTTGGTCCCACGTGAAATGTTCTTCATGAAAAGAATAGATGGCTGATAGACGTTCGACCGAATTATATCATTTGCTAACTTCAACTGTGCATCTAATTTCCATGAATGTATGTTACATAGTTCATATGTTCATGGGCTTCTTCACTGAATGTAAAGTGTGGAGGACTACTTCACTTGAGGATAAGTAACATAAATAATGATGATAATTATGATAGTATTGCCATTATTATTCCTTCAGATTATTAAAAAAAAAATTATTATGTTTTCATAGAGAGAAAGAGGTATGGAGATTGTGAGATTATTTTTAGCATCGGAATTGTAAACATAATTCTTAAAGATATTATGTTTTGTTTGTTTGTTGTTAAATGCTGCACTCAGCAACGTAAGGATATTAAAACATTACATTTAGGTTCAGTTGTATTTTTATATTTGTATTATTTTGCAAATGTTAAAGAGACCTGATAAGGGATGTATAATAATGTATAGTCGCTATTCTTAAAGTAAGAATATGTTAGATTTATCAACCAGAAATATTGCACACAAGATGATAATCATATTTCATGACACTATTCAACGTCGAAGTCAACTATATTTGTGTTTAGATACATGTTTTAACTTTAAAGTAATTATATGTATCTCATGTATTATTGGTATCTGTGATGCTGGTACCGTTTTGTTGCCATTGTGTAGCTTTTGTGGAGTTATTATGAATATCAAAAACATGCCTTGAAATATGGACTTGTGAAAGAACTCATCATTGAATCATTTGCATTTAAATTAATGCATATACCATTTACTTGGCGTGTATGGACATATTATCCATCTACTTATACACACTTATTATGGACATATACAGAATTTCATTGTACCTTATTATTTTTAAAAATACCCGTGAAGATCCGGGTTAGAATAGGCATTCAACAACCCATGCTTGTACGAAGGCGACTTGGCTCGCTGACTTGGTTGATGCATGTCATCGTATCCCAAATGCGTAGATCGGTGCTCTTGATGATAATGACTAAATTGTTTGGTCCAGACTGGATTATTTACGAACCACCGTCATATAGCTGGTATATTGCTGAGTGCGGCGTTAAACAACAAACAATCAAACACAATCTATATAATTATTAAACACCTTCCAACAATGAGAAAATAAACTTATATTTTCTAAATATTCTGTTATATTTATAACATAATTTGATTCATAATTTAATTATTGCGTTGCTTTCTTCCCTTTCATTCAATGTGCATGTTCAAACCCCTAAACTTTTAATATTTCATTTTTCATAAATGGCTACGTTAGTGCGTTGCCTAGATCTCTCGTTACCTATTCACAAGAACAGATTAAAATAATTTGTTTTACTATCATATTTCTGTTTATCTAATTCATAATACGAAATTGATAATTCATTTATAATAGTATAGATCATATTCGTGTATATCACTATCTGATGCTAAGGTTTTATTTCAGAAAATATAATTAATTCAAAATGTAGAAAGATACACAATTTGCCATTATTTGACTTTTAAACTGTACAAAGTATGATATAATGATCAGAATGTCTGTAACGGGTAGTATTTAAGAAAGAAATATTTGTCAAGAAGTCCCATTTTTCAGATATGCCCTTCAGTAGTATTATTGCATATCTCAAGAGAGAGGTTTACATTGTAGTTCTCATTATTTGTGGATAATTCTAAAAGCAACATAGAAAATATATATGCTACCATGACGAAAGAATACAGAGTATACATAACTCGCAATTCTATATATTCAGCAAACAGCCCAAAACCGAAACTCCACAACATATCCGATTACACTGATTAAGGCTGTCCCAGTTCTCCATGCGATACTGACGCATACAGAATAGATTTAAAAGGAATCCAGCTCAAGTCTAGAACGATTTGGCAAGCCTAGATTGCCTTAATTCTATCCATGAAAGTAAGCATTATAAAAAAATATTGTTCTTGTCTGCTTCAGATTATATTTTGTAGATACTTATTTTAACTAGGAAAATTGTACTGACACCGGCGCTGTCCCTATTGAAGCTATCCATAAGAATTTGGAATTGCCGTCCATTGTTCGATGTCAATACATCGATGACAAGTGAGGATATCATAAAGTAATCGTTTGCCGCGCTACACTTTGATAAAAATTATAATCAAGTTGACTGGTGTGTACATTACTACAGTGAACATGTACATGATCATGCCCTAATAATCAAATGCCGTAATGTCAAATACTAATTTATTATTGTGTGATGAATTTAACTGGATCAGTGGTAACATGTGATATTAATATTCCATCAATTTCTTTCCTGGTTGGTCCATCCATGTCTACAAAATGAAAATAATACAATTACAATGGAGCATAGAACAATTCTTAATTTCAGGCTAGAACTGTGGAAATCTAGACTTTCCCAATCATTATAGACTTGAGTTGGTCTCATGTTATACATTATTCTCTTGGGTCAACGTCACAGCTCATACCATACACTAACAAGACCAGCTTGCCCCCCGCCTGAGCTCCCGGATTTTGGTTATATCATCTAACATGGCCAACTCCGCTCTTAAGTAAACAAGAACCTAATCAGCGAGGGGTCCTTTATCATCCCTATGTGGCTGCTTATAAAAATCTGATATCTTTTCCCAAAGACCTGGTTAATAATATATTTTCTTCTGAATATTCGAAACAAATAGAGTGAGTTGGTACTACATGTACATATGTATACGGTTCTATTTTAGATGACTGCAGCGCTCCATTATGAAAACAATTTGTTTTAACTCCGCTCTCAGCAGTATTCCAGTGATAAATGACGGCGGTCTGTTGTATATGAAATATATGCAAATTGAATCTTGAATCTTGAAAGTTGTAACATTTCCGCAAATAAGTATCACATGCAGTTTACAGTATATCAACTGCAATATACTGTATACATCAGTATACAGTGTGTCGCGAGCTCTGCGCTGGGCTGGAGCACACATTTCCTACACCTCTCCCTTCGGCAAACACATCACGAGGGTTGCAACGAGGTCACAGGTCAGGCGTGCACTCGTCAGTTGTCTAATACGGTCAAGAGTAAGATCTTCCGGAAGACCACTGCACTGGAGATATGTGGTTTATTGAGGAGGTACTACGTGTTTGGAACTTTTAGAGAAGAGCTCACAATAAAACGTTATGGACTCGCGGACGGACTTGTGTTTTCATTTCAAGACGTACATTTATCAGGTTGAACTTCCTAACTGTAACAATAACTGAACTTTACGCCTTTTATACACATTTGTGATTGGGCGACAATGCGACAACGAGACATATTTTGACCTTGAAATGTCGCGTTACGGCATCGTCGCCCTTTTGTAAAATAAAGAAAAGGATTATCAAAGAGCGACAATGCGAACACGCGACAATGCGACAAATGGCCAATTGTCGCGCTTTTGTTAATTTTGACACGTTTTGCTTGTTTTTGTAAAGGCGTCAATGCGACAATGCGACAACGAGACAATGTCCCTTCCATAGTAATCCGTGCAAATAAAACTGAGTAATAAAATAGAAGTCTGACATGCCAGTTAAAAGATAGTGTTGCAGCTTCTGATTTCATAGATCTTCAAGAAGGGTTATCAATAATGGGATGGGTGATGAGTTCAACTGCATACGCTGTGATTAACAATAATGCTCCGAGTCAATACATTTTGTCAAATGTATGACATGTATTACGTGAATGAACTCGTCCATGTTTTTGACGGACAAAATAATTTACATGCTCGGTAAAACTGAGGACGGGCATCATTGTGTGTTTCCGTGCTTTGTTCAGGTGAACAATTGACTTGTCCTTGCATGTGTTTGTGACGGGTGCCACTTGTGTGGCAGGATACGCTCACCTTTTCCCGAACACCCATTGGATGACCTGAACCACTTCGGATTTTTATCCCACATCAGTCTGATACACCATGATATAACTGAAATACTGAAATACTGTACAGTTGAAAGTGGCGTTTAATGCGATTACCATAGTGTGTTACTGCAACTGTTCATATTTTGTGCAGTGATGTTATGTAATATGTAAAAGAAAGCATATTCAATTATCCAATTGATTTGAATAGAATATACTTGCGTCAGTGTATTTTATTAACGCCCCAAATCGTAATTTAAACACATAAAATAACAGATCACGCATGGTGCCTTGACTTACTACTAGTTTTAATGGGCCACCCCGGAATAAAATAGTTCCCCCCAAAGCGAGGAACATATGTTTTAATATGTTTACAAGAAATATATTCCACACAATATCCTCATTAGATGAGAAGATCTTTTACAGAATTACCTCAGTAAGTCAATTACAATGACAGAGCGTCGTAATACATTTACATCAAGTACAATACGTCAAAATGGCCGACACGATAAACGTGACGGGAGATATTTTCGAAGTTGTTAATTAACCTGTGGCTATTTCAAGCCTTGGGCATCACTGATCAATTGGCCGATCATTGAAAGGTGATTGTGAAGATGTGTCAAACAGATACTAAGGTAAATTCATAGATTTCTGTAAATTGTCACTGCGACAGTTTGGATTTTTTTTCGTGTTTTTTCTCTCTGGGATGGGTTGTAGCGAGGGTATCCTTAAATGGGCTTGCAACAACGCTTCTGTATGAATTCGTACCAGGGAATTCCAAGGGTTTTCCCCAGGAATGTGGAAGTAGTCAGTGTTTACGCCTTTTCAAGAATACAGTCACGTGAAGAACGTCATGTGACCGACCTCGCGTCCAAGTCGTAAATCTTGTAAACTTCACATTAAAAAATTAGTTATTTTTATAACCAAATGAAACACAACCAATTATCCGATAGGGGTAACTGTACATAGCCGTTACCACAATAAACTTAGTAACATTGTTTGGTTTGACTTCTTGGCGCGTGTCTGAATTCCATTAACATGTAACATATCCTAAAACTAGCTTATCAGCAAATCTCGCTGCACTGCGCGCGACAGATACTAGAGCAAGGCATGCCAGAAATACGAAACCTAAAGCTTCCGAAAGGAAGCCTTGGACATCACGTGCGTCGGGGGACCAGCGCCATCTGATTGGCCGTTAACAGTTGTACAAGGCGGAGCAAAAAGCATCGTTTTTCCGTCCATTTTACGCTTGAAAAACTCGACCCTTTTCTGGACACATTCTAGACGCTGACCAATTAATCAATTTTAATGAATTTTTAGTCGTTTTTCCGTCCAATGACCATATACGGAAAAAAACGACGTTTTCGTGTTTGCAGTGTAGGCATCCCCATGGATACCAACTTTGCTGATCAGTTTTAATGCCTGTGAGTAAGACGTCCTACGCAGATTGGCAAAATCAGAAAAAGGGAACTTGGCCAAGAAGTTTATTAATAATTAAGCTTCGGATATACCGATGATCTGATATCAGTCAACAATGACCAAATATCTATATTCCATCCACTTATTTACCCAACTGAGCTAGAAATAAAGGAGGCCAGTGAAACAGCCTCATCTGTTGATATTTAGATATATGCATACAGATTCATGTGATACAAACTGTCTACAAAACTGTATGACGAGGGATGACTTCAACCTTACAACAGTCAACATTCCCTTAAGTTGAGTAATATGCCGAGGACAATACCAAATTGTTAAACGCATCAGTGACAGAACTGATATCTCACGCAATTTCATATGTGTACATGCCAACGTAGGTTTTCTGGTGAACAATTGACTTCGATGTGTTTGTGACGGGTGGGGTATGACACGCTCATCTTTTTGTGAAACACCTGGTATAATAAGTAACTGAAAGTGATTCATAAACACATGCTTATGAATTAACTGGAATCGTATAATAATTGCAGATATTTCTGATGGTTTGGACAGTTTTTGTCGCTGTTTTCACATTATGCATAGGACATTTAACTATGTTATTTTTTCCAGGGTGTTATGGTTGGTTTTGGACAGAAAGATACCTACGTCGGCGAAGATGCTATGTCCAGGCGAGGAATTCTTACACTTAACTACCCTGTTTCACATGGTATAGTTACAAATTGGGAAGACATGGAGGAGATATGGCGTCACGTGTTCGATAACGAGCTCCATGTGGCTCCAGAAGAACACCCCGTGCTCTTGACAGAGGCTCCACATAACCCGATGGTTAACCGTGAAATTATGGCTCAGATGATGTTTGAAACCTTCAATGTCCCATCTATATATGTGGGCGTCCAGGCCGCTCTGTCTTTGCATGCCTCTGGTCGTACCACAGGTTTGGTTCTGGATTCAGGGACTGGTGTCACCCACGCCGTACCCATCTCTGAAGGTAAAATTGTTACTCCAGGCATTATCAGGCTGGACTACTGTGGCAGAGATGTCACAACATATTTGAAGAATTTATTAACAAAAGGTGGTTTCAGCTTCACTACCACTGCCGAGAAAGAAATCGTTGATGACCTCAAGAAAACACTTTCGTACATAGCCCTCGATTTTGAGCAGGAACGTGCTGCCTCTTCCACCTCTTTGGAGAAGACTTTTGAGCTTCCCAGCGGTGAAATTATCACAGTTGGTACAGAGAGGTTCTCTGGTCCAGAGCTTCTATTTACGCCATCAATTGCTGGTGCTTACCAGGGCGGCATCCATAAGGCAACATTCGCTTCGATCATGAAGTGTGATGCTGACATCCGTAAAGATTTATATGCTAACATTGTTCTCTCGGGTGGGAACACCAAGTTTTCTGGCATGGCTGAAAGGATGCAAAAGGAGTTGACAGCCCTTGCTCCATCAACAATGAATATCAACATCATAGCTCCTCCGGAGAGGCAATACTCCACCTGGCTCGGTGGCTCCATCCTTGCTTCAAAGTCCAACTTCAAGGACATGAGTATCAGCAGGCAGGAATACTATGAGTCCGGCCCATCCATTTTGCACACAAAGTTTTGAGACTTTCAGACATTCTTCTAATAACATATTGTGTCCTGAGGTAAATTAAAGCAAATGATACCGGATAATGTTTAGGAATTATAGATTATAAAGTAATTATGTAATTTGGGTGTTTAGCGTCAATATAATGCATGTTTGTGTTGTTTTGTTACTGTTATTATCTGAATATAAAAATTTTCTCACATTTTTAGAGGTATGTACACAAATACACACGCACACCATGGCGTACCATAAACACGTATTTCATGGTTTATGATAAGACCTTTGACAATCATGATGGTTTGATGTTGGCCTTGGTACATCATCGTTACAAGGCTTGTGTTTATGCTTCATAACGATCGTGACAGAGAAGCAGAAAAACTTTGAGCGATACATTCACAGTCTTGGAGGGAGTAAACAATTCAAGGATTGCTCCCTCCAAGGCTCTCCTGTGCAGAGTTGCGTCCCTTGGGCACGCCAGAAACCTATGATTGTTGGTTCGAATCCCGGTTCGCCGCGATTATGTTTCTAGGTTTGTCAGCACCATACCCGTGCTCGTGGGTTTCACTGAAGTGGTAAACGTCTGAGACCTGCATCACTTCGGGCCGCGATATAACTGTAATACTGTTAAAAGCCGCGTCAAACCCAACTCACTCACTCACTCACTTAGGATCGGGCATTAAGCGATATACTACAGTCACTACCATTGCTGCTCTTCCGCCGCCATGTTCGTTCCACCCTGGGACAATCATGCCCCAGGCCATCGATTCACATCGGTTTGCATCATTTAGTGCAATCAACTATTTGCTACAGTCTGCTAACATTAGTGATGGACACAAAGTGGAGAGAGATTCTTAATTTCTTCGATTACAATTGCATTGGCTTTGGTTTTACAGCAATTGTTTGACCAAATGTTTTGTTTTGTTGTTTAACGCCGCACTCATCAATATTCTAGCTAGATGACGGCGGTCTGTAAATAATCGAGTCTGGACCAGACAATCCAGTGATTGACAGCATGTGCATCGATCGTCGCAATTGGGATACGATGACATGCATCAACCAATTCAGCGAGCCTGACCACCCGATCCCGTTAGTCGCCTCTTACGACAAGCATAGTCACCATTTATGGTCACCTCTCAAATAAAGCACAAGTAGATAAAAAACCGCATATAAATGTACATGAAAAACACATGATCATGGTATACGACAGCCACTGTATGTTAATGAGTGAGTCAGTAAGTGTTGCCGCATCAGCAATATTGCTGTTATTAAGAACAAATCAATTTCCTTTGGACAACATTATTTAAAAATGATGACGACGATCACTAAAACTTCAGTTCCCTATTACAGTAAACAGTAAAAACTGACATTCAAAATTTAAAATCTACATTTTTCATACAGTTTAATTTTTTCAAATAGGCTAAAACTAAGTGGTTAGAAACGGTATTGAAGAGTTCAGAAATAGTTTGAACTGTTTAAAAAGCATTGACGAATAAGTGCCAAATCCACACATTCAAACAAAGGGTGCTTGGTAGTCAAAGGACTATGGCAAGGTAAACATTGTGGGGGTTCTTCTCCCTTCAATACAAAGGAATGAGTGAAATGACTGTGTCCAATAGAACATCGTCGGATAATAACCTCATCTTGACGACTTAATCAGGTAGGTGCATGATTTCCGATCAAGGGGTATATGGCATGAAGCTTATTTAATACTTGTTTATTCAACCTTTGCTACCACATATTTCCAACATATTGGCAAATAGCAGGCTTCAGGTCAGTATATGGGAAAGTACCCGCCAAGAATGATTTCCCAAGAGCAGCTTTAGCTGCAGAATCTACTTTAGTATTTCCATTGATGCCAACATGAGTGGGGAGCCAACAAAAGACGATTTTATCATTATTCGCCACGGCCAAATTCAAATGACATTTCAAAATTTCAACTAAAAAGGGATGGTCAGTTTTACGGCTCTTGATTGCCTGTAAACAGGATAAACTATAAAAAAATGATAAAACTGGACTCTTTCGAACATTCAATAAGTTGCAAGGCTAAGAGTATAGCCTTTAGCCTCTGCCGTAAAATTAGAAATTCCATCAGTTAATCGTAAGATAGAGTGCCATCATTTGTAACAGCTGCATCTGACACCTTATCACCATTTTTGGATCCATCAGCGCATATGCTTGTATACCCTGTATATTGATGTTTAATATCTAGGAAGGCTTGTTGGTATGATAAGGAGTTCGTATCTGCCTTTTTCAAGTTCGTTAACTCAAAATTGACACTAGGTTGTATTGACTGCCACGGTGGCACTTCGGGTAAGTTATGAATTGCAATTGAAGAAATGTTTAGATCTGCATCTGTAATGCGTTGTTGAATACGGATACCAAGTGGAGGTATCTTGTCCTACAAAGTCTGATATGGATGATTAAAACGATGTTAAACGCCGGATTGGACGGATTGGACTGAAGTTTTGTAACGTTTTGCAGTGCCAGTTTTATTCGTCTGATATCAAAGCAAGATTAATTAGCTTCAACATATAAACTTTCAATAGGGGAAGTTGGAAATGCACCCAGACACAATCTAAGACCTTGATGGTAAATGGTGTTAAGTTCTTTAATGTACGGTTGACGGGCTGAACCATATAAGAAACAGTCGTGATCAATTTTAGATCCAATCCATGTTCTATAGAGATATAACAGAGTTTGTTGGTCTCCACCCCATTTTGCATTTGATACCACCTTAAGGATGCCACCTTTATTGGAATATTACTCAAAGTCAATTCTGGATTTTTATGTATTTTACGTTTATTGCAAAAATGAACACAACAGGATTTAGTTTTAGAGAACTTATAACCATTTTCTTGAGACCATTTATGTATTTTATTGAGGCAAAGTTATAACTGTCTTTCAATGGTATTCATATTTCTACCACGGCAAGATACATGGAATTCATCAACAAATATGAACCGTCAAGATTATCATTTAAAACGTTTTCCAGGCTACTGATTTTTATGCTAAAAAGTGTCACTGATAAAATACTGCCCCGAGGTACCCCCATTACTTGATCAAATATCTCTGATAATGTGGAGCCACACTTTAAATTGTCTATCTTCTAAAAAGCGTTTGATCAAATTAGGCATACGGCCACGGCCTCCATATTATTGAGATCTTTTAAGATGCCATGTTTCCATGTTGTATGTACCTGTTGCCGGGTGGAGGTAGGTGTTACTTCCATCATTAACATGGACTTTGCTTATCAAGAATGTCTTCAAGTACTTTCCCCTTGTCATTATGTGTAGATGAGCCCCAAGAGGGATTTTGACCATTTAAGTCACCAATAATAATGAAGGGCTTGGGAAATTGGTCAATGAGATTATCCAGATCCATGATTTGAGGAGCGTATGATGGAGGTATATATAAAGAGCACAGAGTTATTGCAATATGAAAAGTTATACCTACTGCAACGGCTTGTAGGTTGGTATTTAGGGTCATACAGCTATGTAGTGTACCCTGTTTCACTAGTATACTTGTGCCTTACCATTGGTAAACCTTGCAAACGAACTGTAGGTATCATATTGGCGTAAATTTAATGGATTATCATCTCTTTAAAACGTTTCCTGGAGGCTAAATGCCACGTGGTTATAATCTTAAGCTAAAAGTTACATTTGTTCAAAATTAGCTCTAATACCTCGACAATTCTATTGTGTCAGCGTATTAGTCATTTAGGGAGTGTTATGGGAGAGCGCTCTCGACCTTTCTTCTTGGGGGATGGCTGATGGAGTGGGTGCTCTGATGGGGTGACACTTCCACATCATCTGTTTATAATACCAAACCTGCTGAATATGGACACAGGATCTCTTTTGTCCTTTTGGTATACGTTCAGTTTTATTTGTTTCTTTGAGTAATCCACATTCACATTTGTCTTTTTCTCAAGTGGAGAAGAAGTAGTTTGAGTTTCTGTTGATTTAGATGTTTGTTGTGAGGAAGATCCAGTTGGTGAAAATGAAGAGGTGAGATAACGAACACTCACTGGTGTATCTGTATTCACCCAAATTAAGTCAGTTTGACAGTCAATTGCTTTTTTTGATGGTTTCACGGCCTCAGCATAGGTTGACTTACCTCTCAAGGAAATGTTGCTGGAGGGGGTTATTGAAGCATTAGCTTCCTTGCATCTGAAAAATTAATGTTCTTTTCTCTTTCGATGCGTTGAATGATCATTTCAAACTGCCAAACTGGACACACTTTAGATGATGACCTGAGCAATGAACACATTTTATTTCAGAAGAACATGAGCTGCTATCATGATCTTTGTCTCCAAAACGATAGCAAGCAGCACGATAGGTACATGATTTCTGACCATGACCAAATTTCTGCCATTAAAGCACCTCAGAGGACTAGGGATATTCATGTCAATTCTCATGGAAAAGCTTTAATTGGTTGTGGCAACTGTGGAACGTCAAACGTAAGGAGGTAAGTGTTAGAAGGTAAATAAACTTCATCCTTCTTAATGTTGAAACGCTAAGCCTCAACAACGCCCTGCATACGTAGCTGACTTACAATTTCATCAGTGGAGAGATCAGCAAGACTCTTGTCTGTGTCCCAGGTAATTCCTTTGCTAAATTCAAGGATTTGTGTAGATAGCATTTGATTTGGATATTTGCAAACAATTTTGTTTCCATGAGTTTAGCTGCCTGCTCTCTCTTCACACATTCTATTAGAACTACACCAGATCTAGTTTTGGTGACATTCTTAACTGTTCCGGCAATACCTTGAATTGCTTTTTCTATTAGAAATGGAGAACAAGAAGTCAACATGTTCTCACTTGACTCTGCAGCAATGAATTGAGGCCAGGTTTCACGTTTAGAATAATTAATTCTGGTTATCATAATTTCCTCCTCATCAGTATCATCAGTATGATTACGTTTTTTGTTGTTTTAGATTTTGAGCAGCCATGGTGGTATAGTTTATGTTTCACCCTCCTGGCTCGCCACCCACCATGGAGTATCAACAAGGACGATGCCAAATGCCTGTGGGCCACCAACAGGCGGCACCAAGGATACCAAGAGGGTATACTCAAGCAGAAACATTAGAAATAATGTACGACCAGATTGGCCATAGGCCACAGCCTTCTGGGCTTTAAGACTCTTGGGAAATATTGCAAATATTTCAACAAGCAAATATATACACATGTTGTTTTTGAAAACAGTCTAAACAGAATTTATAAAAAGGAGAGTCAGGTCAAATAACGCACAGGGCTCGGCATGACCAGCCGTTTGATAGGACCGGGACCACCCTACCACCCGTCTAAGCAAAGAATGGGTCGAAGTGGTGTATTGACAAAGGAACGCTATTCCTGAAACCAGTGCCCTCAACCACCAGACTCCCGTCCTCCACCGACACAGGGGCGCAACCCACGGCAAACAGGCTGCCCAACTCGGTCGCCATTTATGACCAGCAATGGGGTGCTAAGTCACATTTTTGTTTATCTTCCCTAGGTCCCCACAGGGACACGGTATGTTGAAAACATATGTTAGCAGAATGATATTGATACCATGATGTGCTGTATATACCAAACAGGAATAAAGCAGGCGACGTGTGTATGAGGATTACTTGGTATTCATAAAAAACAATGACATTTATAGGGACGGCAAAAAGTCTTATATCCTATGCACATAATAGTGTTATGAGACATACGACTGTATACAATACTTTTCCTAAATCTTGCCATTTTGCTGTGACAGGGTACAGAAAACTCAGTACATGAATAACTTGACTGTCGTTATGGAAAGTACAGCTCAGGTTTATTGCTTGTAATTCTTCTGAGACCTATCTTATGAAATGTTAAAAGTATAATTTTCTATGACTTTCTGGATATGTTCAGGGTCACACCATGGATGTACCTCAAATTCACAAGTAGTGAAAATATGATACTTTATTAGAACAAGCCATGATATCATGTCATCTAAGATATGTTGTCTGTGCCAAGACAGCGAATTCTCTGACAAGGACTTCACAAAAGGTGAGGTGAGGTGAAATGGGGTTTAACGTCGCGTCCAAGATTATTGCACTAATATAGCGACCTGCATGTACGTGTGTGTGTTTGTGTGGCTGCTTGTACTAGTCCGGACTGATGCCGATTTATAGTGCTAGCCCACTGAGATACCATGCCGCAGTTTAACATGAATATCCCACTCAGACACAGTATACTGACTCCGAGCCGACCAGTCCTTGTTTTAGCCCCCTAATGCCGAGCGCCAGACAGGGTAACAACAAGTACCATCTTTTAACGTCTTTTGGTATGATCGAAGCCCGGACCTTCCGCTCTCCGGGCGGACGCTCTACCACTAGACGACGGAGGCGGTCGTTTCACAAAAGTTTATGATTTACATTGTCCTAAAGAATAACATTTTGGCGATTACGATTGAGAAGCGACTGGTCCTGAGCAGCGAAAGGAAAGCCCTTGGTCTCCCTTTTGAAACCATCCGACTACATTCAGGCAAACGAGTCTGTGTGAAGAGAGAGCATGCTGGGCAATTTTAGTAGAATCAGTGAGTATAGTTTTACGCCGCTTTTAGCAATATTCCAGCAATATCACGGCGGAGGAGACCAGAAATAGGCTTCACTCATTGTACTCATGGGAGTCGAACACGGGTCTTCAGCGTTACGAGCGAACACTTTAACTACTAGGCTATCCCATGGCCCGGCTTTTTGAAGAGGTTTCTAATGATAATGAAAAAAGTACTGTGACTCGCTTTTATTAGTTAATGAACATGATGCGTGACATTAAAGAAGGATTGTTTGGGCTTGCCGGAAAACGAAGGCATGTAGTTGAAATGTCCGTCTCTCAGTTGTGTGTTTTAGCAATGAACATGGCTGTTGTGTTTCGCCTTTTCCTGTCAGCCATTTTGTATTGTATCTAAGGCCGCATTGTATTTCCGGTACTGTCCTAAGTTCTCTTTGATTAACACTGACTGGATCTGTTCAACACTGGTTGGAAGAAATGCAGTACCCTCGCTTGACTCAGGTAACTCATATTTAAATTATCTATTAGAAACTTTTAGAATCATAATGTCTTTCGCACCTCTCTTGTGTTGTGCACCACCGCGAGCTCACTTTGTTGATGTATAAGAGAATGAGTGAGTAACATTATTCCAGTTATATCACGGTGTGTCAGCTTAATGTGGAAGGAAAGACCGAAGTGATGCAGGTCTCAGACGTTTACCACTTCGGTGAAACCCATGAGCATGGGTATGGTGCTGACAAACCTAGAAACATATTTGGGGCGAACCGGGATTCGAACCCACAATCATAAGTTTCTAGCGTGCTCAAGGGACGCATCTCTGCGGCGCCTTAGACGACTGGACCACCCGTACCCCCTATTGATGCATTAATTGTAGATACATCTATGTAGCTTGAAGCTCAAACGTACCCGTGTTACAATAGGCCAACTTCACTTAACATGACAACACTCAAAAATGCACTTATCAGAAACCATTAATGTTCTCTACTGTAAGATATGCCACATAATCCGTAAACTCGTCTCCAAAAGCAATCTGAGACAAAGACAATTTCTACGGTGCGATATCGGGTTTCGTCTTTCTCCTGATGCATGTAAATCAAAATCGCTTTTCAATACATGTTTCTGATTCGTATAACGTTCATTTTCTTGTTTCGTAGACTCCAACAAATCAACATTGAGAACACATGCACAATTTCTGATAAACATCTATAAAATTGACAGATGGGCGGTCAATATTGCTGATTGGGATGTTAGCGCAACTCACTGTCTCACTGTCCTTGTCCAGGCAACTATGGGCCGCCTCCTTGGTCTACTGGTAGAGCGTCCGCCCGGAGAGCGGAAGGTCCGGGGTTCGATCCCCGGCCGCGTCATACCAAAAGACGTTAAAAGATGGTACTTGTTGTTACCCTGTCTGGCGCTCGGTATTAAGGGGCTAAAACAAGGACTGGTCGGCTCGGAGTCAGTATACTGAGTCTGAGTGGGGTATTCATGTTAAACTGCGGCATGGTATCTCAGTGGGCTAGCACTATAAATCAGCATCAGTCCGGACTAGTACAAGCAGCCACACACACACGTGCATGCACGACGCTATATAAGTGCAATAACCTTGGACGCGACGTTAAACCCAATTTCACCAATTTCAACTATGACATTGGTCGGGTCACTGTAACTGTCATAGATATTTCTCCCTCACCAACTTTCTTTCGTTGTTGCATTCGCGATCGTGAATTCCTCAAGTCTATAACTGAGGGCAGATGGTCTGAGGTTCTGCAGTTCGCTGACTATATCTGGATTTAAAAACTTCCAGTGACGTGTATCCTATTATTCTCCCTGTTAAATCTCAGTCCCTGGGAGTTTATAGGCATATTTGCTATGTAATGCGTTATAATATCCTGGGGATTATATTTATACAACTTCGTTCCGATTGTAACATGTAATGAAATGTAAAATCAAATGACAAAGGTTTTCTTTGTATTCCCGAGGATCGAACACGCAACCTTCGTATCTGTAGCCCAGTGAGTGTACCATTAGGGTACAGATCTAGAGACGATGATAAATCGCAATGCTTTTCAGAATATCAAGAACCGTCCGCGAGCAACAGATATTTCACGCCCGTTTCCTAAGGTTCATGGAAATAAATGTTTGAAACATAAAAATGTTGATAAATGTTGTTTTAAGTTTCTTTGCTCGGTTTATGTGTTAGATAAAACCCTTCACCTCGGATTTTTATGATATTTAAAACCCTTTTCTTCAGGATAAAACCTCGGGGCTTAAGCCCCTCGGTTTTATCCCACGGATGTGGGTTTTTGGAATGGGCAGTGCTTTAGCCTCCACGCAGAACTTGCTCGTGGTTTAACCTCTATTGCGTTTCCTCCACACGCCTTTACCACATACAAAAACACCATTTCACTTTGCAACATCAATGTATTAAGATCGACAAAGTTTACAGTAATATAAACACAACAAAATAACATCAACAAACAACATGTTTCAACAACATATGGAGTCTTTCGTCTTGCACACTGCAATCTTTTCCGCTCTGCAAGAAGTAGACTCCATATGATAACCCTAGGTTCCCTGTCAACTGGACAATCTCAATTCCAAATTAATAGCACATAAAGAGAACGAAATAAGACCTAGTTCAGCAAATCAATTTTAGCTCAAAAATAGCAAAGAGCGTCAGCTGCGAAGAAAGAGAGAAATAGATCAAGAATGGTCGGTTAGGTATCGCTGACATCCGTGGAGGAGGCCCCGAAACATTCCACAGGACCGACCCTAAAGGCGCCCGCCTCGGTTCCGTCGTCACCTATAGAAGAACATATACCATTGAAGCAGAAAAGTCGCCACAGACATGCAAATTCACATCGCGTCTGCGCATGATAGGAGTATTTCCATGCAGGATGTTGAGGCCAGAGTGTAACATGCAAGAATGAATTAAAGTTTGTGCAAAACGTAAAACTTAATAATGCCCTTTACTGCTTTGAGCCGGAAGTATCGCCTGCGCATGTCAGGTTGCGACGCCTGTGCAAAGGATTCTGCCAACTGTTGCGAATCCGGCCTCGTCATCGGCGCCTGAGGATATCGAAAAGAGCAACATTGTATGAGGGAGTCTAGAACATAGGACATATTTGTATCACAACTACAGCGCCAAGAGCAAGTTTGAACGTATCTTGATACTTACGTATATCGTACCTGAAATAGCTTTCTACAGACTACACGTGCTCCCCTAACCTATTATACATGAATGATCTAATCTGTTGTGATTTTTATACAAATTCTAATATTTAATCATACAAAAATTTGGACACCACGTGACTATGCCTCGGAGCGCCCATTACCTAGTAGTGATTGTGATCATGTGATTTGTTATTGTAGTCTAGATTATGAGCGGTCCGAGGTTATGTCACGTGATGTTTCCTTTGTCTTCTGATCGCTGATTGGCTGGGAAACTGACAGCCGGAGTCTAGGTAAGTACGCCCCAACAGAACAATGGTCCGATTGTTTTATATCCTCCCTCGTTCATTCCACCTAGGAAAACATCAAAACATTTTATGAAGCGTTCGTGTTTTATAAACTGGACCATTATTTCGAAATATATGTCAAAAGGGAGTTTCTGTATACTTGTGGGCGGTGGGGTAGCGTAGTGTTAAAGCGTTCGCTCGTCACGCCGAATACCCGGGTTCGATGACCCACATGGATACAATGTGTGAAGCATATTTTTGGTGTCCCAAGCCGTGATATTGCTGGAATATTGCTAAAAACGGAGTAAAACCATACTCACTCATCCACTCACTGTATACATCGATGTAACTCGTCGTGACTCGATAACACGCGTTACTGACATACCTGTGTCATACTAGGTATTCTAGTGTGTAGACCTAACACTCCATACCAGATTACAAGCCCAGAGATCACGACTTCAATAGTGTACGTGTTCCGCTAGTAAAACAAGGATATTGTTTACACATAATGTTTACCTCATGTGGCCAACTAGCAGGCCATACATATCTCTAAAGTGTTAAAAGGTGGCTGTGTTCTATTCGAATTGTCGAGCATCTAACTATGTTAACACTGATATGCAGTTACACATTACACCAGGCAGACATATGGAAGAATCGGATTCCCTATAACCTTCTGAAATAATACAAATGTAGTTAGTCAAATAGAGGGCTCAAATTTGAAGCGATTCCGATTTGATATGTATGTCTAATAAAGACTCACGGCCAAAGATTTGTATACATCACATGGTGAGAGTTAAATAGAATATTTACGGTTACAGGTCTCAAATGCTGTTGTTAGTTAGTGCACATGGCCGTTACGACGTAAATTATTGTACATCTAAATTTGAAAAGTAACAATATGGTATGCATACTATAACTAGTGTAACCTAGTGGTTATACAACGTTCGCTCGTCACACTGATACCTACTGATAGGTTAAATCAGTGGCTCGTTACGCCTGATGGGGCGGTGGGGTAGCCTATTGGTTAAAGCGTTCGCTCGTCACACCAAAGACCCGGGTTCGATTCCCCACTTTGGTTCAATGCGTGAAGCCCATTTCTGGTGTCCCCTGCCTTCCTTATAGCTGGAGTATCTCCAAAAGTAGAGAAGAACCATACTCACTCCACTCACATAATAGAGCATTTTATGATGAATTTGTTGACGATTCTTTGTACAACAATCGCTGGTAAAAATATATGTGATCTGCAGTTCAGACGCCATAATTTTACATACTACCATGTGGGCATGTGAAAACATGTTTTCAAACATTTACAATAGCGACTGGTTAAATATTTTATGTACCAATATTGAAATTATGCAGTTTCATCTTCCATGATTACTAGTATAAGGGACGTATACCAGTATATAAGTCTGATGTTGGAGTCACGCATTCATGTTTCAAACAGGGGGCACGGGTGGCCCAGTCGTCTAAGGCGTCGCGATTCACTGTGCAGAGTTGCGTCCCTTGGGCACGCCAGAAACCTATGATTGTGGGTTCGAATACCGGTTCGTCCCGATTATGTTTCTAGGTTTGTCAGCACCATACCCATGCTCATGGGTTTCACCGAAGTGGTAAACGTCTCAGACCTGCATCACTTGGGGCTTTCCTCCCACATTAAGCTGACACGCTGTGATATAACTGGAATACTGTTAAAAGCGGCGTTAAACCCAACTCACTCACTCATTCATGTTTCAAACACTTTTGACAGGGTCTGTTGGGTCGAAGCCCAAATGACTCCATTCAATTACACAAATACTACGCTGATTATTGTCTAACTGTAAGAAATAATTTCCAAAATATATTTTTAAACTAAATGGGAAACATGCATTATGATCCCGGGAATTGGAATGCGGCCAATAATTACATTGGATACAGCACACATTTTAATGTAGACTAAGCAACATAGATTAACTGTTCCAGGATCTTCAATGGTTGATTGGTTAATTCTACATGCAT
This sequence comes from Haliotis rufescens, assembly GCF_023055435.1. Classification (NCBI taxonomy): domain Eukaryota; kingdom Metazoa; phylum Mollusca; class Gastropoda; order Lepetellida; family Haliotidae; genus Haliotis; species Haliotis rufescens. The sequence continues at coordinate 50,915,304 of NW_025963890.1, forward strand.
ATTTCTTTACTAATACTATAACACAGAGACACACACAACACACGTAGTTTCACGTTGCTGAAATTAAGCACAATATTATCCTGAAAGACAACCAATGTATGATATATGTGGATATATTGGTATAGCATATAAACGTTTATTTTACAATTGTTACCAACTATATATAAAAAGTGTGTCGACAGCTACACTTTAAAGCTTTTATTGTGGATATGTCACATTTTTAAAGCAGACAATTGCTAATATTAAAAATAACAAGTGCCCACTTGACTAAATATCTTTAAAATTATTTTTGACATTCAGTAGGTTTTTCGAGCTCATGCTCAACCAGAACTGGAATTGGAATTTCGATCAATCCAAACATAAAATGTCTGATGGCCGACATAGCAGGAACGTTATCACATGAATAGCATACACTTTAAAGAAGATACACTCAATGATAATCTGCCTTACTGTCGATGTTCTTACATGCTGCCCATAGATACAGTGGGTGATGATGATATAGAAATAATACTGTACACACAACTCAACTCCCACCCTATCTGACAAACGCGAGTAATGTATTCTCTCAACAGAAAGTCGTATCAACTGTATACATATTTGATGAATTTTGAAATATTTATACCCATATTTTACAAGAAACATATAAACTCATCGTGGAAACACATCTAATGCGACTAGGATTAATATTATCAGTAAGATTAACGTGTTGAGCTTCATGATGGCACCATCGTAAACATGACTGAGAGAATCATCTGATCTGAAATCACCACTCCACGACCAATTATAGTTCTTAATGAACAGGACAATGTGATTAGGAATGTGGTATTAGCACTGCATGCGGTCCTTTATACAGCATGGGCTATAATCTCCTGACAGAGTTATGGATCCATTGATCTGGAGTTGGTACACCATTTATCAGTATTGGTCCAGTTGAAATCTATATTTTTAACGCTGCGGTGGAGTTCGGTCAGATGTTTTCCAATTGTTGACCAGTTAACTTCTCTCAAACATTACTATTGTGTTCTCATTTAGAAGATATTTTTTTACTTTTGAATAACAAATTCACTTTTTATTTTCACCTACTTGCGTTAGAATAAAAACGTTCCGTCCGTCATAAATAGTATTGTTGCATGTTTTTACCATTTCGTTTATCAATTTAAAACCATGCCTAACCCGATACCCCCCCCCCCCCCACACACACACACACAAACACACACACCCATGGTAAAGCTGTAAAATATGACTTTAAACATTAAAAATATTATTCAATTTAACTTGAATTCCTAAGCTACATTACGTTGTTTTCATTATATGCAATCTTAGTTATTTTTTAAACGATTTATTCTCAAGATATGAATAGAAATAACCTTTATTACAATAAGAAACAACTTATTTTATCTTTAGAAACGTTTGATATAAACATTCACTTGCTTCGCTTATAGTAAATGGTAGGATTACAGCAAAACCAATGCGTATTATAGCATAACAACTGACAGGATTCAATAGGTTACACATAACTAAACAGTAGTAACTCTCTTACCTGTGTCTCCTGCAATGAACTCGGTAACCGGAAGGTCAGGCCTGTAAGACAGGTAGCCGGAGTCTTCTCTCCAGACGTCGTCGTTCATGTCGCAGTTGCATGCCAAGGTCGGGTCTGCGCATGACTGTGTCATACCACAAGTGCACATGCCACTTCCGGGTGTGGCGTCGCCGAAGTAGTCTGCAATTCCGCCAGTCCTGTTGCGCCAGCCGGTGGTGATGATGCCGTTCCCGTTAGGGTTGTGAATCAGAGCGGCCTTACACCTCCATTGCACAAACTGACGGCAGTTCTCACTGGCGTCGATGATGGCGATGGCGTGGTCGAGGGTGACGTTGTAGTTAAGTCCAAGAACATACTCGCCAGCTCCTTCGTAGCCCACGACTTCTTCCTCCTCCTCCGAGTCGTGGCCTGGTCAGAACATTGTGTGGAATGACTACCTGAATATACACCCTTATATGTTTTGTGTGTTTGTTGTCTAACGACGCACTCAGCAATATTCCAGCTATATGACGGCGGTCTGTAAATAATCGAGTCTGGGCCAGACAATCAAGTGATTACCATCATTAGCATCGATCCACACAATTGGGATACGATGACATGCATCAACCGAGCCTGACCAACCGATCCCCTTGGTCGCCTCTTACGGCAAGCAAAGTCACATTTTACGGCAAGCATTGGTTGCTGAAGACCTATCCTTCCCCGGATCTCAAATGGTCTCTTGTACATTATGTTATGATTCTGTCTACACAATGTGTTAATCATAGATATCGTTTAGTGAGTGAACGAGTATGGATTTGTCGCTTTCAGTAATAGCAGTATATCGACGGGGAACATCAAAAATGGAACCTCAAGGCAACCTCACTGATCATATATGTTTTAGTCTAAAGATCAGGTAATAATGAAGATATGAATAGTGTATGTCTTTATACCAATGACTGTGACGCCAGCTCCATCTTGTGATGTCATGTCGCAGTAAACACGAGTAGGCTCCAGAAGGCCCTCCGCCTCGTCGGGGTCGATATCCGCCATGGTGTTTGAGAGCAAGCCCCGAACACCCCATTCAGAGCAGGTGCGAGCTGTATATGGCATAGATATTTAATGGAAGAATATTTCAATTGGGATCACAATGAATTATTAACTGTAGTGCATTCTAATAAATGAGTATGAGCGTGGTCAGACTTGAATGAGTGCTTAGTCTATATGATTAATTTGTAAATTATACTTCGATAACTTGAGTAATTCATGCAGTAAACACATGTTTTAAGAACATTTACGTGTATCTGAGAATATTGGAACTGCCCTGCAAATATACCTTTAGTAGTCTCTATCTCGAAATCGACATTGAAATTAAAGCAAGATGAGACTCTGCATTAATCAGAGATTTGAGATAGTTGGAGTATTATAAACACTGAAAAGTACATGTACAATGATCGCAGGGAATCCTCCTGTTAAACATACAACTAGATATATTGGTGCGAAAACAGGATTTGCGGTGTAAGTTAACAATCCTCACCCAAGGGTGTGCAGGCAAAGGTGTGGCAGTCAATGGTTTCCTCATTTGGTCCTTCACAGGGAGAGGTCAAGTTGCCGTGTGACGCCATGTCACATGTTCGTGAGCGTGATTTGGTCCCGCCCCCGCATGTAACAGAGCACGTGGACCATTGCTCCCAGGTGAACCAGTCGCCAGGAACTGGTACACGAAGCAAGTGTGGTTATTTGTGGTCGACTGCACACTCACGGCAAGTACGACAGAATGTCAGACAAGTAAAGTGAAATTGTAGATGGAACAGAAATACACATGTGTGTAATTAATCACAGAATCAAGGAGCAGATCCGATTCCTGTTCACAAGAACATATGACTTGAACCAGATGGACTAGATTCACGAACAACATTGAACATTCGATAATTCTTTGCAGATTACCAAAGGTACACCGGGAGCATGCAGTTAGAAGGGTTTAAATAAATGACTAACACAAATGCATAAACATATTTTCTTTGGCCGTATGGTGTAATTAATTGCAAATGTGTTCGCGAGGATTTTTGTGCAGACAGACAGTGTACCACAGCAGCACAAACAAACAACACGTGCAGAGGACAAACTGTGACTGCCATACATCCAAGGGCACTACGAATGTAGGGCAAGGTCAACCATGACAAGTTCATGGTCATATTAAGGTCAAGGTTAGTGGTGTTAGGGGGCTAATCAAGCGAGTTAATTGTTATGCAAAGCTTGTCAATCCACATGTTCCTAGAGACTACTGTGGCGAAAGGTCAACACTATTCGGATACACCGGGCTACCTCTACAGACGGGCTACATATACTCGTGTGATCTGAAATGTAGAAGATCTAGATCATCAACTACCACTAGAATCAGCACGTACATTCACCATGTTCTAAAACACAAATAGTAGTTTTTAATGCACTACAAGCATGGCGTACATATATTGCACTGAACTACGCTTGGCAACAGGAACGTTTTCCACATTGACTAACACGTTACAAACAGCATGGACTGGACAACTTGACTACGGGTATACTGTGGTATATTAAAGCTGCGTAGGCTAATTGTGGATTGTAGAATACACATGTATACAAGAGTGTTCCATGGGGTACCATACACACGTATACAAGAGTGTTCCATAGGGTACCATACACACGTATACAAGAGTGTTCCATGGGGTGCCATACACATGTATACAAGAGTGTTCCATAGGGTACAATACACATGTATACAAGAGTGTTCCATAGGGTACAATACACATGTATACAAGAGTGTTCCATAGGGTACAATACACATGTATACAAGAGTGTTCCATAGGGTACAATACACATGTATACAAGAGTGTTCCATAGGGTACCATACACATGTATACATGGGTGTTCTATAGGGTACAATACACATGTATACAAGAGTGTTCCATAGGGTACCATACACATGTATACAAGAGTGTTCCATAGGGTACCATACACATGTATACAAGAGTGTTCCATAGGGTACCATACACATGTATACAAGAGTGTTCCATAGGGTACCATACACATGTATACAAGAGTGTTCCATAGTGTACCATACACATGTATACAAGAGTGTTCTATAGGGTACCATACACATGTATACAAGAGTGTTCCATAGGGTACCATACACATGTATACATGAGTGTTCTATAGGGTACAATAAACATGTATACAAGAGTGTTCCATAGGGTACCATACACATGTATACAAGAGTGTTCCATAGTGTACCATACACATGTATACAAAAGTGTTCCATAGGGTACCATACACATGTATACAAGAGTGTTCCATAGTGTACCATACACATGTATACAAGAGTGTTCCATAGGGTACCATACACATGTATACAGAGTGTTCCATAGTGTACCATACACATGTATAGAAGAGCGTTTCATAGGGTACAATACACGTGTATACAAGAGTGTTCCATATGGTACAATACACATGTATACAAGAGTGTTCTATAGGGTACAATACACATTGATACAAGAGTGTTCCATAGGGTGCCAAAAACATGTATAGAACAGTGTTCTATAGGGTACTATACACATGTATACAAGAGTGTTCCATAGGGTACCATACACATGTATATCACAGTGTGCCATAGGGTACCATGCACATGTATACAAGAGTGTTCCATAGGGTACCATAAACATGTATACAAGAGTGTTCCATAGGGTACCATACACATGTTTACAAGAGTGTTCCATAGGGTACCATACACATGTATACAAGAGTGTTCTATAGGGTACAATACACATTGATACAAGAGTGTTCCATAGGGTACCATACACATTAATACAAGAGTGTTCCATAGGGTGCCAAACACATGTATAGAACAGTGTTCCATAGGGTACCAGACACATGTATACAAGAGTGTTCCATAGGGTACCATACACATTTATACATGAGTGTTCTATAGGGTACAATACACATTGATACAAGAGTGTTCCATTGGGTACCATACACATGTATACAAGAGTGTTCCATAGTGTACCATACACATGTATACTACAGTGTTCCATAGGGTACCATACACATGTATACTACAGTGTTCCATAGGTTACCATACACATGTATATCACAGTGTTCCATAGGGTGCCGTACACGTGTATACAAGAGTGTCCCATAGTGTACCATACACATGTATAGAAGTGTGTTTCATAGGGTACCATACACATGTATACAAGAGTGTTCCATAGGGTACCATACACATTAATACAAGAGTGTTCCATAGGGTGCCAAACACATGTATAGAACAGTGTTCCATAGGGTACTAGACACATGTATACAAGAGTGTTCCATAGGGTACCATACACATTTATACATGAGTGTTCTATAGGGTACAATACACATTGATACAAGAGTGTTCCATTGGGTACCATACACATGTATACAAGAGTGTTCCATAGTGTACCATACACATGTATACTACAGTGTTCCATAGGGTACCATACACATGTATACTACAGTGTTCCATAGGGTACCATACACATGTATATCACAGTGTTCCATAGGGTGCCGTACACGTGTATACAAGAGTGTCCCATAGTGTACCATACACATGTATAGAAGTGTGTTTCATAGGGTACCATACACATGTATACAAGAGTGTTCCATAGGGTACCATACACATGTATACAAGAGTGTTCCATAGGATACCATACACTTGTTTCAAGACTGTTCCATAGGGTACCATACACATGTATACAAGCGTGTTCCATAGGGTACCATACACATTAATACAAGTGTGTTCCATAGGGTACCATACACATGTATACAAGTGTGTTCCATAGGGTACCATACACATGTATACAATTGTGTTCCATAGGGTACCATACACATTTATACAAGAGTGTTCCATAGGGTACCATACACATTTATACAAGAGTGTTCCATAGGGTACCATACGCATGTATACAAAACTGGTTTCATAGGATACTATACACGTTTATACAAGAGTGTTCCATACGGTGACATACACATGTATACAGGCGTGTTCTATAGGGTACCATACACATGTATACAACAGTGTTCCATAGGGTACCATACACATGTATACAAGCGTGTTCCATAGGGTACCATACACATGTATACAACAGTGTTCCATACGGTGACATACACATGTATACAAGAGTGTCCCATAGGGTACCATACACATGTATACAAGTGTGTTCCATAGAGTACCATACACATGTATAAAAGAGTGTTTCATAGGATACCATACACATGCATACAAGAGTGTTCCATAGGTTAACATACACATGTATACTACCTTGTTATAAAGGGCACAAAACACATGTAGAACAGCGTTCAACAGGGTACCACATGCATATTAACACAGTTTCCACAGGATGCCATACACATGTATACCACAGTGTTTAACAGGGTACCATACAAATTTATATGGCACAAAGCACATACATACAAACATGTTCATAGAGCACTGTAGCCACAAGACGGTAGCCATGTATATGTATATAAGTCCCACAGTACATAATAAATATACATTAATATTTCCACAGGTCTGTATAGACAAATACATGGAGGCTTTTCATTGGGAGCCACAGAACAATATGTTCTAAAGACACGCATAAGAAGGTGTGCTGCAGATATGAGTATCGAGTGTTAGTATGGGAATAAATGGCGAATGTATTAGGTGTTCTAGGGACAAAGGGCAAATATTGAAAGTCTATCGACTATGGTACTTACTTGGACACAAGTTTGGGTTACATGACTCGAGTTCCTCGGTGTCCCCCACACAGTCAGCCCCTCCGTATTTTGGGGGGTCACAGACGCGGACACGTTTCATTGACCCTCCACCGCACGTGGCACTGCACTCTCCCCATTTGCTCCAGTCCAGCCAGACACCATCGACTGTAACACATGAACATCGTCTACAACAGCAATCTGGCTGCGTGGGCAAATGTTATTGCGAAATGCTGAAGAAGAACAGGTGCTGCGTTGGTTAATGTCTTTGTCCTGTGTTATGCAGCATAGATACGCAGCGTTATGGCTTCTTTCAATAATTATTCAATTAAAATCTACCGTACATCTACTATTTTTGTATTGTCTTTAAAATTGTCTTCACAGCATCATGTTTGTAGGTGTGGCGAGCGCCGTCTTGTGAAGTGCCTCTGGTTCACTTTCCTGTTGAGCATAGCAATAGCGCGTGGCACTTACATAAGCTTATTGTTAATGTTTTCACAATACACTTGGAATTGATCTTCCGATTTAGCTTGGTTCTCTTTGTGCTAATTCCTATTGTCATATCGTTCTGGTATGCAGTACAGAATGCACTGATATTTGAAGAAATGAAAAAGTTTCAGAAGCAGAGTATATATTGTTAGTAGAACAATCGGGACAAAGTATGCATCATCTCAATACTGTAATGCACTCCTTGCTCCGATTAGAAAGTGAAATCAAAGACAGGGTAAGGTTAGTTGCTAAGACTAGATATCTGCAGAAAACCCTTGAAGTAGAAGCTGTGGCATGCGCAATAGACTCTTGCTGAGTGTGTTGATCCACACACTTGTTGACGACACCTATTTTGGTTTCAACACATTCGCAGCATTTGTTATGTTATCGATTTTGAATATTTAGCAATATTACGGTGATCATTTATGGAATATTTCAAACCGGAATTATGTCTCTTGGTGGACTTTCCGTTGAGCATAGCAGTAGCATAGCAGTAGCATAGCAATAGCATAGCAGTAGCGCGTGACATCTTACATACACAAATTTGGAATTATGTATTCGAATTTTGCAGCTTGGTGATATTTTTCGTGCCAAGTCATGCTGTGATAATCGTTCCTGATAAGTTAATAGTCAAGAATAAATAGCGACTTGAGGAATTGCGGAAGAATTTTAGAATTGAGGAAGTCTAAAATGTAAAGAATATATTGTTAGTAGAACAATCGAGACAAGGTGTGCATCATGACGATACTGTAATGCACCTCTTGCTCAGATTGGAAAGTGAAATCGAAGAAATGTTAAGATTAGTTGCAAAGACTAGATATCTGCAAAAAAAACCATGAAGCATTGGAGCTGAGGCATGCCCAAAAGACACTTGCTGAGTTTGTTGATCCACACCCAACATGTAGACTACAAGCTCTCAGCATTCATTATGTTATCGAATGTGATCGTGTAGTTCGAAATCGCAGGAATATATCTTTTACTGCAATAATTATATAATTACTACATACAGATAAGAACTAAAAGAAATAGCAGATGCCAGAGATCGAGCTTTGCTGTGTGGAGTAGCGTAGAAGGTAGAAAAAACTCTGGGTTTTCGGATTATTTTTCCAAAAAATTATATTCAGGAGCCTCTCGTGGTTAAGGCTAAGGTCATAGGCCATAGGAAAGGATTGGGATAGTGGTGCTTTCGGTGAGATCTTTGGTCAGGTAAAAGAGACGAACGAATCATGAAGGTCATTTGGAGGAGGCATTCTGTATTTACTTTTCATGCAGGATAACATAAATGATAATAGATTTGAAAGATGACGATATTGTCTCAGGATAGTCACTACATCTTGCAACTATGTTATCATGCGTCTTTGGAACATTGTGCATGCATTGTGTGAAGAGGGATAAAAGACCTTATAATCCCATTTTCTTGCAATGATCCTTTCAGAAAGGGTCAATAAGCCTCCAGACCCAACCCTGGTCCAATGACAATATACAATTGTGTCGGCAAAGCTGTGGTGTGAAGGGTTAAATACAAATTTGGCTGTTAAAGACGAAGTGCTTTGCAGTGCAGTGATTGGTTAAATGGGTAAGGTTTAAGGTTGTTGACGTCATGCAGTGAGGGGACTGACCAGGGCAGTGATTGGTGTTACAGGCCATGGTGTCAACTGCAGGGTCTTGGCAGTCGACACCACCAAATTTGGGGGCGGTGCACGACCTAGTCCTATCTTGTGTGCCTCCACCACACGTGTCACTGCATGCGCCCCATGATGACCATTCACCGTAGACGCCATCAACTGAAAATAGTTCGGAATGCGGCTGCTGCATATTAGTCCTCTATGCAGATATGAGAAGGGCTACCTTTTGGCTGTAGGAGGTACAGACAACGCTCGTAAATACAATAAATGGCATCTCTACTGACATGAAATATAGATTTGAATTATTTAAACATAAATATTGCTAGGCACTATTGATTTGAAACTTGATATAATCAGCGTGTTTATTGTGAACTGACTGGAATACAAACACAAAAAATGATGTTATAATCCATCACTGATAACTTGACTAAAACCCTGAGATGTATTTTCAGAACCTTTTCTACCGAACTTCACTTTTTTTCGTTTTATCACGGGCCGACACACACGCACATGGTTACATATGTGACAAACACGCATACGCCCACACGCACACGCACATGTACGCAAAGACACACAAACTTACACACACACACACAGACACGCACATGGTTACATATGTGTCAAACACGCATACGCACACACGCACACGCACATGCACGCAAAGACACACAAAGACACATACATACATACGCACATAAGGTTGCGGCTGTGATGGGCAATATTTTATGTAATATTCAACCTGGTATGACAGCCAGAATAAATATATTTTGCGACTTCGACAGATACACAGATGAAAGGAATCGGATACTTACTTGGACAGTGATCGGTGCTGCAAGCTTGAGTGACATTGCGAGGCCCTGGGCATTCTTTACCACCATCAAACGGTCCGATACAGTTCCGTGACCTCCACTGCTGCCCCCCTCCGCACGTGAGCGTGCACGTGCTCCACTTAGCCCATTCCGCCCATATCCCGTCCACTGAAACCACCACCTTTAGCTTTATATAACATCTCATACAGACATTCCCTTTAAGCTGACCTTTCAACTTCTTTGACATCGGCTGGCATCAAGATGTACTCAATGAATTATGGTTAGTAGCGAAGAAGAATTAAAAATGCTTCAAGAATCAGTAGCAACAAAATGGCTTCTACTTCAAATTGTATTGACAAAAAACTGATTGTATATGCATACATCATTACAGAAGAAAATATTAGTTTAAGTTACTACGAAGCAAAATTGAAGTTTATGATTTAGCTTCATTGTCATGCTTGAAAAATGTAGGATTAGATTGTCTAAATACTACCAACATTTGTCTGCTGTATAAACTTAAAAGCCATTTTAAAAACCAGAAAAGTATTAAAACACGCTGTAAGCATCAATAAGAAATACAAAAACTTGTTAATTGAAATCGTGGCTTAAAATGATGTGGTGGTGCTCAATGCATCGATGTGATTGAAAGCACGTGATGCACACATGGAACCGTGACAAATGGGTTAATCACGTGACTGGCGTGGCAAGGTTTCCGCCAATTCTTTATTTACAACAAACGTGATAGGCAGTTATATTAGTCAACACGTGCAAATAGGCGTGTCCCAAAAGCAATTATGCGCCTAATTATAGAAATTCAAATAATAGGATGTGATGTTGATGAATATTATTTTCTTTTATATAAAACGGATGGACAGCGAAGAATAATGATTATGAATAATGATGAAGTCATCCTCCTGTTGGCCCCGATTGACTGACCCGGACAGGTATGATTGTTACAGTCCCGGGACTCAAAATGCGCTCCTTCACATTCTTTCCCGGCGTGAAGCGGCCCTTGGCACTCCCTCTCCCTTTGTTGTATGCCTCCGCCACAGCTCTCTGAGCATGCGCCCCATGGGTGCCATGTTTCCCATATGCCGTCAACTTGTGTGGAAGAAATGCATTTACTTAAAGCTTAGCACCTTGAGGAAAGGCCCAAAAACGCTCATTGCCTTTATATATACACAAAGATAAAAGTATCGCAATACCCAGATATGTAAGTTGTTATGTGACCATGTTGACATATATATATATACAGAGGCATTCTTTAAATGAAAATTATGGCATGTCCTGTCCTCCATACCAGTCATGATGAGATGCATGTCGAGCATGTGTCCAGGAAAGCATGCACACCTTGCAACGTGAAAATCATGTTTTGGAGATCTCTCACTGTATTGAGTAAAGGTTACAAGTCATTGTTTCCTCTGTCAGAATTAAGCAATGGGTCCTCGACAACTCAGTACGGAAAAAAGATGGCAAGTTATTGGCATGATCATTGCCGGTATGTCAATGAAAGAAATTGCAAGGCAGCTGGGTCACCATCCTTCAACCATTAGTCGATTGTTACGAAAGCATCATCAGACTAATGATGTCAAGGACCGCCATCGTCCTGGCAGACCTCGCTGTACGCCAGCAAGAGAGGATGCAGCTCTTATGAGGATTGTACGGCGGTTTCCTTTTGCACCAAGCACTGATCTGAAAAGGGAGTGGTAACCTCACCGTCGCATATGCCACAGAGCTGTCCGTAATCGACTTAAAGATGCTGGATATCGTGCCAGGAGACCTGTCAGAAGACCTCTGTTGTCACGTGAACACAAGGCATGGTGTCGAACACGTAATCACTGGAATATTGCATCATGGCGGAAAATCCATTGGTCTGACGAGAGTCGCTTTCTGTTGTTCATGTCAGATGGTAGAGCACGTGTTTGGCGACGTAATAAGATGGCATCTGCTGAGAAGAACATTTTGGAACAAGTTCCATTTGGCGGCTGCTGTGTTATGATCTGGGGTTGCTTGTCATATGACTGCAAGCTGCCACTGTTAACAGTGAGAGGCAACCTTAATGGCCAACGATACTAAATCCTTGACACGGTTGTAGTGCCTCATTTTGACAATCATGCTCTAAACACAAGGCCAGTCTTCATGGATGATAACGCGCGACCACACCGTGCGCGTGGTGTTGTGGATTTTCTGCGTCAAGAGGCTGTCACTACCCTACCTTGGCCAGCCAGAAGCCCAAACCTCAATCTCATCGAGCATATCTAGGACATTCTTGGACGTAAAATCCGTCAGAGGGAGCCACCACTGCAGAATGTTGATGAATTGGAACAGGCACTACACCAGGAGTGGACCATTCTCACACAGGAACAGATCACTGAGATCAGACGAGTCATTAGGTCAATGAGGAGGAGGATTGAACAGGTGATTTAAGCTGTAGGAGGTTACACCAGATACTGACATTTTTCACTGTTATGCAAACTCGATGAACTCTCCGAGGATGACATGAGTGGAAATTGACTTATGAATTCAGATAGACCTGTTCTAGCCATAGTTATTCGCACTGGATATTTTCCATTTTGGGGGTCTTTTTGGTAACTCAACATAAACACATTACGATCTTTCCAACGTTTTCTTATTGTTCAATATTTGCTCTACAAAGAACACTGAGACACCATTGGTTTACAAACGTAATATAGCGATCACATCGAATCAAACACCAGCAGTGTAATGAAATAGGGTTGTTGCGATACATTTTTCTCTGTGTAAATGATCAAGACATATGATGTACGTGCATCAAATGATGTGAAGGCGAATGTTTTGGATGGTTTTGTGATAATGCACATCTTAGTCGCCAGGGCTTTGCTACACAAAGGCACACACTGTTAGGCACGCGTGAAAGACATAGCTATGTCGTTATTGGAACACAAAACCAACGGCACACACATGTATTATGGCATATATAACTACAAACTATCTACCACACACACACACACACACGTCGGAGGATTGAAAAAGCGTTAGTACAAAACAGAATGTCATCAACGAAATATCCATTAGTTCACTTCTACTTCTACTATGACAATATTTTACATCAAATTAAATCACTTTCAATTTTACTCTACAAAAGTTTACTATAATGATAACAGATTTCCATCTGATTACGTAAACAAGTTATTTATTCAGTATCTCTCTTAGCAAGAATTTCATCACACATTAAACATGACAAAATGTTTAATTATGAACTCAGTAATTTATGACGAAAGAATGCAACACCTACCGGGGCAGTTATGTTGGTTGCACGGCGCAGTGTCTTCACGTGGACCAACGCAATCTTTTCCGCCGTAGAATGGACCGTGGCAGGTGCGTTGACGCAATTTATCACCACCACCACAAGTGGCACTGCACGCATCCCAGTCAGACCAATCGTTGAAGATGCCATCAACTGAAGGAAAAAAGAAGCAGCTTCGGACCTGAATCTCATGTCACTAGAAAATATTATTTCGTAGTAACTATTGACAATCGTGATTTGTTGTCAGTCATTAAGTTGTCTCATACTTACAATGTTTGTTATATAGCTGATATTCTTAAAATGCGTTATATCAGAGTGGACTAATCCTTTCAGAGTGTATTTTACCATTTCACTCTGTGAAGTGTACATACTATGTCAATTACTACCTCATATCGTGAGATCTATGCTGTATTTACAGAACGTCACATCTCTACTAGAGGACATCACCAACAAACAAGAACATTGCATTCAACAAATATTACTACGCTTCGACGTAGATCGCTAGTACCAGGCTACACGTGACCAGGCCTAACGACCGCTCAGCGCAGAAAACCATCATCGTCATGTGCTGTCACATGGCCAACTGGTACCTGGGCAGTTGTGATCGTTACAAGCCTCGCTTTCGTTCCGCGCACCATCACAGTCGGCACCGCCATAGAACGGACCACTACACGTTCTATTTCTCCAGCGTATCCCTCCGCCGCATGTGACGTCACAGAGACTCCATTGAGCCCAATCGTTGAAGTACCCATCCTCTAGTGAAGCAGAAATGAGATACGACATTGCTCATCACGCTACGTGTCTGCAGGACTGAAGTGAAACTGTGACATTTTAAACATTGTGGAGGGTTCTCGTATCACAAGCAATTATTGGAACTATTTTGTGAGCCTAGTTATATACAAGCGGTGATGCAGTTGCGAGGAAGGAGGTCAGGGCAAGGATACTAGAGGAATGCTAATAATAGGAAGTCGGACTTTCTCAAGCAAAGCGTAATATATAATTATTCCAATTTGGAGGAGAGCCATTTAATGCGTAATTCAAGCCTGTTGGGTCATCGCTTTGCTTGAGAAAGTCGCTAGGAAGCGTCAGAGCTCAGTCATGACGTACACGCTTGGTTGAAGCGGGAAGCCGCGACAGGGAAAAACATTGAGACTATATTATCTTACCTGCAGGCTGCCATAACAGCTAGCTGCTCTACACAGTTATCTCCCATGTCATGCATCCTGCTCATATGATCGTCATTCATTAACATGCAAACAATGGAGGTTTAGGTAACAATGTACTCATGATCAGCATGCAGTGTACACGGTCCGAAATAGGGAGAGAACTCCAACTGACCCGGGCAGCTTTGGGTGTTGCAGTCACGGGACTCTTTAGAGTCTCCCGAACAGTCCTGACCATCCCAAAAAGGCCCCATACATTCCCGCTGACGCAACTGTATTCCTCCGCCACACGTAGTGCTGCAGGTTCCCCATATCTCCCAGTTCTGCCATTCGCCATCAACTGGAACATATGGGATTGTACAGATATGTTAGACTAATAGACTAATACACATTCGATAAGTATACACAGATTACAGTAAGTGAGGTGGGTTTAACGCCGCTTTTAACCGCATTCCAGTTATATCACGGCTTGTCAGCTTAATGTGGGATGAAAGCCCGAAGTGATGCAGGTGATGAAACCCACGAGCACAGATATGGTGCTGACAAATTAAACCTAGATACAAAATCGGGGCGAAACGGGATTCGAACCCACAATCATTTGTTTCTGGCATGCCCATGGGATGCAACTCTGCGCAGCAAATTGCGATGCCTTAGACGACTGGGCCACCCGTCCCTCCAACAGATTTCAAGTTAAAAACTTAGTCTGCTAAAACCCGCTCTATTTGAAGTAAATTATATGCAAAATATAACTAAAAACAGACGAATGAGCCGGACACGTTTCTTACCTGGACAATTTTGCTCACTGCATACTTCCTGTTCCTCCCTGTTTCCACTGCAGTCTGCACCACCAAAGAATGGTCCGTCACATTCTCTTCTGCGGCTTCGTATACCACCTCCGCACGTGAGGTCACATTCTGAGAACGTGCCCCAGGACAACCAAGTACCATCAACTGTCAACAGTATGGAAATGGTGATGATGGTCATCAGATAACAAGTAAGGTGTACCATGCATTCAAGCAAGGATTCAATTGAGAACCATGGTACCATACAACTTAGCATCGGAACATAACCAGCCATTATGTTCTTGTAATCTCTTCTCGTTGGTTTTAAGTGACTTAAAACAGCACCCAAGCCAAAGCACGACAGGAGAGAACAAGAATGTTGTTTTTAGCATGTTGCACGAGCCGAATTGAAGCCGGGTCTTCATCATGACGAAAATTCTAACCACTAAGCAACACCTGGTCTTTATCAACATGCATATATGATGTTAGGTATTGGTTGGTTGGTTGGTTTGTTTGTTGTTTAACGCCGCACTCAGAAATATTCCAGCTATATGACGGCGGTCTGTAAATAATCGAGTCTGGACCAAACAATCTAGTGATTGATATCATGAGCATCGATCCACGCAATTGAGATCGATGACATGCATCAACCAAGTCAGCGAGCCTGACCAGCCGACCCCGTTAGTCGCCTTTTACGACAAGCATAGTCGCCTTTTACGGCAAGCATGGGTTGCTGAAGACCTATTCTACCCCGGAGTCTTCACGGGTCTGTTGGGTATTGCAACCATGAGGCTACTCGCGTCCAATATGACACACATATTTAAAACCAGGCCTACATGTATTTGGTAAAATAAATGTACATGCCCAACTGGTTGAATAAAAGACAAACTATTTGCTTAACGTCACTATTTGCTTAACATCACTATTTGCTTAACATCACATCAGGCCTCTATGCAGAGTTGCAGCACTTAGATCACAGGATCTGCTGACCTTTGAAGAGGTTGAACCATCTCTCCAAAGGAACCATTCCATGAGAACAGTGTAGCGTACATAGCAACACGATATCATAATCATTTGTTTCTATTTATAACTTTCACTTGTTATGGGTCAAGAAAGTGGTAGTGGTTCAAAATCTGTAGATAAAAGATCTCATTCTGAGAAGAGACCATCACTCAGATATCAAGAACAGATACAAATTCTCTTGGCAATATATACATATGTCAACTGGTGTGGATGGAGAGAAAATACAAACATGACATAGATAAAGGATTGCGAGAAAGAATGTGCTATAACCCCACCTGTGTGCAGGGCGGATGAAGTTGTGCCTCAAAAGTCTTGGCTCGACAGGGCAAGGATGAAAACAAAGCAAACCACCAAGCACTGCAAGGTTAGTTGGAGAAAAAGGGTTAGCACAACATCTAGTGACAGGGGTCACACGAAACGTGGTTATTTTTGCATGCAGAAAGTTAAAAATTGTGTAAGGTAAAATTATACTTACTTCTTATGTTGAAAACGTTATGAAGATATATGAATTATGACGTAATCTATGTAAAATGATGATTGAAATGTGACAGGGATGTGAAGATTTAAAGGCGATGTGTATCAGAGGTATTGGAGGGAAAAAGTATATTTGTTATTATTGTTGATACCCGGGCATGGCGCATTGCTGCACGTGGTTCGGTCCTCCCATGGTCCAGTACAGTTTCCGCCTCCATAAAATGGACCTGTACACTTCCGGCTGCGCATTTTTTGGCCTCCACCGCAAGTGACACTACAAGCACCCCATTCCTCCCATGTTTGAAATACTCCATCAACTGAAAATCAGGAAAGAGAGCCATCTCAATGACAAGCGTTTCTAATCTATCTATCTATGCATCCATCCATCCATCTATCCATCCACTCATCCATCCATCTATCTATCTATCTAAGCACTTTGGGCTTTGCTCCCACATTAAGCTGACACGCCGTGATATAAATGAGATACTGTTTAAAGCAGCGTTTTACCACACTCACTCCATTGCTAAGAACAAGAATGTTTTACTTGTGGCGCTAATCCCAACTCACTCACTCACTCACTCACTCTACCTTCTTATCACCGAGAAGCATATTTTAGCTTTAGTAAATGTAAAAATTAATAATTGGGATTTGTGAAGCTTATATTCAATTGAATGGGATTTTATCGAAACAAATAACTTAACTCCTAATAGTCTTGCTTCAGACCTTCAAAATAAAGAGAATTTACATTGTTGCAAAGTGTTAAAAAATCTGGTTTTGCAGCTGAAGCTGAAAAAACCCATATCTAATCTCGATACAAAATCCCAGCATCTGAGGTTCAGAAGATGAGACTGGGACAGTATGTTGTTCACAGATGAGTCCATGTCTCATCTGGAAGGACCTGATGGTTGTGCAAGGATCTACAGGCGCCCAGCAGAACGTTTTTACGACGCTTTCGTCACTGAATGTCGTCAGTTTTGGGGTAGGAAGCGTCATTGTATGTGGTAGCATCACAACTCCTGGGAGAACACATCTCATTGTTAATGGCAATTTGATTTGCGTACGCTAATGACTACATCGTTCGAGATCAAATGCAGAGACGCAACGACACGTTACAGCAAGATATTGTTCGCCCTCATGTTGCAGACGTTGTAACTTTAAAGCAGCATTACATTGCTGAGTGGCCACATCCGGCTGTTTCTCCAGACCTCTTACCCATAGAACATGTCTGCGATGAAACAGATCGACGCCTACGACAGGACCAAAACCAGCCGGTAGCCCCAGCTCAGTTCGGTCAATCTTTGGCTGACATTTCAAACAGCATCTCCTGGCTGTTTTCAATCATCTGGTGTTTTCAATGCGCCAGCGCAAATGCAAATGGTGGTCACACCCGATATTTACATTGTCAATTGACTTCTTACACCACCCAATTTTTAGGGCGGGCTGCTCTGTCTCCTGTTACCAGGTATGGGTTTTGTCAATGAATTTGTTATGATATTGATTATATGAATGACAAAATATTATATAGTTATTTCCAATAACATAACATTTACACCACTTTATATGAAGCACAGTTACTTTTTTCCGCTGGTACATGTAATGTGTGCCAGGTCAAGCCATCTGCAGATTTATTACTCAATTAATCAAACATTGTTTACAGAAGAATGAGTGAGTGAGTGAGTATGGTTTTACGCCGCTTTTAGCAATATTCCAGCAATATCACGGCGGGGGACACCAGAAATGGGATTCACACATTGTACCCATGTCGGAAATAGAACCCGGGTCTTCGGCGTGACGAGCGAACACTTTAACCACTAGGCTATCCGACCGCCCCTACAGAAGAATGAACATCACCTAGAAGCCAATCAGGTTGTGTAATGTCTTACTTGGACATTGGTTGTCATTGCACCTCTTCAACTGTACTCCATCCCCTTCACAGACTTTACCACCGAACTGTGGTTCAATGCAACTTCGTGAGCGAGACTGACTTCCACCTCCACAAGTGACATTGCATAAGCCCCAGGTTGACCATGTAGTCCATACGCCATCAACTGGAAGTATTTCAAACCTGAACCTTAGATTGAAACCTTAGATTTATAACAGATATGAAAAGACTGCATTATCTGTATGACGGGTAAAATCATGTTTTCACGACATGTTAGGTCAGATATAGAAATAAGGATACATTTGTGTTGGTTTATAATGTAGTCCATAATAATCTGTTTATATCACACAGTTCTGTAAAATGAGTCTGAGCCAGACAAACCAGTTAGGTCGTGCGAATCAATCCATGTGGCATTTATGGCACAATCACACTTTGTAACCACCAGTTTTCACTTTGCAAACATCCGATATCCATCCTAGATTGTAGATATTCATTATACACTTCTACAATAATTGTTAAAAGTTGAGACCTATATTCTCCCCCGAATTCCAAATTCCAAGTAAAGATGTAGAAGAAAATACAAGAAATAGACACATACTAATCTGCACCTCACTTTGAACTAGGCATGCCAGAAGTCTATCACTATATTGTTATCTTGTTTTGCTATATTAAGTTTAGGTGTTTTTGTGACACTGTCTAAAAACGAGAGTCACTTGAAGCAATGATTTAAAAAACCCAAAACTGCCAATAATAATTATGATTACTTCAGCAATTTATAGTGTTCGGGGAAGAGGGATTGTAACTACTGAAAGACATCCTTAATATGGCTGTTT
Source organism: Haliotis rufescens (assembly GCF_023055435.1). NCBI lineage: Eukaryota > Metazoa > Mollusca > Gastropoda > Lepetellida > Haliotidae > Haliotis > Haliotis rufescens. The sequence goes on from NW_025963890.1 coordinate 50,934,937, forward strand.
GGCTTGGAGTGAGTGAGTGAGTTGGGTTTAACGCCGCTTTTAACAGTATTCCAGTTATATCACGGCGTGTCAGCTTAATGTGGGAGGAAAGCCCGAAGTGATGCAGGTCTCAGACGTTTACCACTTCGGTGAAACCAACGAGCACGGGTATGGTGCTGACAAACCTAGAAACATAATCGGGGCGAACCGGGATTCGAACCCACAATCATAGGTTTCTGGCGTGCACAAAAGACGCAACTCTGCACAGCGAATCGCGGCGCCTTAGACGACTGGGCCACCCGTGCCCCCTGTTTGGCTTGGAGTTTAAAAGGGTCAGAGTATTATAGTAAAAACAATTTGTTCCCATACTTAAAGAGGAACTTTCCTTTTCCTATCGGTCAAATTGCTTGACTGAAAGCATTTTGATTTGTCAACTCTTTGAAATATATTGTTACCCATAGGCCTTTCCCAGGGATATATGCCAGGTGAACGGAACATGCCCATTGCCCTGCAAAATCTATCTACTAGAAAAAGGGTGATTAATCTGGTATGGTCTATTTATTGGACACATTAAGTGTCGTATTACCAGAAGACACTACCCATTGACATCAGCTCACCAGAATATATCTTTACTAATAGTTCCAGTGAGCAAAGAATTTATGTATGCAAGGTAAAAAATGTATTTAAATCATACACAAAGGAAGCAGAGGGTTACAGAAGCTCAACATACAGATGCACGTTGGAATTGGTCGACATATGTATAACAATAGTCTACATGTTAAACAGGCTGACTAATGAAATGAATCGGTAAAACGAGGAACAAGGCACATGCTCACGGCCATCAGATAGGGAAAATGACAAAGTCATAGCAAAAAACGACGGAGGTAGACATGCAAAGGATGAGGAAGACAGGGTTGTAGGTGCAAACATACTAGGGAAATGGTATGTCCCACATGGCTTAGCCTCTGTCCAGAGAGCACTGCAGTTTTTACCATTGAAGGATGGAGTAAAACAAGACCTTGACTTTTGTGACGTACCCCCGCCACAAGTTACGGGGCAAACTGCCAACTCTGACCAGGGTTCCCAAACCCCAACAACTGAAATACGTTGATTCTTTGCAAAATACACAAAATGTAGCAGGACTGTATGGCTGCTTTTTCCATCAAATTATCCATTAATTATGTCTGTAGGGTTGCATTTTCCTGGGCATGACATACATGACGTTCGATCTTGAAGTTAGATTATCACAGTGAGAGCATGTTATCTATTCAAATAACAGCACATGCTTGGAAATGTGCGTTGCTTGCTTTCACCTAAAGAGTCAGACCATGATGCATTCCCAAAGTTGGTTCAATCACATGACCTTGAGTCTGGGCTCCATCAGAGAATAGTGGGTAAACTGGCCACAGGGTTTCCAAAATCCATTAACTAAGAGACATCCAGATAGCGAGAATAGTATAAGGAGGAAAAAACATCTTCAAGTGGTGACTGCATGCCATTTTCAAACTTGACATTTGCATTATGGTAGTGCTTCATAATAAAAAAATCGATTGATGACAGTATGTTTTGCAATGTCAAATACCAATAAAGAATGAACATGCAGTCAACATACTGGGACAAGGGTCCTCTCCGCATGGTCTGTCTTCATTCCAAGGAATGGTGCAGTTTGTGCCATTAAAATACGGCCCCTCACATGATCTTGATCTTTTAGAAGTGCTTCCGCCACACGTGACAGGACAAACTGACCATTGAGACCAGGGCTTCCAAACCCCATCAACTGAAACATCGATTGAATGCAGTTCGATGCAGTAAAACGGGTTACAAAGAAGAAAGTTGAGATCCTATCTCCATACTGATAAAACTATTCAGAATCTAGGGACCCCTGCTTATGCTGAACTGCGTTATTTAAAAAGAAGTAGAACATGAGTCAAAGATGAACTATGTTGACACATACTCGGGCATGGATCTGTTCCACAATGTCTTTCTTCAACCCAGGGAGCACTGCAGTTTTTGCCACCAAACTGAGGACCATCACAAGACCTTGATCTCCGTGACGTACTTCCGCCACATGTAACTGGGCAAGTTGACCATTTAGACCAGGTTTCCCAAACCCCATCAACTGAAAGATGAGTAATGAAAATTGCAGCTTGTCCATCAGAACATTTTGAAGCCTTCTATTCCCATATGGAATAAAGGAAAGGTAGCATGCACCATCCATGATGAATAACCATTCCCACAAGAGCAAGCTTTGTTTGCAACCTCCAAGGAAATTTTACATTTTCCACAGGTGCAACCGTTCCTAGTTAACCAACTCACCAAATCACAATAACGTCTGGTATATACACTAAGAATGACCTGTCATGAAGAGACAGAAAATGCAATATCATTGAATGATACAACTTAAGAGTGAGATGAGTGCACATACTGGGGCAAGGTTCTGTTCCACAAGGTTGCCCTTCACTCCAAAGTCCATTGCAGTTTATACCACCAAAATATGGGCCATCGCATGACCTTGATCTCAGAGAAGTACTTCCGCCACAAGTAACTGGGCAAACTGACCAGTTTGACCAGGATGTCCAAACTCCATCAACTGAAAACACAAATACCTTAGTTGTGGTTAAGCTTTAATCAAAGTTACTTACCTGGTCCCTGTTCCACAACGCGATCTTAACTCTATGAATATTGTAAGCCAATGTTAAAGTATGGGAGTTACGATCACCTTAGAGGTCGCATTGCGGAATGGGGCCTAGTTATTATTCAAATGTAGAGACCTCATATCAATAAATCCTGTATTTCTAGATGGCGTACATGTTCTCACTCAAACTAGTTTCCAATTAACGTACAAACATACATTATTTGCATACAGGTATTATAATATATAATGGAATTAGAGGCAGATCAATGGATAGGAAGTATGCAGGTTTGAAGATTAAAGATATTCTTTCAGAAAAGATTGATAAGGCGAAAGCAAGTTATTGCAAAGGAATACGAGGGATAGAAAAGAAGAAAACTTACCTTGATAAGTTCCAAGCTGTTACATCGCCCTGGAAATCCAACACAGTTACGCACCCTCACCAATGTTGTTGGGTAAGCACATGAGTAACTCAGTGATGCAATGCGCCATCAAGTCAGAGATTATCACGTACAAGAGGAGGGACGGAGACTAGCACGATATACAGGAACATGTAAAGGTTGAAATGTATGGCAGTCAGAAGAAATCCTTGCCCTGCCAGTGAGATGTGCACATGAAGGAAACAACTAAGCAAACACTACAAACACGGGTGACAGTAAGCATCTACGAATGAAGCATGAGGAAGGATGAGGAGGAAGAAGACGTTGTAGACGGACAGAGGGAGTGGATGTTGAACACTGACCTGCACAGGTATGGGTGTTACAGTTACGCACGTCCGATCCCGACCCCACACAGTCGCTTCCGCCGTAATACGGCCCGTCACACGTGCGATTGCGTGTCTGTGTGCCAGTATCACACCTGTGTGAGCATGCGGACCACTCGTTCCATTCTCGCCACACGCCATCCACTGTTGGGAAAAAGACACTGGACAGGTGAGCAAGAGGAACAGGGTGAGGGACAGAGACGCCAGGTCACCTTGCAGATAGTGGATTAGGGAACCTGAGATTAGAAAATTGGATTCGTGTACATTTTTCATGTTTTTGTACATGTTTTATCATGCGTTTTGACATTGTTCCTCGAAAACACCTTTTTATAAAACCTTTTTTTATACATTCAAATATCCCACATTAGGTTTGTTTATTATCTGTACCTTGGACAAACCATGAGCTGTCACTGTTCCAAGGTAAAAGTAACAACAAACATAGAAACTACATATGCAGTGGTGACCATGACCTCCCCTCGCGGGAAACTACAGCACTGCACTGAGTTCGGCAACTCAGACCACCCACCTTGGTCTTTAGTTTGCCTGTAAAACAAAAACTGGTGAATCTGCAGAAATATCAGCCTCTGACCACAGCATGTAAACTAAGACATATTTAGCTTGGTAGAACAGCGCGACAAGAGGGAAGGGGGTCAAAAGCATGCACTCTCCCTGCAGAAATGCAGAATACTGAAAGGAAAGCAAAACAAATATCTCATCTTGATGATGATCGCTAAAGCGCTGACTTGATGGTACATAAGGATTCTCTAGTTTTGCCTATACTTATATTTTCACAAGTGAAAACAAAGTATAGCATCAAAGTGGGATAAAATTATCCCTATGAGATAAAATAGCAACACATTTGGTTTGACATGTACCTTGTTTTGTATAAGATGATTTTTTCGTTCTGGGTTAGGACATCGGATGTTTGAATAATGAACCTTGTTGTGATCAGCGACCGATTGACTAGAGGCATGTGTATGAAATTCACACTCTCAAATCTGAAACAAACTTTGCTAGGATGCGCAGTGCGTGGACGCAGTGGAAAAGTCCTTCACCCTCCGGGAGAGGGGAGGTAACTCACCCAACTCCTGCCATTCACCATCAACTGAAAAGGAAACAAATATGGCCACTTCAAAAGAGCGAACCGCCTTGTGCGCAACGCGCTACTCTAACATTGTGTTTATATTACTGTCTTATTTTTATTCTAAATCAACACTGTACGTTAATGGTAATGGGCAATCTAGACATCATACCAAGGTCTTTTGTTGCTCAGTGTTTATTGTAAAGTTTACTAGTGGTAATTAATTTTAGACAAATGTGAAGTACACTTATCTTGAAAAAACTGCTTTACAATATTACCTTTATATGAAATTTTGACATGTATGCACCTTATGCACATGAAATAAATAATCATATATATTTTGTTTTCTTCAGAAGTTTCAACACAATGCATTATTTTAAGATTAAATCTAATTATTTAGTCTAAATGAATCGGTTAGGTTTGTCAGATGTTTCCTTTGCTCACACACAAAGCCACCTGTGAAACAGGGTGAAGGTAAAATCTTCATATACAAATACATGTCACTTTGTAGCCGAAATAGGAACCACACCTGTGGATGAGGACATGCAAATGCAGCTGACTTTGGATTAAATACCACATTTTGGTTAAATATGTTCATGAGTTAATACCATGTGACACTGTGTAGCCAAGTAACCATCACGTCTACACATAAAAGCAGAAATATGCCAGCAGGTCTGGTGTTTAACCTGGTATAACATGAAAGAAACTTGTTTTACACCTTGACAGTTGACTCAAGAGGTCTTTATTTACAAATATATTGCACATGGATTGTCTCCGAGAGTGGGCTTTCATGTCTTCGCACCCATGAATGGAGCATATGGGGATCTGGTGATTACAACGTCCAGGCTGATTGAATGGAATTATGCCAATGGCGTCGAACATTGCTCACACAAACAACCATCGTTTTATCTTGGTTCAAACAGATAAAAATGAATCACATACTGGCTGCAATGTGACTGTTCTTCGTGTTTTCAGGGACATGATGGCATGGTTATCTATATTTAATGTGCAAAGTTGCCTATGTAGCCCTGTTATATTGGGTTCGAGTCCCAACTAATGATTATGATTCTTATGAGTTCCTTTCCCATCATTTAGCTGATTCACGGTGATGTGTCTAAAATAACACTCTAGAGGCGTCATCACAATGTGCACTTAAGATTTTACCTTCACGTTTCACGGGCACAGTGAGAGGCAAGACAGACCACTGACCTTTGGTCTTTATTTGACCTCCATAATCTTAAGTGTGGGATGGATTCAGGCATGGTAATAAAAGGCTTCCAATGTCCAGGAAGAAATTCTTTGAAATGACACTGTATCAAGAACCAGTACCAGTTTGTAAAATGTAGGTGTAACCGGATATAAAAAAACTGATTCCGTGTCAGTTGTGGATTCTTCGGATGTTTCAGTGAGTTACTGACAATTTACTATTCTTAGAAGTTGTGATTTGTGTCAGAGACTTTTTAGAGAATATCTTTTCTGTCACTGCTTCAGCTTTTTTTGTTTTTATAGGTGAGCAAAACTATCTTTTATGTATGAAAATGATAATTTTGGAAGCCAATTATTTCCATGCTGTGGACAACACAGAGGGTAAGCATTTAAAATTTGATTTGATATGAGGAGGCTGAATTGACCATATTAGGAAATATTAGAGAAACCTTCTTTCAAATCTACATAGTTTTCTTTATGTGTATTTTCTTATACAAAAAAACTCTATGTTTTACAGTAACACAGATGTATTTATTCAGATTTTCTATCACAATGAAATGAAGCCATATGACCAAGTTAAGAAAATATTATTTGAAATCTTTAGTTTTAGATGTATACTTGGTACAAAAATTGGTTTTCAAATTCTGATCCAGATATTGAGAGCAGATTTATATTGTATGACATGAGTAGATGCACGTCGACTGTTTGGGCGTACAGTGCTGTGTGGCGACCACCTACCCAGCACCATCATTATTTCTTCGCCATCAACTGTAATAACAAACAGGATGATATAGCTCATTATCTTGACTGAGATGAAAAAAGCTGTAACATATACCTACTTCGGGAATCATAAAAGCAGAATTTTGTTTTTAAGCAAACACACCCAGGGTTTAGCACTGCGCAAATAGCATTGTTGTCTTAGTTAGCGAACAGAGATGAGCATGAGAAACAAGGCACTGGCTGCACAGTAACATCCTTTGATTATCACACGCGCAAGAGTATAGCACTCACCAAGGACAAGCTTCGTATTGTTTCCTGAAATAATAAACAAATCCGTTTTTTAAATAAAACACGAAACATATACATGAACTTCTGGATGAGTATTCTGCAAATAGTATATTTTAAACGAAAAATGGTAGTCAAGAACCCAGTGTGAGTGTCTGAAATTGATGGCTTGGTTTCCCTTCTGTTTGCTGTGGAAGAAAATAACACTGCACATTCGAGATATTATTTGGCGCGTTGCTATGCAGCGACACAAACAGAGAAGTACGACTTCCGGTCATCCAGTAGGAAGCCAGCAAATTAAAGCAGAAGCTGTACCTGGGCACGCATGTGTGTTGCAAGTCTGAAAGTCTTCCGCTGGACCACTACAGTTGCGACCGCCATTCAAACCTTCTTGACAAATGCGCATGCGCCGCTGATTGCCCCCGCCACAGGTCTCATTGCATTCTCCCCATTGTCCCCATGTCAACCAGGAAGCATCAACTGCAAGGCAATAATTCCAGTTACTTCATCACCACTTCATCCCCTCTGGAAAGCTTACATGAAAAATTATTCTCCAGTGTTGTGAACAGTTAGTTGGTGGTGTTGGACGCTCAGTTACGGCATGTTCATGAAAACGGTAATGTTAATGTAGAACATGGTAATATAAGTATAATCACTTCCATTTCTTACTTTGAACATGCCGCTGATAGATCAGTTATAGAATAGCATTACAATACAGTCAATTATTTCTGAATAAATATTTCTGAAATATGCACAAGGTAATAAATTAAATCAATATTCTACAGTTAAATATGTGCACTTGGGTTGACATTTGCATTGCATTGAAGCTGGGGGAAAGTGACTGTGCGAGTTACCCTTCAACTCTCTTCTCCGAAACACACCAGCCTGCCCAACCGCTCCCAGTGGACATGTTCAAGGCAAGTATATAAACAGTTGTCTCCCTTTGAATGTCACGTGACGTGGCCACGTGATCAATGGCTGTAGCTCACCTGGGCATTCCTGTGTACTACATTGTCTCGTCTGCTGACTCTCTCCTTCACAGTTACTCCCGCCAAATTTAGGCTTGAGACAGTCCCGTTTTCTGATTTGTTGACCTCCACCGCACGTGACACTGCAATCCCGCCAATCATGCCACGGCAGCCAAGAACCATCCACTGTGCGAGGGGGACGCGGAGATTATAGAACAGCCACTAGTTTCTTAAGCGCTCCTGTGACTGATGAAACTATTCTATGGCAGGTGGAATTTGGCAATATAGCCACTACAGCTAGAACATCATCGACAAGAGCAATGTCGTATCTCCTAGTTAGAGCTAAGGCAGTTGAAGTTAGTCAGGCAGTATCACGGACTTATATTACAGCCTGGTAATATAAATCCGTGGCAGCACGAAGCAGGTTGGAATCTTGCAAAACCAAGACCTCCTGCACGCGCAGCAGCGTTAGTAGACAACACTATGTTGCAAGCGGGTTATCTCAGAACTATGTGTAAGCGAGAACACTGTCCAAGGAGACGGAAAAGCAGATTCGCTAAAAGGCACGGAGGCGCGCTAGCTACGGGATTAGTAGAACTACCAGCAACTACAGAGTGCGCTAGTCTACCCGAGGCTTGCTTCAAACATGGCACAAGACTATGCTAAACTGTTATGACATGCATATTTACTCTAGCTAAACACAGGCCTAAGCTAGTAACACGTCAGCATAATAAACATAGATATTAGACATAATATGTAGTGGTACTACCAGAGAGATTACAGAATACTACATACTAAATAAGAATGTCAGTTATGTCATGTTTTAGTTGTACTTTCGATTACTATCAAAACAATTTTTTACAGTTATTATATGTATAGAATATATCTGTTTAACTGACAAAGTATTAAACGTTATTATTCGTATTAATATATGGTTGCCATAGCTTTCAGTGCCATACTTCCGGTACGCCCTATTGAAAGTCTGGGTCATGAAGCAACTCCAGGAGACGTACCTGGGCACTCGAATGTGTTGCATTCCTCTGTGTGACCGCCTTCCCCAGGGCACGGGGCCCCCAGAAAGAAGGGGCCTTGACAGGTGCGTGTCCGAGATCGCATCCCGCCCCCACAGATGATAGAGCAGTCACCCCATGTCTCCCATCCGTTCCAAACGCCGTCCACTGAAAGCAACATCGTTGGCCACGTCACGGACACGGGCCCGGTACAACACCGACGACAGCAACCAAACGCTGCCACTATGCTACTGAGACCACTACACTTTGTAGGACCTTTCTTCAGTTACAGTATGAATCCTACTGACAAACTTCATATTGTTAAGGGCTCCATTCCACAAAGTAGTATCAGCGTTATGATTGTCGGAACTCCTGATTTCCAATGACAGTCATCGCGCCTACTTCGCTTGTGGAACAGAATTCTTGTTGAAATAATTGTAATAGTTGATTCAAACTAGTTCAACATCTTTATCAGTGTCATGTCAGGTGATGAGTCACTTTTAAAAAAAGCTGTGGATTCAGGATACCTCGACGAAGGTTCAAATGAAAAAATGAAATAACCAGTATTTCAGGACAACTACATTTCCACATATCATTCTCGAGATATAGGGGTTCGTCGTTTCCCTAATCCTTTGATGATCCCCGATACGACTTGATAAAGACGTTGAACTACCACTCCAAGAAAATGACGCTCATGTACCAATGATGTAGCCTACCTGGGCACTCCCTGACCTGACACTCCTGGGTTTGTCGCCTTTCTCCCTGACACTCCTGCCCATGATAGAACGGCCCCTCGCACGTCCTCTGCCTCCACTGCGACCCCTTACCACACGACGTGGAACACTCCGACCAAGCAGCCCAGGTCTTCCACACACCGTCCACTATTGCAGCAATAACCATCGTGATCACGTGACCTGACACATGTTTCTGATTGGTGTTCCCATCCTGGTGCGTAAAACACATGAGGTGCTCGTGATCATGCTTCATGCGATGATTGCGTGAAGTTTTACTTGTGACGTCATTGTGTTGTTCTTAATGAACACCAATTGTCAATCTTGATACATAGATTTGTCACCAAAAAGTCAGTAAGAGAAAGTCATTCATGCTTTACAACAACCAAGTAAACTTTCAGCTATAAACACAACATTCGCCTTCACTAGCCTTGGACACTGCCAGTATGTTTTAGGTAAAATAACTTGATGCAGAAAGTATGGACTTTAAAACATTACTTTTTTTATTTAAAATAATTATATTTTGCAATTCTCAAATAAATGTTTTATTTGAAAGTGATACTTTTTCCGTATCAACTACATCAACGCATCTACATTTCCTTGCCCTTCTTAATACAAAAGCATATTCCTCAAAACATTCCCATATTTTTTAACTAGAAAAACGTACCATTGTTCATATTTCCCATTGAAGTTTGACATAGTTTTGTAAGAATATTTGTTGTATTACATCTGAGTCAATGCTTTTTTTTTTCTACGATGGATATGGAAAATATTCCATTTGGATCGGTCAATCAGAGGTTTCAAATCACAATATATGCTAGCTTTCTTTGGAAGCCTGTCATACGCTCTCGGTGTTTGTCATATATGCAGAAAAACATTGATGAATAAAACAACATAGTTCAATTGAAGTGTGTTTCTTTAAAGCAGATTGACAACCCATTCAAATCAACCCATGCCACTTCACTAATTATGTACAATAGATAGTGTACACCGGATAATTTGGGATTACTTCCAAAAGGTCTACATAAGTACCTTTGAAATCTCTGTAAAAGTGACGAGACAAACGCAATCATTATGCTTGAGTCACCTGAATACCACAAATAAAGCATACATTTTGTGGAAATCATGATTTGCTGCAATTGTACAAGCTTGTAAAACAAGAACGGTATGGCTTGTTAGCTTTCAGAACAGAAAGGGGCGACAGTAAAATGATAAGATTGTCAACAGCCCAGTGAGAGCGAGCCGTCGGCATGACGCAGATGGGGGCTTCGAACAGCCACGATACAGACCATAATAAGACTAAAGACGTGTCAACCAAACCAAAAAGAGTGCCCCCCCCCCCCTTCTGGGGGTGGAAGTGTTATGGTATGGGGTTATGGTATGGGGGTGTTATCACAACTCATAGGAGAACAACACATATAAGCCTAAATACATGGCAACTTTCGTTCGTTAACAGGCCAAACTGAAACTGGTTGCAAATCTGGTTGCGCATGATTATTGATATACGCCAAAATATGGGCATTGTTGACATTTCTATGCATAAGACTTAACAACATGTTCTTGCCGTTGTGTGTGCAAAGACGACAGTTCCAACGCTCAAGAACTATTTTAAAGAATTTCTTTAACTTATGGTAATTGAATCGCATTGTTGTAAGTACGCAGGACAAGTGTAAGAAAACTTAAAAAGTCAAATAGCGCCGCGCCTAGAATGTCGGACCAACACTTGGTCACCTGCACCAACCGGTCCCGGCTGTGCAATCAAAATGGTTCGGTTTCCTTGATCTATCAGCTGAATTTATATTCTGTCCGTACCACTTTGGAAGAGAGAAATCAGAGTGCTCGCCAAAGACGTTTGTGCTAACTGTACGACCGTTTACTGAAGTGAAAATCAACAAGCTCAAGTCTGCTTGTATATGAGTGAAAGTTCCCGAACGAAGGGCAAGGTCACCATCGGAATAAGAAAAGACAACCGTGATTTAACCTAGAGATCAAAAGGGAATGTTATTGTTCACATTATGGGATGTTTTAGGCCACAAATACAGAAGTCAGGTCCACTTCTTCGGAGTTTTCGAATGATTTGTATCGGAACTGTTCACTTTTAGTGATGTGGTCGTGCAGTCGTGTATGTTCATTCATAAACAAACATTTTCGGAAGCAAGGTCACAAAATACGCTTCGAAGGGGACACTGATGCACCACCGGCGCATCAAACGTAAGAGCTGATATCTGTCCAGATAGTTTAAACTGACTTCCTTTGACCACGCTTAACCGTTAACGATAAATCAAATTGAAAGTGTTTGGGCGCGTCACGCTTAAAGGGACCCTCGATCTCAATTGTGCATTGCATATGGATATATCTCGATTAAATAATGTCTGGAGTAGCTCTATGCATAACTAATATAGAATGCAAAGCGGATTTAATGCGTGTAACTATCTTGTTTAGTTTAATAAAGTGTGTGTAAATGTCTCTCGCTTTCATGCCATAACCTTCCGTTCTTCCTTGTAGTTGTAAAAGTGAATGACGCATCGTGATTATTTATGAATGAAAAAAGTAGTTCCGGTGTAACAGAGGTCCAGTTATCAAAACGAATAAAACGAGGTGAACCTTGAAAGACACGCGTGGGACGTACGGATGAAGTCTCCTACCACCTCTATCTTCACCACGTAGGTAATAAAATACAAATATGCCCCATTAAGAGTTAGGTATCGTAACATTACTTAGGCAATGTGTAAAACGCCATATTAATATTTGGTTTTAGGACGAATTAATGAAATTAAATGAAAGTGCAATGAGTTTTATTTCGTGTTCTGGGGGTATGGGTGTCCACGCAAACCAAGGGGCATTAATTCGCTGTGTTCTTAGACTTGCTAGAAAACTATGACCGTTGGTTCGAGTTCCAGTTTTGACCTTTTTGTGTTTGTAGGTTTGTCAGCGCCATGCCTGTGCAACGCCGATACGCCGTGAAAGAAATGAATTACTGTTCAACACGGCGTTAAACCCAACTTACTCACTCACTACAAATAACCATTACAGAATGTGCTCTCTGGTCTACAATATCATTAATTTGATTCAGCTGATGCCAGATCCACGTTACTTAATGTTAAGCATCATTGACTTGACCTTGTGACAGAGCTGAATTAAAAGGAACATACATGTGTGTTTTTTTGGGTTTAACTCTATTTAGCTCTACAGATGCAACTATATGGCCTGACAATATTGTTGCTGAAAGTTTACTGGTAGTCATGAAGCATCAATGTAACATAAGGTTTCTAGACAAGCATTGAGAAATGTGAAGCTTAAAAGCTTCTTGTCAAGTCTTTCAAAGCTAAACTCCTAATTACGCTATTTTAATATATTTAGCAACTATTGGCGATCACATCTTATTGCAGTGCATGCTATGGAGTGGTGACTTCCTGTGTCGTGGTCAGCTCAGTCGTGACCGACTCCGTACCCGTTCCTGTTGTGCACATCCCTGCACCACATGCCTGAACGTCTGTAGCGTTGCCGGTGCAAACGTCGGTCGCGTTGACGCAGTCACGCTCACGCACCTGTTCACCAAGCCCGCAGTCACACGGCCCCCACATGCCCCAATCTTGCCACGTGCCGTTGCCTAGAAACAATGATGCTACATGTGTCTCCGTTGGTGTGATTGCCCACACGTCTAGAGTATACAGTGCTGGATGAAGGTGAAGTGTGAAGTTCTATATTCTAAGGTTGCGTGATCTTGTGATTGTTTGAAGAGAATGAGTGAGTGCCAAGTGGGGTTGTATTGGAGTGAAAACACATGATCATACCTCATAAAAGAACATCATATAAAACATCATGCAAGCTTAACAAATCAATTACATATACATATAGAATGTCTCATTACATTGTCCACTATTATTATTATTATTATTATTATTATTATTATTATTATTATTATAATAATAATTATTATAATTATTATTATTATGGTGTTATGTCTGCTTATGGTATTGAATTGTAATGCATTTTGGGAAAGGTTGGGTAAGAATGGGTACCAACTGGCGTGAACATTCAGCATGTAACAATTACCCAAATAAAATATCTACTGAAAAAATTGTTTGATAGGCATTACTTAGAAGTTTACGGATGACAAAGTAGACACAATTTAAGGATAACAACTTCTTTAAAACTGAAAAAGCGACGTTTCGGTATAGATCCTTATACCGTTGTCTTGCCTGACAACGGTATAAGGATCTATACCGAAACGTCGCTTTTTACAGTATTAAAGAATTTGTTATCCTTAAATTTCGTCCACTTTGTCATCTACTGATTATCTGCAGTGTCATGTATGACGAAAATAAACAAAAATGAAATCAAATTACTGAAGGACTGTACCTGAAAGTGGTGTTTGATACAATCGGTATTCGGACAGCCATGTACACATCTCGTGTATACATCTCTCACACTTTCAATAGTAACATCTGGGTATTGTTTTAAATAATGTTGGGATATAACTGCTATTTATCATCCAAAACTAGCTCCCACAGGAGATATCGCTTGGATTAGATCAAGCAATATCTACACTGTAGATATCGCTGCAATGAAATTACATCACAATGCTTTGCAGACCATTGTGACGTCACTGGTTACCATGACGTCACAATCAAATGACATCACTAATGGTCTGCTACTGAAGCTGTTAGCAGTACTTTTTACACTGAAGACACTGCTAATTACTGTCTACAAATTGAAAAAGTTGGAAGAATGATGTTGGATGATAAATAAAATCTCACCCTCGTGTCTTTTGATATCAAATATATTAACACTCGTTGATAAAAGTGGAAAAAATCCTCGGCAAGCCTCGGAATTTTTCAACTTTTATCAACTCGTGTTGATATATTTGATATCAAAAGACACTTGGGTGAGATTCTCTATATATTAGACATCCCTCGAATTTTCGAGGCTTACTTATTCACACATTTTGGATAAATAACATCCTCATCAGGCAAATTATGTTTTTCTATTAATTGGAAACAGTTATAGTTTGTTTTTTTTTTTCGAACACGTCACAGGCAAACGAAAAATATATGAAGACGCGATGACGTTGGACAGTTCACGACTCAGTTGCTGGAACAGACAGGGTTCAGGAGGAAGAGGGTGGGGGTGGTAGGTAGCCATGCAGATCAGTTCTACGGGGAGGGAGTCTTGGGATCAAACGGGTAATTACTTCATTATTTTCAGAATATATATGTAGAGATAGCAGGGTAGGTAATGAAGGTAATCGCCTACCTGGGCACATGTCTAGAGTGCACGACTTCGTCTGAACCGTCTCGCCTTCGCAGTCTTTCCCGCCATGCAATGCAGGGGGATGGTTACAACTGCGCGTGCGCTGTTGGATACCGGTTTCGCAAGACACAGAACAGTCTCCCCATTCACCCCACAGGGACCACACTCCATTGACTGAAAAGTAAATGGTGACTTGTTTTTTAAATGCTTTTTTGTGCAACGTTCGTTAACTATGATGACCTCTATTTTTACAGGTTCTTCGTCACAGATTATCTTGACAGTGATTTTTTAATAACACTTGAGGGGACCTTGTGAAAAAGACAAGGAACATTAATTTGGCAGACTACTGACTGTGTGACGTCAACCCACCTCTACACATGACCCCTGCTGGTTGTGTCGCGGCCGGACAAGACGGCGTGAGGGACCAGGGGTTCCTCTCACACATCTGTACTGTCTGCTCCAATCCCTGGCAGGCAAGGCTGGTGACCCCATACATCAAGTCTCCAATGCCGAACTGGCTGTTCTGGGTAGCTAATACATCATTGATGGATTAATAACAGTAACGTATAGGGCGCATTGAAAAACTAAAACAAACCAGTCAGATTACAACAATAAAATAATATATCCAGCATGGCAGTTGCAGGAGTTGTAGGAACCCACACTCAAGCATAACCTCAGTCACTCCTAAACATTATTCAACAAATCGTTTTATCATGCCTCCATGTCACAATGATGAGATCTGATTATTGGTCCAAGTGATATTGATAAAATAACGTGTATCCCGGCTTGGAGGGGAATACATTCTTCAGCGGGGGAATAATATACCCCGCCACAAGCTAGTCAGGTTTTACGTGGATTTATGAGATGCAGAATAAATCCTTTAACCCCGCTTCAAAGCAAAAAGCCGCACGCTTTTCCCGAGTCAATAGAAGCCACATTGCGCAAGTTAACCTCAGCTCCATCGAAAAGCTGTTTGTTTGAAATATTTTACATTATCACAAAAACATGTGGGTCAGATAGATTCGTTGCAGCAAGATCACTCGGAGTACATGTGGTTTTATGCGGCTCGTGGTATAAAAACCTAACGCGGGACGCATAAAACCCCGTGTATCCCTCGTTATCCTGCTACAACTTATAGGGGTGGTCGGGTAGCCTGGTGGTTAAAGCGTTCGTTCGTCACGCCGAAGACCCGGGTTCGATTCCCAACATGGGTACAATGTGTGAAGTCCATTTCCAGCCGTGATATTGCTGGAATATTGCTAAAAGCGCCGTAACATCAAACTTACTCACTAAGACGTATAATATTCATTTCAGAAATCTTTATTTTATTGTAGTTTTTTAAAGATAAACGTGTCCATACAACTTACCCATATGAGCTCCAGGCATTCCAAGATGTTTGCACACCAGGTCTGCCATTGTTTGTGTCCACTGGTTGCCACAGATCATGCCCCACTGTCGAGCTTCGTCATTGAAGATTTCCACACGGCCCTCCCCATGGGCTGACCCCCCACGCAGGCGTACTGGACCTGTTCATTTATTAAAGCCGTTATCACACACATAAAACCCTTTTCCATATCCAATAAAAATATCTGCATAAAGCAGAGTCGATTGTACGATTCCGACTATATAATGAACATTTGTTTATGAATCACCATCCCATAGTGATAATACCAGGTGTTCTCGAAAAGGTATCCTGTCCCACCGGTGGCACCAGTCACAAACACACGCAAAGGCTAGTCAATTGTTCACCTGAAAAAAAACTCGGGAATATATGGTAAGTCAAAATAGGGAATTGCATCGGACATAATTTTTGTCACTGATGCGTCAGGAAATTGTTGGAATATGTCCGTTCTGGGTCATGTTCACTTACTTTGGCAGTCCATGCTATAGCAGACAGTTGTTTCATTAGTAGGACCCAGACAGTAGCGGTCGACGCCGGGCGTTCCTCCATTGTTGCAGGTTCTGTTGCGTACCTTGTAGCCTCGACCACAAGTCTGGTAGGTGCTGCACGTACCCCACACACCCCAGGAATCCCATCCTGAGGATAAGGCCAACAAGTTAAAGTGACACGACTTTTTAAGATTATTTTTTGCCCAGAATCAACCCGCACCCAGAATCAAGCAATACAAATACGTGCATTTTTGTGTATGATTGCTAAAGGGGTTGTATCCACGATGGGGTTGTTCACCAAAATCGAATTATTGTGGCACATCTTTTGGACAAAATATATATTTTCTATCTTAATAGGGGAGTAAAATTTGTATTATGTTTGTCGAATGAGAAGGGGTCATTCCGTTATATTCTGTCAAACTATCAACTATCTTTGTCATGATTTTTTAAAAAACAACACGTTCATATTGTAATTATTAAAGGTCTGGCTTACGCGGACAAGCTTGTAGTTGACATGACCCATACTCAATGTCACGGCCATAGCACTTTAGGGGGCTCAATGTTTGGCCAGAGCTGCCATCCTCACAGTTCCTTCTGCGCATGCGCCAGCCCTGGTCACACGTGACGGAGCAGTCATCCCAGTCCTGCCACGTACCCCACTGTGGCTGTAGTTCTACAAACAGCAGACATCGTCAACACTTTCCATGAAATAACATAAAGCAAGAGCTTCCATTACTGATGATGCTGTACTATTTACATGTATGCAGGCAGAACAAGATGGACCAAACAAATATATTAAAAACACGCATCAAACCTTGTGAAAAGTCGTCGTAAAAACGAGAACCACAACGTTTAGAGGATGACTCTGAAGTCATTTCTTTCATACATCGAGTTTTTCCACGACCTTATTAACAGCTAACGCCTTATATTACATCTATTCCATTTGACATTACTTTTAATTGACACAATCATGCATAGCTTTAGGGACGTTTGCAATGTAATTTTTAGCAAGGAAAACCAAACATCTTATTTCCGCGTCTCAAACATTAGGAATATGTTCCTCAAGATTCACGAAGGAATCTTACCTTCCGCGTTGCAGTCGGGTCCACCCCATCCCTTGTTGCACACACAGATTGCCACGAGTTGGTCGTCAGTCGTCTTGGTCTCCAAACAACGTCCGTGGCTGTGGCAGACATCATCGGCACAAGGCCCTAACGCTTCCTGGACATACAATGAACCCTGTTTAATTCGGACCACCATTGCGGAGGAATTTTGAATTGTACATGAATTTCATCAGCTCACAGAGGGTATAGACTGCTGCAAAACATAATTCCAGTCTAAGCTCACACGTTACAATCTATAATCTGTCGGAGGAGGAGGGGTGGGCACGGTTGGCCCAGTTGCTGTGCAGAAATGCGTCCCTTGGGCATGCCAGATACCTATGATTGTGGGTTCAAATCCGGTTCGCCCCGATTATGTTTCTAGGTTTGTCATCACCATATCTGTGCTCGTGGGTTTCAGCGAAGTGGTAAACGTCTGAGACCCGCATCACTTCGGACTTTTCTCCCACATTAAGCTGACACGCAGGGATATAACTAGAATACTGTTAAAAGTGGCGTTAAACCCAACTCACTCACTCACTATAACCTGTAGCTTTGTTTCGGTGCATTATCATGGTATTATTAGATTATTGCCAGCTTTAGATAGAACATACATCGCAGACATGAGAGAGTTTAGTGTTTGGTAGACCTGATTCAAATTGCTTATGCTCAAACACAATTTTGAGCAGATCAATTGTGCCATGGAGTTGTCATGTATTTTGGGAAGTTGCTTAAATCGGAATTGCTTGTCGGGTATGCGACCAGAGGGGACATTCTGTTGTAGTGTTAACAACCATTTCAAACAAAGTCCCGAATCATTGCAGTGTCATGTAATAAAAATAATGTAGTTGCATGTGTCATGACACATATAAATAAATAATTACAAAATTACCTAATAGTAATCATATGTACACATATTGTTCAACTCTGCAAATATCCCAACGACAATTCAAGAACCTGCACATTAGCATTCCATTTAGATTCATGGTGAAAGTAAATGTTAATTATATTATCCGATTTTCGGGAGAATACATTTTACGTTTCAATATAACATGTCAGCGCTGATGGATAGGAATTTCACAATGGTCAGCCAAAGACGGAAAGGAGATCGAAATGTTGACTTACAGCTTATACCCAAGTGAATAATTACATGCATGACACATATTCTAGTGCATGATTGAGGAACATACTTCATATCCTTAAAGGGAAGAAATTGAGAGATTTCAGATTGATATTATATGTTTATATGTCAACAGAACAAAGTGGAGGGTGCGGGCAAGGTCTATCTTTTCCTAAATAAAAGAGACAAAACCGTTTTCAATATTCATAAGAAATATCTGACAAAAATAGAGTCGATACAACATCTCCCCCGCAATCTACATCGGGCGCCATGACCGAATCCGGGCAATTTGATCAACATGTACTTAAAAATCAAGTTATATATCACTTCAACATCATCATGCCCTTCATAATGGTGTTATTTTAGATTCGTTATCATTTCCTCTCTTATGAACTGTGTTGGATGAAACAAACCAATCAGAGATGGCAACCAGTACAATGGCATGTGCACGTGCAGTAACACACTGTATATCAGGTGACTATTCGTGACACTTTCTCACGTGCGAGCGAGACGTACATGTACACTGTACGATGGAGTCTGGGGACGACTTCGTTACTGGAGAAATCACTCGAATCTGTTGATTCTACTTCTACTTCATAATTGCTTAATTAAGAAACTCAAAACAAAATCAAAAGCACGTGTTTCAGAACCAGTTTATTATATCAACATTATCGACCAGAAGGTCTCTATTTCTCTCCCTTCTACAAAAACTACATACAAACGTGAGTGGGCAGTTTCGGCTTTCTCTAAATGGGAACAAGAACCACTTAAAAGTGGTGATGGAAATCTCGACATCAACGCAAGGCCACAACTATGGTACAATTATTTCAAACAAAGCCTCACATGAAATCTGGGTTGGATTGATAGGGTAATTGTATAACTATATTGTACATACACACACACACACACACACACACACACACACACACACACACACACACACACACACATTAATATATATATAATGAAAGAGTCAAGAGCTAGTCAGGGATATTCGACTCATACGAGTTCGACACTAGCTTTGACTATAAATTTCAATGATTTTCAACTGTAAAGCATATCACTCATCACTGACGTTCATCCGTGGAGCAGGATACCCTTAGCTTTTCGCGGACACCCGGTATTATCACTTTTTGATAGTGGATCATAAAGACATGGTCGGAACGTACAACTGCCTCTGCTCTCAGCAGAAATTTCTCATGAATATGGAAAGGGTTTTGTCGCTTTTATTATTATTGTTGAATTGATTCCCGAACAGCAAACATTGATATTTTGTAAAACTTGCAGTTCTCAGGACTGCAGTGTTTTCTTGGTGGGACTTGTTAACAGACGTGCGCA
This sequence comes from Haliotis rufescens, assembly GCF_023055435.1. Classification (NCBI taxonomy): domain Eukaryota; kingdom Metazoa; phylum Mollusca; class Gastropoda; order Lepetellida; family Haliotidae; genus Haliotis; species Haliotis rufescens. The sequence goes on from NW_025963890.1 coordinate 50,955,013, forward strand.
CATGATAGTGTTATCACTTTATACACACTGAAATCTGTGATAAGATATTTTATAACCGTGTAGGGTGAGAAAGAATAAATAGAAGAAAAGTGCCCCTTGTCCAACCTTCATCTGCCATTAAAACAACAACTTCACCCCTTTCAAATTCAATGAAAGACAATAATCGTTTCTATAACTCGATAAAACTCTATTTGGTCCCACATCCGATGTTCAATATACAACAGAATATATATACTGAGAATTCAACATTGTACACCAGTGGGACTTTAACCAGCAAAAATGGTATTACACAATGATATTTTGGACATCCTAGCTGATATTAATAAGGAGGTTATACAATTTGTTGGTGGTAACTTTAATGCCCGCACTTGGACTGACCCAGATTACGTACAAGACGATGTTGTTGTGAAAATACAACACAATCTTACTTACTATCTGTTACATCTCTTTAGTTTATCACGTTCATCTTGTGACAAACTGTTAACAATTTTGAAAAATGTTTGTTATTCCTACGTTCAGTTTTATATCATGAATGGTAGACGTGCGTCAGATTCGGATGTTGGTGATATTAAGTTCGTTTGACACAACGGGGCAAGTGATATGAATTATGTTATTTGTTCGTCTTTATTCTTTAACCAATGTAGAGATTTTACCATTGCTAGGAGAGCAGAGCCTTCACTCTTAAATCTTACTGTCACTTTGTCTGCAGCAAATGATGGGAAAAGTAACCAAGATTTTATATCTAGTTGTCAGATCTTAAAAATTTGTGTTGGATCATAATACATTGGAACAATTTCAGGACGCTCTTTTCTTTTCACAGGTTCGGAATATATTAACAGAAACAGCGGAAACGGCGCTTACTGATATTGATGAGAGTGTTGGTTTTGAAGAAGCAATTTGCTACGCTGGTATGTGTATGAAGAAGAAGCTTAGAGGTACAGTAAACTACGTTTATAACGAATACGCTTATAACGAACTGACGGATATAACGAACTGTTTTGGTGCCCCGTCCATTTGCTGTTCATATGCTGTATATATGCATATAACGAACTATGGTTATAACGAACTTAAATTAGTAATTCCTTTGAGTACGTTATAACCGTAGTTTACTGTAGTATTATAAACATGAATTGGTTTGATTCCAAATGTGAGTTTCTCAGAAAGGAAGATGTAGATGTTTGATTATATTTCATTAGAAGATTTTATTCGTGCAAGGAACGTGTATTATAACTAGGGTAAACGGGAAAAACAAGAATACTAAATAAAATAAGCATGGATAAACTCGAAAAGTCAATTTCCGACTCAAAGCGCTTCTGGGGAACACTGAAGAACTTTCGTGCAGAGACGCATGCTTGTAACAATACAGACCTAGGTACACAGTAGGATCATTTTTAGACACTATTGTCTTTTCGAAATAAACAATGAAGATATGCTTGAAGATGGTCACTCGTAAAACAATGAAAGTTGTATTGTAGAAGATATTCTAGATTCACGCATCACAAATGAAAAAAAATTACGTCAAGTGCAAACTGCTTCAAGAATAATTAATCACTTGCATTTTGATGACATTTTACCGGAAGTTTTCAAACATTCGCCTGATATTGTTGCACCATATTTAGAATATCATTTAATTACATTTTTAAAAATGCAACATTTCACAAAGTTTGGTCAGTTGGTGAAATCATCCAACTACAGAAATGATCATTATAGATGAATCACATTGTTAGTATATTTAGCATAATATTTGTGCATGTTAGAATAAAAGGCTCTCGTTTGGTGCTGATTCATTTGATAAAATAACAAAATCGCAGGCTGGTCTTAGAGAGGGTTATACTACCACAGAAGGGAAAAAAGTTGTTCTCAAGTTTTGTCCATTTCAGCAAAGCGTTCGCCTCATTACAGCTTGATAAGTGTGGCCTATACTAAGGCACCGTAGACTCAACAGTGCAAAAATGTCAAAATTACTATCATCCATAAATTGATAAGCAAAAAACATCTTCTTAAAAATATCAAAATTACTATCATTCATACATGAACAAGCAAAAAACATATTCTTCGGTATTTTAAAAAAACCCCTGAAAACTATTGGTGATATAAATTTTAATGTGTTTCTTAAAATATTTGATAAAAACATAAATCCTATTCTGTTATATGAGGATGAGTAAGTTAGACATTGTTGTGAGACTACGTACATATTCAAGCGACTTCTAGGAGTTAAATCAACACGCAAAATGTAATTTTTGGCGAAACGGGTACATTCCCTCTATCTTTAAATGCACAGGTAAACATGTTGAAATATCATTGGTACCGATTATTACAAATGCCTTCCTATAGATATAAAAAATGTTAAGATAGAATGGTGATGTATCGTCAAATGTCAATGAACTGGGTTATGGGTATGGCTGGCAAAGTCAAAACGTAGACTATTCTGATTAATTCATTCAAATATTCACTGAAGACTGAAGGATACGTATATTCAGAAATAGAACGAGATACTTCTATTATCACCAACATCTGAATACTATGTAATGTTCATGTCCCAATACAAAACCGAAGAGTCTTTTGAAATCACTTCTCGATAAATTTGGAAAATCCTTTCACGAATAAGATGCTCTTCGCACAGCCTTCAGATTGAACAAGGAAGATACACACAAATTTCAGTTAGAATTGAGAGAATGTAAGCTTTGCCACTCACGACATTGAAAATGAATATCATTTATACTTTATTTGTCAAGAATTAGAGCATTTGACGAAAAAAAGTTGTGCCCTTAAAATCACAGAACACAAAATATTTATACATTTATCGAATCAATGTCCACTGAAAAGGCTAAGGTTCTAAAACGTGTTATAGCATAAACATTTTATGCAGTGAATTATATAAATACTATTTTAAAGGATTTACTTAACTATATAAAATGTACAATCCATACAAATGTTCTATAGACCTGAGACATTTCAGTATTAGTAAATGAAAATTGATTGATTGAATCCATTTCGTCACTGATCGAGACTGATTTTTCTCTAGCATTGACATTTTATATGTACAGTGAGTAAGTGACTATGGCCTTGCGCCGCCTTTAGCAACATTCCAGCAATATCACGGCGGAGGAAACCGGAAATGGGCTTCACACATTGTACCCAGCGTACAATTCGAAACTACAGTACGCGTGTACCTTGCTATGTGAAAATTCGTGTTTATTATATCGCTTGACTTGATAAAGTTGACATGTTCCATCATGATGTAATGCGGACAAATGCATGCAAGTCGCTATATAAGTACAATAATCTTGTTCGCGACGTTATACTCAATTTCATCTCACATCACCTTTGAGGACAGAATTGAAGGGAACTTACACGGTCAATGCTGTACTCTTCTCGCGCATGGTAGCTCACGTAGTTGGAGGGGGCGTTAATCAAGGCGACAGTCTGATGGTTCTTCCTATTTAGGATGCACTTGCCACTGTCGCTTTCGTAGTTGAAGGAAAGACATTCCGGCTTGCGGAGACACTGGTAGGCGCACAGAGAAACATCTTTCTTGTACGTCTGGTAGAACCAGTGACCTTCAAGGCGCCTTCCCACAGACACATATCCAACAGGTTCGGTAATTGTCCATTTGAAAACCCTGTTGGTAAGATGACTTCCACTGACCAGAGGGATCAAGAAGATGGCGAGAAAAGGGAATAAAGACGCCATAGTTTAGACTGTGGCGACCTGCTTACGCCGAAGAGAGTTCTGGTCTGACAATTACATTTCCAGTAGGTAATTATTACGTGTTGACTGTGAAAAGGAAACGACGCAAATTAACGCCACGGCTTTAGAAAAGGCGAGTCCGATCTAAGAAATTATAAATAATTGATAAATCTGTGAGGCGGGATACCTGTGATTAAGTTCTGGCAATTGACGTTTCATTATTCATGGTTGTTCTGCTTAGCCAGGTAGCACTCATTGAGGCCTTTATCAGATGTCTAACACCCTGGGACTATTGAACCAATCATCATTGAGTACGTCATTGATTTTCTGTCCCAGCACCCACTGCGGTTGCATGTGTCGCTCCCGCAATCTTATCGACGGCCCCCCAGGGAAATATACCTGCATCAAATATTGATTCTAATTAAGCAACTTTTGGCCAAGTGACTTGAGCACTATCTGATCAGGCTATACGAAGTAGGTTTTGATAAGATCCCAAAATACCTACAGCACTCAATTCGTAAGCTTTGAACATTTCAACAAGTCTATTCTACGCAGATATACCTATTGTATATCAAAATGTGTCTTTATATTTGATTGTGGTAATCTTGATTTTCTAAATGTGTAAATATTATTTGTCAATGTCATACATAATGGGAATAATGACTATTTCCATTCGGTGCATCGTGGGTGCAAATGAGTAAGGTATAGTACTGCTGCTGTTGTTATCATAATAATAAGCATCACAAGCGCGGTTATATAGATATAATAGTCCTGATATTAATCGTTCTTCTCGTCGACCAAATTATCATCTTTCACAATCAACGCGATTTCGGACAAAGTAAGGGACGAGTGGGGGACCGCGGAGAGGTGGGGGGGGGGGGGGGGGGGGGGGGGGGGGGGGGGGGTCTTAGGAGGGAAGGGAGAATGTTGGCCGAGATTTTGTATCGAGATTAGATATTTTTTTTCAAAACCAGATACTTTTTTATTTAATCTGTGAGGATGAATTTTAAGATACCCCCCCCCCCCCCCCAACCTGGTCTGTCTATTCAAAAGGTTCTCAACGCTGCTTTGCTTTATACGCCTAATGGGTGAGTGAGTGAGTATGGTTTTACGCCGCTTTTAGCAATATTCCAGCAATATCAGGGCGGGGGACACGAGAAATGGGCATCACACATTGTGCCCATGTGGGAATCGAACCCGGGTCTTCAGCATGACGAACGAACGCATTAACCACTAGGCTACCCCACCGCCCCTACGCCCAATGGATAATTGAGACTGGTTGGTCCCTGACATTTACGTTTTATATTATCACACTAACCACTCCCTAAAAGCCGCTACCGTCACTCGCCTGTACGATAGCGGTTTAGATGGACAGCTGATTGCTGAAAGAACAGGTCACAGATTGACAGCTATTCGAGCGAAAGTACAAGCGTAACTGCATTTTGAATAATCATATACTCAACAGCAACTTAATAATAACACGCCTGTCATGTAAAATCAAGATACATTTAATCTGTCACTTATTCATAGCCTTAAATTGTATTGACGAATTCCCGGCCCAGAAACAGATATTTGCACTGGCGTTATATTCGCATACTTGCATATAAAATATATGTACTTTGAAAATGCGTGTTACAATTTTGATGGAGACACATTCTCCTTTTCACCTACGTTTTCTTAGATATTTGCAAACTGAAAGTGGATTTTGAAAACCAGTAACCAGAAAGAGGCGCACACTTAGTTGTATTCCTCTGTTTTGTGTGTCAATATATCGATTGGGTCACAGTTTAAATAGAGTGAAATTGTGAATTAACCAACAATTTTACCTATTTGCCACTTAATGTTAAATGTAACTTTCAGTACAGAATTATATGATTTGGAGGCGTTATGTATTTATTAATATCTTATAATAACAGTAACCAACCCAGTACAGGTTACCAGCAGAGCGTTTCTCGCGGATTCTAATCCAGCATCATTCCGTACGCGTGGTTGTGGATTTACTCAAATAAAGTCCCCGAATTGCGGGGTGTCAGTACATTAAGCGTTTGTTTCCTGGACACATATTGACTAGTCCATGATGGTTTTAGATATATTATGTCGCCACATCGGCGACTAGTCACTACAACCTCCCGTCACTGACACCGGTAACGTCAAGAGACCCGAGAAATGTACAAATTCTGAAACTATACACGCGACAGTGCCATAGAAAATGATATGTAATAGAGATGATTATTACCGTGATGGAGATACTTCTGTTTGAATTGAACCTGGTCAGTATCTAAAAGTAGGTCGCCAATAAACGATAGAAGGTCTGACATATGCATAAGTAGGTCACCGATATGCGAAAGAAGGTCATCAATACACGAAAGATATGTGCTGCTTATTTCAGCGAAGAGGGATATGTTGTGTAATGGAAGTAAATTTAGGTTTAAATATGCTTCTTGTTACGATATCAAAAACATATAAATTATACTCTACGGAAGTAGATAGATAGAGCGGGAAATATACTGAACCGCAAAAGAAACGTCACCATGGATAGATATATGAGAAACCTTATTTGTCCAAACACTGTAAACATACTTTGAGACTTATTAAAAAGATGAAACTTGGCAAAACTGATCATCAAGGTTGAAATCAAGGTGTCAAATGTTCTAAAAGTGAAACATAACACTAGTCTCTGAGAAAATGGCATCAAAAGTCAGTATCTCGTGTGTCCGCCATGTGCATTAATGACTGCCGTGCAACGTCGATACATGGAATGGATGAGGCGGTTGATGAACGCCATAGGCACTTGCGCTCACACTCTGAGGAACGCCTGACGCAGTTCAGCTGCAGTTGTTGGCCTGGGTCGGACGTCATTCAGCCGTCTTTGAATCTCGTCCCACAGGTGCTCATTGGGATTTAAATCTGGACTGAGGGCAGGCCACTGCATGGTTCTGTTGCCATTCTGCTGGAGAATGTCTCTTGTTGCCATCGCAGTATGGGTACGGGCGTTATCATGCTGAAACTCGTGATTGTGGCGACGTGCCAAATGAGGCAAAGCGTGTGGTCTGAAGACTTGATCAACGTACCGAGCTGCTGTGACTCCATTGCCTCTCCCTGGACCGATGTTCTGGAAGACCACAGGGCCGACCCTCTGTGCAAGACCAATTCCACCCCACACCATGATGCTCGGACCACCCCACGAGTCTCTCTCAACAACACTAGCATCCGAATGACGTTGCCCACGGCGTCGCCAGACTCTCTCTCTCTATGCCATCTGCTGTTGAGATACAGTAACGGCTCTCGTCCGAGAAGAGGACTCTTATCCACTGCTGGTGGCGCCAATGCTGGTGATGTGTTGCCCAGTGAAGACGGTTCCGGCGATGACGTGGTGTCAGAATGGGTCTTCGTTGTGGCCTGTGACAGTGGAGGTGGCTGCTCGTCAATCGTCGACGTACGGTGTCCGCATTAATGTGTCGCTGGTGTGTCCCCATGGTCTGTCGAGTAGTTTCCGCAGCAGTAACAAAGCGATCTTGGAGATGCTGTCGCACAATCTGACGATCCTGACGTCAGATGGTGACCCTTGGTCTTCCACTACGTGGTCGGTCATCTGTAGTGTTGGTGGTCTGGTACCATTGCTGGAGCCTGTATATGGTCCTTACGTGGACTTGAAATGCATTGGCTACTTGCCGGGCGGTTTGTCCAGCTTGCTATCGTCCAAGGGCTTGGTGTTACTGATTTCTTGTCAATCTTGGCATGTGGTAGCAATTCAATACCGAACGAATGTTATCCGATCTGGGTGGATTTTTATAGGGCAGGAAATGGGGGAACGCATGTGCATTTCAATTTGCACGGAACTCACGTGCATCGGGTTACCATGGCCGTTGCCGTGATGCGTTTGGGCGATCGGTTTCATTGTCATCTGCTTTGTTTTTTTATCATCAAATTTCATTTTTTCCGGACAAGGTAAGGTTAAATGTAAGAGACTTTGACAAAAATTACCCAGATATTGAAATGACAACTTTCCATGCAATGTTACTTGGGGTGACGTTTCTTTTGCGGTTCAGTATAGTTGATAATAATAATTTCCCCGGTATAAAAATAGAATTATATGGTATAAAAGTTAGAAGATAAAAAGCACCAACAATATTTTTACCGTTTAGAATATTCAATGTAACGGTTACCTAGATACTAAACTATGGATGAGAGGCAGGGGTATAAAAAATTATTCAAAACTCAACAAACAATTTCCAATACGTAAGTCGGGGTACCGACACCGATCGCGAGCTATCTTCGAAGCTCACTTCAAAGAGTGACACTAAATATGGAAAATATTTAAAAGCATAATACTGACTATGATGCTGATACAAATAAAATCTCATAAAAACTAACAAACATAGCACATATGGCATATATTGCCATAAGACATTTCCATAGAATTAACACATCAAGCAAATCTAAAACAAACTTTTATAGTGTGTATAAGTCATGAGCAAAGATGGACGACCATTTACGTTTTAGGACTGTCTTACCAAAGTCAGGATTACTACATTCAGAATTAGGGCGGATACTTTTCTCGAATGGTACATATTTTTAGGAGGTGCTTTCCAAATTGAAACGAAAGCGACAAAACCCTTTCCATATTCATACGAAATATTATATTTTATACTTGTAGGGTCAATTGTTCGATTCCGGCCATATCACGAGCAGGGGGTTATGTATCACTGTCAAACAGTGAGGATACGGATGTTCGTGAAAAGGTGAGCGTATCCTGCCCCATCGGTGGCACCCGTCACAAACACATGCAAAGGCAAGTCAATTGTTCACCTAAAAGGAAAACGGTAACATATGGTACACGTCAAAATAGGGAATTGCATCGGACATCAATTTCTTGAAATGTCCTCCACATGTCTACTGTCACACGTTTTGAAAGCATCACTGAGACCTTGAATGTTGTAACCTTGATCAAACAACCGCTGAACAACAGTCGAATGTACCGAGCTAAATTCTGAATTCAGAACAAAATCACTTAATAGATAACAAGTAACATTGAAACACAGTTTTATGTTTACCATCAATCAATACAATATATTCCAGCAGCAGCAACAATAGGTACATGAAGTAATATGCCCTAGAATTAATTAAGTGCAGGATTATCTAGAATGTTATCGTTGTAAAATGTCTTGAAAGTGGTCTGTCGTGGTTTCTAAATCCAGAACAGTGTTGGAAGCTTGCACGAATTCGGTGTTTTGTGCTCTTGGCAAATAGATAAGACACAAGTCAGGTCGTAAAATACCATTGTGTGGCTGACATACAGGTACAACCAGCCATCTCGAAGCTGTCTCATCGCGAAACTTCTCGATCCTGGGCCCACTTGCACAAAGCGATCTTAGTGCTAAGATGATCGTAACTCCCATACTTTAGCATAGGCTTACAATAGTCTTAGCGCTAAGATCGCTTTGTGCAAGTGGGCCCAGGACAGATACATCTAAATTCTGCTCTTCCGGTTCCGCCGACAGCACTCAGCGTATACAGCAATAACTCCAAACAACCTTACAACCACCTCTATTGTCACATAACGATAGCCTCAAGTATTGCAAATTTGAAAATAATATAACAAATAAACACATATGCTATGCTCTACTGAACGTTTGTTTATTTTGAACCTTATGTTTAAGCTTCTATTTGAAATTTTTTTTCATGAATATATAACAAATTAATCTCTTCCTACGTCCTCTTGCTTATAGGCCAAACGAATGGAAATGCTATGGTCTCTCTGTTTTGCCTAGGTAGTGATCCCGAGGTCATCAATAATCTCAGGGATTGGCTTGTCCTATTTATGTAATATCTCATATCTATCTCACGGAAAGGACGTCTGCCGCCCTTACCCAATTTAAAAATCGTAAATGTAAACAATCAGTAGGCGTCATTATACCAGCAACCTTCCGCTTTCAACACAAGTAGCCTCGTCACAGTTGAAGCAGGCACCTGAAGCACAACTCGCCGTCATGACGTCGCTGTGGCTGATTCTCGTTACAAGTAGGTACATGTGTTAAATGTCTGGTGTATGGCATATCACATATATTCTGAATTAAAGAATTGTTGAACATGTGAGATGGTTCTTTGGATATACAGTAAAGTACGTTTATAACGAAAACGCTTATAACGAACTGACCGATATAACAAACTTATTTTTTAGTCCCGACCATTTGTTGTATCAATGCTGTATTTATGCCTATAACGAACTACGGTTATTACAAACAAAAATGAGTGGTCCCTTTGAGTTCGTTATAACCGTAGTTTACTGTACAGCTTCTTTGTTACAATGAACGCGACGTTTCGGTGAAGATACTAAGATACTGTTACGAAACAGTTGATCATAGAACTATCTCACTTGTTCATAATACCAACTTCAAAAGCCACAATTTTTGATTCCTTTGATTCCAATCAGACGCCACCACCTTTGCATGTGTTTGTGATTGTGCCACCTGGTATCTTCACTATTGGTAGTAATTCATAAACACGTGATAATGATAATTCATAAACACGTGATAATGATATAGTCGGAATCGCACATGGACTCAGCTGTAGCAGATATTTCTTATGATTATGGAAACGTTCTGTCGCTTCTAGTTCCAGACTCAGGGGATTCGGACTGGATTTCAGTGTAGATCATGTATCAACATTGGGACACTTCAATGGCATAGTCAGATTATGGACGGCTTTGAGAAGGAAATCTGTTTCAGGCAGGCCTTTCTCAGAGCTTATCGGTATCAGAAGTCACTGTAGGTTATGCCACGTGATAAAATATACTCTTAAAAAAAGTAGGGGAAACGATAGTGAAGTATGATAGTAGATGTTATGACAGCGAAGAATTTTGAAGTGGTGATGGGGCATTTCAAAGTTTGGATCAGGAGTGCATAATACTGCCACGATTTGTCCAACATTCATTCACTCGATGAGGCATACGACGTATAAGTGTCTTGGTGGATGTGAGGAAGTCTGACCCACCCTTCTTGCAGCACCTGGCCAAGTTTAGTCAAGTTGGCGGCCTATGGCGTTGACGCACACGTGTTCAGTGAGGGTAGTGTCAGGGTTCATTGCTGGCCATGGCACTCTTTGGATGTTGTGCTGGGGGTGAGCATTGGCAATTCGTGCACGGTGAGCAAGGGCGTTGTCGTCCTGAAAGACAAAACGTCAACCCATACGCCTTGCAAACGGGACAACAAAGGGTGTCAGTATGTTGTCCCGGTAGTACTGTCGAGTGACCTTTCCTTAACAACGTGGAGAGGGGTTCGGTCAGTCATAGTGATGCCACCCCACCGCATAACGATCTGAATCTTTCATGAGGACTCAGGGTTGACATTGGATTGACCTTCATTTAATCATCGCCAGACACGACCACGCCTATCAAGGAAGAACAAAGTGAATCGGGAGTCATCTGAAAACATGATAAGTGACCTGAGACGATGACCCCAGTTTCAACGTTATGTACACCATTGACGTCTGTTGGCAGTATGACGATTTGTACAACACGTGGCCCTCGAGCATGGAGATGCATAGTTTTTCTAATCGTCTGACCCCGTAACTCGTAAACGGGTAGCCTGATGAAAGTTTGTAGCAATTTGATTCACCGTCTGAGCTCAGTTTCTTAGCGCCTGGTTTCGGATTATTTGGTCCTGTGCTCTCGTCTTTGACCTGGGACGTCCTGAATGGGGTCAATCGTCAACATTTTGGGTGTGTTAGTACCTGTTCTATGGTCTCTTAATCACAGACTGTGAAACAGTGAACGCATTGGCCACTACACGTGAATTCTGCCAGTTTTCAACATGCCAATATCTCGAAGTTCTCCGCGCGTTGCAGACACTGCATAGCTAGTTCGTACACAAGTATATCACAAATGTATGATAAGCAGTATCAGTACGATTGACAGATATAATGGTCCTCAGAGAATTATCGACCTTCAATGAAAATGTCAAAATCAGGAATGACACCCTACGCATGTGTGTGGCGCTACAGAGTGAAGCACGTGCAAACTATAGGATGCGTTTTGGTGTTAAGTTTTCCAGACAACAGTATGCACAGTATGTTTGTCAACAGTTATTTTTTGTTCTGATACTTGGTAGTGACATATATAATTCATGATCCCCTACCTTTTATGAAGTGTAAAGATTAAAGCCCCTATCTCACATTCAAGAATCTGAACACGAATGAACACGATTTAACGTTTTTCCTTAAATCGTGTTAGAACGTATGAAGGTCGCGCATTCATTCGTGTTCATTCGTGTTAAGTCGTAGTCGGTCGCGCGCGGTCGGATGGACGTCGCAGCTCGGCTTAAATCGTGTTATAAATTTTTGCAATGCAAAAATTTATAACACGATTTAAGCCGAGCTAAAAAGTCGTGTTCAGTCGTATGAAGGTCGTATGAAGGTCGTATGACAGCCGTGTTCAATCGTATGGAGATCGTGTTCAATCGTATGGAGATCGTGTTCAGTCGTATGAAGATCCTGTTCAGTCGCGTTCAGTCGTGTTAGGAGCGTGGAAAGAAACTCATACGACCTTCATACGTTTTAACACGATTCAACACGACTTTCATACGCCTTTCATACGACTCCCATACGCCTGAACACGAAATCCATACGTTTGTCATACGACCGGAAGAGCCCATCACGTGACTGAGTGAGAACGTGGGAAACCCCCTGAAAGTGAAAGCTCATTCTAAAGCGTAGGCGTCGCAGAGTGAGGAACAGGCAGAGATTCTGGGTTCGACCATGGTTGTTGAGGAGACTTCTGTATGGGCAGTATGACGCCTAAGCTGCCTCCTTCCCCTCACCATCAAAGCCATAGCTACCAGAAGTACTTCCTCCTCCTACAAAGCTGATTCTTGCGGGTCTTGTTCGTTGTTGAACATGGTGAAGACTGACACAGAAATGCTGTTGCAATGCAACTTATATACTACATGACCCACGTGACCAAAATAAACAAAAATATGTCGTAGGAAGGTCTTGCTCAATCGTATGGAGATCGTGTTTATTTTGTCAAGATAGGTGACTTTCTAGCGCAACGACTGTAATAAGTGAGTGAGTGGGGTTTTACGCTGCTTTTACCAATATTCCAGCAATATCAGGGCGGGGGACACCAAAAATGGGCTTCACACATTGTACCAATGTCGATAATCGAACCCGGCTCTTCGGCGTGACGAGCGAACGCTTCAACCACAAAGCTACCCGACCGCCTCTGACTGTAATAAGCCCGTGTTAAGTGTAACAGTGAACAGTGACAATAGCTTCGAGAAATGGAGTTCTGAATAGAACAATAGAATGGTACTTGCACAAATCCCCAGACTATAAAATCCCTTTGAAAACGTATGTTATCAACATCCATTGCAGGAAGCATGACTGACAACGTTTGTAAGATCTATAACCTTAAAAGTCTTAATTGGTGATTAAACCATATTGAAATTAGTGCGCACAAGACATCAACATATCAACAAGTTCAGTCGAATAAATTCGGATCTACGGAGCTATGTCAACGCTATTGTTTCCCAAACGCCAACACGCTAACCTTTAGAGAACAGGGCTTTCAGCAAACGGACGTATATATATATATTGTATAGTGGCACAGGTCATAGACGTGAGATGTAGGTGACATTGTTACCAATCACTGGTGGGACTGGAGGTCGAGTATTAAAAGGTCACCGAGATAAGTTGTAATCATTCTGAAGAAATAGATTCGATATCCCGCTCTCTATCTTCCACTTTAATTTCAATAGCTCAGCCTCTCTGATATGGAAAATTCCATGTATTTGGCGAAATATATTTTGTTTCGCTATACTAACTTCATGCAATGTTTAGACATATTGTTAGACATTCCGAAAAGCCGCACTATTTATGATAAGACAATATCTACTTATTCTTTTTCGAGTTGATGTTATCAATTACGGGCTATGTTATGCGCAGGTTTGACTGTCATGAGTAGCAGCGGTGTCAAAGGCACGACGTCATCTACAACAGCCACAGTTCCTGCAACACAGGGGATGGCTGTGACTTCATCTATTACTATTGCATCTACGTCTACGTCTACTCCTACGTTTACGTCTACTCCTACATCTACGCCGACGCCCACATCTCCATCAACACCTACATCTCCATCAACATCCAAATCAACGTCTACCTCAACGTCTACCTCAACATCTACCACAAAATCTAACTCAACGACAAGCTTCAGACCACAGACAACGACGAAAGCTCCAAATCCGTATAAAAACCAAACTGTTTGCTTCAAGTATGTAGGCTGCTTTGACAACCATCCTCCTTTTGACAACGCCGGATATGACGTCCCTGACTCGCCGGATATCATCGGGACCAAGTTTTGGCTGTTCACGAGGGCGAATCCTACAAATAAACATGTCCTACTATACCAGAATGTCTCAACCTTTGCATCTGTAAATGCATCTAAACCGCTCAAGATAATCACTCACGGATTTTCCCAGGATGCATCAGCCGATTGGGTGGTGAAGATGAGGGATGCGTTTCTCAGTCTCGTAAGTAGTATGAGTGAGTGAGTCAGTATGGTTTTACGCCGCTTTTAGCAATATTCCAGCAATATCACGGCGGGGGACACCAGAAATGGGCTTCATTGTACCCATGTCGGGAATCGAACCAGGGTCTTCGGCGTGACGAGCGAACGCTTTAACCACTAGGCTACCCGACCGCCCCCGTATGACTATCAAATGTTATACAATGCATTATTACTTTTAACGTTCGAAACACTGAATAATTGTCAATTATTTTCAATATTTTCAAATTCTAAAAGTGAAAGGTCGTGTAGACACGGAATATTACCAATCAGGACTTTATTTGCGGAAATCTCAAAGCGTTTTCTCATTTGTTCAATTTGGCTAAAAGGGTTTAAGCTTCAAGTATATCGATGTTCTGATGTTATAATAACCTTCAAGTAGCCAGTTCCCTTCCACGGATTTACTCACTTGACCTACAGAAGACCCGTGAGACCTCCTCGTCCGTTTCATATTTAGATCTGTGCATAGAGATTCAGAGTTGGAAAAAGCTCTGAACAAAACTGTATGACAAGAGGGATGACTTCAACTTTCCAATAGTAATCGTTCCCTTCATGTTGAACAATCTTTCATCAGCTCCAGCTCACACATTTTGATGTATAATCGAGCATACTTTTCCAACGAAGATTTCAGAGAGAGACATACGACATTTGCTCAAAAGTTGTTTGATCAAGATCACAACATTCAAGGCCCCAGAAAAACGTTTAAGGGTAGACATGTGGAGGACATTTCCAAATTTAACGCATCATTGACAAATATGATGTCCGATCCCTATTTTCGACATGTACCATATATTCCCGTGTTTCTTTTCAGGTGAACAATTGACTTGCCTTTGCAAAAATCTAGCGTTCTCGCAATTTCGAATTCTCGTGTTTTGGGCATAATTAGCTCGTTTCCAAAAGTCGAGATCGCGAGAATGAGAGATCGCTAGAATGTCCCTTACTAGTACTCCATAGTAATTTTACTACTCCTAACTAGCCGATCCGAATGATAGTCACATCACAGAACGATCTACAATGCACTACGGTTATAACGAACAAAAAGGGACCACTAATATCAGTTCGTTATAACCGAAGTTAGTTATAAGCATATATACACCATATACACAGCAAATGGCCAGGACAAAAAAAAGTTCGTTATGTCGTCAGTTCGTTATAAGCGTGTTCGTTATAAACGTAGTTTACTATATTCAAGTCAAATTTTCACCGATATGAGTTAGAGCATCAGCATTTAAGTAAGCAGGTACTTGGGACTTTGTAATATATTGACAGGAAGATATATAGTATGACGTTTAAAGCATAAGCTTTGATTACGTGTATAATGAAACTTTAATTCAAGGATGACTTCAACGTCATAACGGTGGACTGGAAGAAGGGTGCGGAGTTCCCTAACTACGACCAGGCCGTGGCCAATACACGAGTAGTTGCGACGCAAATTAGGCTAGTCGTAGAAATTCTGGTGCACCGCGGCCTGAAGCTGAAGGACGTCCATCTGACCGGGCACAGTCTGGGGGCTCATACGTCAGGGTACGCGGGCTTCCTCTTGAACAGCAAAGTCGGGAGGATCAGTGGTAAATACGTCCACATTCACGACTTCCTATCGTACAAACTGTTTGATAGGCATTACTTAGAAGTTGACGGATGACAAGGTAGACACAATCCTTCATTTAGTCTTGCTTCACAACGGTATAAGGATCTGTACCGAAACGTCGCTTTTTACAGTATAAAAGAAGTTGTTATCCATAAAATTGTGTCTACCTTACCTATCGTACAAATAAAACTATTGCGTTTAATGAACATCTTTAACCTGAAAATCGTTTATAATTGTTCCATATTCTGTTTGATTGGTAGGGCTAGATCCTGCAGAGCCAAGTTATGAGAATTTGGCCGACATCCTTCGTCTTGACAAAACTGACGCCATTTTTGTTGACGTTATTCATACAAACGGCGCGCCGCTCCTGTCGGGAGGTGCGGGATTAATGCAGGTGTCTGGTCACGTGGACTTCTATGTCAATGGTGGCGAAGCACAACCCGGATGTAAAGGGGGTATTTCTGGAATATTCAGCGGTCTCTTCAGTGGAGGAGGTTAGTCCATAAAATGATTATTTAATGAAACTAAAACAGCAACGATGAGCAGTTAAGTATTCTAAAAAGTAGAAATTACGAAATAATCATATTTGGTATTAGAAATACTCCGAAAAGACTTCAAAGTGTATTTGTAGGTCCTTTGTGCTGTGAGAACTATCGGTAAAGGGATATCAATTTTGTTAAGAGTGTTACTTTTTATAAATTAACTGACTAACAACAAGTTAATATGTTGACGTAATATTCTTAAAAGGGAGAACAATTTCAATAGTTCAGCTTCTGTCTTTCAGTCTGCATACCTTTCTGATTTAGTAGCAAATTAAGCGTTATCTAGGTTCTGTCATGTTTTGAAAAGGTGAGGTGAGGTGAAATTGGGTTTAACGTCGCGTCCAAGATTATTGCACTTATATAGCGACGTGCATGCACGTGTATGTGTGTGTGTGGCTGCTTGTACTAGTCCGGACTGATGCCGATTTATAGTGCTAGCTCACTGAGATACCATGCCGCAGTTTAACATGAATACCCCACTCAGACACAGTATACTGACTCCGAGCCGACCAGTCCTTGTTTTAGCCCCTTAATGTCGAGCGCCAGACAGGGTTACAACAAGTACCATCTTTAAACGTCTTTTGGTATGACGCGGCCGGGGATCGAACCCGGACCTTCCGCTCTCCGGGCGGACGCTCTACCACAAGACCATGGAGGCGGCTGTTTTGAAAAGAATGATCTTTGTCGGGTTGGGAGTACAGAGTACCACAACATGCACGGCTTCGTAAAAGAACGCATCAGAAAATCGCTTTATGAAACATATTAGTACAGGAAATGTTCTTTTTAAAAAATAACGGTTTGCATTAAATTTAAGTTATGGTCAATATGAACGACAGGATTTATTTAAAACGACCTAATCATTGAGCCATATGCGTATTTCAAAGAAACAGTTCGCATGCAGTGTTGGCCTTTGCTGGTAATGGTGTTGTGCATGAGGAATGGTGTTATATCTATGTTACATGTTGTGTTCATAGACGTCGGGAAGACGGTATCCTGCAGCCACGGGCGGTCACACCAGCTGTACGTGGAGTCCATGTCCTCCCCCTGCCCCTTCACATCCTACCCCTGCTCCAGCTACGTGAGTACCCACACTGAAAGCGCAAATATCACTCTACAACTACTGTCAGTGCTCGCTACATTGCCCCTGATCTAGCTTCGTTCGTACCCAGCACTGACTCTGTGCGAATGTGACTCAACAACTGTTCGCTGTGGTACCGCTCTCAGCTACGTGAGTAGCCAACATCGTCTCGATGCATATATCAATCTACAACTGCCCTCAGTGTTCGCTATTTTGCCTCTCTCCAGCTACGTGAGTAGCCAACACCGTCTCTGTGCAAATATCACTCTACAAATACACTCAATGTTCGCGATATTGCCTCTCTTCAGCTACGTGAGTAGCCAACACCGTCTCTGTGCAAATATCACGCTACAAATACACTCAATGTTCGCAGTATTGCCTCTCTTCAGCTACGCCAGTAGCCAACGCTGTCTCGATGCAAATATCACTCTACAAATACACTCAATGTTCGCGATATTGCCCTTTCTTCAGCAACGTCAGTAGCCAACGCTGTCTCGATGCACATGTCACTCTACAAATACACTCAATGTTCGCGATATTGCCTCTCTTCAGCTACGTCAGTAGCCAACGCTGTCTCGATGCAAATATCACTGTACAAATACTCTAAATGTTTGCGATATTGACTCTCTTCAGCTACGTCAGTAGCCAACGCTGTCTCAATGCAAATATCACTGTAAATATACAGTCAGTGTTCCTTATGCAGAACTATTTTGCCGTTATATAATAACTAAAGTAAATCCATGGTAACTAGTTCACTTCCCAGCACTGCTGTGGCTGAGGAAATGTCCAGCACTGTCTCGCTGCAAACATCACTAAACAAACGCGGTAGGGTTCATTGTACTTTCCCTGCTCATGCTATTTGATTATGCAGCATTGTCGCGGTGCAAATGCTGTGGGTCCACGACAAAATACAAGACAAGAATAACTTATTTCAATCTTTTAAATATCAAGTTAATGTCAGCACTCATTATACACAAAGACATTAAATAAGTCTAGGAAAAGGTTAAAGGTCTGTCCATTGTGCACCAGGATGACTTCAAGAAGGGAAAGTGCCTGACTTGTGGTTCTACTGGCTGTTCCCAACTCGGCTATTACGCTGACCAATATGGCGCCCGCGGTAAGATGTACCTCAACACCGGCAGCAAGGCACCATTTTGTGGTACGTCTCGTGATGAATACTCAGATATATATGATGGTTAATTGTTTGTTTCTTTGTTGTTTAACGATGCACTCAGCAACATTCCATTTATATGACGGTGGTCTGTAAATAATTGAGTCTGGACCAGACAATCCAGTGATTAACATCATGAGCATCGATCCACGCAATCGGATACGATGACATGCATCAACCAAGTCAACGGGCCTGACCACCCGATCCCGTTAGTCAGCTCGTAAGACAAGCATAGTGTCCTTTTGCGACAAGCACGGGTTGCTGAAGACCTTTTCTGATCCGGATCTTCATGGGTCATATGTATGATGTAACGATGTGATTCTCAAGTTGAAACGCAAAGGTAAACCCAGAAAAAGCAATTCAATGGGTAAAATATATGGCAGCAATAAATAACAGGCCGATTACACAAATCAGTGCACTCATAAATGTCCAGAGTTTGTCACAGGCGAAAGTGTTGAGTGAGACAAGTGCTCCGTTCTTGAATCCAGGGCTCGCTGGCTGAAGTAAGCAGAAAAGTCTGTGTATTCTGATAAGCATCCCGGCCGCACTGGTCAATAGATAAGTCGAAAGTCAAGACGTAGAAGGTGGCACCACATCGCCCTCGTCTTGCTCCTATATAGGTACAGCCAGACTTCTAGAAGCTGCTACCTTGAAACGCCTTGAACAATGTCGTCAGTTCCGCAAGCGAAATTCTTATGACACAGGCATCTCCGGTTTTATATATTTCCAGGCTACCACTATTTAATAGAGATAGAGACAGGTGCAATGAAAGAGACGGAAGGGCGCTTGTACGTGAAAATGGTGGGCAGTTGGGGTGAGAGCAGCCTTATGGCAGTCACTGGGTGAGTGATTCATCCACACATTTATCCTTCCATCCTCTATCAACCCATCCAACCATCCACTCACCCACCTAACCATATACTAGTATTATCCATCCATCCATCACCCATCCATCCATCCACCCAACAATCCACCCATCCATCCATCTATCAACCCATCCAACCATCCACTCACCAACCTAACCATACATCATTCATCCATCAATTATCCATCCATCCATCCACCCAACAATCCACCTATCCATCCATCTATCAACCCATCCAACCATCCACTCACCCACCTAACCATATATCATTCATCCATCAATTATCCACCAATCCATCCATCCATCCATCCACCCAATAATCCACCATCCATCCAGACACTCACCCACCTAACCATACATCATTCATCCATTATCCACGCACCCATCCATCCATCCATCCATCCATACACCTAACAATATAATATCCATCTGTCCTTCTACCCTTAGTAACCAAACCAACACATCATCCACTTACCAACCGATCCATTAATAAATCCATCCACTCATTAAACCATATATCAACCAGCCAGCCATTCAACAATATGTTCACCACCCATCCACCCTTCCATACTCCCACCAACACACCTACTCATGCATTCATCTGTCCATCCATTCAGCTACTCATCCATTCATACGGTGTTGATTCATTCAATGGACAGATTCCGCCCCGACTATAATACACAGGGCTCCATAATTTACATGTCGTAAATTAGATAGATACAAAATTGTTGACTGTGACGTAAAACAATACTCTTAAAGCAAACTTTAAGTTATCAATGAGACAAGAACATGTCCTCAGATATATTGATACATACAGTAAACTACGGTTATAACGAACTCAAAGGGATTACTAATTTTAGTTCGTAATAACCGTAGTTCGGTATTAGCATATGTACAGCATATATACAAATTTCCGGGACTAAAAATAAGTTCGTTATATCGGTAAGTTCGTAAGCACGTTAAGCGTGTTCGTTATAACCGTAGTTTACTAAAAATTCTAACAAGTTGAAATTTTGATGACGTATACGTATTGACGGAATTTTAAGTCTGTATTGATCAATTATCTGTATCAGGGATGAAAACGTGAACGCCGGAAGTGACATTTTGAAGTTGGTTGTCTCCCTTGAGGAAGTTGGCGATTTGACATCACTGGTGTTCAAATATGTAAAACATACCGGCTTTTGGTTTGCTAACAGTGAAGAGACTATGACCCTTGAGAAAGTCAGGGTCACATCAGGAGAAAATGGCGACAGGTTGTACACATATTTTTTGTTTGTTACAAAAGGGCGATATCGTCACATTACTACATCTATATATATACATGAAATAAACGAAGATTCACTTCAGTCCTCAAACACTTCTAAATTATTGGTTCTAACTTTAGAATAACCAACGAGTTTCCAGGAATACACAGGATGAATGATGTCAATACGTTCATCCGGGGTCAAGTGACGTCAACCTTTGATGGATGACGTCATGGAAGCAATGTGTGACGTCATGAACAATAAATGGCTCGTTTTGATCTAAGCAATGTCGCTGTATGTCGTCATAGTGCTTCAAATGATCAATCCGTTTGGGATACAAATAATGCAAGCACTATTTAATTCGCTATTTCAATCCTTATTGATAACTTGTATGTGAGTGTGGTGAATGTTAGTGTTTGTAATCATGTGATGCATTTATCTATTTCAGTTACCTCTTTTGCTTCGGTGGAAAAGCTGTTCTTCACAATATTGAAGTCAATTCCAAAATAACTTATAGAAAAACCTGCTCATAAAAAAATATCTTCTGTAAAATTGTTTGTGTATTTAAATCAATAGTTCAAATTGCCATACGAAACAGATATACACTAATCTTGAAACACACGGCACAAACACTTCCCTTGTAATCATCATATTAATATAATCAAAATGTTTTCGACAGAAAATATTCAGTCTCGATTATATGCTGAAACATTTCCATCGTACGTAAAAGGCAAAATAGTGATGGAAATTATATGAATGGATAACTGAAAATCAGTGATGACACCAGGTGTTCGGAAAAAGTCAAGCATGTCCTGTTCTACCCGTACCACTCACACAATTATCATATGAAAGAAGGTTTTGTTTGTTACCAAACGCCACACTCAGTAATAATCCTGCTGTACGACTGTGGCCTGTAAACGATCAAATCTGGAACAGACAAGACATCAGTATCCAGAGCTAAAATCCACGTCGTCGAGGAACGACGCGATGGTGTCACTCAAGCCTCACCATTGAAAGGAGTGCCAATATGCACAGAAGTGTGGGAACTCCAGGCATTGTAAAGGACATTGTGGGGGGTAGCATGACGCATCATGTTGGCAAGCAACGTGTCATATTTTGAAAATCCACTGAATGACCACCATTACATTTCTGGGAGAAATGGGGTTGAACGTCGCGTTCAACACTGTTGCACTTATGTAGCGACGTGCATGCACGTGTGTGTGTGTGTGTGCGTGTGTGTGCGTGTGTGTGTGTGTGTGTGTGTGTGTGTGTGTGTGTGTGTGTGTGCGTGTGCGTGTGCGTGTGCGTGCTTGTACAAGTCCGGACCAATGCCGGATTTATATTGCTAGAGAACTGTGGTACCATGCCGCAGTTTAACATGAACAACTGCACTCAGACACAGTATACTGACTACGAGCTGACCAGTCCTTGTTTTAGCCCCTTAATGAGGAGCGCCAGGCACGGCAACAACAAAACCATCTTTTAGTATGACGCGGTCGGGAATCGAGCCCATGGCCTTCCGCTCTCCGGATAGGCGCTCCATCCGCTAGACCAAATTTCTGGAATGACTTGACCACGCCTTGGATGATGAGACGTTATTTATTTTATATCAAACGAAAATATACTAATAAAAAATGAGCAACGATCACAATAACGTTTTTGTCAATAGTTACAATGTAACATCATGACTATTTAAAGTCAACTTTATAATCATAAATTTTCAAGAGCAAGTATAACGATTAAACGAATCAAATGGTAAATATAGATCAAAGTACGCCGTAATGTCTGTCAGGTGTTCCCTTATCATACATAGAATAACTTACACTATGTCTTAAAATGCAACAAATGGCTATTGGTATTCTGTAACTTCATCGATCCTAAGATGTCCTTTGACCATTATTATGATAACTATTAAGACACTTCTAATATGTATTAATTACGTTACACATGTGGGCGGGATCCACCTGACTTGGGTGATACAAGCGGTTTGTGGTTTAACCAGGCTCAGACTACTGTTGGAAGAAGTCGTGTCTTGTTATCAGTGGTCAGAGTCTTCTCTGACCTCGTAACGGATCACACCTGGCGGTCATTCCAGCAAGTGTTGTGGTCCTTGGAGGTCGAGTTGACAAGCGGATAAAACTAGGACACTCGGGAATCAATTTCAGCCAGAGCCATGTTGCTTTGGAAGGTGTTTCTTGCTGGTAGGTGACCGGGTATTTGTTAACACCGGATGCCTTGTTGCTGTAAATTGTGGAAGTTGCTTGCGGGTGGCCGGGTATGTGTTTACATTGGATGCCTTGTTTTTGTAAATAGAGGAATTTGTTTTTGGGTGACTTGGTATTTGTGAATACCGGATGCCTTGTTGCTGTAAATTGTGGAAGTTGCTTGTGGATGACCGGGTATTTGGTGGTACATGTACCATGTCGGTGTCATGTTGGAGTAAGCAGTGCGTTCCAGCCTTATATTACCGTCTTCGCCATGCTTGTTGTTTTGACACAGGTCCATCCGAGTTACCACCCAGTATATGAAGAGGGCGTCATGGAAAATGATAAATATAAAATTCTTTGGAATAGGCTCGTATACAACCTCAGACTTATCCAGGCCAACACATCTGATCTTGTCCTTTTTAATAAATCCAATGAAATAATTTGATCATTCAATTTTCTGTCCACTTTGACACTAATGTGATTGACAAAACATGGCAAATATGCGGACATCGCTTTCGAAATGTTACGCTTGCATCCCAAGAACCAAGTTGTCCGACTCCCCATTGTTCTCGGTGCCTTAGGTTTGGTACCTCCCAATATGTTGACTGACATCGGGAGAGTACCCGGGTTTGCTGCCGGCCCTTTTTACAATCTGGGTAATGCAGAAGGCTGCAGTGTTGGGGATGGCTTCAAGATGGGTTCGACTAGGCAGCGCTTCCTTGGAGAAGTCCAATTCGCTGTTTGGGCTGCGTATAGAAGGGGATAGGGTCTTGAGCTGATGATGAACCTAACCAACCTGACTGTGCTAGGATCACTAAACCATCTTTGTTGCATTTCTGTATTTTAACCGGTATATAATAATAACAATGATGCTATTTGACTTTTGTAACGTTCCAAGAAATGTGCCGATTTTCTTGACTTTTAGAGATGACCGAGTAGGATATCTAGATTTGAATGGAAGAGAGTTCCATTGCAATTGTGAAGCAGCGGCATATTTACTGGTATGATCAATATCCAAAAGTCTTGAGTTTATAAGATCGAGTGTTGAATTCGAAATGGTCGATAAATCGAAATGCACGGACACGTCATATGCTTGAGATCACATCTTGGAATTAAACCGAGTCAGAGTCAGAAGTTTGAAGTCAATCCGCTAGCGTATCTTGAGCTAGTGATGTTCGGGTGGCGATGTCTTCACGCTCACAAATTACAGAGTTGTATGTTATCCAAAACAGCGTTCTGTATTATTCTTCATTCAGAACTGATATGCGTTCGTTTACGTTTTCGAAATACATTATCATGTAATCGCTCGCTCGTTCTCAATCCTTCACGCTGGGCTTGTCAGATCCTGACGGGAAGAGGTATTACAATCGGAGTTAAAGGTCTGATTATAAAGAGACTGTCCTTCTTGGTGGTTGGTTAAAGGACTCAGATGAGCAGGTGTTATTATAAAGTGGTATTTGTTGATTGGTGATCAGGGATATGTGTAGGATAAAACAAGTCCAAGGGTTTTTGTAAGATTTTAAACCCTCATCCAAGCATTTTTAATCTCATAAAACCACGAAAAGAAGTTTTTAATTTTACTTATAAACCGAACGAAAAACCTGAAACAACATTTATCAAGTGAACGATTTTATGTTTTAAACATACTTTTCATGAATGTTCGGAAACGGACGAAAAACGTCTCTTGCTTGCGAACCCGTTTTTGAAAAAATAGATTCTAAATAAATCGCCATCAGCGCCTCCAAAAGTTGCAAGTTCGATCCTCTGAAATATAAGGAAGCCATTTGGCGTTTGATTTCATGTCATTTACTTTTATTATTGCTTCAAATGCAAATAGAATATCCTCGACACAGAGGGACTTTCTATAGAAAAGTCTCTGACACACAAGGACTGACTGTAGAATATCACAGGACCAGAGGTACTTTCTAAATAATATCCTCGAAACAGGTCTACAAAATTATTGCCAGTACATAAATAGGATGACGTAACTAGTATATGTAATCAGTGGTGTCTGCTACTTGGTGATCAGGATTTTTTCCGTCATGTTTTTTCCGATGTGTGAACAGGACCTCATTATCGGAATAGCACATTCATATAAACAGTGCCAATTTACTTACTGATGATGTCAGTTGGCGCGGTGATGGCTCAGTTTCTTGAAGTTATAAAAGTAGCATCAGTCAGTGGTACTTGTCAGTGTATGCAGGAGCACAATGAAGTAACACAAGTCATTGGTACTCTTTCAGTGTATGCGGAAGTACAATGAAGTAACATCAGTCATTGGTACTTGTCAGTGTATGCGGAAGTACAATGAAGTAACATCAGTCATTTGTACTTGTCAGTGTATGCGGAAGTACAATGAAGTAACATCAGTCATTGGTACTTGTCAGTGTATGCAGAAGTGCAATGAAGTAACATCAGTCATTGGTACTCTTTCAGTGTATGCGGAAGTACAATGAAGTAACATCAGTCATTGGTACTCTTTCAGTGTATGCGGAAGTACAATGAAGTAACATCAGTCATTGGTACTCTTTCAGTGTATGCAGAAGTACAATGAAGTAACATCAGTCATTGGTACTTGTCAGTGTATGCGGAAGTACAATGAAGTAACATTAGTCATTGGTACTCTTTCAGTGTATGCAGAAGTACAATGAAGTAACATTAGTCATTGGTACTTGTCAGTGTATGCGGAAGTACAATGAAGTAACATCAGTCATTGGTACTTGTCAGTGTATGCGGAAGTACAATGAAGTAACATCAGTCATTGGTACTTGTCAGTGTATGCGGAAGTACAATGAAGTAACATCAGTCATTGGTACTTGTCAGTGTATGCAGAAGTGCAATGAAGTAACATCAGTCATTGGTACTCTTTCAGTGTATGCGGAAGTACAATGAAGTAACATCAGTCATTGGTAATCTTTCAGTGTATGCGGAAGTACAATGAAGTAACATCAGTCATTGGTACTCTTTCAGTGTATGCAGAAGTACAATGAAGTAACATCAGTCATTGGTACTTGTCAGTGTATGCAGAAGTACAATGAAGTAACATTAGTCATTGATACTCTTTCAGTGTATGCAGAAGTACAATGAAGTAACATTAGTCATTGGTACTTGTCAGCGTATGCGGAAGTACAATGAAGTAACATCAGTCATTGTTACTTGTCAGTGTATGCGTAAGTACAATGAGGTAACATCAGTCATTGTTACTTGTCAGTGTATGCAGAAGTACAATGAAGTAACATCAGTCATTGTTACTTGTCAGTGTATGCGGAAGTACAATGAAGTAACATCAGTCATTGTTACTTGTCAGTGTATGCGGAAGTACAATGAGGTGAAATTGGGTTTAACGTCGCGTCCAAGATTATTGCACTTATATAGCGACGTGCATGCACGTGTATGTGTGTGTGTGGCTGCTTGTACTAGTCCGGACTGATGCCGATTTATAGTGCTAGCTCACTGAGATACCATGCCGCAGTTTAACATGAATACCCCACTCAGACACAGTATACTGACTCCGAGCCGACCAGTCCTTGTTTTAGCCCCTTAATGCCGAGCGCCAGACAGGGTAACAACAAGTACAATCTTTTAACGTCTTTTTGTATGACGCGGCCCGGGATCGAACCCTGGACCTTCCGCTCTCCGGGCGGATGCTCTACCACAAGACCACGGAGGCGGTCACGGAAGTACAATGAAGTAGCATCAGTCATTGGTACTCTTTCAGTGTATGCGGAAGAACAATGAAGTAACATCAGTCATTGGTACTTGTCAGTGTATGCGGAAGTACAATGAAGTAACATCAGTCATTGGTATTTGTCAGTGTATGCAGAAGTACAATGAAGTAACATCAGTCATTGGTACTCTTTCAGTGTATGCGGAAGTACAATGAAGTAACATCAGTCATTGGTACTTGTGGGTGTATGCGGAAGTACAATGAAGTAACATCAGTCATTGGTACTTGTGGGTGTATGCAGAAGTACAATGAAGTAACATCAGTCATTGGTACTCTTTCAGTGTATGCAGTAGTACAATGAAGTAACATTAGTCATTGCTACTTGTAAGTGTATGCAGAAGTACAATGAAGACACATCAGTCATTGGTACTTGTCAGTGTATGCAGAAGTACAATGAAGTAACATCAGTCATTGGTACTTGTCAGTGTATGCGGAAGTACAAT
Source organism: Haliotis rufescens (assembly GCF_023055435.1). Lineage (NCBI taxonomy): Eukaryota > Metazoa > Mollusca > Gastropoda > Lepetellida > Haliotidae > Haliotis > Haliotis rufescens. Next base: position 50,982,129 of record NW_025963890.1, read on the forward strand.
GAAGTAACATCAGTCATTGGTACTTGTCAGTGTATGCAGAAGTACAATGAAGTAACATCAGTCATTGGTACTTGTCAGTGTATGCAGAAGTACAATGAAGTAACATCAGTCATTGGTACTTGTCAGTGTATGCAGAAGTACAATGAAGTAACATCAGTCATTGGTACTTGTCAGTGTATGCAGAAGTACAATGAAGTAACATCAGTCATTGGTACTTGTCAGTGTATGCGGAAGTACAATGAAGTAACATCAGTCATTGGTACTTGTCAGTGTATGCAGAAGTACAATGAAGTAACATCAGTCATTGGTACTCTTTCAGTGTATGCAGAAGTACAATGAAGTAACATTAGTCATTGGTACTTGTCAGTGTATGCAGAAGTACAATGAAGTAACATTAGTCATTGGTACTTGTCAGTGTATGCAGAAGTACAATGAAGTAACATTAGTCATTGGTACTTGTCAGTGTATGCAGAAGTACAATGAAGTAACATTAGTCATTGGTACTTGTCAGTGTATGCAGAAGTAATCTATTTGCCCCTGAATGTAACTCAAGGGCAGTTCGTTCAGATGTTAAACTGGGCGGCAAAAGAAAGTATAGATCGAGCTCCATGATTGATAAAAATACAACAAGAAGAGGTTTTGTTGTGAATTATAATATACTCTCGGGAGGGGTAACAAATGATTGATCAACCACAGTTTGAATGAAATTGTGCAATCACAGGTCATGTAAGCACATGGTAAACAATGGTGGGGTAAGAAATTTCATTATCAAAAGATGTCTGAAATCTTACCAAAACAATTGTCAGACACACTACAAGTTCATTGTCGACACAGTTGCCTTCAATAGCGTGTATGACCTCCAGCTGCCTCAATGCATGCTCAATGCCGCCTCATCGATGACGTCAGTCTTCTGATGACGTGGACTGGAATCCGTTGCCACTCGTCTCTCAGGGCCTGCTGCAATTCTTGTGTGTTGACGGGAGGCTGATGGCGTGCTCTAATCTGTCTGTAAAGATGGTCCCACAGATGTTCAATAGTATTCATATCGGGTGAGTGGGCAGGCCAGGGCGAAAGGTCAACGTTCTGCTGGTTTTGAAAGTTCTTGCAGTATGGGGCCTGGCATTGTAGTGTTGAAACAATGTCCCCTGCTGTTGGTTTTGTAAGAACGGAAGCACAACTGGCTGCACGACTTGGACTCTGTACTGCACAGCATTCAGGTTTCCCTGCATAATCACCAAACCAGTCTTTTGATCTCCACAAATACCGCCCCACACCTTGACACCTCCCCCGCCGAATGGATGGACGACTCGAATACACGCCGGAGCCAAATGTTCCCCTCTGCGTCGATAAACTAGTTCTCTGCCGTCATTTCGAAACAAGTTAAACCGACTTTCATCAGTAAAGAGCACTCGACGCCAATTTCTCACTTGCCAGCGTCGAACCTGCCTCCCATCGCAGTCTCAGGCGTCGATGTTGAGCAGTCAGTACCATTCCTCGGTAAGGACGATACGCTCGGAACCCAGCAGCACGATGTCGTCGTAGTACTGTACGTTGGCTAATGGGATGTCCCAACGCTGTTGCTGCCGTCGCCGTCGCCGTCGCCGTCGCCGTTATGAATCTGTTTCGCAGGTGAATGAGCCGTACCTGACCGTCTTCCAGTGGTGTTGTCACTCGGGGTCGTCCGGTTCTAGGCCTGTCCTGTGTCCTCCCTGTCTGCCTGTACCGTTGAATCGGCCTGGCTACTGTCAGTGGTGTACAACCAAACCTTCTGGCAATTTGGACCTGTGTTGCCCCCATTTCGGCCATACCGATGGCTCTCTCTCTCTGCTCCTGTGACAGTCGTGGCATTTCTTTTGTGTGCTTTCATCACGTGTGGTTATACCCTGCAGACGAACGCATTTATACAGCTAACATGCACGTGCCGTTTGTGCCATAGGCGGGAAACTTGTTTCACCATTATTTGTCACCGCACGAGCGCCGTCAAGGTGGCGCGTTTGGGTGAGGTGTTTTTTGGTACCTGTTCCTGGGCAGTTATATTCCCAATACCTACTTTCCACCAGTTATCGCTGTCTTTAGGAAAATTACAAATTGCCAACCGATACTTTCTTTTGCCGCTTAGTTTAGATATGCAGTACGTAAATTCTTCAGAAACAGAACCATCCTGGTGAAAAGGACCACCTAGTGGACAGCACATCAGTCCGGGTAGCAAGGGGTCAATGGTTCGATCTCCAGACCGCGTTATTTCAAAAGACCTATAAAATTGTATTCGTTCTTTCGCTGCATAGATCTTATCATTAAGGGTTAGACCAAGGACTGAGCTCCTCGGATTCAAAAATGTGTATGTCTTAATGTGGTATCCATGGGTGTTAAACCCAATTTAACCTAATGATATGGTAAAATGTTATTTTCACTTTTTCCTTTCAGCGCAAATATATCGTATCAGACATAACATAAGCATTGTTAACATATAAAGTTGAGTTGAGAGATTTTACCATTTTCTTTGATTAACGTAAAAAGAGAAATACTTGCTGAGATATCTATTGTATCCATAGTATTTCCAACAGAATTAACCCTCAGATATGAATGGCTGTTTCATTTCATAAATGTGATTACATATTAAGTACACCAATTGTATGTCGGTCGCTGTTGACACATTGGTAGAACAGATACACTTCGCTAATGGATCTTTACATGCCCCTGCGCAGGTGTCGCCCTTCTGGCCGTGGAGGATGTATCAGCAGGTACCTCTATACCGGTTCCCACAGTAGAACCTAAAAGAAGTGGTGCCCCTACAAAAGTGCCTGAGCTTAACCCGTCATCAGGACCCATAGGAACAAATGGTCCAACACCAGTGCCTGGAAGAACCAGAGGAACAGATTACCCTACACCAGTATCAAATCTTAATCCATCGGCTGGACCTATGGGAACAGATGGCCCTACACCAGTATCAAATCTGAATCCAACAGCTGGACCTATGGGAACAGATGGTCCTACACCAGTGCCTGTAGGATCCAGAGGAACAGATTACCCTACGCCAGTATCCAATCTTAATCCAACAGCTGGACCTATGGGAACAGATGGTCCAACAACATTATCCAATCTTAATCCAACAGCTGGACCTAAGGGAACAGATGTCCCTACACCAGTGCCTGTAGGATCCAGAGGAACAGATTACCCTACACCAGTATCAAATCTTAATCCAACAGCTGGACCTATGGGAACAGATGGTCCAACAACATTATCCAATCTTAATCCAACAGCTGGACCTATGGGAACAGATGTCCCTACACCAGTGCCTGTAGGATCCAGAGGAACAGATTACCCTACACCAGTATCAAATCTTAATCCATCAGCTGGACCCGTGGGAACGGGTGCCCCATCACCGATGACAAATGTCAACCCATCAGGACCTATTAAAACAGTTACCCCTACATCGGTAACCAATGTTACTCCATCCACAGGACATATTGGAACAGGGACCCAAACAACGATGTCCAAACTATCAGTAGGACCAACTCCAAAGTCTACGCCAGTACCGAATGTTAAGACATCAGCAGGAACTATGACAATGTCACCAATAACTAGTCATAAACCATCAGCAGGATCTAGCTCACAGTCAACAGGTGATCATTCTCCGGTAACCAGTATTAGACCATCAATACCAGCACAACATTCGACCAGTGTACCATCAACGGTGCCTACTACTAAGACCACCGTGAAACCTTCAACAACGCGGAAACAACCGACAACGTCATCAGTGACAAAGTTATCGACAGCAGCTTCTACGAGTGCAATGAAACAGACCACTAAGAAGATGGCAACTTCGACTTCTGAACAACAAACAACAATGACGACTCCTGTCGCAGTAACAAACACGATCTTAAAAACTACAAAATCACAAGTAACGAATAAGCCACTGTCAAGTTCCGCTGAGAATAAGACCGAATGTTTTGAATATGTCGGTTGTTTTGATAATTTCCCACCTTTTGACAATGCCGGCTTTGACCTTCCATATTCACCGGATGTTATGAACACAAAATTTTGGCTTTTCACGAGGAAGAATAGAAACAACAAACACGGTCTGGATTACAGAAATGTCTCAACTTTTACAGCTTTCGATTTTGACGCAACGAAGCCAACGAAGTTCATAACACACGGATTCAGTCAAGATGCATCAGCGACATGGGTGGTTAAGATGAAAGATGAATTCCTCAGACTAGTAAGTGAAGCCATTTTAACATTTATGCTACCAATGTCCCCCTATTAGGCTTTCGTAGGAATCTCCAGATGTGTAGTGAGGCACACTAACTATCAGACGACAGAACTGTGAGGCACCAGTAAAGCGAATATTTCCTAGCCAGATTTATTTTACGAGCGTTTCTTTAAACTGCCGTAACGTACTTTTATACAAAATATTTAACAAATATATAGAGGATATTTCATTTGACGAGTGAAATGTCATGTTTCTTTTATCGAGTAGCCACGAGTGAAAATATCTCCTCTTCGCCCCCATTACGAGATGAAAGGGAGACAATTTTGGGGGAGGTAACTCGTGTATGACAATAGTTTCATCAAAGTGTTAGGTTCACTGCAGTGAAATATCAAGTGCTAGGTTCACTGCAGCGAAGAAGCACTTCTTTCAACTACAAAAACCTCAGTCTTTCACACTGAAGTATATAATAAATAAAGATTTCAACGGTTCATAAGTCGGGGTTCATAAGCTAACGCCCTTAATTTTACTAACTCGGTCATTGCTTCCCTCAGGATTATCTATGTCAACTAAAACCTCGGAGTCGTGTTTTATTCTTTTCTTTTAACATTGATCTTCATAATGAGAAATGCTGACACGACAAACCAGTTGAACGGGTACTCAATAATTTTCCTCGTTATGTTAATAGCTAATATAAGTATTAAAATACTCCAGTGTTCAAATATCAGGGTGACTTCAACGTCATAACGGTGGACTGGAAGAAGGGTGCGGAGTTCCCTAACTACGACCAGGCTGCGTCCAATACACGACTTGTTGCGACGCAGGTCAGGCTAGTCGTAGATATTCTGGTGCACCGCGGCCTGAAGCTGAAGGACGTCCATCTGACCGGGCACAGTCTGGGGGCCCATACGTCAGGGTACGCGGGCTTCCTCTTGAACGGCAAAGTCGGGAGGATCAGTGGTAAGTAGAGAAAAAATAGGGGCATGTAGCGTCGAACTCGGAATAAAGTTTTTCTTATTGGGTACAAACATTCAGAAAAACAGACGTGAAGAAAAATCAAACGTCAACATCAGAGAAAAAACAGTTTCGATTATCCGCCGAAACAGAGTCCGTCGGGCGCCAAAGACAAATTAGCGGTGAAAAACATGCGAATTGATACCAGAAAATCAGTGATGACTCTGATGTTTGCGAAAGGGTGAGCATATCCTCCCCCACCGGTAATACCCGCCACTCACACAAAAAAGTAAAACAAAGGTTGAAGCACACACATCATTTCATGAGAATAGCTGCACACACTGTGAATATTTTGTTCGTAAAGTTCATCAAACATAGAATGAGACCTCTCTCCATTTTCTTATAAAAACCCGTTGGGCTTGCGGGTTACAGTATCTCCACAGCAACCTTTAACCTAGTTATTGCGTGCCAGCGTATATACGCCGGCCTAGGACGTTGAGCATGATATCAGTTTCGTTTTTTTTCTGTTCCAGACTCGATTATTTACGGGAATCGTCATATAGTTTGAATGTTGCTGAATGAAGTCTAACGTGAACAACAAATAAACAAACAAACCATATACATATGAACGAAATGTATTTTTCTAATACCAATTTTAGGGCAAGACATGCTTACCCTTTTCGCAACCACCTGGTTTCATCACTGGTTTTCGGTGATTCATTCATATAATTTTCATCGCTATTTTGCCTTTTGCACCGGAGGAGTTTGTTTCGGCAGAGGTTTCTCAGACGTTGATGGTTTGTATTTGATTAATAATATCATTGCAACAACAACATTTTGTCGGGAAAATAATAACGTAATATATGACGTCAATGTCCATTATGCACATGTCCGACCAACATGAATCCTGATCAACCGGTATGTTAGACAACGACTGACTGTCTCCAGGTATGGACCCGGCTGAGCCCAGCTTTGAGAATCTTCCTGACATAGTACGTCTCGACAAAGCAGACGCTCAATTCGTGGATGTCATCCATACAAACGGCGAATCTATTGTCATGGGAGGGTTCGGCTTAATGGAATCTTCCGGTCACGTTGACTTCTTTGTTAATGGCGGTGAATCACAGCCTGGGTGTAAGTCGGCGATATCTGGAGCTCTGAGCAGTATTTTTGGAAGCGGAGGATGTGAGTTCTAGGATTTTGAATAGTTTTCCAATATTGTTATTCTATAAAAAATTACTGTAACGTCTGCCTTACATACTAGTACTCGTCAAGCAATGTTCGATCAATGAATATGAAAGAAAATATTGTTATGACAACTTAGTCATGATCATCTTGCCATATAAGCACAAGCTGGAGGTTAAATATCACATTAAGGTCTGTCGAGTTTAAAAAATGAAAACCGGTGAGCGGGTTAGTTCTAATACTTTACACTGGTCCTCTGTGTAGCCATCGGGGAGGAGGTAGCCTGCAGCCACGGGCGGTCACACGACCTGTACGTGGAGTCCATGTCCTCCCCCTGCCCCTTCACATCCTACCCCTGCTCCAGCTACGTGAGTACCCACACTGATAGTGCAAATATCACTCTACAACTACTGTTAGTGCTCGCTACATTGCCCCTGCTCCAGCTGCGTGAGTACCCACACTGAAAGTGCAAATATCACTCTACAACTTCGGTCAGAGCTCGTTGTACAGAAGCGCTTGTATCATAACACTGTATGTCAAGAAGTACTGATGTATGCATGTGCTTCGCATCTTGACACCGCTCCAGCTACTAGAATGAAGAGGCTGTTCCACCATACATTTTTAAATGGTTCATCTTAGGTCTGGTCATGACAAAGCCACAGGTTCAGTTACACACATTTGTGTGAAGTCCATTCTGGAGTATCACCGTCTTGTTATTACTGAAATATTGCAATTGCTATAGCCGAAGGAAAACTTGAAACTCTAACTCCAGAGGGAGTGAGTAGTGTGTGAATTGGGATTATTAATATATTCTCCACGTTCCTTTGTCTGTTTTAATTAATGAGTCTGTGATACAGCAGTCAATTTAACTTAAATGGTTATATCTGAGAAAGATCTCTTACAAACTTACTTCAACATATTCTTACAAAGCAACTGCACGATTCGACTTCTTCAAGCATTCCAGTAAAGTTCGAGATGACCCGTTTCTGGTGTATTTATACATTTATCAATCAGCCTAACGAAAACATAACACGTGTTGTCACCGTTTTACAACTGCCACAGTAGGGCTGTACAGAGAATGCGTGATAAAAGTTTCCACACAGGACATCAGACTCGGTCACTGTTATAGGGCATGTCTGTTACTTATCATGTGACCTTTGCCATCAGTTACATGAGAAACCAACGGTTCAAAACTGTATCAAATGCATTGCAGAAACAATTCTTGGAGCATCATTTGTGCTACGCAGAAATATCGTAGAGAGAAGTGTGCAATTGTGTATATGTTTCAGCGTTATTACATACACGTGTAGATGACAGACGAATTTTGTCCATATGTCTTATATGGCCTCTTCAGGTTAGCAGAAGTTCGTTATGATTGGCCTTCTTAAGTCCAGTGTACATGCATAAGTTTGGTGATGGTGAAGGGTCGTTCGCAGCAAGTACGCTGCGTGATATCCGCGCTGATATGACCGTAATACTGTAAACGGTGATTAGCATACATTGTCTGTCCATTGTCGTCGCAAAACCATGGCTACAGTGCCTGCCCATTGTCGCCATCTTTGTCACAACCACACCATAGCTGTAGTGTCTGTACATTGTCACAGTCACACCATAGCTATATTGTCTGTACATTGTCACAGTCACACCATAGCTTTATTGTTTGAACCTTGTCACAACCATACCAGAGCAATATTGTCTGTACCTTGTCACAACCATACCAGAGCAATATTGTCTGTACCTTGTCACAACCACACCATAGCTTTATTGTCTGTACATTGTCACAGTCACACCATAGCTTTATTGTTTGAACCTTGTCACAACCATACCAGAGCAATATTGTCTGTACCTTGTCACAACCATACCAGAGCAATATTGTCTGTACCTTGTCACAACCACACCATAGCTATATTGTCTGTACATTGTCACAGTCACACCATAGCTATATTGTCTGTACATTGTCACAGTCACACCATAGCTTTATTGTTTGAACCTTGTCACAACCATACCAGAGCAATATTGTCTGTACCTTGTCACAACCATACCAGAGCAATATTGTCTGTACCTTGTCACAACCACACCATAGCTTTATTGTCTGTACATTGTCACAGTCACACCATAGCTATATTGTCTGTACATTGTCACAGTCACACCATAGCTTTATTGTTTGAACCTTGTCACAACCATACCAGAGCAATATTGTCTGTACCTTGTCACAACCACACCATAGCTTTATTGTCTGTACATTGTCACAGTCACACCATAGCTATATTGGCTGTACATTGTCACAGTCACACCATAGCTTTATTGTTTGAACCTTGTCACAACCATACCAGAGCAATATTGTCTGTACCTTGTCACAACCACACCAGAGCTATATTGTCTGTACATTGTCACAACCACACCAGAGCTTTATTGTCTGTACATTGTCACAACCACACCAGAGCTATATTATCTGTACATTGTCACAACCACACCATAGCTTTATTGTCTGTACCTTGTCACAACCACACCATAGCTTTATTGTCTGTACATTGTCACAACAACACCATAGCTTTATTGTCTGTACATTGCCACAACCACACCATAACTTTATTGTCTGTACCTTGTCACAACCACACCATAACTTTATTGTCTGTACCTTGTCACAACCGAAACATAGCTTTATTGTCTGTACCTTGTCACAACCAAAACATAGCTTTATTGTCTGTACATTGTCACAACCACACCATAACTCTATTGTCTGTACATTGGCACAACCACACCATAGCTATATTGTCTGTACCTTGTCACAACCACACCATAGCTATATTGTCTGTACCTTGTCACAACCACACCATAGCTTTATTGTCTGTACCTTGTCACAACCACACCATAGCTTTATTGTCTGTACCTTGTCACAACCACACCATAGCTTTATTGTCTGTACATTGTCACAACCACACCATAGCAATATTGTATGTACCTTGTCACAACCACACCATAGCTTTATTGTCTGTACATTGTCACAACCACACCATTGCTTTATTTTCTGTACCTTGTCACAACCACACCATAGCTTTATTGTCTGTACCTTGTCACAACCACACCATAGCTTTATTGTCTGTACATTGTCACAACCACACCATAGCTATATTGTCTGTACCTTGTCACAACCACACCATAGCTATATTGTCTGTACCTTGTCACAACCACACCATAGCTTTATTGTCTGTACCTTGTCACAACCACACCATAGCTTTATTGTCTGTACATTGTCACAACCACACCATAACTTTATTGTCTGTACCTTGTCACAACCGAAACATAGCTTTATTGTCTGTACCTTGTCACAACCACACCATAGCTTTATTGTCTGTACATTGTCACAACCACACCATAGCTTTATTGTCTGTACCTTGTCACAACCAGACCATAGCTTTATTGTCTGTACCTTGTCACAACCACACCATAGCTTTATTGTCTGTACCTTGTCACAACCACACCATAGCTTTATTGTCTGTACATTGTCACAACCACACCATAGCTTTATTGTCTGTACCTTGTCACAACCAGACCATAGCTTTATTGTCTGTACCTTGTCACAACCACACCATAGCTTTATTGTCTGTACCTTGTCACAACCACACCATAGCTATATTGTCTGTACCTTGTCACAACCACACCATAGCTTTATTGTCTGTACATTGTCACAACCACACCATAACTTTATTGTCTGTACATTGTCACAACCAAAACATAGCTATATTGTCTGTACCTTGTCACAACCACACCATAGCTATATTGTCTGTACCTTGTCACAACCACACCATAGCTTTATTGTCTGTACCTTGTCACAACCACACCATAGCTATATTGTCTGTACCTTGTCACAACCAAAACATAGCTTTATTGTCTGTACATTGTCACAACCACACCATAGCTTTATTGTCTGTACCTTGTCACAACCAAAACATAGCTTTATTGTCTGTACATTGGCACAACCATACCAGAGCTATATTCAGTTTGTGCGTCCTTTGTCACAAGTTTTCCATTACTTTATTGTCTGTTCATTGTTCACCAGGATGACTTCAAGAAGGGAAAGTGCCTGACTTGTGGTTCTACTGGCTGTTCCCAACTCGGCTATTACGCCGACCAGTATTACGCCCGCGGTAAGATGTACCTCAACACCGGAAGCAAGACGCCATTTTGCGGTAAGTCACGTGACTATATGACATTTGACATGAAATTATTAGATTAATGTTATCCCATAAGGATTTTGAGTTATGAAACGAAATGGAAAATATTTTGTCTATTTTATCAGTACATTATGTTTAAGGGTATCACTATGGCGTTGAAATCAAAACGAGTTCTACCAAGAATACGAAAGGTCGACTTTTTGTCAAGATGGAAGGCACGTGGGGAACCAGCGAGTTTGTCCCAGTCACTGGGTAATGAAGTTACCTTTAATTTTGCATATATAAAGACATCAGAAAATTTATAGTCGTATATGGTGTTACGTGTCGAAATAATATGTTAACCCAGAAATCTGTACGTAAAAGAATTTAGTGTGAAACTAACAACAAACAAACAACAAACAACAAACAAATGGTATACAATCAACAATTGTATAACAAAAGTAACTAGTAAATCAATACAAGCTGCAGTGCAGCAATTATATTGGTAGTACGCAATTGAGTGGTAGTACAATATTCAATGGCAGTATCAAGTGTGAGAGCTGTGGAAATGACAATGACAAGAATAATAATCACCTCGCCGCATCAGTGGTCAAGCTTCCGAGATAGGAGAAGGCTTAACACGAAGGTGAAAAGTGATCTTCACACGAAAGCTGGTGTTGATGTTGTGTCAGATGAAATGTGAAATGAGACAGGCACGCACCCGCTCCACTTATGTAGGCTAACAAGCTTCTAACACTTTCTACACAGTGCCAGACCAGTCCAGTGTCACTTGAACATCACAGAATATTCCACATGATTCTATAACGCGTGACATCCATCCATGCTATTCCGGAAGTTTACAGATAATTCAAGCATCTAAATATGATTACATCCTCACCACTGCTTACATTAACTAGTACTTCATTCCTGACAGACCCGTGAAGATTCTGGGTAGAATAAGTCTTCAACAACCCATGCTTGCCGTAAAAAGCGACTATGCTTGTCGTAAGAGGCGATTAACGGGATCGGCTCACTGACTTACTTGATGCATGTCTTCGTATCCCTATTGCGTGGATCGATGTTCATGATGTCAATCACTGAATTGTCTGGTCTAGACAATTTATTTACAGACCGCCGTCATTTAGCTGGAATATTGCTGAGTGCGGCGTTAAACAACAAACAAACAAACAAACAAACAAACATTCCTGACAACTGATCATTGAACTTCTACTGAATCTCAACAGAAACAATGCAATACAGTTACAATCATTGTTTTACTATAAATTAAACTGCTAAATAACAATGGGTACTTTTTTTTTTATCTCGCAGTTCACCTCCTACAGTATATTTGTAATAAGTAAGCTATCCAAATTTGAAAGATTTCTGTATGATGATTACTCGAGACAAGGTTCTTTTGTAAATATGACTAACCTCTAGATAACGATTCCGACAATTGGTTAGACAATATTTATGTGAATGAGTCAGTTTATAATGGTCTTGATTCTATTGTAGAGACGATACGGTGAAGGCCGGAAGTGAGGTTCAGGACGTGATTATCTCCCCTGTGGAGGTTGGCGATTTGAAATCTCTGGTGTTTAAGTATGTTAAACACACTGGGTTCTGGCTTGGCGGAGGCGAGGACACGCTTAAAGTGGAGAGGGTTAAAGTTACCTCAGGAGAGAATGGTTACAGGTAATGAAAAGTTGAAGACATTAGGGAAGGGGTAGGACGGGGCGGTGTGGAGAAGGGTGGGTACTGTCACATGAATCGGAGGAGAATGGTTACATGTAGTGTAAATGTAACTACATAACTCATCTGATTCTATAACATAATGCCAGGCTCGTCAGTTGTTATGGACAGATTATTAAAGAAACACAGTCTTTTCCACTACATGCACGTAATAAAACTCTCGTTTTTCATAATAATAACTTTTAAAAGTATGACACTCTCGTACCTCTCTACCAGTTGAAAAACCCCCTTGTGTATACATGGCAGTTATCGTATGAGAAGTCTGTGCCGAGGAACATGCGTTTGTTTGTTACACAACAACGTCGTTCGCTGGCGCCAGTCGTTATGAAATCATCAGTGATATCAAGGCACAGCATGTATCTGGAACCCTGTCAACTTAGTTAAGAATGTGCTATAATACTCTCACCCTTACTAGATCTCTAGAGTGAGTGAGTGAGTGAGTGAGTGAGTGAGTGAGTGAGGTTTTACACCGCTTTTAGCAATATTACAGCAACATCACGGCGGAGGACGCCAGAAATGGGCTTCACACATTGTACCTATATATGTGGGGAATCGAAACCGGGCCTTCGGCGTGACGAACGAACGCCTTAACCATTTGGCTACCCCACCACCCCAGATCTCCGAGCTGTCTGGGACGAGGAAAAATATTTATTCAAGAAGATATTTGAATTGAATTTTATTTATTCCAGTTATCTGTTTTGCTATGGTGGCAAGGAAGTGCACCACAACACAGAGGCTCGCACCGTCATCACCACCAGGACAGCATGTTAAAAATAAATTATATATTCATCTTAGGATGGACTTTGTGATTTTTTAACTGTTTGAAAAACGTACAACTTAATGGATAACTTCTGGTTTAATGCATGTAGCGTTATTTCGATGAGGATTTTTAAACCCATATCAAGCTCCAGCTTATGTACTTATTTGCCAACTCCTAGAATGCCAATCAAACATGAAGAAAATGAGTTCTCATTTATTGAAACTAATACATATTATGAGTGAGTGAAAGAGTGTGCTGTTACGCCACTTTTTGCAGTAGCACAGCATTACAACAGAGAGGGACACTAAATATGGGCTACACGTGTTGTACCCATATGGTGGAATAGTAACCGGGCTTTCGACCAATAGGATATCCAGACGCCCTTAACCATTAATACAACTTGATATGCTCGTCCTTTTTCTGGCATAATATTGGTCTTGGAAAGATGTTTGAGGGAAACAATGAACCAAATGGCCTGTAACACACGTTATGTATATATTACTGATGTTGTTTCGGGCGATCGGGTAGCCTAGTGGTTAAAGCGTTCGCTCGTCACGCCGAAGACCCGGGTTCGATTCCCGACATGGGTACAATGTGTGAAGCCCATTTCTCGTGTCCCCCGCCCTGATATTGCTGGAATATTGCTAAAAGATGCGTAAAACCATACTCACTCACTACTGATGCTGTTTACAATGAAACAACACTGTGTAATATGTTCTGGTGTTAATATTCCGTTATTAATACAGACTGAAATGCACAAATTGTCATAAACATACTATGATACACAGACTATTATTTACTCACAAGAATAAGTGAGACGTCTGGCCTTAATCTTTTATCGCATAAAACATGTATGTCTGAATGAATTTTTTCATAACGAGATAAGGTTGTGCTGAATTTCAACAATAACTGGGTTAACAGGGTTATCACAACCTACTTAATGTTTAAACAATTTTACTGTTGACAAGCCTTTATATTATTTTAGCAACAACATTTTGCCAGTAACATGTCTGTAAACATGGCGCACAGAACGTCCCTGGTGTTGCCAAACTTACCCCAATCTTTCCTGCCTATGGTTAGCTGTTAGGGTCACATCCTTCATAGAGGGTACACCCGTTTGAGGGTACTTGTCCCAGAGTCCAGAGATTACACTTTTTTATTTGCCAAGCATTCGGGCAACTTGGGCAACGTCTCTGCTCAATCGTACCCTCACTTCGCCATTTTGTTTGTTCATTGAGATACTCAGAGGCATTTACAAGCATGTAGATATATATTTAGGACTCTTTGGTTGGACTCTGATCCGTGGCGGATTCTCAGATCTGTGGCAGATTCCACATATGGGGCAGATATTGGCGCATACTCAGATCTATGGCAGATTATCATATAATGTTAATAATTGGCAATTTCATATGACAATGCAAATCTGCGACGGATCTGAGAAAGCGCCACGGATTAGAGTCCCGCCATGGATCTGAGTCTAGATTTTCGAAACGATCTTAGCCCTAAAATTATCATAAAGTTATCGTAGGGAAATCGTAGACTGTCGTAATCTATTATCGAAACTACCGTGGCCCTAAGATATCGTAACAATGTCGTAAATCTAAGATAGTTCAATACCTGTAGTACGTGTATTTTATCTTCATCCAAGATGGGGGCATACTTTGCCATAGGTATTTTTCAAACCAATAATCTGCTTTACGTTCAAACATTGGCATTTCATTTTGTTAAACTGTGTGATTCAAACTGACACTTCGAAGACACGAAGAACTCATCAAAGATTTCACATCAGAAATCTTGTTAATCGTGATACCGATCCATATAACTATGGATTCGATAACTTATAACATATTTATATCTGAGTCTATGCTGAAAGAAGTGTGAAACAAGGATAAAAACGGAAGGTGTTGGCAGGCTATAGTAAAGACCGTGACCCTATTGATAACTCAGGGGCAGCTAATCTTAGTTCATATTCTAGTTGAGAGTACTCTCCCTTTGTATTGGCCCGATCATGCTCCTACCCAGTGTGTGACACCTTCGTTACACTCTCGGTAACATTGATCAAATAATAATTGATGTTTGACTTCTTAAAAGCTAAGCTAAATTTCCCCGTTTAATATTAAAAAAAGGATAGATACTTGAGACCACTCAGACAATAAAATCATGGTAAAGGATAGTGTCACCTGCCAAATAAATGACCCTTAGCAATGCCGTCAGACAAGCAAAACGTCATCGAACTGCGATTTGACACATTTAAATTGTAGTTATTTCGCTCCCCAGCCAGATGTAAATCGAAACAGACAAATCAGTTTAATAGCTCTACTTAATTTAAAATGATAGAAAAGGACAACATTACCTGTATGTTCACCTTAACTTATGGTGGACATAACTTGACAATTCCTAAATTATCTCCTTTTGTGAACGAAAATTAGTGTCACTTTCAAGTTTTATAAAGAATTACATATCTAGATAGACAAAAAATAATTACATCATCTAAATATAAATTGCTTGATATTGTATTTGTTTATTCGTGAAAGATATTGGATTTTTAATAACAAAACAAACTTAAGCTAACTTTGACCTCATGCCACGCTCGTGGGTGCGCGGCTTCCTGAACAATTTTTGTTTTGTGTGTGTCCAGGTATAATGTTGGTGTTTTCACTATTAATCTGACTTTTGATATAAACACTAAAAAACAAGCAGTATTGTCAAACTGACCCATTATACATCACGTAACATCAGACTTGAACACGTATCTTAAATGCTGAACGCCTGCCGTTCAATCAAACGTCTCGTCATTGTCATTTAGAATAACGTCCCTTACTTTCGTCTTTAACTTTGTACGCGATGTGTTTACACAGAGTTCTCCGCGCTCGCGAGAGAACCATTAAAAGGGAATATATTGAAGTATCTTTTGGCACATGATTTCCATTCTAATAGCCATAGTGTGGTAACACTATACGTACTGATTATAACATTTATAGGGTTTGAAAAATGTCTTTGCGTGGCACACGAATGCTATTTGTTATGGGGTAGTGATAGCATATTATATTATTGTCATTGTCAGTGGCTGGGAAATCCCCGTGACGTCCCGCCTTTTCAATCTCTAACATAAACGAGTTCTCTGTCAGAGTAGGAAAAGGTTTGGTAACTTTGTACGATCTGCAACATATGTAAGATAGTTCCGAAAATGTAGCTTATGGTAAACTTAAAATATCTTATCTTTGAACGTAAGTTGTAAAGATTAATCTTAGCTAAGATCGTTTCAAAAATCTTGAGTTCCCCAGATGTAGTACTATATATTTATATCTACAAGATACATTTGTTCACCGACACGCGGCAAGGCGATTGCACAACAGCAACAGGTGGCAAATTTCTTGTCCAAACCTAAGCGTGTCACGTGATACTGTTGAACACATTCGTCTTCTTTTGGAGATATGCACTGGTCGTTATGAGGTCTCTTGCGGCGGGTCTCAGCCTGTGGGCGGTGCTAGGTAGGTGCACTGATACACTGCCTTACTTACTGTGATGGCACTACATCGTTATATTTCTTCATTCATAATATTAATGTTACTTAATCTCAGATTATGATTTCTGCAAACAACGTGGAAGACGCCAGGAGTGTCACACAGGCACATATACGAGCACCATAATGTGTGCAGAAGGTTTGATTGTTGTAAAAGTGGGTCTATAAACCCAACCCAATCTGCGTCCTCCTTTCGGTCACGTGACCACGGCAGTCATTCAGGGCCTCCACTCGATCGCGAGGCAACGCCCTCCTCAAGAATCGATCGATGACGTGACGATATTGATAGCGTCGGGGTCACCCGAACCCAGTCCCCATACCCGTGCGTCCTCATCGATAACAATTGGTTGGAGATAATAAGTTGGACCAATCGGTGAGTTAGCGCCCCCCTCTACAATGTAATACGGCACGGAAAACGATTGGCATATATGGAACGTATCCCATTGGTTAATTAAACGATGATTTTGATTGGCTGAATATATATCCATGTAGGTATTTAACGGTCATAGCTTTAGAATTGAAATACGCATCAGTCGGAAAGCGCACGTTAAATCTCCAAAGTAAGTAAGTAAGTAAGTAAGTAAGTAAGTAAGTAAGGATTGACATTTGAATGTGAGACGGAGCAGCTACGAACACACATCGACTATTCGTTAAATACAATTTACTTCAAGAAGGATATAACTTATGTTAACACTTATTTCTATTTCAACAATATCCAATATACTTAAATTAATTCGCTCCTAAAAAGATTTACAAAATAATTAGAGCCAAAATTGATATGATGTACATTACACTATTAACGTCAAAGAAAACAAAAATAATGGTCTGTGTTTCTAAAGGTAGGAGGTGCGCCACCTTACCCCGAAGCATAGTCCTAATCATCACCATCATCTTCTTGGACTGTAATGGAAAGGCAAAGGATTAAAAATTAACTCATCCCAATTAAATTTATCATATTAATTTAAATTAATGATTATAAAATGTATGATTAAGAAATTAAAAAAACCCAGCCAAACAACTAAATCTGATATATGCGTCTCCACACTTTTTGTCCTCAGAAAAGCTGAAAACAATATGAACTCATTTGTGTTTTCTTCATATAATGTTACTTTCCTGATTGGCTTTATCCTTAAGGCAGCAGAAGAACATAAATGTTATACTTAAACCAATGTCATGTCCGAACACTTGCTGTTCCCTTTGACGAGTGACACACCCACGAGTGTTGGGGGTGATACATTATGTTTTGTTCTGTCTCGACATCGTGGAGTGAGTACAAGTTTTAAACAGAAGCCACCTCATCTGTCTACTGTCTACTGAAAATAAGGATAATGCATCTGTAATCTTTTTATATCAAAAGAGTCTCTATTAACTCAAAAGTAACACACACTCCATATCTTCTCCTTGTTTTGTTTTTCTCTCTAGATTAAGTATGCCATTACTCTTTCATTTATAACGTCCTAATCCTAATCCTCCAGAAACATTTACGTCCAGAGAATGTACGAATATATGCAAGACGAAAGAACTCAATGTTGCTTGCCTCCAAGACGGTGAATGGAACTGTACACGGCAACGTTCACCTCCTCGCAAACGCTGTTCAAAGCTCGAGAGACGAAAGAACTTGCTGTAGCCTGCGACCAGGACGGTGAATAGAACGATAGGCCCCCCAAAGCCTCTTCGCAAACGACTCCAATACAAACTTTCCCCTGTTTGAATGTTGTAACTAAGACAAAATGGGTCAAATTGCTTGTACCATACATCCGCCTTGCGCCTTTCTTATCGGACGAACCGTCCAACAGTTGCCACCAAAGTCAATCGTTCTCATCCCATGCATGACACATGGGATATTCTAACTGCTACATCTCAACATACCCCTTTGATTATCCAGACTCATTCATGGTAGGAAGAGGCAGACCTAAGCATCAACCTTCCAGTTCGGAAAGCCCAAATCATCTGTTTTCCAGTCCCAAAAGTCCAAATCAATTGCCTTTCATTCTCAAACATCTAACCGGACCAGAGCAACTTCAGTATATGTTTACGTTTCACAATGAAAAAAGATTTGCGAAGAAAGACGCCATCAAATGAGTGTACAGGGTCAGTTTTAATCCAATCTGGTTAAAGATTAAAATATCTCCATGCCGAATTACTCAGCATGTTTGAAGACGTGATTCGTCTAACCAGAGTAAACCTATCCGATGATGATATGTATAGTTGTACAACATGACAGTTACAGCATGAATGTTATCATCGTGCCTCTTCGTAAATTGCAGGTGCGAGTCTCGCAGATATCCCAGCTTTCGAGCATGTATTGAATTGTGAAATTTTAGTCATCACCGTGGAAACGGATAATATGTTAAGCATACAGGACAAGCGTGCAGCTTGAGTACAAAACTCTTTCTGCATTTGGTCATTTCACTAAAATATCTGGACTTCTTTGAATGTCCTATTGATGTGATTGTTGCTTAAGGTCAATACCATACTGCAGTTTAACATGAATACCCCACTCAGACACAGAAAACTGACTCCGAACCGACCAGTCCTTGTTTTAGCCCCTTAATGTCTAGCACCGGAACAGGGTAAGTACCATCTCTTAACGTCTTTTGGTTTGACGTGGCCAGAGATCCAATCCCGGACCTTCTGTTCTCTGGGCTGACACCCTTCCACAAGACCACCGAGGCAGTCTCGATGAATAGGTTCCGTCAAACATATTAATCAGATATCTGATGGAAACTTGACTAACACACAGCTTTATACCCCCAGCCTTTTGTGTAGCAGAGAGTTGCGCTGACGCAGCATCTAACCCGCAAAACCCATCTCATCCCAACTCGTCACATGCTGCAGCATCAACCAACAATCAAGCTTCAACATCGCCACCAAAGACCACACAGGATCCACGTACTAACCAAACTGTCTGTTATCCGGTTGTCGGATGTTTCAGCAACAGCCCGCCATTTAACAACACAGTATTTGTACTTCCGGTAACACCGGAAGCACTAGGATCAGGGTTCTGGCTATACACACGTGAAAGTATTGGCAACGACGACTATGACGAGCTCAACTACACCGATTTGTCTAGTGTTACTGCGTCCAAGTTTGAGCCTAAGAAACCGACTAAAATAATTGTACATGGCTTCAATAACAATGGCAATACATCTTGGGTGCAGGTGATGAAGGATACATTTCTGAAACTGGTTTGTAGTAATATTCAACCTGTATATTTCATTGCAAAGATAAGAAAGACAAAAAATACTGTTTCTTAAATACACATAATATTATTAAGATTTTCCAACAGAAGAAAGTAGGCTGTAGACAGTGGTCCAGTTCAAGTGCATTTTCACTATTGTTTTAAAAAAAGCCAATACACGTTTATTTGGACACTCCAAGTACTTTTACAACATCAACAGCCCACTGAGATACCATGCCACAGTTTAACATGAATACCCCACTCAGATACAGTATACTGACTCCGAGCCGACCAGTCTTGTTTTAGCCCCTTAATGCCGAGCGCCAGACAGGGTAGCAACAAGTACCATCTTTTAACGTCTTTTGGTATGACTGGCAAAGGCATCGAACCCCACACCTTCCGCTCTCCAAACTCTTCCGAGGTCCAAACATAATATGAAAGCATCATTACATTAATTGTTTGGTCAAAGAACTTAGTAGAAGTGACATGAATTTTTGTGACATAAAATGTCGCTCTGTCAACTAAGGAAGAAATCAGCTATAGCAGTTACATCAACTTTCACTTGCCTCTAAAACCTTAAGACACTGCCATTTCTCTTTTGTATTGGTTTCCAATTTCCATATGCATCGGGATTTTGAGATGAATATTGTTTGGTCCAGCAAATGTACCACCAATGTACCTGTCTCAAAGCTTAACAACAATACTTAATACATCAAAGGGGGGACTTTCGTTATATTCACAGAAAGCCTTTGAGACAATTTGAATTAATACCAAGTGGATTCCCCAAAAAATAATTCCGGCAAAACAAATTATTTTTAAACTTTGTACACAACTGTCCCACACGACCAACTTAAGGAAAAAGATTTTAAAGAGTGTCATACAACTCTTGCTCAAAGTTGTTTGATCAGGGTTACAACATTCAAGGCTTTAGGAAAGATTTCAAACAGTTTTTTCTGTAAGATACAAGGAAGATATTTTTAAATTTGGCGCACTGCTGACAGACATGATGTCTGATGCACCTCCCCATTTTGACTTGTACCCATGTCTTTATAGATGAACATTTATACGGCTTTACATGTGTCTGTGATGGGTGCCACCGGTGGGCAGGATACGCTCACCTTTTCGCGAATACCTGGTATCATCACTGTTTGATTCATAAACACATATAGTCGAAATAGTAAAATGGACCCTGCTTGGTAGCAGATATTTCTTATGACTATGGAAAGGTTTTTATCATTTTCTTTTACTACTCATATTACTAAGTATAAACAAGAGAAAGTCCAATTAAAACATTATTCATGTTAAAACGAATGTAAATTTCAAGGTCAAGTTAATTTCGTCACAGAAGGAGTTTACGATCTATTTACCGAAAGGACTAGGTAGGATTCAGGCCCTATAAACTTTATATCATAAAGTCAGGTATTTTTCAGATAACTGCTCTGAGTGACAATTTGCGTGTAATCATAGTTTGACTTACAACAGGATTAAATGTGTGAATGATTGTTCAACTTTCTGAGCAAGTCTTACCAGATTATTTCCATCTTACAGGGAGACTTCAACGTTATTGTAGTCGACTGGGGAGTGGGGGCAGTATTTCCGGACTACGCCCAGGCCGTTGCCAACACTCGATTGGTTGGCGCACAACTGAAGGCTCTCATTGATCTTCTGATTGGGGCGGGGCTTAGTCTTGAAGATCTTCACTTGATTGGTCACAGTTTGGGAGCCCATACTTCCGGCTACGCAGGAAGTCAGTTTGGAGGGAAAGTCGGCAGAATTAGCGGTACGTGGTTGATCGTTGGTTATTCCTTTGGGGAAATATAAGCTTATGTTCACAAATGAAGTCATATTACTAGTGTCATGCGTAAAGACGCCACGGCGGATCCGACGCATGTCAGTGATCAACGTCTTCAAGATGGCATCAATCTGATGCATGGTCCATGTTGTTCCATGAAGAGTAGGGATACTTGGCATCGTCAGTGTTGGAACAGACCATTACGATATTTCTTGAACCAATATTTGGAAATATCTACATGTATAATATTCTATTTCAATGTTGTAGGAATGGATCCGGCTGGGCCCAATTTTAAAGATACTTCATCAGTGGTTAGACTCGACAAATCTGACGCTGTGTTTGTTGACGTGACGCATACAAATGCCGATACCTTAGGCATCGTCACACCCAGTGGAGACGTCGATTTCTACGTGAACGGTGGAGAGACCCAAGCCGGGTGTCCTTCAGGCCTGTTGTCAGGGACTATCACGACGCTCTTCGGAGGCGGAGGTATCCAGATTCTTAATATATTTCAATAATGTTGCGTTACCTAGGCGTGCAATAGTCCTATTATCGTGGGTTCGAATCTGAACATGATTCTTGGTTTGCCAGCACAAGCGGGTTTCACCAACGTGGTAGGACCTGCTTTACTTCGGATTGACACTCTGTAATATAGCTGAAATACTGACTCTCTTCGAACTGTTACGACTCAGTACGGGGAAGCAAACAATAATCATAATTAATCACAGAGAATCCAACAAACGGAGTGGTATTTACGTCGACGGAAATCTAAAATACAATTTTTATAATACCAAAACAAAAAAAACTGAACTAATGATGTGAATGTAGCTATCGTTGAGGTGTACATTATCAATACCATGGTGTTGCATCTGAACGTAACATCTAATCACAATGAAATTTCACATCATGCAAGAACAACATTCATAAGCAGCTGAATCTCTGCACCTGTACTCAGCGGACGAAGTTTTTAATAGACCTTTCAAAAACAGTAAATGCACCATCGTGTCATTCGATTTTCTGGTCCACCGATCACTTGATGTTTGGTTACAGGTAGCAAAATTACATGAAATTGGCAGGGGATAATTATAAAACAATGGTCAATTACACCGGTTCACCTGGAAATATAACCGTTTACAGAAGGTTGCTGTCAAGCCTGAGACGTGTTGAGCATTCAGGTGATCACTGCGGGTGTTTGTAGGCAAAATATTACAAACTACTGAAAGATCTAGAACTCCATCGTTAAAAATCATTGAAAGGTTTTGTTTGACCCACGTCAGATTCACAATCACTGTATCATCTGAGATGAGTACACCTTAAAAATGCCCCCAAGAACGTATCTGGGAATGAATTGTATGAATGAAACGATGGGGTGGAGGTGGTCGTTGTGGGTGAGGATAGATTTAAATGGATTCAAATATGCTCCTGTTATCAGTAGAGATTGACATCAATTGGGTTGCAATTAGGTCTGGGCGTGTCATGCCCTGAAAAATACAAATTACAATAATTGCACTACGCAGTCTGCTCGTTATCAACGGGGAATTCCGTACAATAACAGGATGGCGAATTTTAACATCTACCACTATGCCAGGGCAACAATTCTTAGCCATGATCAGTATAGGGGCGGTTGTGTCATGGTGTGAGGCGGTTTCACACATGATTGGCGAATTATTAGTGATTGGACGTTTGACAGCGGTATGCTGACGAAATGGTCGTCATGTCGTTGTTCAATACGCTCGAAATATCAACAGAAATTTGAACTGCTAGATGACAATGTCAGAAAACATTGTCCCGGACGAGAATGCATACGGACAGGCGCGCTAAGTCCCCTTACATGTTCCCAAAACAGCATCTGAGGGATGTTCTCGAACAGAGAGTGCACGACAGAGACCCAGCACCCGCAAACGTGACTCAGCTTGGGTTAGCCCTTCTGACGGATACATAGGCCAATCAAACGCAGGTTACATTCGTCACCACTCGCCCCTATCCGTAACCTGCAAGAAGACTCGTCCCCCTATCGATGGATGTAATGTGCGAAAATACGCAAACCAATCAGCATACGCGTATGACTTCAAGTACTTCGGTCAAAGAATCCCTCAGCAAGATTTTTTTTCATTTTACATATGTCTTGCATTTGATATATACCCAAGGTACAGTTAAATGTGCTCAATCATACTGTATAATACTGTTAGTCCCAATGTGTTTTCAATAGCATCTGGGATATATTCGATATATGGTGGAAAATATAATTGAATCACTACGCAGCGAGTTGACTATTCTTTTAGCTATGCCCGTTTGCGCTTAGACGGACCCCAGTCGCTATCGTGGCAATGATAGGGGCACCAGTCTCTATTCGGCTTGTCCCGGAATAACACGAGTTGGTCACGAATGACGCAAGTAAATCAAGGTGTCTTGCATGTATCGCCCAACTTATTGAGATATTGATCAAAACGCCTGAAATTACGTTTACAGACATCTATCGACATTACATCCTCACTATAATTTCATCAGTTCCCTTATTTGTTTGTCGGTAGTATATTTTCATTCAAAGAAAATTCGTCCTCTGTATCTCAATTTTGGAGAAGAATAAAATACCCGAAGAACCATTTTTTGTTTGCATTACATAAATCGATGAGGATCCATGTTTATGAAGAACATCTAATGACCCTATCTGATGACTGCTTCATTTCATGGCTACACAATCCTCCACATCTGCATCATTAAACGTGTTTCAGATGTAGCCAAAGCTGTGAGCTGCAGCCATGCTCGGTCTATCTTTTTATACACAGAATCTATATCCACCTCCTGCCCCTTCACAGCCTACCCCTGTTCGGATTATGTAAGTAAATACTGTATTGTGTGTGCTTATGTAGCATGTGTGTGTGTGTGTGTGTGTGCTTATGTAGCATGTGTGTGTGTGTGCTTATGTAGCATGTGTGTGTGTGTGCTTATGTAGCATGTGTGTGTGTGTGTGTGTGCTTATGTAGCATGTGTGTGTGTGTGTGTGTGTGTGTGTGTGCTTATGTAGCATGTGTGTGTGTGTGTGCTTATGTAGCATGTGTGTGTGTGTGTGCTTATGTAGCATGTGTGTGTGTGTGTGTGCTTATGTAGCATGTGTGTGTGTGTGTGTGTGTGTGTGTGTGTGCTTATGTAGCATGTGTGTGTGCGTGTGTGCGTGTTTGTGTGTGCGTGCGTGCGTGTGTTATATCCATCATGCTGTAAAATGAGCGGAGTTTGCTCACTCATATAAGCACCAACTGACAAAGCCATGTAGTAACAACTCCCCACTACATTCCCATTTAACCACCAGGGCCTACTTGCACAAAGCGATCTTAGCGCTACAACTATTGTAAGCCTATGTTAAAGTATGGGAGTTACGATCATCTTAGCGCTAAGATCGCTTTGTGCAAGTGGGCCCAGATCCCTAAAACATGGACCCCCACTTGTCTTACTTCCTGGATCCGTTCATGTTATATTGATAAAGCGTTTGTTGCTATTATATGTCCCCATCAGTTGCATTGTTTTAATACTGAAAACTCCAGCGAAAACTTCACTCAGAGTGACTGAATGGTGTGTGTAAGTTAGTGAGTATGGTTTTACGCCGCTTTCAGCAATATTCCAGCAATATCACTGCGGGGGACACCAGAATTGGCGTCACACATTGTGGCCATGTGGAGAGTCGAACCCGGCTCTTCAGCGTGACGAGCGAACTCTTTAACCACTAGGCTACCCCCCGCCCCTGTTGTGTGTAAGAATGACACCATTACACCCACACTTTTTGGAGGACTTGGTGGGTGTAGTTAAGTAGCCTTTCTGAGTGGAGTTATTCTCATGGACATGTCAGTACAGTAATGACGATAGTAGAAATTTAATCATAACCTCAAATTGCTTTTTTTTACGTCATAATACCGTGCGGTTAATAACTAAAAATGGGAATATGGAAAGAAATTCTGAATGCTGAATTTCTGTTTTTTCAGAATGCTTTTGACAGTGGTCGTTGCTTGACTTGCGGGAAGCAGGGATGTACACAATACGGGTATCACGCCAACGAGTACAAGACCCGCGGCACATTGTACCTCAAGACACGAGGAAAGACGCCATTTTGCGGTACCTGTATTTACTTTTCTGGCGGTGGTCAAGAGTCTTAGGGGATGTAACTTGTGCTGAGATGTCCCCCATTAGTTGATGCGTATATGTCGATGTATTGCATGACGTATCCTAGGATTCAAGTGAACAATTTGAATATACGCCAAGTTCTAGCTCTTGCTAGAAATACATACATGTCAACTGGATACCAACTGATAGTGAATGTAGACAGTGTCTGAAAGACAGACAGATAGATAGATAGATAGATAGATAGAGAGAGAGAGAGAGAGATAGATAGATAGATAGACAGATAGATAGAGACAGAGAGAGTAAACTATGATTATAGACCACTAATTTAAATTCATTATAAGCATATAAACAGCATTATATACAGCAAGTGGAGGGGACCAAGAAATAGTTCGTTATATCCGTTAGTTCGTTATAAACGTCACACACACACACACACACACACACACACACACACACACACACACACACACACACACACACACACACACACACACACACACACACACACACACACACACACACACAGAGTAAACTACGTTTATCCATTCATTCATTCATTCATTCATTCAATACATTCAGTTGCTATAAATTGCCAAGTGCGTATACATATACTTGCAATTTTTGGCACAACAATAAAATGCATATGAGTAGATCTTTTCAATAGGGTGTGTCCATATTGAAGCAACAGTGGTCGCGTTTAATACACGTCTTGGTTGGCTAAGTTTCTGATTGTTGCTCCCCGTGTATTGCAGGGTATCAATACGGCGTGCAGCTGACGTCTCCCGATGGTGTCAAGGAGACGAAGGGGAAGCTGGCTATCAGGCTGATGGGGAAGTGGGGAGACAGCGGCTTCTTAACAGTCACAGAGTCAGAGAACAGTCTTATTACATCTTAGTACCGAATCACTACATACACCAACATGCATACTCGTCAGTTTCAATATATCGTCATTGATATTGTTCGTTTATTATTAATGTAGCTATATATACTATATGAAAAGGCAACGTCGATATAGAATTGTTAATGCATATTGAACAAGAAAAAATGGGGACCATTTTTTTGGGAAACATTTATAATACTGTGTGCTCAGTCTTCACTACAAGGGGACACAGGTGGCCCAGACGTCTAAGGCGCCGCGATTCGCTGTGCAGAATTGCGTCCCTCGGGCACGCCAGAAATCTATGATACTGGGTTCGAACCCCATTCGCCCCGATGACATTTCTAGGTTTTCTAGCACCATTGCCCGGGTTCGTGTGTTTCACCAAAGTGGTGAACATCTGAGAAATGCATCACTTCGGGCTTTCTTTCAACATCAAGCTGACACGCCGTCAAATAACTGGAATACTGTTCAAAGCGGCGTTAAACCCAACTCAATCACTCACTTCACTCTTTTGGTGAAAACAACAAAAAATTTTCCTCATCTGATAACTTTGTTTATGTCTTTGCAGGGACGTAACTCTGAAACCCAAAAGTACGTTATCCCACGTGGTTGTCTCCCCTGTCGAGGTAGGGGACATAACTGCCATAGAAGTTAAGTACATCAAGTACACCGGGTTCTGGTTTGGTGGTGGAGAAGATGCCTTTGCTTTGAGTGAAATCAAGGTCTTGTCAGGAGAAAATGGCTCAAGGTGCGTTTTAAAAGGAAACTTGAATCAAAAACATTTAATTATTTTGCATCTAATGCTTTACAATTTTTCATTAATAATGTTCATGTGCTGTATAGATTCATTATGGTTATGGAAAGGATTTTATTGGTTATATTATCATAGATTGGATAAGTCGGACGGGAATTCAATCAATTTAGAACTGCTAATAAAGGGTACACAACATTGCGCCCTTATCTGTGCAAGCATTCGATGGTCGTGGGTTCGAATACCAGATTCGGGCCGACCATGGCCTCTGTGTGTTCGATCTCGTTCTAGTCCGGACTAATACCGGTTTTATAATGCAAGTCCACTGAGATACCATGCCAAAGTTTAGCATTGATACGCCACTCAAACACAGTGTAATAACACCGAGCCGACCAGTCCTTGTTTCACCCCCTTAATTACGAGCGCCAGACAAGGCAACAACAAGTGACATATTTTGAGGTGCTTTGGTATGACGTGGCAGCGACCTAACAAGCGACCTTCCTCTCTCTATCAACTGGACCACGGAGGCGGTCTCCGGTCCACAGTAAGCTGACAACCTCTTAAAGTTGAAATTCTGTTCAAAGTATTACCCGGCGTTATACCCATTCACTAAATTCAACGGGGCATGGGTTGCCCAGTCGTCTCAGGCGCCGCGATTTGCTGTGCAGAGTTGCGTCCCTTGGGCACGCCAGAAACCTATGATTGTTGGCTCGAATCCCGGTTCGCCCCGATTATGTTTCTAGGTTTGTCAGCACTATACCTGTGCTCGTGGGTTTCACCGAAGTGGTTAACGTCTGAGACCTGCATCACTTCGGGCTTTCCTCCTACATTAAGCTGACACGCCGCGATATAACTGGAATATTGTTAAAATCGGCGTTAAACCCAACGCACTCACTCACTTATTTGAACACTTATAAGCCACAATTATTCAAGATGATTAAGATGTTTTGAAGAGCCTTTGCATCAATGTTTACAACATGGCGACGTTTCTCTTCAGCTACCTGTCCTGCCTAGGGGGGCGTCTGTTGAATCACAACACACCTGTCAGAACTGCTGTGTCAAGGTCGTCCTCCTGTTCTTGAACATTCTGCTCGTGTGCACCTTTACCTCAATAGATAACGTAAATGAGGTTGTAAATGCCTTCCGAAATGAATGCGTGTATTTTGTTTTATAATACATTTTTGGGTAAGTCTCTTTTCACCTGAACATGTTTGCGTTGGTCTGTTGTGACCGGAACACGGTTTCACTTTTTGGGAAGCAGTGTACTAAAAAGGACAGGTTACTCTATGAACAAAACGCCATGTTCCACATAGCCATGGTTATTTGCTGTAAACAGTTATTAAAGTAGAAAATCCAAGTTCGGGAAATTATGACACCGTCACGTATTTAAAAAACAAAACTTTACTTGGAAATTCTCTTCATTTATACATGGGGCCACGTCGTGTAAGGTCCCGATTCGCTCTGCATAGTTGCGCCAGGATCCGCTTATTTTTTATTCGAACAGATTAGTACTGCTTATGACCCTTGGTATGTCGGCACGGTACCTTCTCCAGTGTGGGCTTTCCTTCCTCTTTACACTGCCCCGACAAGAAAGAACTTTAATATTTTTCATAGTGCGTTAAATCAAACACACTTTAGCTGTTACTGCATTATGGAGTCGGGTGCAGAGCGCTGGTGGAGGCTAAAGTTCTTCGCAAGTAAATGGATGTTTTACGCAGCAGTGAGCCATATAAGGAATCGAATCAAGGCAAACAGATGGTTGACTGCAAGAGCATAGATCCAAGCCGAGGGAACTTGTGACATTTTATCAGGCAGGTCACACAATGTAACCACTCGAAGTCGCCACAGGCATGGGGTACTGGTTCGACGGGTAAAATAAACTGAGATGTTTAATTCCTGATGATTGTCTTTGTGTACATGTTTACCTGTAGTCTGTTTTAAACGGGGAAGTTTAGACATAATACACATTCTGACTGGTCATAATACCTTTGTTACAACCCTTGATGTAAAAAACACTCTTAATGTATTTTTTATACATTAAGGGTTGCGGGTTAACCCTTGTTACAACTCTTAATGCAAAAATTACATGTTAAATTTTTTACATTTAGGGATGAAGTTATTGATAATATTTATTTTTTACATTTAGGGTTATTATTATGAAATAATGCTTATCGGACATTCATGACTGCGCAGATTTAATTGATAGCTACGTTGATTAGATGTGCAAATGATTAGATGGGATTTTTAGATACAGAGACCACCTGGTTGCTATATACAGGATTCATAAAAGGGCTTATTACCTCTGACGTTTTTTACCGATTTCTATCAAACCTATTGTATTACAAAGATTACCTTACAATACTCTACAAGGTAACCTCATTTCCGTTACCATCCAAATACCATAGCGACGGAAAGGGGGACTCTGGTTGATTGAAATGTGGTTATTGTCCGATTTCTTTCAATCTGTATATGTGTTATGGAAACCCTACCACAATGCCAACACCCATGGACCTACAACTGCTTCAGCGGATGCGACGTTTCGGTGGAGTCTTTGGAGCAGACCAGACAAAGTCGTAGATGGCGGTGGGTTGTTAGAATAGTCCATTAACAGAGATTTAGGCATTATAAAAGGGACAGTTTGAAACAGCATTACGCACATGACAGTCACGCACACACCAGAATCACATGATATAAAAAAACCCACAGGAATTCGAAGACAATGATATTTTTGTTAAAAAAGCACCCCGTCGGTTTTAAAAGTACCGTGTCGAGTCAAAAGTGTTTTTTTTATCACAATAGAAAGCATTTATTTTTCGGATATGAAGTCTATACCTTTTCTATAGCAGTTAAGCATGTTCTGTATTAAGACCATTGCTGATTGAAAACAGCGAAAAATGAACATTAGGCATACGACCTGTATAGCATTTTATGTCAGTTAAGAACCGATCATTTGGTCTTCAAGGGGAGCTGGGATTGACTGAGTTTATTTTTATCGTACAGACCGACAGACAGGCGGGTGGACACTACGTAGCGGGGGTACAATGAACTAATAATCTAATGAAATGATATTCACGTGGACTTTCAAAAGATATTTACTGATTTAGATGTTTGAGACCTGTAAATTACACAATTGCGACTGTGAGACCATCTTGGATTTCTGAATGAGGTTATTTTACTGGACAGTGTACTGGACACTCACACCTAGTTTCATAAAGGGCACTTATAAGCATTGGAAAATAGTCTCAAATAGGGTAAATTATCTAAAGTCCGACCAATTAGATGACTCCGTTCCGTTCCTGTTGTAATAAAATGCACTTCGTGTGCAAAAAATGTATCTAAATGCCTTTGAACGAAATTGAACTTCTTAATGTCGACCATTCAGATGCCTCGGTTACATTGCCAAGGTAAGAAAAGCTATTCCTGAAATACATTGTACCTAAATACCAAATTTGAACAAAATCTCTAAATATCGATCAATCAGCTTTGCAGATGCTGTTTTCCGTTGCCATGAACGCAAGGTAGTAACGTAAATTGAAGTCATATTGTGTATTTTCCCTAGATACACCTTTGTTCCAAGATTAAACAAATTCGGCTAAATGACATGTTAGTAATGATGACTTAAAGAAAACCTGCCAATAACGACCAGGTTGTCGTTGTTGAGAGGTTGTTGGAATATTGAAGGTTCAGTGCACTAACACAAGTTCCATGGCTCTACTATATGTAGTTTCTGAGAAAACGAGAAAAATTGAAGGAAGAGAATATATTCAATTACAAATAATTATAAGAAACCGAACAAAAACAATAAAAATGTAAAAAAAGAAAAATGACCCTGTATTTCAATCAAACTTTGTTTATAAGAATCTTTAACAATAAGGAGCGATATGTACGATATTAACCCTTAATGTAAAAATACAATTTTTACTTTAAGGGTTGCGGGTTGTTATTCTTAATGTAACGATTTTACCTCAAGATTTAAGACGTAACCCTATTTGTAAAAACAAAGTTACATTCAGAGAATTTTGTACATTGAGGGTTGTTACATACCTGCTACAACGAAAAGCTCTACGAGAATCTCCATATTTTACTAGCGCTTCTTGAACCAAAGCGAACGTTAAACGGACTTTCCCGTAGAATGTAGTGCTTATATAAGGACGTCAGCACAATCACAATATTCATTTGGAGAAGAACACGACAGTTAATTACACTGGTACTAAAACAACCTACAATAACGTTACAGTACGTCGTACTGATCTCAATCTAAATCAGCAAGACATTATATACACCACAAAACATTTAACATTTCTTTGCTGGAATCGTACCTACATGTTCTCCTTCAGGGTTGTTGTGGTGATTGTATGATGAGGCATAATTCAGGCTTAAACATATGTAGCTGTAAGGACTCCTCGCCAAAGTATGAAAAACACAAAAGAAAACAAAATACTACATATAAGTTTAAAGGTCACATTATAACTGTTGAATGTATTTTTCATATTTTGTCATTACAAGGCAGAATTAAATGTAATCTGCGCCACTTCCTCAAATTAAAGGCAAAATAGGACATAATAACACTGGACACAATCCCTTGCTAATAGGTCTGTAGTTGACGGTGGGTTTAATGGTCCCAGTTATTCAATACAAGAATCGCGTAGAGCAAGCCTCCGCTCCAGATGGCCCTTCTATCTGCCTGCAATCTCATTAAAATAGGATCTTAGTGCTCGCTACCGCTAAACAAAGATCTGAGGACATCCCATGACGGATCATGTCAGAACGACCTTTTGCGAACTTTGACCGACCAATGGAACGACTGAGAAGTCGACATTAGCCAATCAGAAGGCTCCTTTCTCGTGCTTTACAGCACTAGTTTCAAACTGGCGACTACTCTTCAAAACATACTTGAACAAATTATCGATTAAAATTTTGCACACTGAACAAAATAGCATTCTGCTATCATGGCTAATAGATGGCCTAGATTGTATGGATTCAGTTACATGTATAAAGCCCGTGACTGTCGTTCGGTACAGCCCATGGTTGCATTATTAGAAAACACATTCCGAATGTCACTTTCGTGATCTGGTAAGCGACGCTCCACTTGGTCGGATGAAAGGTCGTACTGACGTGACCTGTAATTGGATATCCTTATATCTTTTGTTTAGTGGTAGAGAGATCTGAATTTAATGAGACTGATCCATCTACTGAAACTGTCACAACACTAGTGAAGATGCTGCATGGAATAATCTCCACCATCTGTAACAAATCGGGGACCGTAGGTTGAAAGATGTCTTAAAAAAATTGCCCGCATCGGAAATTGTCACCGGTATTGATGGCCACAAATGCACGTTATATTTGGTGAACTCCTAATGTCAATCATCGTACTCGATTAATTCGTTAACCATGTTTTGTTTTGCATTCCATAAATTATTATGCTGACCGTTTGATATTTTATGTGACAATTGTGGTGCGGTATCTCTAGGTACTTACTAATCCAGGTTATCTTATCAGCTTGAGGCACGGGGCGACAAGGGTTTCTTCAGGGGCTATATATACTTTTATCTGCTATCATACAGAAGTGAAACATGCACACGGATAAGGACGCAGATCACGTGACCTGTGATTACAGCCCAGGCTCTGTGTTGTGTGATACTGACCTGTGCGCTATGCGGTGTGTTGACATACTACAACTCGCGACATCTGCAGGTAGGCGTGTTCAGAATGTCGTCACCTAATCAGAGGAAATACTAGGCTAGCAGATGGCGCATTCAAAATTGTTTATACTCTAAAATTTAAGACATTCATAATATAGCTTAAGACTGTGAGTAAGTCAGTGAGTTTGGTTTAGCGCTGCTTTCAACAATATTCCAGTTATATCACGGCTTGTCAGATTAATGTGGGAGAAAAGCCAAAAGTGATGAAGGGCTCAGACGTTAACCCCTTTGGTGAAAACCACGAGCATGGATATGGTGCTGACAAACCTAGAAACATATTCGGGGCGAACCGGTTTTCGAACTCACAATCATAGGTTTCTGGTGTAGCCAAGGGACGCAACTCTGCACAGCTGATTGCGGCGCCTTAGACGATAAGGGCAAGAAAATGTAAATATCGTTCCAGTAGCTATATAATATTTTTGTTAAAACGGTTAACAGTTTATTAAAACTGCCATTGTGACCATCTAATTTAATGTGAAAACTTCTGGACGCTTTGCTTGCTCCCTAGCGATCAAACTGTACCAACTGGGGCCTAACCATCATCTAATAAGCACCAAAAGATGTCCAGACATATTCCTATTTCTTACACACAGTAAATATATTATCTATATGCAATCTTTCAGTCATTTTAAGAGTGGCGACATCACTACCTCCATCCACAGTAGTCGCAAGGACCGCTTCGACACAGACAGCAACTTCACCACAGACAACCGCTTCGACACAGTCAACCATTTCGACACAGACAACCACTTCAACACCAACAACTACAACAACCCCAGACCCACGCACGAATACAACAGTATGTTACCCGCAAGTTGGCTGCTTCGACAACATTCCGCCATTTAACATCGCGGAGTTGGCGCTTCCTGTAGCACCGGAAGTAATTGGGACTGGTTTCTGGTTGTACACGCGTGCAAGTTCTGGTAACGGCGACCACGATAATCTCAACTACACCGACCATGACAGTATCACCGGATCAAAGTTTGACCATGCGAAGCTGACGAAAATTATTATTCACGGTTACAAAAGAGGGGGGAACTCATCATGGGTACAAAACTGCAAAGATGCTTTTTTACGACAGGTAACGGTAACATCATACATAATACATGTACAAGCATATAAATGTGTATTCATTTAAGGAAGTACAGAAAATAAGTTCATGATGTCAATTACCAATTGTCTGGGCCAGACTCGATTATTTACAGACCACCGTCATATGGCTGAAATATTGCTGAGTGCGGCGTTAAACAAATGAACAAACAAACAAAACTAAAGATATATATACCCCACAACAAAAGTTCCTGTGACACCAATATTTTAGTGTATTTTTCAAACAAGTAAAGTTTGGTTTTCAATATTGTAGTACATGTATGGAATCAAGTCACAAAAACGCAACTGCTACAGAAAAGCATGCATTCCATGCAAAAGTTGACTTTTATGCAAGCTCCATGCATTTCACTACCAAGAATGGGTATAAAAACATGTACGTTAACGGGATTCCATATGCATTATTTAGCATTGTGCTGACAACAACCACTCAGAAAAACAACAAAAGTACGCAATTATTCAACATTACGAAATGCCACGCCTGTCCGAAAATGAGCTTAAATGCTTAAAGCAGGATCGAGTCAATGTGATGTTGCAAGACAATTTAACGTCCACAGCAACACCATTTGGTGTTTATGACAATGTTGGCAACAGACGAATGCAGGAGACCATCCTCGGAGTGGCAGGCCACGCGTAACCAATAATCGACAAGACAACTGGATTCGAACAACACACCTACGAAATCGATTCCAGCCAGCAACAGTGATTGCAAGAAGCATCCCTGGCCTTCGACGAATATCTTCACAAACCATCTGTCGTCGCCTCAGATGTGCAGGGATTGTCGCCAGAAGACCCACCAGACGTCCTAGTTTGACAGGAAACCACCGTCAAGCACGTCTACAGTGGTGCAGACAGCGTCTACGCTGGACCGCCATGCAGTGGGGGCAAAGTTCTAATCACTGACGAGTCTCGTTTTCACCTCAGCCACAGCGATGGACGGATTCGAGTGTGCCGACGTCGAGGTAAACGTTACGTCAATCTTTGTGCCATGGAAGAAGATCGGTTCGGGGGCGGCAGCGTTATGGTATGGGGTGTGATTACAGCAAGACAGAGGACCCTTTTGATAGTGGTAGATGGAAATGTCAATGGACAGCGCTACCGCGACGAGATAATCGGCCCTGTTGTTCTACCGTTTTTGCGTCGTCATGGCCCAGGCATTACCTTTCAACATGACAACGCCCGGCCTCATATTGCTCGACTTGTTCAGGATTCTCTTCAACAAAACAACGTGAATGTCATCCCCTGGCCGACTCGCTCCCCTGATCTCTCACCAATCGAGCACATGTGGGATGAGATTGATCGGAGCCTTCGACGTCAACCACGTGTTCCACAGACACTCCAGGAACTTCGAAACATGTTCCAGCAGATATGGACAGATATCTCACAGGACTTTGTGCGACGCCTGGTCCATTCCTTGAGACGAAGATATGTTGCTTGCATTGCAACCAGAGGTGGACACACACGCTGTTGATTTGTAAATTGACATTTTGGCATGTTCATGTTTTTTTTTTATGAAATCACGCATTTTCTGAAGTCAGTATGGCAAATTAAACCATTTGAACACTTACAGGAGTCTTTTATCTGTTGCAAACCGAAATTGTTTCAGATTTGATAAACTTTGCATTAAATCTTATTCAATGTCACAGGAACTTTTGTTGTTCAGTATAACATGAAACATTTTTAATCTGTTAAGTCCTTTTAAAGGTAAATATTGTAATCAGTGGCCAGTTCACATCATCAGTAATTAAACTACATACAGACGTATCTTCATTTAGGGCGATATCAATGTCATCATTGTCGACTGGGGACGAGGTGCAGTTGCAGGTGATTACAACCAGGCTGTTGCCAACACACGATTGGTTGGAATACAACTTAGATTCATCGTTGAAATGCTAATAGAGGCGGGACTTAAGACGAAGGACGTGCATCTGATTGGTC
This sequence comes from Haliotis rufescens, assembly GCF_023055435.1. Classification (NCBI taxonomy): domain Eukaryota; kingdom Metazoa; phylum Mollusca; class Gastropoda; order Lepetellida; family Haliotidae; genus Haliotis; species Haliotis rufescens. Next base: position 51,018,128 of record NW_025963890.1, read on the forward strand.
ATAATTTAGGTGCTCATATAGCGGGCTATACCGGCTGGCTGATGAGGGGCAACATAGCAAGGATAAGCGGTAAGAAGCTGATATAAGGGTTGAATGATACGAGGTTTATTATTATTTATTTATCATTTATACGAATCGTTTATTGTGGATATCACAAGATAACATAGCGGTTTATCCACAAAACCTTGAGGCAAGTAAACAAATCATTTCGCTGTGGCAAGTCAGTAAAATGGGTGAGGTGAAATGGGGTTTAGCGTTGCGTCCAAGATTATTGCACTTATATAGCGACGTGCATGTACGTGTGTGTGTTTGTGTGGCTGCTTGTACTAATCCGGACTGATGCCGATTGATAGTGCTAGCTCACTGAGATACCATGCCGCAGTTTAAGATGAATACCCCACTCAGACACAGTATACTGACTCCGAGCCGACAAGTCCTTGTTTTAGCCCCTTAATGCCGAGCGCCAGACAGGGTAACAACAAGTACCATCTTTTAACGTCTTTTGGTATGACGCAGCCGGGGATCGAACCCCGGAACTTCCGCTCTCCGGGCGGACGCTCTACCACTAGACCACGGATGCGGTAGTCAGTAAAATAAGCGCGGCATGTGACATTTGGAAAACGGACAAACTTGAAGCAATGTCCACAAGGGAAGGTTTCCCTATATGAGGCTTGGGACCTTTCGATACACTATTTTCCGATTAACAAACATTTCTGTCTCAAATGCACAGAACAGATGTGCAATACAAACATGACTGTCAACAAAAAGTCGGAGAATAATCCAAGAGTGGCAAATAATTTGAAAAAAAATTAATATTGTAACATTTACACATAAAATGGCAACATTATACTTTAATCTTGTATCCTCCAAACATGTTCTATATATTATGTTGAGTGGTATAGATGTACACGTGAATGGTAACATGTTAATTATTATAGGATTGGATCCCTCCGGACCAAATTATGACCATGCAACTCATGTTCTGAAGCTTGACAAGACCGACGCCATGTTTGTTGACGTCACCCATACAAATGACGGCTTCTTGGGTCAGGAAGTAGCTTCCGGTGACGTGGATTTCTATGTGAATGGCGGGAAGGCACAACCCGGATGTCCAACAACAGCACCGGCTGCACTAGGTCCGCTGTTGACAGACAAAGGTACTTTTGTTTAGGAAATAAACGACGAGTGAGAGTTGTTTATCGTACCATAAAACGCTGCAGGGAGAATAAACCATGAGAAGCTGCGCAGTGTACAGCCTCTTTATGGATGTTGATTAATTGTACAGCTTTAAAAATATTTCCCCAAATTTCAGTAATGATGACACCCTAATAGAATCCGACCTCGGAAATGTCGGACAAGTCCATTTTACGAACAGGGGGGTTAAGTCTGGTATTCACCTCATTTTTCACAATCCTTACGTAGATTATCTGTACATTTTCTCCTAATACCGATTGTCATATCTCCCCCACGTTTGGATGCAAAAGTTCGGCCACTGGGTTACCTGCGCAGCCCAGCTTCATTTACGGCGAACGACTTACTGGACACTTCCCTCTCTACCTTTTCCCCTGACATCAATTGTCATATCTCTCTCGCTTTTGGATGCGATTGTTCGGCCACTGTGTTTATCTGCGTAACCCAGCTTCATCCACGGCGAACAACTTACCAGACACTTCCCTCCAAAAAATAACGTCGTCCAAGAAATGACATCATCATGTTACGAGGGCATATTCGAATCTTCAGAAATGACGTCATGATAGAACAGTGTTTTATTGTGAAATAAACCACGATTCGTTCTTCACTTTATCGGGTATCTACCTTATATAACCGGATTAAAATTAGTGGGTGGATGCGACAAAAGGTTCAAGACATTTGTTACGAGGTTATAATGTATTCCACAAGTGTCTGAGAACACACCCTGAGACAATATATCATTCAATAAATACAGGATCATACAATACAGACTTTCAAAGCAGGCCATTACATAAATTAGATGAAATTTACAAATGAGATATTATGACGCAATTAACTACACAGAGCGATAACTCCTCGATTGACTCCATACACACAAATCAAACAGACACTGACTTCTTGATGTAATTCGCATGTCAAATTAAATAGATGTGATACCAATAATCACATAAACATATACTATCCTAAAGTCATATCTACCCGGTGTATTGCACTAAGATGCAGAAGTCCCCCCCCCCTCCCGCCGCCAAGCCAGATGTACCAAGCGTACCTCCATGTAATATCTATGTAAACAAGATACAACAATAATTCTGCAGTAACTGCGAATCAATATATCTCTTATCATTACAAAAGAATGGAACACATCAAAACAGCTCAGACTCAAACCACAAATTATTCAGTAAACTACGGTTATAATGAACACGCTTATAACGAACTTACTTTTTTGGTCCCGACCATTTGCGTCTTATACATGCGGTATATATGCTTATAACGAACTACGGTTATAACGAACTAAAGTTAGCAGTCCCTTTGAGTTCGCTATAACCGTAGTTTACTGTACTTACATTTACATAATATTATACACTATTCTTCCTGTCATACATGAAATCATCAATGAGGAAAATAGAAATATTTGAATGACTTAGGTGTGTTTTTTAATAGTTTTTTTATATTATATACTATACTTTGACTTCACTAAAACCTGACTGAAGTACTATTAGTAGATATACCATTATTAGGGTTGAATGTACTGATTATATTCATGCACAAACAATACAAATATAGCATGTTAAGGGATATACACTTTAAACTAATGTAAAAGATTAAACTAACCAGTACTGACTCCTATTTAGAACACAGTCTTGATGGTCCAAAGGGTAAATGTAAAGTGCAGATTTGAATTAAGAAAGAGGGCAAGAGTTTGAATGATCCAATCAGCGTTGATTAAATCAGGCCACATAATACCGTGGTGGCCCTACCTATCCACCCTTAATTAAACTTAAATGAAACAAACTATAGAGCTAATTATAGACCCAACTCTTCTACCTTCTGTGTTCATATAAGTATAGTCTGTTTTAAATAAAACCCTGAAAAAAACATTATTTAGTTAAAATAGAAAATAATATACCTGCAATTCTTAAAGTAATTGTTGGTATACCAATACCAATGCATCGATTAAATTACTTAAAACTAATATGTATATGACTGTATAATACAATATTATGTATCTGCCACACGTTTTACTTTTCGAAACAGCTGTTCGTGACAGCTGAACAACAGATATATAGAGGAAGAATATCACTGAACAGACCTTTTGTTTAGTGAGTGAGTGATTTGGGTCTAACGCCGATTTTAACAGTATTCCAGTTATACTGCGGCGTGTCAGCTTAATGTGATAGGAAAGCCCGAAGTGATACAGGTCTCAGACGTTTTATACTTCGATGAAACCCACGAGCACGGGTATGGTACTGACAAACCTAGAAACATGATCGGGGCGAACCGGGATTCGAACTCACAATCATAGGTTTCTTGCGTGTCCAAGGGACGCAACTCTGCACGGCGAATCGCGGCGCCTTAGACGACCGGGTCACCCGTGCTCCCTTTTGTTTAGTATTATGTATAATGTGTATGATACAGATCGCAACAGGAAATTACAATTATTTATAATCCCAATATGTTTTCATATACAGTTCAATGTTATAATTGTTCCAGCGCTGAAGTGGGCGGTCGGGTAGCCTAGTGGTTAAAGCATTCGCTCGTCACGCCGAAGACCCGGGTTCGATTCCCGACATGGGTACAATGTGTGAAGCCCATTTTCTGGTGTCCCCCGCCGTGATATTGCTGGAATGTTGCTAAAAGCGGCGTAAAACCATACTCACTCACTCACTCACTCACTCCAGCGCTGAAGTATTTGGGGATATACCGAGGAGCAGACTAACGTACACCGAGTTTGTATTCTATGTAATTGAAAATTGAAAGAACTGTTGTTTAATTTAAATGTGTCTATTTAACCATCACTCATTCCTGCAACAGTTTGTGAAAAATTATTTCTTGTTTGGTAATTTTGTCTTAAAATATTGGTTCAATGAAAACTGGGATAAGAAAAGAATTTTCAAAGACATGCCTCCTACCACGTTTGAAATGTAAATTTGTGCCGAATTAGGCAAATTATTGATTTTCAAAGACAAGATGTCAAAGACACCCATCAGCAGTTGTGTATTATGAAAGAATAATTTAGAAAAAAGTTTTGAATCAAATTACATTTTATTAAAAAACCACGCGGGCGCCAGTACAGTTCAGGTTTTTGATATGATATCGCTAACTTAAGATATTTTCTAAAGAAAAATATAATATAATATGAGCTGAAAAGTATTCACGTCGACGTCCTGTTGGTAGGCAGGAGTACGCTGATCACTATGTCGGATTAACGAGACTGATTCATGAGTGATTTCGGTAATTCGTTGCAAATTAGGTGTGTCGGAGTCGGAGTGCGACACTGTCGGATTAACGGGTCTAAATAGCACTCATTTAATCGGTTCCCATCATCAGTGTCGGATAAAGCCGATTGTCGGATTAACGAGTGTCTGTAACAAGACTTGACTGTAGTTTGTTTTGGTTCTTGGTTTATTTGGAATGGGTTGAATGGGTCAATTATTGAACGTGTTGGAGAAGTTGATGAAAGCAACATATTTTTTTTATAAGTGAGTGAGTATGGGTTTACGCCGCTTTTAGTAATAATCCAGCAATATCGCTAGGGGGACACCAGAAATGGGCTTCGCACATTGTACCCATGTCGGAATCGAACCCGGGTCTTCGGCGTGATGAGCGAACGCTTTAACCACTAGGCTACCCGACCGCCCATTTTTTAATTTATTTTTTTATGAAAGGAGAGTATCCGATAAACACTTGTCGCAGTTGTAATGCGAGTCACTGAAGATCTACAATGCTAATTAAATTTAATTTTTTTATTACAAAGCATAATCTAGCATAATCTATTATGAGTATCTCAATTACATAACAACAATGTCTAAAAGGTTCTTATGGCACACATAACACTCCTTGGACCAAGACTGGGAACTGACATCAGTCATCAGTCCACAAAAATAGGTCTTGTTTCGCGAAGTTGAAATAACGTTCACCTTTCAATAATCTAGTCCAAATACCTCAAGCCCAGGTGACGAAAGTTCGGTCTCAAAAACATAAAGATCAATGCTATTTATTAGGGAAACAAGATCGTATCCTTCATGTTTCAGACGGAAACAACACATTAGGTTGCAGCAGCGGCCGAGCCACTGACTACTACATAGAGTCAATCCACACGTCCTGCCCGTTCACAGCCTATCCCTGCACGGACTATGTACCTATATATACTTTATTCTTCGATAGACAAAGATATTCATAATTATATAACTACATAGATGTTCTAAACTGTCTGTACCCAAATTGCCTTATTTCGTTTTCTCTATGAGCTAATAAGGTAAATATTTCGTTTTCGAATTCCCACTTTTAGTTGTTTTCGTGAGAACCATGTTCCTCCGCCAGAAGGCACGTGAGCATTTGATCCTGATAAATTGTAAGTGTTTAAAGAGTTCTAAAGCTGAATTCTGAACTGATGTTGAGTCCGAGAAAGTGTTTAATCAATAAATGGCTGTTTTGAATCACAAACTTTTCTTCACAATAGATGTATTAAATGTATGATTTTATAATAAATAAGTATGTTGCATGCACGCATCAGTTCAAATCTTGTGTAAAACATAAATGAAATATTGCCTTTATATTTCACACGGTTATTTTAAGTATTCCACAGAAACGTACACTTTCACGTTTAAGTTTTCGAAAATTGCCCATACTGTTGCAGAGCAGCTTTCAAAACGGCCTCTGTCTGACGTGCGGAAGTCGAGGTTGCACACAATATGGGTATTATGCGGATCAGTTTTCTGGCCGTGGCAGCATGTTCCTTGACACTGGTGGCACGTCTCCGTTCTGTGGTGAGTTTATTTAAGAAATACACGACGACTGGGAGTTTTTTATCGTTCAATAAAACCTTGCAGGGAGAGTAAACCATGAGTGGCGCAGTGTTTTAATGTACGGTAAACAACGAACACGAGTCGTTTATTTCTTAGATGAGATATCAACATTTTGTTCAGCCACTTGACTGACTCCCCGAAAAGAATCCGAACAAGGCAATGTCGGACAAGTCCATTGTATGAACAGGGGCGTTAAGTTTGGTATTTCCCGGATATTCTATTACTCTTATACTTTTACGACGATTATCTGTACCTTTTCTCCCAATACCGATTGTCACATCTCTTCCCCTTTCGGATGCAATCGTTCGGCCATTGCGTTTATCTGCACTGCCCAGCTACGTCTATGGGAACAACACACTTCACACTTCCCTCTAAAAAAGCGTTCAATTTACGACGTCATCAAGCTGCGAGCGCATGTTCGAATCTGCAGAAATGACGTCATGGTAGAACAATGTTTTATCGTCAAATAAAATACGCTTCATTTTTCATGTTCTTTGCTATTTTACATATTCCGAATTAACACGTTACTAGGCACTGGTGGTTCATCTCCGCTCTGTGGTGAGTTTATATTATAAGGGTAACGCTATTTTTCAGGGCATTATCATTTGCAGAAGCTCGAGGTCTTCCATAACTGCCCAACGAAGGAGGGCAGTTGAAAAGACCGAGGGCTTCTGCAAATGATAATGCCCTGAAAAATAGCGTTACCGTACCGTTATTATAGCTAAAATGGATGGAATTTGTTATCAAATAAAAAGAAACAACAATATCGGTTTTGAAACATTTACTGCAATCGACGCCAATGTCACTGACCCACTGTTACAAATATGGAAACGTCATAGATAAACCAGATGACGTCACTATTCAACGTGACGTCACCTATCCCTATCCTATAACGTCACCTAACAACAGGCGTGATAATTGCCCGTCGTCAAGCAATATGAGGGCATTATAAAGTTACAGTGGCCCGCGCATTTGTAATAACATGTGGGCGGTTTAATGATAATTCTATCCACTTTAGCTATAATCCGAAATAACACACAACTAGACACTGGTGGCACGTCTCTTTTCTGTGGTGAGTTCATTGTCCGTGGTAACACGTTACTAGACACTGGTGGCACGTCTCCATTCTGAGGTGAGTTTATTGTCCGCGGTAACACGTAACTAGACACTGGTGGCACGTCTCTGTTCTGTGGTGAGTTCATTGTCCGTGGTAACACGTAACTAGACACTGGTGGCACGTCTCCATTCTGAGGTGAGTTTTTTGTCCGTGGTAACACGTAACTGGACACTAGTGGCACGTCGCTGTTCTGTGGTGAGTTTATTGTCCGTGGTAACATGTAACTGGACACTAGTGGCACGTCTCTGTTCTGTGGTGAGTTCATTGTCCGTGGTAACACATAACTAGACACTGGTGGCACGTCTCTGTTCTGTGGTGATTTCATATTCCGAGATAATACGTATTTAGACACTGAAGGCACATCTCTGTGTGTGGTGAGTTAATTGTCCATGGTAACACGTAATTAGACACTGGTGGTATTGTTACGAGTTAATTTCCAAGTTGAAGTGCGAAGGTTAACCAAAACTATCAGCAGATATTGATTGTGAAATCAGTGAATAACCACAAACGATCAATGAATAACTAACACATTATATTGAAACACACAGGATAAGGATTACTCACTAATGTCTCGAGTTTGTCCCAGCTGAATGTATTGAGCAAGGCACATATGAGTGAGTGTAATTCAACACCGTTCGTTATCCGTGGTAAAAAACCCTATAGGTACCGGCTGGTACGAGTTCTAGGTCCGTGGAAGCATAGACACAGCTTTGTTTTGGAGGTGAGGTGAGGTGAGGTGAGGTGAGGTGAGGTGAGGTGAGGTGATATTGGGTTTAACGTCGCGTCCAAGATTATTGCACTTATTTAGCCACGTGCATGCACGTGTGTGTGGATGCTTGTACTAGTCCGGACTGATGCCGATTTATAGTGCTAGCTCACTGAGATACCATGCCGCAGTTTAACATGAATACCCCACTCAGACACAGTATACTGACTCCGAGCCGACCAGTCCTTGTTTTAGCCCCTTAATGCCGAGCGCCAGACAGGGTGACAACAAGTACCATCTTTTAACGTCTTTTGGTATGACGCGGTCGGGCATCGAACCACGGACCTTCCTCTCTCCGGGCGGACGCTCTACCACTAGACCACGGATGCGGTCTGCTTTGTTGTGGAAGGGACACGAGTAGTTGAGACTCTGCAACTTCTTTGACTGTCAACAGCAAACCCGCGCTCGTTTAACGGAACTCGATGCACTTGGCATTCCTGCACATCAAAGCTGATCGTGAAACCCATTGTTTGATAACATAGCTATATATGCTATATGAAAAGGCAGCGTCGATATAGAATTGTTAATGCATATTGAACAAGAAAAAATGGTGACCATGAATATTTTGGGGAAACATTTATAATACTGTGTGCTCAGTCTTCACTACAAGGGGGCACGGGTGGCCCAGTCGTCTAAGGCGCCGCGATTCGCTGTGCAGAGTTGCGTCCCTTGGGCACGCCAGACACCTATGATTGTGGGTTCGAATACCGGTTCGCCCCGATTATGTTTCTTGGTTTGTCAGCATCATACCCGCGCTCGTGGGTTTCACCGAAGTGGTAAACGTCTGAGACCTGCATCACTTCGGGCTTTCCTCCCACATTAAGCTGACACGCCGTGATATAACTGGAATACTGTTAAAAGCGGCGTTAAAACCAACTCACTCACTCACTTCGCTACAAAAAAATATTCCCCGCAAATATTCAGGACCTCTGTTTTTCAGTATATATCCTACTGAGGAATTTTGTTTTTTTCTTTTGAAGAATACTGATTGATTTCTTTACTGTATTTTGTAAGTATATGATCTGATACAGTCAGAGGCGTTAAGGTAACGATTGCTGTCTTTATCATGCACTGTGTACAACAGGTTTTCACTACGGTGTGGAACTGACGACAGCGAGCGACGTGACGGAGACACAGGGCCAACTAATGCTCAATCTGTTCGGCCAATGGGGAACCAGCGGGCTCATCGCAGTCACGGGGTAACCACCATATCATCAGTCACATACACGATACACAGTATTACCTATTACGTCACACTAAATGTGGCGACTCTGAAACATCCTTGACGTCACGGCCTGGACAATCTTGCTGTGAAAGTCGATCTCCCTCACGCCCATGATTCACTAACCCGGACATGGGTTTATCCGGATGATTTCAGCAGGAACGTTACCGTGCGGATTAACAAGGTCAATATGATATTGATCTTCATAATTCACAGAGGGTATGGATGTCCATTTGGTCCATTCAAAGCACCGCAGTCTCCTCTGCGATTTTTATTTGTCGTCACTCTGCTTAAATTTTAAAAAAAGGTGTCTCCATTGAAACAATGGCCTGTGCATTACGTCAATAGTGGTGCCGGTATTGCGTCTTTGAAGGTTTCTGTAATTCGAATACAACAGTGTCTGTATTACATCAGCGAATGACCCTTTTAGGCCTGGGAATTCTTGAAACACGGTAGTTAGTCAGTCTCAGAGTATGTGAATTATATTTTCCTCATACAGATGCTACCAAGATTTAATATTACCGTATTTTCTTGAGTAGAGTGCGCACTTTTTTCTCTCCAAAAAACATAGCTGTGTAGAAGGGGGTGCGCATTATACACGAATTAATGAGTTTTGATGTTTTTTCACCCCATGGAAAGACATTACCGTGAGCATGTAACACCGGAAATTCCATTTCAACAAATCCATACTGAAGTTCGCAAATTATTGTTTTAATTAATTTCGGCGAAATCGTGTGTGGAGCGATCGGAAGATCGCACAGCTCACCGTTATTAACAGCAACCACGGTCAGATTACCGCTATTGACGCCTTGAAAGAAACTTTAGAGAATGGATACATATATCATAAATGCCATACTTTGATTCGTTAAAAGTCATATTTTTTGTTGTTGGACGATTCTATGTCAACACGTAATTCTCGCAATCACGCGATCACGTGCACGGGAGCCTTGACGGTGACTGGTCAGACTGGTTCCATGTAAAAATTAATACCCGGCAATAGCGATCAGCTGCTTCGCTTAGGGTTATTATTATTTAAATATGTTTAGTAAAAGCTGCATCTAAATTAACAAGATATTGGAAATATATTATTCCTGATAAAAACAATAGTTTCAGATACAACTTTTGCCGATCCGTGCATGAAAATACTGTAAAGTTATATCATTGGGTGTGTCTTGACCGAATCACCGGTAGATTCCAAGAAAACGTGTGTACAGCTGATTGCTGTGTCCGGCTTAGTTTACGAGAAAATACACAAGGTAATCATAATCCCTGGATATAAAACAATGCCTAGCTGAACAAAAAATACAATTTAAACGGTAAATCAACATGTCTGGTGATTTTTTATCTCAAATTTCGAATTTGTACTGACGAAGTTTCTCATCCCTCGTTCTTTTGCCGGACTTCGCTGAAGGGGTACGGTGTAATTTTTTTCTGCGCATAATATTCAATTTTCTTTTTTTTCCAAAATATTGAACCCGCTAGAGGGGGGCATGTATCTTCCGTCAGCAACCAACGCTTGTCGTAAAAGGTGAGTATGCTTGTCGTAAGAGGCGACTAACGGGATCGGGTAGTCAGGATCGCTGACTTGGTTGATGCATGTCATCGTATCCCAATTACGTGGATCGATGCTCATGATGTCAATCACTGGATTGTCTGGTCCAGACTCGATTATTTACAGACCGTCACATAGATGGAATATTGCTGAGTGCGGCTTTAAACAAAAACAAAAAACAAACAAACAAACACGTCATTTGACAACCATATTAAAAGTGTTCCATCATAATTTATTTATTATTTCACTTTCAAAGGCGTCTGAAGGTTGTATCACACATTTGTTGAACACCTGGTGTCATGACTGACTTTCAGTGGTCCATTCATAGAATTTCAACAGCCATTTGCCTTTACAAACAGTGAAATCTGTTTTAGCAGAATATCTAGGCTGGTTATTCTCTTGCATTGACAATTGATATTGTTTAAGGGACGGCACGTTGAGCCCAAAAGCAACGATACTGCATGTAGCTGTCGCCAAGAATGAGATAGGGGACGTCACTGCTGTGGAGGTTAAATACGTCAAACATTCAGGTTTCTGGTTCACGAATGGAGAGGATACATTTGAACTCAGCAAAGTAAAGGTTACTTCCGGTGAAAATGGATACACGTAAGTATTTTAACATACAATCGTTAGATTTTTGAGTGTATACGCGAGAAAATGGAATCTTGGGGCGCCATTGGGTTAGAGCGTTTTCCCATCACTTAAAAGTCCCATGTTCAATTCTCCACATGGGAATAATGTTTGAAACCCATGTTGGTGTGCCCTCTGTTAAAAGCGGCGTAAATTCCCAACTAGCCCACTCATACACTTTGCTGCCATTGCATGTCGTCTTTAAATAAGCGGAGTAAGGCAAGCTACGAGTTAAACATTTCATTTGTCGATAAGAATTGGAAGGCCGAGCTTAAAAGGAACTGTTCGCTATTTGCGGATGTGTGGATTAATATGCTGTTCAGACAGAAGTAATGTGACGTCATAATGATATGACGTCAGTGTTTATAAAATATATGACGTCTTCTATGGTTAATGATGTCACATATCGTTTACGAAACGTCTGTATAATAGATTAATTTCAGATATGTGGGCTGATACATAACTTTAATACATCTTTCTTCTTTATCCGGAATGAACTTTGATGTCTTTAAAACAGATAATCCTCAGTTCACAATACGTTTTTCTTCTTCAGGTACCTTTTTTGTCTTAAAGGACACACGCTTCCTGACAAGGCGCTGATTAAGACGGACGTCACACACAAGGCCACATGCTAATTTTGGTCATTTACTCGTATGTAGGACGCTGTAATAAACATGAATGTCAGACTTTCACTGCCACAAGTAGTTACTTGCTTTTGGAATATCTACATCAAACCTTATACAAGACCATGCAACGTATTGATGCATTATGTGAATACATAACGAAAAACATTACCAAAGAATCTTGGAGTATCACTTCCCAAAGTGTTTGTGAATAAAGATTAATAAGACACCGTGTCTTGGACAGAACCCTGCGGCGCCAAACTGCTAGAAGCGGTATCAAGAAACCACGAGGAATGTCCACTTATGTGCTGTGTAAGAGACATGTCTCATGAATATTTATCTGATTGCTTTAATTTCTGTCTCGTATCTGTCTCTGTAGAGTTGGGATGTGACCTAGGCCACACACACAAACACTTATCACCCAGGCGTTGTTCAATTATCTTGCTTGTAGGTTGCCGTGTGATGTTAGCGTGGAAACAGTCACCGTATGTTCAGACCAACGTACTATCATATGTCAGACATCCGCCAACAACAGTGAGGCCACACAATAAATACACATTTGTTAGTCATAACCGCTACTTCAGGTTTTCTTTGTGAATTGTTCTTTGTAGTGATTTTATGCAGAATGAACATATTTAACCAGAGGAATATTTCCAGAAGACGCTTTCACCCAACTAAATAAGGTTCTTTGAAAGGTAAAACAATCGAACCCAATGAATAATAATATCTTGGGTAATGTACGTTAAGGTTTGGACAACAGAATCAAAGTTGATGTGAATACATGTAAAAGATCCTATATTGTCGGAAGTATAATTTAGGATGGACCGAAGAGATAAATAGTGCCCAAACAGGTTACAATAATATGGGATTCGTAGAAAATTATTAAACAGAAATATATTCAAAAGGCATTCCTAGGGTTCGGCATGGCTCATTTACGTACATTAATGTTCATAAATAAATTAAACTACTTAAATTTGGAATATGTGTCCATCATAACTACCTTGCCTTTAGTTCGCGCACCACTGTGGGGGGAACGGGTGGCCCAGTCGCCTAAGGTGCCGCCATTCACTGTGAGTTGCGTCCCTTGGGCACGCCAGAAATCTATGATTGTGGGTTCGAATCCCGGTTAGCCCCGATTATGTTTCTAGGTTTGTCAGCACCATACCCGTGCTCGTGGGTTTCACCGAAGTGGTAAACGTCTGAGACCTGCATCTGCTTTTCTCCCACATTAAGCTGACAGGCGGTGATATAACTGTAATACTGTTAAAAGCGGTGTTAAACCAAACTCACTCACTCGCACCACTGTCTGAGCATCGTGTCCTTTGGGTTCCTTGGACAGTTCAACCTAAACCAGTGGACACAGATTGAACAGGTACAAAATAGGTATTAATCAATTATTTAGAGAATACACATAATTGTATACGTAAACAGCAAATCATTGCAATTAAAACAAGAAAATCCCGTGTTTACAAATGAAGCATTTGCAATTAATACAAGTAGGAGAATAGACATAATAAGACAGTCGACGATATACGACACTATTGGGTGAGACAGTATGGTTGCAGCAATATTCCAGTGATATCATGGGGGAGGACATACATATGGGCTAGAAATTGGTTTTAACCTTGTGGCCAATCGAACCTGGGATTTCGGCGTGAGGAGCAAACGCTTTAACCACAAGGCTACCCCGCCGTCCCAAAGACATTATTGGACGTCAATACAATGGAGTATAGCCATAGGGTGTGAATACTCGTGTCACATTTCATTTCAATGTTAACCGCCTTGAATAACAAAACATCACAACAATGTACAACAATTGTATTTATTCCATTCAATTTCAAACACGGTTGGCCAACGGAGGAAGATCAACATCGCTGACTCAGCTGTTTCGGAGAGTTGTTGGGGACGGGCAGGTTGTGTCCGCAGATGTGGATCCTGCAACAGTTGCCAATGTGTGAATGATTGAGTGAGTGAGTTAGGGTAAACCAAAAAGCACTAGTAGGTTGCTAACGAATCAAGGACCGTTGTCGGTTGGAACATGGCAAATGCACAGGGAGATGTTTTGTTTGCTTGTTTGATGTTTAATGCCACACTCAGCAATATTCCAGCTATATGACGGCGGTCTGTAAGTAATCGAGTCTGGACCAGACAATCCATTGATTGACATCATGAGCATCGATCTACGCAATCGTGATACGATGACATGGATTAACCAAGTCAGCGAGTCTGATCCCGTATGTCCCCCCTAATCGACTTTTACGTCAAGCATGGGTTGCTGAAGACTAATTCTACACCGGATCTTCACGGGTCAGCAGGGAGATGAATGTGGCGCTTCTGTTTCGGTAATGCTGCTTTTTGCAGAAGGAGTATCTATATGGCACCGATGACTAAGATATACTCTTAAATCCTTACAAAATGTTAGATTGCAAAATGGTTCTTACGTGCCTTCTAAAAAGTACAAATCATTTGAATTTTCTTTTAAACTTTTCGTATTAGAAGTAGAACAAAACAATTGTGCTCCAGATTTTAAATACATGATCATACACGCACAGGCAGATATTCCCTACCGACTGTATGAATAATTGATGTAACTCATAACATAAGGCTAAAACTGAAAATGTAATTTCCTGTGGTAATGGTATTGGAATCGTAAGCCATATAAACACGGACGGATTCCTTCACCTTTCATGATTTTCAAGGTTTGCGATTTGGAAACCGTATTTTGCCCTAAATAAATTAATATCGCAGTGTTGCATACATATTAGTCTTACAATAAGGATTGTTTTCATGTTTGATATATCCCATGTGTACATGCAAACACGTGAAGATCCGGGGTCGAATTGGTCTTCAGTAGCCTATGCTTGTCGTAGGAGGCGACTAACGAGATAGGGTGGTCGGTGTCGCTGACTTGGTTGATCTATGTCATCAAGTCACAATTGGTGCTCTTGGTGTCAGTCACTGTAATGTCTGGTCCAGACTCGATTATTTACAAACCGCATTCATATAGCTGGGATATTGTTGAGTGCGGCGTTAAACATGAAACAAACTAACACAGAAATGTACGTATAATACTGAGATAGGTTAATGTTACAAATAATACGGGAACCTTTCTCATTAACAAGCTTAACTGTTTACGGGGTTTGCAGCAAACAGATATATCAGCCATACATACTTATTATGCCTGCCTCAAAGAAACGTTTGTCCTAAATCAGTTTTAACCCAAATTTATCGTTTTATCCAACTTACGATTTCGCTTCTTCGCCACTGGCAATGACAGCACCGTCCAGGAAGACATATGGCTCGCGAAGGCCTAACGGATTCCAGTCAAGAGGCTTATACCAATGGGATGAGTGACTCCACCGGAAGGTAATCCGCGATATGTCGCCAAGGTTTGTCTGTGACGTCACAATGAAACTGAAGGTGCGTCCCGGGATCACATCGATGTCACTTGGGAGAACAAAATAGAAAAAATGATGCATAAGTGGAATTTTTTAAATCTTGTTTATATTACTAAAGAAACCAAAACATTCCATTTGGTGAGTAGGTTTCCGTAAATTTGTGGTAGACCTATATGTATTTGATCTGGTTTACAAAGCAAAGCATGAAATGCATTTTTACATTATTGTCTATTTATAATAACCAAAAAAATATATGTTTAATAATACAATTGAAAGTATGTTAAATAGGTCAGGCAGTTGAATCATGCACAAAGTGTTCATGTCCTGCCTGTCATCAATGCTGTTGACGTTGTCGCGGTACATGCATGTGTGCTGTTCCTGGTTTACCTAACGTCAACGCTAAACCAGTTAAAGGTAATCATTGCAAACATGTGTATTGGGGTTGAGGGGTTGAGGGGTTGAGGGGTTGAGGAATAGCCTCGGTCGCCTATAATGCAGAAGATCATTGTTCGATCCAGAACATGAGACCGCCTCCCTGGTCTAGTGAATAGACTTTCTGCCCGGAGAGTGGAAGGTTGGTGGTTCAATCTCCGGCCGCGTCATGCCAAAAGGCGTAAAAAGATGGTACTTGTTGTTATCGGGACTGGCGTTATGTGTGAATGGGATAAAACAATGACTGACTGGCTTGGAGTCAGTCTACTGTGTTCTGAGTAGGATATCCATGTACAACTGTATACTATATGGTGTCTCATGATCAGTGAGCTGGCGTCATGAGTCTGGACTAGTAGAAGCCCCAACATTCGCACGCACGCTCACATACACGTGCATCATCATATAAGTGCAATAATATTGAACGCGGAGTTAAAACCCATTCCGTCAACAAACATGGGCGCAATATGGGAAGACCAGTACATTTCAAAAACCAGAACATACATCAGCTGTTATCCGTAGTGTTGGTTAAAGATATACTTTGCCAGATTTGTCCACACTGCAAATGTGACGTCATTATTTGTTCTCACCATTTGGGAAGAGTGAGTGAGTGAGCATGATTTTACGCCGCTTTTAGCAATATTCCAGCAATATCACGGCTGGGGACACCAGCAATAGGCTTCACACATGGTACCCATGTCGGGAATCGAACCCGGGTCTTCGGCGTGACGAGCGAACGCTTTAACCACTAGGCTACCCGACCGTCCCCATTTAGGAAGAAGCTTGAGAGCAATACTTACATGCAGTAGCCGTTAGTGAACAGCTGTATATAACTTGACACCTTACCTTGGACACGCTATCCCTACACCTACCCGCTGTTCAGCTGAATCTCGCCACTCTGGCCTCCAGTTCCGATAAGCGTTACAAACAGGTTGCCTGTCTCTGTCCGTGCTGCGGCCGGCTTGCCGAAAGACAGTTTCACTTGATAGTGGAAGCCTGAAAGAACATATAGTGCACGGGAATAATGAAGCGGACCTTCAATCCTTACAGGTTAGTGTGTTCTCGACATCAAGACGCAGGCTACAAGAACCACTTGACCATTCGTAACGCAGTACCAGCAATGAAGTACGGAACCTTTCTAAACACAAATGCGCACGAACTTTTGACTAAGGGTTTAGCGATGCTATGAAACTAGTAGAAAACTTGCGAATTACGTTTCCATAATCATAAGAAGACTCTGCTAAAAGCAGAGTTGTATGATTCAAACTACATCATGAGCAAGCCTTATTAATCACCATCAAATGGTGATGGTAAAAGAACAAGAGAACATATGGTACAAGTCGAAATAGGGAGTTTTCGTCATTAATGCGTTAAATTTGAAAACGTCATCACCATTTTCCAAATGCAATGCAGAGCATTCACTGACAGGTCAAATATCAAACAGTCAAATATCATAAAGCAGCGAGCATTCCTTTTCTTTTTCATAATATGGTAGCAATCTTTTTATAAACACATGCTTATGATGTACAGTAAACTACGGTTATAACGAACTAAATAAATATAAGTTCGTTGTAACCGTAGTTCGTTTTAGGCATGCATACAACACCTATGCAGCATATGGCGGGGACCAAAACTTAAGTTCGTAATATCCGTCAGTTCGTTATAAACGTATTTTACTGTTGTCGGAATCGTACTATCGACTGTGCTTTTAGTAGTAATTGCTTATGATTATGGAAATGGTATTGGCACTTTAGTTTAAAATTCACCCCTGTCTGAAGCATACATTTTTTCTGAAGGGTCCATTGGACATACGAGGAAAAATAGCGGTGAAACTAATAAACATGAATCAGTGAAAATCAATGATGACCCCAGGTGTTCGCGAAAAGGGTAAGCATGTCCTGCCTTTCACATAATTTTTATAAAAATATGTTTGTTGCCTGACACCGCAGCGGAATATTCCTGTCATTCCTGTCATGCGACGGCGACATGTACACATCCCAGGCAATCAAGTCATGCACCAGAAAGCCAGTTACATGACAGGTAATGATTGGGTAATTTTGTCCTAAACTAATGCCCTCTTATGTCAGGGCACACAATCTTTTTCATGATAATTTTATCATAATAACTATTTTGTCATTTCGCAGAATGGAGAATAGCTGTATCAGGTATGTTCATTGTGAATTATGAACGATACTGATGATCGTTTCTTGCGTTGGGTTATATGTCAGTATCTGTGTCAGGGGTGTATAATTAGTAGTAAATGAGTGAGTTAAATCATCATCAAACTTTTTATGTCAATCTGAACTACCCAAATGCACCTGTACAATTTATGCGAGGTTTAACACTTCTTAGAGAAGAGAATTTAGGTTTAATAAAGATTTTGCCTGCTCTGTCCAAAGTGAGCCGGGGCTGTTTTAACTGACATCAGTGAAATGGGAAGCTTGATTTAGTTAAATCTACTCACGGCAGAATGGTCCTTCTCCACCTGTCTTGAGGAAGTACTTCACTAAGGTCTGGTGGCCGCTTGGTTTTACACGGTCGGCATGAAAACCCATGGAGCCACACCCCTTCCCGCTACAAGGCATACATCTGCCGTTCTGTAAAGTGCATATACATTGTTATTTGTTTGAATCGTAATTGAATAAAAACTTCAACGACTCCAAAATAGGTTTCCTTTTATTTTCTCCTCCATATGTATTTTCCCGTCATTGGAAATAAAACAATTCCGATGAAAATTAATCCAGAAATGACATTTTTATTGTCCTGGATTTATTGCTTGCCTTTATTCAAAGCGAAGACTGAGCAGTGGTGCATTGAGCGAAAGATAGTTATCTATAAGTTACACTTCCCTTCACATCATGACTAGGCATCTAATGGCAGTTTACCCTGATACCGGCATAATATAAAGCGGACGATCTTCATTTGTCTGTATTGCTACAGAAACCTACAGAGCCATCTTTGACCTGTTTTTCAAAACAAATCTGTATTCAAGTATTTGATTCCCATCATGCTGTCTTTATCATATTACTCTCCAAAAACGCAGGTGATATTCGAAAATGACATATGATAACAGAAATACAAAGAGGCATCGAGTGTTCGCAATGGATGCATCAGAAAAATACATGTAACATGAAAATCAACAGAACAATCACCATGTAGCGTTTTGTTGTCAGAGTGCAAACAACCAGGAAAGACTACGTGGTGCGTAATACAAAAATGAACGTTTGAGATGACTTGATCAATAATGAGCCATTCCCCTACGATTGGTGATTGGCGTGACATGAAAAAACCAGTGACAATTTGAAGGTATCTTATTCACTCTTGCAGCTTCTCTCTCAGTTCGGTTAATGTTGCGTTGGCCTTAGACGTCGGCCTACACGTCTCCCGATGATGATGTGTTCTATGGGGAAAGGTCAGGACTCATGGCTGGCCATTGGGATGCTCTGCTGCTGGGAGTCGTCAGTTACAATATGAGCACTGTAAGTGTAGCGGCCATAAAATTTCCGAGTCCCGTGATGGGATTTGAACCACGGACCTTCTGATCAGAGGTCGGACGCCTTGTCCACATGAGCAAAGAGGTTAACCCCGTCAGCAAGCTGACAAGGTAAGGATGTCATCTGTAGGATGACTCCACGCCTTGCTACATACTCCCACATCAACAGTAGGCACGTCCAGGGCCGCATAGTACTGAGGCTTATTTTGCTCAAATTTAATATGAACGTGCTCAGCCCCACGTTGGGCGCCAATGTAGCGGCCATAAAATTTCCGAGTCCCGTGATGGGATTCGAACCACGGATCTTCTGATCCGAGGTCGGACGCCTTGTCCACATGACCAAAGAGGTTAACCCCGTCAGCAAGCTGACAAGGTAAGGATGTCATCTGTAGGATGACTCCACGCCTGCTACATACTCTAAACACCATTGGTGTCTTGTTAGAATGTGTCGATTTGTTGACTGTTTCTAATCATCCAGACATTAACTTGAACTCTGGTGGCCTGGCACAAGTGAAGAGCGATTTCATTGGCTTATGGGCATCTTAAAGCGTGGATTTTGATTAATCTGTTGTTGACCTAGGGGCCCGATTATTAACATCACCATGTTTCTGCAGAAACCTGTTCCACGTACAACAAATCACGAAATGAGACACATTGATCATATTGCAACTCGCCGAGGTCCGCTTGTTTGAATGCCAATATCCCTTTGGCGTTCATCGCGTTGTAGACGACACATTTCCAATCTGATGACAAATACTGCATTAAAACAAGAGTAGAGAGTTTCGAATTACTGAAGGTAATGAAAATCATCAATACTAATGGTTCAGAGCGATCTGACGACCTTCACCAAAGTGTCAAAATCAAGAATGACGGCCAGCACCATCCTAAACCATCCACGTGCACGGAGATATTTGTTGGGTCCACGCTCATGTGTTTCGGATTTGTTAGGGCGTTATGTTTTGGTTATCTGCATCTTTCTTCTGAAGCATTTCATGATCCCCTACTTTGTTTTCAGAGTATATATCTTCTTTTTGTTCAGTGAAAATGAGTGTCCATCGTATATAGTGGGCGAGAGTGGCAGCGATCTGACCGTTAATGATAAAATAAAGGCACGAATAATCAACTAGACTAGAAACCCATTTCAAGGATAATGGATGGGGCAGTATATGACATATACAGCAGGAAACTTGGTGAGAACAAGAACCTAAGCGTTCCGGTCAATTTTTTGCCTTTGAGATTCAGGAAACATATGGATAGGACCGAGTGGTGCCACAGTTAGGCAATTCGAAACTCCTAGGGTTCTGATTGACATGAAGGATGCGGTGTTATTAACAGGAAATTATCGGATATGTTTGTATAACAGCTGCAAGTGTCATGGGTGACTGTACCTATCTAGTTATCTAGTTGCTTTGACCTTTACGCACTCCTCTGTTTAGAGAACGCCAGGTGCTGGCAATCATACCTAATACACGTGATCTATGGTCTAGTGGATTAAGTAAGGTCTGGGTCAGGATACTGTGTCTGCGGGGGGTGGGGGTGGGGGTGTTGTGGGGGTGGGGGTTGGGGGCTGGGTCCATGTTAAGAACTGTCATGGTATCTCAGTGGGCTATAAAAATGAATATATAAAACCGGCGTATTTCCGGTTTAGTACGCGCAGAAAGATGCCCCACCAACACACACACACGCACGCTCGCTCGCACGCTCGCTCGCTCGCACGCACGCACGCACGCACGCACGCAATAAAACTGCAATTGTCTTGAATGCGATGTTATTCCCCATTTCGGGGGCACAGGTGGCCCAGTCGTCTGAGGCGCCGCGTTTCGCTGTGCAGAGTTGCGTCCCTTGGGCATGCCAAAAACCTATGATTGTGGGTTCGAATCCCGGTTTGTCCCGATTAGGTTTCTTGGTTTGTCAGCACCATACCCGTGCTCGTGGGATTCACCGAAGTGGTAAACGTCAGAGACCTGCATCACTTCGGGCTTTCCTCCCACATTAAGCTGACACGCCGTGATATAACTGTAATACTGTTAAAAGCGGCGTTAAACCCAACTCACTCACTCACTCACTATTCCCCATTTCACCTCCACACCTCACTGGTTGAAATGTTTCACTGACTTAGTCGTCTAAATTTTGTACACATTAACCGTTTGCATTATTCTCTCACGAGAAGGAATACTACAGTTACGATGTGAAGTGAGCTTGCTTGCTTGCCCTTAGTATTGTCTTAATTTGATAATTTCAAAATATTTCGGCTCGCATGAACAAACATTTACACACTTCAGTTAAAATTACAAGGTTAAATAATTATGTACTCTGATTGTACTCGGTGTGTGGGACATCGGACTGCATTTAGTGACATTATGACAATGAACGGCAAGGGAGACTCTAACTAACGTCACGTGTTCGAGATCAGAGTAGCTTCCCTTTCATGAAGGGCAATTACTCTGGCGGGCGGACTGATGGAGTTATTAAAATATAATGTTTATTCCTGACTCAGGATATCTACCATCCCAAGACACAGCATCTATGCAGTGGTGACACATACTTGCTTAATCACTAAGTTGCGTATATGACATGCTTGTGGTCAAAATTTATGTTGTGATATCTTTACCCGAAAGATTTGATTATTTCGGATTGCGATCTGAGTTTTAAGATTTCACAGGGAAGGGAGGTAACTCCGAAGTTTGAACGGCGGTTCGATGGGTCCGTTGTGCCTTGCTGCGGCGAAGTTACCACATTGTAGGCATTTGGGGGTCAGACATTTTGTAAGTATGATTATGTTAAGTGAGCAACATGTTCATCTATTGCCAAATTCAACAATAATGTGCAGTTATATCTAACCATTCTAACATGTCTGAAATGGTTTTTACCTAAGAAGCAGTACACTGTGGGTATAATAATAATAATAATAATAATAATAATAATAATAATAATAATAATAATAATAAAAAAAGTAATTACATTCAAGGTAAAGTTTTCTGTATATTGTTTGTTTAATATGGTTTTTGAATATCTAGACTGAGTGGAAACATTGTATTTGTTTTAGCTTGAACCGACGACTAGATCAACGAATACTATGTACAAAACACTGCGGTGTAAACAAAATGTGAAGATGAAGTAAAAAATCGAGTACAAGAAACAATGCCCTTTTGTTGTGCCCACAACATCATACCAAAACCTTGTGCTGTAAAAAAGACTACAGCTAACAATTCAATCAGTTCTCTCACGTTACAATTGTCATAAGGTAACAATAACACCATACGCGGATCCGTCACCTAACACAGTTGTAAGGGGCAAGGGTAATCCCTGTCGTCTAAAACACCAAAGGTCGCGCCGCGTCTCTCTGTCGAGCGAGGATCGGTTTTCGAATTCGGATTCGCGCCGATTTTGATTCCTGTCCGAATATGTGCCGTCCGCACCAGCGCCACAGACTTGACATAAGATGGTCATAATTACAGTGGGCACAGGTGGCCCAGATGTATAAGGCGCCGCAATCCGCTGTGCAGACGTTTTGAAACTCGGGCACTCCAGAAACCTATGATTGTTGGTTCGAATCCCGGTTCGCCTCTTTTATGTTTCAAGGTTTCTAATTTTTTCGTTGGTTCAGCTAAAGAGGTAAACGTCTGAGACCTGCACTAAGTTCAGGCTTTCCTCTAACATTAACCTGGCACGCCGTGATATAACGAAAATAACTCACTCTTAACAAAAATAAATAAATGGATATTTGTGACGTGCTATATGCCATCCGTTGAATCATGATCAAAGAGCTAACACCAGCATCCCCGGTCACTTGATCAGTTTGCCCAATTTCTCAACTCCCTGGTGTGTCCAAGCTGCCTGCGAGGCGCTAAAGGTTAACATTCAAACTACCCCCGGGTACCCATTTACTGCTGGGTGAACAGAGGCATATTTCAAACAAGTCACTTGACGAAGGAGACACTACATTTGCCACATGTGGTTTAGTGTGGGGCAGGACCGAAGCCCCAGAAACTCTCAGGAGTCAAGCAACCGAACACGGTCACCAACTTACTGGACACGGTCACCCACGTACTTGACACGGTCACCCACGTACTGGACACGGTCACCCACGTACTGGACACGGTCACCCACGTACTGGACACGGTCACCCACGTACTGGACACGGTCACCCACGTACTGGACACGGTCACCCACGTACTAGACACGGTCACCCACGTACTGGACACGGTCACCCACGTACTGGTCATGGTCACCCACGTACTGGTCTTTAATGAAATTCAGGCAGCTAGAAATATATATTTTTAAGTTTGCAATTAGTAGAGACAGCGAGCGCAGGCATTACATAAAACATGCTGATGCAATGACAAGAACTATATACTCACCCATGTAACATTTTGATGGATCAGCTGTGATAAACATACTATTATGCTGAAAATGAATAAGCGTGGAGTACACTACCAGAACATTTTAGCCTGACTTTGTACTACTTACATTGAAATCGTCATAGCTGTTGCATTTAAATCCCTCAAATGGGCACTTGGAGTTGATGGATTCCGTGAATAGCGCGTATGAACGTAGGTGGTTACAAGCCACGAACTGTTTCACACCTGCAAGATGCAAATAACTTCAGGATTATCCATTAGCTCTGGAAAGGTCTTCTGTCTGAAGTGGCAGAAGCAGCTGGAACCGATGATGTCATTTGAAATACGTCCCAAAGGAACTGGGTAGAATGTTAAGCTACACAAATGGTGCTGGTGTAAATATCGCCCAGATGGTCTGCACTCTGTGGTCTTACACACGGTGCTGTCGTTTACTGAAAACGCATTGAAGTAAACGTGGAAAAAATAATCTGGCAGTACATTTGCCATTCGGAATTTGATATTTTTGTTTGAAAATCTATTTGGAAGGTAATATAGCTAGCAAGCCTCTTGATGTGGAAATATACCCTATTGTCACATATCTTCATAACAGAACATTAAAGGCAGGACGGGACAACTTTGGAATGGCATGCAGTCCGACCACACAGAAGGAAGCTAGCTGCAGAAACATTATATATATTACCAGAAGGATCTCAAGGAAATGAATCCGAATAATGTGTGTCCCAGTGTGTTCACATGTTCATAAAGCATGAATTTAACAAGAAACACAATAAAGGTGTAAAATCTGCAAAGAGTATTTTCAGAAACCAGCTGAACCCGAAGCTCAGAAAGTGTATTCGTGAATATGAGGGAACGAGTCACTGTATCAAGATAAGGAAAGGAGGAAATGTATCCGTCAACTGAAGATAAAGCACAGGTTTGTGCAAGTGCGTGGTTGTATACAGATGTGTGGAAGTACGTCACATGGTTGTATACAGTAATGGAAGTACGTCACATGGTTGTATACAGATGTGTGGAAGTACGTCACATGGTTGTATACAAGAGTGTGGTAAGAAGGCAACAGGTTGTATACAAATGTGTGGAAGAAAGTCACATGGTTGTATACAAGAGTGTGGTAAGACGTCACATGGTTGTATACAGATGTGTGGAAGCACGTCACATGGTTGTATACAAGACAGTGGTAAGACGGCACATGGTTATATATAAGAGTGTGGTAAGACGGCACATGGTTGTTATACAAGAGTGTGGTAAGACGGCTCATTGTTGTATACAAGAGTGTGGTAAGACGGCACATGGTTGTATACAGATGTATGGAAGCACGTCACATGGTTGTATACAAGACTGGGGTAAGACGTCACATGGTTTCATACAGATGTGTGGAAGTACGTCACATGGTTGCATACAAGAGTGTGGTAAGACGGCACATGGTTGTATACAGATGTGTGGAAGTACGTCACATGGTTGTATACAAGAGTGTGGTCAGACGGCACATGGTTGTATATAAGAGTGTGGTAAGACGACACATGGTTGTATACAGATATGTGGAAGTACGTCACATGGTTGTATACAAGAGTGTAGTAATACGACACATGGTTGTATATAAGAGTGTGGTAAGACGACACATGGTTTCATACAGATGTGTGGAAGTACGTCACATGGTTGCATACAAGAGTGTGGTAAGACGGCACATGGTTGTATACAGATGTGTGGAAGTACGTCACATGGTTGCATACAAGAGTGTGGTAAGACGGCACATGGTTGTATACAGATGTGTGGAAGTACGTCACATGGTTGCATACAAGAGTGTAGTAAGACGGCACATGGTTGTATACAAGAGTGTGCTAAGACGGCACATGGTTATATATAAGAGTGTGGTAAGACGGCACATGGTTGTATATAAGAGTGTGGTAAGATGGCACATGGTTATATATAAGAGTGTGGTAAGACGGCACATGGTTATATATAACAGTGTGGTAAGACGGCACATGGTTATATATAACAGTGTGGTAAGACGGCACATGGTTATATATAACAGTGTGGTAAGACGGCACATGGTTATATATAACAGTGTGGTAAGAGGGCTCATGGTTGTATACAAGAGTGTGGTAAGACGGCTCATGGTTGTATACATATGTGTGGAAGTACGTCACATGGTTGCATACAAGAGTGTGGTAAGACGGCACATGGTTGTATACAGATGTGTGGAAGTACGTCACATGGTTGCATACAAGAGTGTAGTAAGACGGCACATGGTTGTATACAAGAGTGTGCTAAGACGGCACATGGTTATATATAAGAGTGTGGTAAGACGGCACATGGTTGTATATAAGAGTGTGGTAAGATGGCACATGGTTATATATAAGAGTGTGGTAAGACGGCACATGGTTATATATAACAGTGTGGTAAGACGGCACATGGTTATATATAACAGTGTGGTAAGATGGCACATGGTTATATATAACAGTGTGGTAAGACGGCACATGGTTATATATAACAGTGTGGTAAGAGGGCTCATGGTTGTATACAAGAGTGTGGTAAGACGGCTCATGGTTGTATACATATGTGTGGAAGTACGTCACATGGTTGTATACAAGAGTGTGGTAAGACGGCTCATGGTTGTATACAGATGTGTGGAAGTACGTCACATGGTTGTATACAAGAGTGTGGTCAGACGGCACATGGTTGTATACAGATGTGTGGAAGTACGTCACATGGTTGTATACAAGAGTGTGGTCAGACGGCACATGGTTGTATACAGATGTGTGGAAGTACGTCACATGGTTGTATACAAGAGTGTAGTAAGACGACACATGGTTGTATACAGATGTGTGTGAAGCACGTCACATGGTTGTATACAAGAGTGTAGTAAGACGGCACATGGTTGTTTACAGATGTGTGGAATTACGTCACATGATTGTATACAAGAGTGTAGTAAGACGGCACATGGTTGTATATAAGAGTGTGGTAAGACGACACATGGTTGTATACAAGAGTTTGATAATACATTAGGTGGTTGTACACAAGAGTGTGGTAAAACGTCAAATTGTTGTACAAAAGAGTGGGGTAAGACGGCACATGGTTGTATACAGATGTGTGGAAGTACGTCACATGGTTGTATACAAGAGTGTAGTAAGACGGCATATGGTTGTATACAGATGTGTGGAAGTAAGTCACATGGTTGTTTACAAGAGTGTAGTAAGACGGCACATGGTTGTATATAAGAGTGTGGTAAGACGACACATGGTTGTATACAAGAGTGTAGTAAGACGGCACATGGTTGTATACAAGAGTTTGATAATACATCAGGTGGTTGTACACAAGAGTGTGGTAAAAGGTCAAATTGTTGTACACAAGAGTGGGGTAAGACGGCACATGGTTGTATACAGATGTGTGGAAGTACTTCACATGGTTGTATACAAGAGTGTAGTAAGACGGCACATGGTTGTATACAAGAGTTTGATAATACATCAGGTGGTTGTACACAAGAGTGTGGTAAAAGGTCAAATTGTTGTACACAAGAGTGGGGTAAGACGGCACATGGTTGTATACAGATGTGTGGAAGTACGTCACATGGTTGTATACAAGAGTGTGGTAAGACGGCATATGGTTGTATACAGATGTGTGGAAGTACGTCACATAGTTGTATACAAGAGTGTGGTAAGACGGCACATGGTTGTATACAGATGTGTGGAATTACGTCACATGGTTGTATACAAGAGTGTAGTAAGACGGCACATGGTTGTATATAAGAGTGTGGTAAGACGACACATGGTTGTATACAAGAGTTTGATAATACATCAGGTGGTTGTACACAAGAGTGTGGTAAAAGGTCAAATTGTTGTTCACAAGAGTGGGGTAAGACGGCACATGGTTGTATACAGATGTGTGGAAGTACGTCACATGGTTGTATACAAGAGTGTGGTAAGACGGCACATGGTTGTATACAGATGTGTGGAAGTACGTCACATGGTTGTATACAAGAGTGTAGTAAGACGGCACATGGTTGTATACAAGAGTGTAGTAAGACGGCACATGGTTGTACATGTATACAGATGTGTGGAAGTAAGTCACATGGTTGTTTACAAGAGTGTAGTAAGACGGCACATGGTTGTATACAAGAGTTTGATAATACATCAGGTGGTTGTACACAAGAGTGTGGTAAAAGGTCAAATTGTTGTACACAAGAGTGGGGTAAGACGGCACATGGTTGTATACAGATGTGTGGAAGTACGTCACATGGTTGTATACAAGAGTGTGGTAAGACGGCACATGGTTGTATACAGATGTGTGGAAGTACGTCACATGGTTGTATACAAGAGTGTAGTAAGACGGCACATGGTTGTATACAAGAGTGTGGTAAGACGGCACATGGTTGTATACAGATGTGTGGAAGTAAGTCACATGGTTGTATACAAGAGTGTAGTAAGACGGCACATGGTTGTATACAGATGTGTGGAATTACGTCACATGGTTGTATACAAGAGTGTAGTAAGACGGCACATGGTTGTATACAGATGTGTGGAAGCACGTCACATGGTTGTATACAAGAGTGTAGTAAGACGACACATGGTTGTATATAAGAGTGTGGTAAGACGGCACATGGTTGTATACAAGAGTTTGATAATACATCAGGTGGTTGTACACAAGAGTGTGGTAAAAGGTCAAGTGGTTGTACACAAGAGTGGGGTAAAACGTCAGGTGGTTGTATACATGAGTGGGCTAAACATCAAGTGGTTGTATAGAAGAAAGCGGTAGTACGTCATGTAGCTGTATAAAAGAATGTGATAATATGGCATATACTTGTATACACGAAGTGGTAATACATGTTCGTCATATGATTACATACGGGAGCGTTGTAATGCTCTTTCAGATTGATACAAGGCTGTAGATACATGTTGTTAAATATCACGTTTTATGATTGTTTTACAACATGGGGATACAACATCACTGTGATGTTATATTCAAGGATGTGGTCGCATGCCATATGACCGTATGCATTACAGTATGTTGTATATATGGTCATAGGTTTGTACACGGCGATGAAGCACATACGGCTGTTTCGTACAAGAAAATGTAAAATTTGGCCATACAATTGTCGAAATACTATAGATGAATGTACATCGTGTTGATGATTGCATATGTCATATGGTTATTGGTACCGTGTAATGTCATTGTGTGCATTAGTAATTCTTATAAAAATGTGCATAATTTATATGTTCCAAATATACATCTTAAAACATGATCAAAGATGCTCCAGTATTACTCCGGTCAGTGGATCAGTTGGCACTCGAGTAGTGTGCCATTACGTCATATACAAGAAAAAAGGTTATCTATCATAGGGAATGATACAAGAGGGAAGGTAATATGTCATAGGGTATTATAAATGAATTAAGGTAGAATGTCATAGGGTGATATTCAAGGGAGGTAATATGTCATGGGGTAGTATACAAGAAGAAAGATATGTCATAGGGTAGTATACAAGAATGAAGGTAATATGTCATAGGGTAGTATAGAAGAAGGAAGGTAATATGTCATAGGGTAGTATACAAGAATGAAGGTAATATGTCATAGGGTAGTATAGAAGAAGGAAGGTAATATGTCATAGGGTAGTATACAAGAATGAAGGTAATATGTCATAGGGTAGTATACAAGAAGGAAGGTAATATGTCATAGGGTAGTATACAAGAAGGAAGGTAATATGTTGTAGGGTAGTATACAAGAAGGAAGGTAATGCGTCATAGGGTAGTATAGAAGAAGGAAGGTAATATGTCATAGGGTAGTATACAAGAATTAAGGTAATATGTCATAGGGTAGTATACAAGAAGGAAGGTAATATGTTGTAGGATAGTATTTCTGATGTATGTTACCCCATGTGATATGAAATAAGGATTGAGCGAGTTAAAATTAAAGCCGCATCAGAATTATTTCAGCCATATAGTGATGTACAAAAGAGAAGGTAATATTTCATATGGTAGTATACAAGAAGGATGGTAACATGTCATGGGGTACAGGAAGGAAGGTTACATATCATAGGGTAGTATAAAAGAAGGTAGGTAATATGTCATGGGTAGTATACAAGAAAGAAGGTAATATATTATAGGGTATTATAGAAGAATGAAGGTAGTATGTCATAGGGTATTATAAAAGAAGGAAGGTAATATGTCAGAGGGTATTATAGAAGAATGAAGGTATTATGTTATAGGGTATTATAGAAGAATGAAGTTAAAATATCTAAGGGTACAAAAGGGAAGGTAATATGTCATGGGGTAGAATAAAAGAAGGAAGTAATATGTCATAGGGTAGTATAAAAGAAGGAAGGTAATATGTCATTAGGTACAAGAAAGAAGGTTATATGGCATGGGGTAGTATATAATATGTCAGCTAATAAGAAGGAAGACACTATATCATAGGGTATTATACAAGAAGGGAGGTAGTATGTCATTGGGTACAAGAAAGAAGGTTATATGTCAGGGGTTGGAGTATGGGAACTCAGCGCCGGAGTGAAACCCACCTTCCGCCACTCCACCAATGTTGATTTGAGTGATGGGACCCTTGTCACAGCCTGGTTGCGTCATTCCGCCATTAGGAAAGTAGTCCACGTGTCCACACGCCTGCCGCATCCCATAACCTTCAAGAGAAACACTAATAACTCCCACCAGCTACACAACAGTCTGTATTCACTCACCTTGGCATTTCATTATCCTAAATCGCCGTGGGTAGATCCAAAATTGCTGATGCAACGTTAAGCAATAATCACTCACTCATTCACTATCTCAAAAATTCACATGGGACCATAGAATCATGAGTCGATTAAAGTAATGGCACTTTGAGTCTTTGCCAAGGTGTGTATCAACTTTTATAGACGATCGTCGACAGATTTCACATAAACACATGAGGATGCACCAATTTATAACCAATACCTTTCTGAATAATTATTTACGCTACAGCACAAATTTGATGATAAAATAAACCTACCCATATAGAAAGTGCTAGGGAATGTTACAGCGCAAGACAATATCTCTCACGGTCTTCTGGATTACACTGCAACCAAGGCAGTCAGTGTATCAATATGAAGAAACCAGTCAGTGTGTCAAGATGAGGGAACTATTCAATGTATCAAGATGAGTGAACGAGTCACTGTATCAAGATGAGTGAACGAGTCACTGTATCAAGATGAGGGATCGAGTCACCGTATGAAGATGAGGGAACGAGTCACTGTATCAAGATGAGGGAACTATTCACCGTATCACGATGAGGGAACGAGTCACTGTATCAAGATGAAGGAAGTAGTGAATGTATCAAGATGAGGGAACAAGTCACTGTATCAAGATGAGGGAACAAGTCATTGTATCAAGATGAGGGAACAAGTCAATGTATCAAGATGAGGGAACAAGTCACTGTGTCAAGATAAAGGAACTAGTGAATGTATCAAGATAAGGGATCGAGTCACTCTATCAAGATGAGGGAACAAGTCACTGTATCAAGATGAAGGAACTAGTGAATGTATCAAGATGAAAGAACTAGTGAATGTGTTAAGATGAAGGAACTAGTGAATGTATCAAGATGAGGGAACGAGTCACTGTATCAAGATGAGGGAACAAGTCACTGCATCACGATGAGGGAACAAGTCACTGTATCAAGTTGAGGGAACAAGTCATTGTATCAAGATGAGGGAACAAGTCAATGTATCAAGATGAGGGAGCGAGTCATTGTATGAAGATGAAAGAACCAGTCACCGTATATTGTTTCACTTTGAGCTTTCCGGCCACATCAAACTGACACGCCGTGATATAACTAGAAGATTGTTCAAAGCGGCATTAAACCCAACGTACTCACTACCTGTATTGAGTTGAAAGGTGAAAGGCGACAAGCCAGTCGTGGACATCCGTGTTGTCCCTTACCCAGTTTAAGAATCGATTCGCCGTCAGTGTGTATGATGTCCACAAACAGAGCATCAGTCGGATCGAGCCTCACTTTGATGTCTGTGTTCTGGTAGTACGGATCAGCTGGGTCCAATCCTGTCAACAGAGTGACATCAAAGTTCTTCATGTGAAGAGCACATCAGCTGCTTGGAGACACTAAAAGTTTTAGTTAATTATTAAATATTCTGAATAAAATAACATCAAGAGTTTGATTGACCCCGGAATTTTGGAAAAGACCATGCGGATTTTGACAGATCATGTAAACGTCCCATGGTGACAAAGGAGGAATTGCATGTAAAAGACTTCAAAGTGATTATTTACAAAAGTACAATCACGTGTTGAATAAATCTACCGACCTCCGCCATCACAACAGTGACGTCACAGTCTGACAGAGCATTGCCAGCGGAATCAGATTAACGACTCCTTTCTGCTTGCTGGTTCCCTATGGCCCCCAACTCGTGAAATGTTCCCCATTTTCCCCCGACAACAGGCAGCGTTGTGTGACATCGTCAAGACCGACAGAGACATCGTACCTGTAATTCTGCCCACGTACTGGATTCTCTCCCCTGCATAGCCTGCAACGTGGGCTCCCAGACTGTGACCGAGGATATGGAAGTCTTCAGGTTTTGCTCCTGCCTCAGTCTGCAATGATAAATGACTACTACAGAACTCGATGAAACAAACAACAAACAACGTCCCTGAAAGACCGATTCCTCCCGTCATGTAATCTGTTCTGAACGCTACAATAATACATAACGTTATGGGCCTGTGCATGTACTAAATGTAATCCATGTACATCTAACCCGTGAAGTTCTGGGGTAGAACAGGTCTCCAGCAACCCATGCTTGCCGTAAAAGGCTACTAACGGAATCGGGTGGTCAGGCTCGCTGACTTGGTTGATGCATGCCATCCATCCCAATTACGTGGATCGATGCTCACGATGTCAATCAACGCCGTCATATAGCTGGAATATTGCTGAGTGCGGCGTTAAACAACAAACAAACAAACAAACAAACAAACAAACATGTACATCTCTTTAAAGCCATGCTATAACTATTATGCTAGTGGTATGCTAGTGGTATGTGCTGATATACCATACTATATACTATGCTATAAACTATGCCATATACTATACCATACCATACCATACCATACCATACCATACCATACCATACCATACCATACCATACCATAACTCTAGTGAGGGTATATGTTACAGTATTATATGTACTACAATACTGTAACGCTAGCGAGGTGGTCATATATTGTATGTACGAGTAGACTGTAACGCCAGCGAGCTAAACATATAATATAAGTATATATGTAACTTTCTCCCACATTTTTACCCCGTCATACAGAAACGACAAAGTTCAACAAACACTTAAAACATGAAATAAGTGATTGATGCATTTGTGTAGCCCGTCTCCAAGACCCGAGAGATTAAATTTAGGAAGGAAATAACGTCATGAATTATTTGCAAGTCCAGTTTGCCTCAGCTCTGGGGACATTAAGCATTGTTTTGGGCTTCATTTGTATTATTTTTTTGTATTCTATAGATATATATTTTTTAAATGAGATAACAATTCTTCTGGGCCTAGTATATGGAGTCTGAAGACACATCCTACATAACAACATAACGGTTTGACATGAGACATGCCCATTCTTGTACTTAACACTAAACCCATTATTGGCACAAGCGCATTTATCATTGAAGTAATTGTTTTATTTGACCGTGACCCATTCCTAAAATGCCTTCCAAGCTGCCGGTTTCAGTCAAGGTCTTACATTGAACATAAAGCAGCATCTGGTGGCTCTAAGTTATTGCATTTCCTCCGGCGGACATAGCTTTTTAGACGACTGCTCGTGCCAGGGAATTTGATTTTGTGTAGACGATAACAGAAACGATTTCTATCTTGGATAGATTCTAAAATATTAAAGGAGCCTAAGCCTTAATTACTAAATTTCGTGAGTACATCCATCGATTGAATATTTTTTGTAGTTGCATTAGCCATTTTTTTACACCTGATTACGGGAAACTGCCAGTCTCGTACCATCTCGTGCATGAAACACGGTTAATTGTCTTGAAAAATTGATACATGCTTGGCCCTACTAAAAACATGTTTGACATCGCTCAGCAATTGCTCCATAGTCATAAAAGGGTTTAAAATGCGTCATCGTAGGATTCTGACGTCCAGTAAATATTTTATGACATACGTGATTGCTTTTTAGTGATACTATCTTTGTTGTCGCCAGATTGCAGGTGGATTAAAAATTCCTAATAAAGGTGAAAGATGTTAAGCTGAAATAATTAAAAAACGTCGTGGGATCCATTTTATGGTTTCAACTTCAATTAAGTTATAGTAGGTGGACACTTCTTTGATTTCTGAACGTTATTCCAGGAGAACTAATGCCTGTTCTACAAAAGTCATTAACAGTCATTACATTAAGGAAGATAATTTATGGATGTCAACTTTCTATATTATGAGGAACACAACGTTTCGGAGTACATGCTTATGGGGTTGGTGGTGGTGGTGTGTGGAGGGACATGGTGGGAGAGGGGGGAAGTACTGGTGGTAATGGTGATGTTAAATATCAAAGTCAGTTTGTAAATATAAATAATAAGATCTCGCGAGTGCGAGACTTCATTCCATATGGCGGCGCCCATCGACGGATCGCTGGTGTTTGGGAAGGTGGAGGGGATTTGGAATTTGGAAGATGAAGATAGGCTACGGTTCGGACCTGGACAAAGGAAATATCGGATTAGTAGGGAGTCGGGAAGAGCTGAGATGTTACTAGCAGGAGAGGAATGTTAACTCACTTTGAGGTATGTAATCAGTTGAGCAATGATCGCCCCTACAATCCTGGTGTTGGCTGTGGCCTGGGTGTACGGGGGAGCCGAGCCGCCGCCCCAGTCGATGATGATGACGTTGTAGTCGTTGTTTTTCAGAAACTCGTCCTTCATTGTCTAGATAAAAAGAACAAACTTCACAAAGCCTCTGGTTAGATTTAGATTGGTGGAATCACTCGTCGGTCCCTCATACACCTTTCACCCTTCCTGTGTTTTGCCCCACAACAATATGACACCAATGTGACGACGGCCTGTCAATAAGTACGTATGGGCCAGTAGTTGATCCACGGCGCCGGTACGATGACACTCCCAAAACCAAGCAGCAGAGTCTACCACTGTGCCAGAGAGCAGAATTTGGTAATTGTCCTAACTGAACAAGACTGACCCTCATATCCAAGAATGTATGGAAATAATTAAATTATATGTACATGATTGTGTCATACTGCAACTACGCATACACCATTTACACACAAAAAAACACACACACACAAAAAAACAACACACAAAACCCCCCCAAAAAACAACAAAAAAAACCAAAAAAACCAAACAACAAAACACACATCTGAGGCGTAACCACCGCATGGGTTATCTGTCACATTTCAGGCAACGCTCCGTGGCAAGGTAATCTTATGCTTCACTGTTTTTCTGTCTATCCAGCCTGTCATTTACACAGAGCCGATGTAAATGTTCTGCATTGACTTTCTTACGTGAAGCCATGGTTCCTTCCCCGTATCGATAAACCCGTGTGTGATCATCTTGGTAGGTTTCCCGGGGTCGAAGTGTGACGACGACACCGAGTGAGCACTGCCGGCAGACAGGTACTGGGCCTTCACAGGGTTCAGCTTGGTGTACAGAAGGAACTGGACGTGGATATGCAGAGGGGACTGTGGGAGGAAGTTGAGGGGTCGGTACAGGCTGAAGAATGGCGGGGCGGTGTCGAAACATCCCAGACCATCATAGCATACATTAGACCCTGAAACAATTGTGGTATCGATTATGGTTCCGTTCGTGATGTAAGTCTTATATATGGTGCTTGTTTGTTTATTATTTGTTTGTGTGTTGTTTAACGCCACACTCAGTAATATTCCAGCTATGGGGCGCCGGTGTGTCAATAATAGAGTTGGACCAGACAATCCAGTGATTGACATCACGAGCATCAATCCACGCAATTTTGATACGATGACATGCATCAACCAAGTCAGCGAGTCTGACCACCTGATCCCGTTAGTCGCCCCTTGGGACAAGCATAGTCGCCTATTACGGCAAGCATGGGTTGCTGAAGACCTATTCTGCCCCGGATCTCAGGTATAGACGGAGCACATGTGTCACGAAGAAATATGTATGTGCGTTGATGTCAATCTTAAGGAAGACGAATAGAGTGCTACTGAAGTGTGACACACTGACCTCTTAGTGACTTGCCGGTCGGCTACTCACTGATAAACTGGCCAGTAGGTTTGGTACTGACTGATACGCTAGTCACTGACAAACATACTGGTAGGTTTGTCACTGACAAACATTTTCCTAGGCTGGTCATTGACAAACATATTCGCAGACTGGCCATTGACAAACATATTCATAGGCTAGTCAGTGACAAACATTCTTTTCGGCTAGTCACTGACAAACATACTAGTAGGCTGGTCACTGACAAACATACTAGTAGGCTAGTCACTGACAAACATACTGGTAGGCTGGTCACTGACAAAGATACTGTCAGGCTATTCGCAGACACGCATATCGACGGGTAAGTCACTGGAAAACATATTGATATTCATCGACCAACTGACTGGTAGGCTAGTTACTGACAAAAACTCTAGTAGGCTAGTTACTGACCAGCTGACTGGTAGACTAGTCATTGCCCAACTTACCGGTAGGTGACAAAGCACCTGGCTAGCAGGCTAGTCACGGAACAACTTACTGGTAGGCTAGTCATTGCCCAATTGGTCGGTAGGTGACAAAGCAATCGACTAGCAGGCTAGTCACGGAACAACTTACTGGTAGACTAGTTATTGCCAAACTTACCGGAGGTGACAAAGCACCTGGCTAGCAGGCTAGTCACGGAACAACTTACTGGTAGACTAGTCATTGCCCAACTTACCGGAGGTGACAAAGCACCTGGCTAGCAGGCTAGTCACGGAACAACTTACTGGTAGGCTGGGCATTGCCCACTGACAGGTAGACTAGTCACTACCGAATTGTATTACTCTCAGTACTTAAACGATTAATCTGTTGGCATTTCTTTGGATTTATATTTCTTCAAGATTTGACGAGCGAATGACTAAGGATCATAATACACGCCATGGTCAGTAATTAACGAAGTGATCGTACTCTTTCAGATGGTTTCGACGTGAGATACATTATAATCAGCTCTAACGAATCTGTCAATCAGTATGATGCTCCTGACATGTGTTATTAACACCAACAGTAAAGTTAATCAAAAGCACATGGGATACAGCCAAGTTCGTAATATCCTATAATGTGTTATATTTTGAGTTATAACATTCACACAGTACTTTAAATTTGTGTCATTTTCTTTTGCGTTTCTATCCAAGGTCACATATCACTATATTTTACACATGTGGTGTACATGTATTCATCTCTGAACACATTGTATATGTGCCATATACAATCTTGTTGAGATGGATTCGTCTCATCCATCTCAGGACACTTAAGTTGCATCTGCACATGTCTCTCACACCGACGTCTACAGCTGGTGAGTTGGCTTCATATTATGTCGCGCCAGCTGGACCAAGAATGGCATCTTCCGAGACAAGGGAGTTAATCGACTTTAAGAGTCCAGTTTTCTCCTATGATATTCTGCCTCTCACATCACTTTCATTTGCCGAACAAAATGGCGGCGGCCAGTGCATCAAATCACTTAAGCATCTTGATTAAAAACATGAAAAGATTTGGAAAATATCTGTCAACGCCCAGTTGACGATACACATGCCTTGCAAATCCTGCAATCAAACGAATTCGACACGGCAGTTGCCATGTCGTTCATGAACCGGATGTTGATTTCGTTACGGGATTTTGATTGGACTATGCATAGACTCGTTAGTCAAGCCAAAATATAGAGTCATAATTCCGGCCTATTTCGGCCATGGTGGAAACTGGACTTTCAAAGTCAGTTAACTCCCATGCCTTGGAAAGATTGTAGAAGGGAAGCCCACAGCTACTCAGACGTTTACCACTTACACGTTAGACCAAAAAGAGCATGGATGGGGTGCATCAAACCATGAATAATAATTCGAAATCTGATCATAGACTGGATGCAACTTTGTATAGCGAATTGGGGCGCCTTAGGCTACTGGCATACCTGTGCCCCCGACAATCTACACGTTCATTGCTGTGTAACCAACCATGATAGAATGTTGTTTCATGCCATTGGCAGCAATATTCCAGCTACACCACTGCAGGTAGTAAATAACCCCCCTGGACAGGCAAGCAGTGTTTGGCAGTGGTAAGGAATGATCAACACCGTCGGGATACCGTGTCAGGAAGGTCACATATCCAATCACCTAAGTCGACTCTTACGACAAGCATAGGATCTTGGGACCTTTGCGGATTTTCCCAGGGGTATTGTTCATGACAAGAGGGACTCTCCTCTTCCAGCGGTGGAGAACCTCGCCAGCATTCTACACAGAGACTCCAACATGCGGATCAGACGCGCCTTGTAATATGGAATTATCAATACGGTAATGTTTCCATATTGTGTTCTTCCATAAAACACGACCTATAATTTGACAGTAATGACACTCAACATGTAATTTCGCTATTTTGTATTCGGTTCCTCATATGACATTGTTATTGGCCTTTTCCACTAAATTGCTGTACTCAGTTGGATTTAATTAGCGCCGGTCGCCGTAACGCCAATAAATATCGATAATCACCCTCTGAGTGGTCTTTAGCCTGGCGTTTGTGCAAGCGAGACCTGATTAAACAAACCCCAAATCTTCCCTCCGTGAACCGGCTGTTCTATTAGTCAGCGGAACGACGTGCTTGTGGCAAAATAAACACTAAGAATGGATGGGTTAACGATGTTTCTCAGGAAAAGTATTTCAAAGCTTTCTTAATGGGGAGAAGGTGTAAAAACTGTCAATTCCCTTTGGAGTGAAACCTTTCAGTGTTTTAACAACAGACCGAAGAGAAAGCGTTTTTCGTTGATATGTGAAAATAACCAGATGTAGGAATTCGAATGCAGATGATCACTCGTCAGATAGAGAGCTAATAAATATCGAAAACGAAATACGACTCGGCAATATGGATTTTGTTTGCTGTAACAAAAGGCATGTTTAATACAAGGATTTCTTCATTGGCATTTGAATTTAATAAAAGAAATGATCTTTAAAATCAAATAATATTTTGAAGGATTAATATGTTTCCCAGCAGGCTCCCAAACAAGTAGATCGAAATTTGAAATTTCATGTTGTAATGACGAAATAGTCCCTTTGACAATACGGGCCCGTTATGCAAGAAAGAACATAAAATATTTGTGATTGTGAAATTGTAAAATGTTTTCAGTGAATCGCATATCAAGCAGCTCGGGTATGTAACAAAAACTGCTTTGCTATCCAGTATTCACAACATATGCGACATATTATAAATGCATCACTCTTTCAAATGCCTCTAAAGGTTGACCTTAAACACAGAAACGACATCGCAGGTCGTAGAACTGTTTTAGAGGCTGTACGGCACTTACGCTTCTGGGACTCTGCAGCTGTGGGCGTGGCTACCGCCAACAGAGCCCACTGGACCAGCACGTGCAACATGGGTGACAGACCAGAGTTAGCTGGGTGTAAGAAAGAGTAACAGAATTCGGGAGCGGCTGATAAGACTCACGGTCGCGACCACGTTGAACTACAGAGTAAGAGATAAGTTTACATGGCGTCGAATGGAACAAATTGGTAATCTTGTCGTGCGCAAAGGTCACAACAAAATGAATACACTAAAAGAATGATATTTTGGAATGAAAGCCATATTTCTTTTTGTTCCATAAAAAATGTATTGATATATTGTTTACTAAAGAAGGTTTGATAGATAATAACGAAATCAAAACATTTTGCTAAAAAAAGGTTGAATATGTAATACAGAAATTGAACAAAATTTCTTATTATTATCTTATACCATGTGTGCAGTTAGAGCGCCATCTGAACACAGAGTCACTAGCTACACCCTACCAGTCATATCTCCACCAATTCCAAGACACAATCGTCAGATTAACTGCCCCAAGCCTACAAACGAATACATCCCCACACGGGTTTCATTCAATGTGAAATCTTCTGTTGGCATTATTTTTTTCGAAATCCTACACTGCAGCGCCAATCTCTATAGTGTTGCAATACCTCTCTTATTTTGCTCAGTTTTAATGAGAACATTTCCAACTTAATAAGGTTCGATTTGTTTGTCAAAATATGAGTTATATTATGCGAACAATCGTTTACTGGCACATCTCCCTCCTTTTTATCTTTAAGGCTTCTCATCGTGAAACATAAACACCATCAATGGGTCGAGATTCATTGGTGCAGACAGGAGTTATGGAGAAAGTGATGGGCATTGGGGCATAAAATAACAGAAGCACACGACAGCAACTCCGCTTCTCTCTCCATCTCCCCTCCCTGAAATACACACGTAATCATTAACGGAGATCCGGAAGTGGGAGCCCCGGGAAAAGCTATAAATAGCGCTGACGTTTTGTTCGCGTGGATAGTAACGATGTCTCACTAAAAAATACGGTGTAAAACAAAAACAATCGAGCTGGTTGAATAAGAAACTTAACTGTGTCATTAAATACGAATATAATACAGACCAGATAAACTAAAGAACACATTGCTACCTTTCGGAAAAAGAAGCGAAATATAAGTTGTCATTGCCTGCCGTTAATAGCTGTGAATAAAAGCGACGCAACCCTTTTCCATAATCATAAGAAATCCTCGCTAAAAGCAGAGTCAATTGTACGATTCTGACTTAGTAAGCGAGTGAGCTGGGTTTAACGCCGCTTTTAACAGTATTCCAGTTATATCACGACGTGTCAGCTTAATGTGGGAGGAAAGCCCGAAGTGATGCAGGTCTCAGCCGTTTACCACTTGTGTGAAGCCGACGAGTACGGGTATGGTGCTGACAAACCTAGAAACATAATCGGAGCGAACCGGGATTCGAACCCACAATCATAGGTTTCTGGCGTGCCCAAGGGACGCAACTCTGCACAGCGAATCGCGACGTCACTGGGTGAGTATATATAGGAATGGGGGAACACCTGGCATTGTCATTATTTCCGATCATCACTCACAAAGGTACGTTTTTTTCGTCCATATTTTTTAAATTTCTGATTAGAACAGAGGGATAAAGAAAGAAACAATTACACATTTATGCACGAAGAACATTCTCGATTTTATAGGCAAAGTTTGACTATCGACATTTTGATTGATACTACTTGAATTGCCAACAATATGGCGTCAGTCTCCATGTAACTGTAGTAATATGTTTCGAAATCATTCTCCCTCATTTATGACGTGCTGTGTGTGCGTGCCAAAATAATAGAACATGACCACTATGTTCATTAATACATGCAGTTCAGCTGCTTCAATCATTTATTCATTTGTCTTTAATTATTTTCTTATTCGTTTCATTCTCAGAAGCATATCAAAAGCATTGACAAGATTAATATGAAAGTACCAGATGTACAGAATAATAATTAAAGCAGGGGCAATATACGGATATGAATTTCTCTCTCTCTCTCTCTCTCTCTCTCTCTCTCTCTCTCTCTCTCTCTCACACACACACACACACACACACACACACACACGCGTAATTTAACAATTGTAGGGAGACATTTGAATTAAAATATACAGTTTTTGTAAAGTAGCAGTGTAACATTTACGA
Source organism: Haliotis rufescens (assembly GCF_023055435.1). Classification (NCBI taxonomy): domain Eukaryota; kingdom Metazoa; phylum Mollusca; class Gastropoda; order Lepetellida; family Haliotidae; genus Haliotis; species Haliotis rufescens. Next base: position 51,059,361 of record NW_025963890.1, read on the forward strand.
TTGAAATAACAAATGTATTAATACATGCAAGAGTTCAATTTGGGTTCGATCAATTGGATAAACATTTGTTCTTTTTCCAGTCTCTGATGCTTGTTACTGGTATACAATTTATAAAACGGATAACATTCATTCATTAGTGAATTGCTACCACATGCCAAGACTGACAAGAAATCAGCAACAACAAGCCCTTGGACGATTGCAAGCTGGACAAACCGCCCGGCAAGTAGCCAATGCATTTCAAGTCCACATAAGGACCATATACAGGCTCCAGCAACGTAGCACTACAGATGACCGAACACGTAGTGGAAGACCAAGGGTCACCACCCAATGTCAGGATCGTCAGATTGTGCGACAGCATCTTCAAGATCGCCTTGTTACTGCTGCGGAAACTGCTTGACAGACCATGGGGACATACCAGCGACATATTAATGCGGACACCGTGCGTCGACGATTGACAAGCAGACACCTCCACTGTAACAGGCCACACAGACGACCCATTCTGACACCACGTCATCGCCTTACCGTCTTCAGTGTGCAACACAGCACCAGTATTGGCGCCACCAGCAGTGGAGAAGCGTCCTCTTCTCAGACGAGAGCAGAGCGACGCCGTTGGGAACGTTATTCGGATGCTTGTGTTGTTGAGGGAGACTCGTGGGGTGGTCCGAGCATCATGGTGTGGGGTGGAATTGGTCTTGCACAGAGGGTCACTGTCACTGCAAGCTCGGTACATTGATCAAGTCTTGAGACCACACTCCCTACCTCATTTGGCACGTCGCCACAACCACGAGTTTCAGCATGATAACGCCCGTGCCCACACTGTGAGAGCAACAAGAGACTTCCTCCAGCAGAATGGCATCAGAACCATGCAGTGGCATGCCCTCAGTCCCGATTTAAATCCCATTGAGCACCTGTGGGACGAGATTCAAAGACGGCTGAATGACGTCCGACCAAGGCCGACAACTGCAGCTGAACTGCATCAGGCGTTCCTCAGAGTGTGGGCTCAGGTGCCTATGGCTTTCATCAACCGCCTCATCCATTCCATGTATCGACGTTGCACGGCAGTCATCAGTGCACATGGCGGACACTCGAGATACTGTCCTGTGATGTCATTTTCGCAGAGACTAGTGTTGTGTTTCACTTTAAGAACATTTGACACTTAAATTTCAACCTTGGTGATCAGTTTTGCCCAGTTTCATCTTTTTAATATGTTTGGGCAATTAAGGTTTCTCATATATCTATCCACGGTGACGTTTCTTTTGCGGTTCAGTATATATACTATATATCAGTACAATTGCATGAGGAACGAATGATACAACGAGTGTTCTACTTCATATCGCCTGTTCAGAAATGCAATGTCCCACCGAATATATAATTAAGAAGAACCGTCAATACCTTGACACTTCAATCATTCCAAGAAGCCGTCCAGTCATGTCAAGTGAAGATGGAAGCCATTCTCTGTCATTTCTGAACCTAGTTGTACAATTATTTAATCCATCTCGGGTCTAAGTTTTCTTAATAAATCGTTATTTAAATGTCTTGTGGATATCGCGTACACCAAGGGATGTTATGTATCAGGTAGTATGACTAGTAGCATTCGTGAACTCAGTGAATATACAACGTGAGCGTCAGAGAATAAGGGTAAATAAGTGCAACAAAAACTTTTCCATAGCTATAAGAAATCTCTGCTGAAAGAACGTCCTGTCCTACGGGTATCGCCCGCCAGTCACATTTTGCAGAAAAAATGATAAGCGTTTGTTGCCTGGCGCCGCACAGCAATAGCCATCCAATCCATTACCTGAACCGTTCTCAGTGGCATCATCCGTCGTAACGTATCATTGGTTTGCTGTAATATACCTTCAATAGAAACGTTCTCAACAGTACTCGATAGGATAACGTTTGGCCTTCCACTATATTTATGACAACTAATTTTGCTCTGTTTATACTCGACTATTCGTATAATCCGATTTAGTAGTACCCATGTTAGGCTGTGTAATTATTACTTATATCACTTCGACCCGACACGACAAAAGTCCCTTGATGATAGTTCTACAAATCTGACAAGACGAAGCTGAAACACTTTCAAAGTCAAACCGTAGAGAACGAGTATGTGAACACTAGAGGGCATTGTCGTTTTAATAACGTATAACTGATTCCACAAATGAAAAACAACTGCAAATAAACTAAAAGCTACGTCCCTGTCTAACAGAAACAGTTGTGCTCGAGGCATGAGTTGTATCTTATTCTACTTTTCTTGAACACTCTGTCATTTCGATGATAGCGTTAAATGCTTCAACATAAAAAGCTGCAGTTCATCAACGAGACCACAACCGTTGCGATGGCTTATTGAATTCTAGAAATTCCTCTGAAGTATTCTCTGAATTATTTCTAATTAATGAGGTTTATCTGAAACCTTGTGGTGGGGCCGATTTCTTGTTTTCTTTTCAGTTACTTGATTGAAACACTGGCCAAGTCTCTGTGAGCAGTTGTCGCGTGGTATGTATCAAACCAGGTTCATTTAAAGAATAGGTTCGTTATGATGCCACAACGTGCAATTTCAAAAAGTCACATGGGGGTTCAGCCTTTTCTAATTACATAATAACACCTATGACGTTGTGATGAGCTGTTTTCACGTGATGCTTTTCTTAGCTGAAGGACTTGAAGAAGCTTCGCTACCATGTCACGACATATGTGTCAATTCAGTCACAACGTGATCTCAAGATAGGTCACATGAGACTCCATTAAGACAGTCTTAACGTAGTATATCCGGACGTTGTCACTCGGGATTCTCAACGTGTGTTTATAAAAAAATTAAAATGATTATCAGGTGTCTGGATGATGAGTAGAGCCGAAATGAAAGCACTTTCAACAGAAACTGTTGACACGAAAGATTTAGTAGCAAGAAAGTCATAAATTTCTATTTTATATTCCGACACCTTCTAACAGTTGTGCTTTCTATGAGTTTGTTAAAGAGTGATGGTTAAAATAAGTTTGATAACATTCCTGTGAATTAAGCCAACAAATAGAGCGTTTGTCAGGGGATGAGTGAGTCAATCTTTGTTTGATGTTGATTTTAAAAGTGTTTCCGTTCTTAAAGGCATCCTTTTGAGAAAACCAAAAGTGAAATGTGTCGTAGGCACTTTGATGAAACCCTCAAATTTGTATCTTGTTTTTCTGCTGTTAGTATGTTTCAATGATGATTGGTTGTATAAGTAATATCTCTGGCATGTACAGTTTACAGATACGGCAATGAATCACAAATAGCAGTGATTTATCCATCCTTCGCGGAATGGCCATTGCAATCGCTATTGGCCAAGGTCATAGTCTTATATATCACAGACATGCTCTGAATGTGTAAATGTTCAACCTGAGCTGAAGGACCATTTGATCACAACTAAAATGTTATATGCAGGTCAGTGCACTGTCCATATTGCAATAATGTATTGTAGCGTGGCCACATAGTAAACACTGTGCACTGTTCATAATGCCATTATAAACCTAAATCTTAAAACATTTGTCTTTGTTTTTCAATCACACTGTGTTTGGAAAGCGAATGAAGCACTTTCAATCTTCTCAAATTGGGAAAGAAATACATCTTCTAGGGCCACAATCTGCGTGTTGCCAAGAGGAGACGGAGTAGGAAAAGAAATCCCATAAAGTATTATACGTGCTTGAATTTAATATCACGACCATTTCCTCCAAATTATTTCCATTTCCCGATTGCCGCTGTTGACGATATATGAAAAAACTTTGATGCCTCCAACGTTTCTATCCAGCAGATAATAGGCTAAGCATTCCCGAGGCGGAGATATTCGCTTGCTCACTCAAACATTCATCCCTATCATCTTCTAGTATTAACCTATATACTTAATGTGTTCGTCTCAAATTACACTGTGGAGAAATAGCAAATGATGAAAGTCTTTAGACACTAGATATTTTAGTGATGTATGATAATGATGGGTTCCCCTAGACATATCCTATAGGTGTTATTGAATGGTTGATTCTTGCAGTGACAAGCGCTTTCTAATAAAGAAAATGAATATAGGAATAAGCTTTAATTCAATAGCGACTCTTCTGGGCACTCAATTCAGGTTAGAATCAAATGTGACGATTTAATTCCAGAAGCAGGTTACTTTATTGTCCTGGTGGGGTTTGCGGTATTTCTACAGTTGGAGCTGTTTCTGTAAGTGTCTGTAATAAAAGCATGTGAATGGGAGTGAGTGAGTGAGTTAGTGATTTTACATCGCATTGGAAATATTTTAGCCACATAGTGATGGTAAAATAATTATAATTGTTTTAGACATATTTACAAACAAACATCTCTCGACGAAGGACAGTAAAACAACAAGATGATCACAGTGTTGTGTTTGAAACTGACCATAAAAAGGCATCACTATAACGTGCCACAGATCGCCAGCAACCAAAGTTGCTAGGACCGTCATACCAGGGACCATGGGAACCTACGGTACCTCTGCTACCCGCATGGCACCCCAGCAGAATTTACACCATCCCTTTGGTCGCTGGCGACAGCTATGCAAGACGTTTAGCCATTAAATCAAAATTATATATCTACTTCGCATAAAATACTCGTATTCAAAAGCTATTTTGAATGACGTTGAACTTACATACCCTCTTATTGGGACAACTATTTTATACTGCTTCAACCCCGAGGGAATAGCAACTTACAATCTTAGTTACCCTATTTGGCCCTTTCAATTTATAAATTAAAGATGAATCTTTATCCAACGAATCGACATTTTTCAAATATGGAAAGGACATTTTTAATAAGATCACTTATTGACGTGGTCATGGAAAATTGAACAAAGTTAAGCAGGCCATATTTGACTGAAATGCACAAATCTGTTAATAAGGGTGGCGTAAATATTTTGCGAGATACAGCACTTCACGGATATATACATTGCTTACCCTGGTGAATGGATCAAAATTTCATTCTCGTCTCACGGAGGAGTATACATCTCTCAAGCTGCCTGCCAATCGGTAAACAAGAAATACTCAAGCGCTAGAATGTTTTTTATTCACATTACAATTTGTATACACTTTCGAACAAAGTCAAAGTCGAGCAGGGTCGAATCTCAAGAAACTCCCAGGAGTCAAGCGTACCATCTTCACCGTTTTTTTGCATGACGCGCCCGTGGATCGAACTACCGACATTCCTTTCTCCACTGCTACATATAAAGGACAACATACATTGTACGATTACGACCTTATCATTATATGAGCGTGTGTTTATGAATCACTATCAAATAGTGATGATACCTGTTGCTAGCAAAAAGGTGAGTGTATCCTGCCTCACCCATCACCCTGTGGCACCCATCACAAACACATGGAAAGGCAAGTCAATTGTTAACCTAAAAATACCCACGAAACATATGTTACATGCCAATTTAGGGAAGTGCATCGGACATCATTTTTGTCATTGATGGGTCAAATTTGGAAATGTCATCCACATGTTCACCATTAATCTTTTTGGAAGCTTTACTGAGGCCTTGAATGTAGTAACCTTGACCGAACAACATTTGAACAAGAGACGTTTGACTTTCTTTGAAATCTTCGTAGAAAAGACATGCTCGATTGAACTGGACATCATTTGAAAATGTCACTTCTTGTCTGCTATAAAACGTTTTGAAAGCTGAGAACAGATTTTTTTATGCTGTCAACCATTCGTTTACGTCGTTCAGACGTTCGACTACTTTACAGAGAACAGTTACATAAATGTAGTTATTGCTGACTAGGGAGGTAAAGCTACTCATTCTCTTTGCAAAAACATACAATGTTCACTGGTAATAATGCAATCAAACGAGAACGATTTTGTTTACTAGGTTACAACAAAATTAATTATTTGTTCTGCTGAGTTTGACAATGTACTTGTATTCAAAGAGATTATATATATTTTTGAAGTGAAACTCTTGATTGTGTTAAAAGTTGGAGATTATCAAAGATTTGATGTAGCTTATTATAAAATGTTGGTATTTCGTTCCTGAGCACCAGGAGAGATTTCCTTATGGAAGCTATTTTGGAAAAAAGTACATAAATATTAAATTTCTGAATCACCCCGAAAATATCATTTTGAAAATATTTGATCTTATGCTGCCTTGACAATTTTATTTATATTCTAAATGTGAAAAATATACATTGTTTGATATGTTTGGATATGTTTCCCGAATTCCCGTTAATATATTGAAAAACATGACACTTTCAGGGAGAAGCAGCTTTAGTTTGAGATTTGCCAAACTTTCTCAGCTGCGGGTAGGCAGAACAATTACAAGATGACTCAAGAGGTCAAATTGCCCGACTGTTTGAATCCCGGTCCTAAAGTCGATCACTCGCACCACCGGTGTCACTGACTAGAAGTCAACACTGTTCAATGTCCTGGATGTATCAACTGAGCCTATTTCCGATGATCAGTGTTTTGGAAAAGCGAAATCAGTGTGATCACCAAAGAAGTTAATAAAACTTTGAACGTCAACACAGCTGCCTTCAAAAGAAATGGTAAGGTCACAATGAACTCGTAGAAAGTGCAGAGATGGTGCCTTCAAGAGTTATTTATTGTTGGGAGCCGGATGTCTTCAGCGTACAAAGTTGGGTAGCCTGTGTGTTGGTTCGTCACGCTGAAGACCCCCTTACCGATTCTCATATAGTTATCCACGCGTATCCTTCCCTGCAAGAATATGACTACAATGTATGTATTGCCAAGGCGACGTACATCTATACTTACTTACTAACGCTGTGCTCACAGTCTTAGAGTCAGGTATCTCTATCCAATGAGAACAAATAAAAGACAAAGCAAATCAGTGACTAAGAACTAGTCATAGAGTCTAACCATCCGATGCCAAATTTAGTTAGCTCGAACAACAAACATGAAGTCCAAACATTGAAGTTCTACCATGGGGATGGAAAGGCCTCCAGTTTGACTTCAATTCTAATATAATATCCATACATCCATATGTTTGAAGTCAAAGCATCCTTTGTCATGAAATATCCAATATATTTTTTTCATGACAGTTTCCAAGAAAATTCTTAACTGACTGAGGCATTGATGATGGCGATTAATTGAATAAGAATAGTTCTTCGAGCCTCCATTATTCCAGCAACAAAAATTTGTCAGGCGGTAGTTTGTCAATATATTCGTACTTTCATTACTCTTTTGTCCCTCTGCAATGTTCATGAGTGTCAGTTCTTAATATAATTACTCCTATTGTGTTTGAACTGATATCTGTTCTTAGGACATACATTTGAACGTGAATCCCCAAGGAATATTGAAAAAAATCTCTTTGCAGAAATGGTTGCATATTTCATTTGGTAATCTAGGTTAATGTGAAAATGCTTAATGTGAGGGGAAATTTATGTTTGATAGGAGGCATTGAAGCCGTCATGCTTGACAAATATACTGATGTGTCCAAGAGTAGCCACGAGCTTCTGCAACCGTCCTGGCTACATAATAGCAGTACTTGGAGAATAACTAACGAGCCATGGGAAGTGCGGATTACCTGAATTAAGGCAGTAGAGTATAGCGTCAAAGCTATAGGGACATTCTTCATCGTATTTCCGCCACATGAAAAGAGTCCAAACAAAATGGAAGCGACTTATTCTTAAAAACCCACATTTACAAATCAGTGTAAATATACAATAATGACATTACGATTGTGCTTCGGCTGCCTCCTGTAGTCCCCGTCTCGTATAGAAATCCTTTGCCTTTCGAAAGGGACTTACAAAATTTATTTAAGATGAACAGATAATCCATAAAATTAGGAGTTTAAAGAAGCTTGTTTATAATTACATAAGCCATTGCCATTTAAAGAAAGAGAATTACTGCTACGGTTCTGTAGCTAACCTGGATATGGAGCCAACAGTCTGAAATGTAAACAAAGGGAGAGACCTAACATATGTTGCTGTAAGTATTGATATTCAAGTATGTGTTATCACAAGACAAACTAAACCCAAATACCTAATTTGATTACGTTTCAGTCTAAATAGGCCGAGTAACGGCCATGTATGTCCTTTTCATTTTGGCTGCCGTGCTGGCTATATTCGAAATCGGACTTGAACCTTGAGACCCATTCAGCTTTTGTAATTGTTGCGAACGATCATGTGATGTTTCTACTGCATTAGTCCTGCTGTTTCCGTGAAGATATCGTGCATTTTGAGGGAATTTAGGAGCATTTAGGAGGTGCTATGGTCAAATAGAGATAGAAATGTGAAAAAACGCGAGAAGGGAACATACGTATTTAGCCTCACTACTAACTTTCCAAATTTTGCACCAAATTTCAAAACACTTTGAAAGAAAAGGGCCGAGTAATGGCCATGGGAAAATCAACTGTCAGTATGGTCTAGGTACAAAGGTCAAATCAAGATAAAAATTTACATACCGCAGAGTATTTGTTGGGGGCCGCCTCCGTGGTCTAGTGGTAGAGTGTCCGCCCGGAGAGCGGAAGTTCCGGGGTTCGATCACCGGCCGCGTCATACCAAAAGACGTTAAAAGATGGTACTTGTTGTTACCCTGTCTGGCGCTCGACATTAAGGGGCTAAAACAAGGACTGGTCGGCCCGGAGTCAGTATACTGTGTCTGAGTGGGGTATTCATGTTAAACTGCGGCATGGTATTTCAGTGGGCTAGCACTATAAATCGGCACCAGTCCGGACAAGTACAAGCAGCCACACACACACACACACACACACACGTGCATGCACGTCGCTATATAAGTGCAATAATCTTGGATGCGGCGTTAAACCTCATTTCACCTCGCCAATTGTTCGGCCCCACCACTAACTACACATTTGCCAAATTTCATGACATACTGTGACATACGAAAAATGACCGAGTTATGGCCCAAAATAGTTTTGTTTTACTCAATATGCCCCCCGTGGCAGCCAAAGTCAAAATTGAACACGTTGGTGTGTCATAATGGATCGGAACAAGTATGTAAAATTTGGTTCATTTTTTTCTGAGGAGAAAAAGGCAATGTCACAAGTTCACTTTCAGTCAGGTGAGCTAATAATGTGTAATATCTCAGTTGTTGACATATTGACAGAGCATTTAATACCACTTTTAGAGAAATCCGCAGATTGTCCCTCTAACCACGCCTCTGTGGCAGCCTGTATGTCCTCGTCATCCTGGAAGCGTCTTCACGTAGGGCAGATTTCATTTCAACGCTCCGGTTCACAAGTCGAGAATTGCACAGGCCGCCAAATGTGAATGTGGATTCGAACAGTTAAATCACCCACCCTACAGCCCAGACGTAGCCCCCAGTGACTATTTCCTGTTCCGGCAAATGAAATCTACCCTACGTGGAAGACGCCTCCAGGATGACGAGGACATAAAAGCTGCCACAGAGGCATGGTTAGAGGGCCAATCTGAGGATTTCTATAAAAGTGGTATTAAAAGCTTGAAGGACAAATGGAACAAGTGTATAGAGGTGAATGGAGATTATATTCACAACTATAAGTGCAAAAGATATTCTGCGACTTGGTCTTATATTGAAGTTGCAAAACTTATTGAACGCCCCTCGTAATATTGGTGTTTCAGCTATTTGCTAAGGGTAGTGTCACATCTGAAAATCGTCGCTGAGTCGGTTTGTTTTGAAGTATTCAAGTTTAGCTGCACCTATATTCCTGGATGATGTTTCAGAAATTATTATCAAAAACATAAATCAGCATCATGAAAGGAAGTATCGGGAAATGCTTTTCAGTCTTTAAGTCTTGGTGGGCACAAGGAATAGAGCGGTGACATTTGAGATTTATTTTTATATCACATGTACTATATAAAAGAAACATTGATGTATTATGTGGGAAACGTAGGTGGGATTATGGTAAAATGCTCTTTTGAAGGTACAATCAATAAACCGACATGGTGCAACAACATTGGATCACTATGAACAAGTAGCTTCATCACGTAGCTACAGTAACGATCGTTGCAATGAGAATGAAATATTAACCTTTGACCAGGCGGTACACCACTGCCAAGATAGACATTATATATCTTCAAACTCCCATGACGCCAACTTTAATTATTTACTGTTATGGTATGAGATCATAAAATGACAGTAAGTACTCTCCTTTTTACCGTGTTCCATACCTAAAACGCCGCAAGACATACTAAACTCCGTACTCTATAAACAATGTGTTACGAGGTGTTTTACTTATGTCCTAGACCTTGACAAACGTTTGGAATTTATGTGCTGGTTCAAAGGCAATATCTCGATTGTAGTATAGGCTTCACATGTGACCGATGCTAAAAACTATTATACTGAAATAAACACATGAAGTAAAAGCTTCACATGTGACCGATGCTAAAAACTATTATACTGAAATAAACACATGAAGTAAAACCGTGTAAAAATGTGCCTTTACAGAATACTTATAATTACTTATGTGTGCATGACATACGGCTTGTTTTCCCAGTTTTATTGCACGAAGGTGGCAAAAATGCATCTTTTTATACGACGATACCTTAAGGACCCAAATACCCGACTCAACCTTATGTATTGAATACTATATTCCTGTCTATTAAAAGTGCATAACCTGATCTGACACAAGTCGCAATGTGTTTCGTGAATCAATAACAGTATGACATTGATATTAAACTCCAGGTTAATCCCTTGACGTCAATATTCACACTAGGACTGCTCTTTCAACCATCTAATATCCTTCGCATGAGTTAGCTCTGTTGTTCAGGTAATAAGGAACATGTGTGCTGTTCCTTGAATTACACAGACAAATAGTCAGTATCGTGGAACTATTCTCACAGAAAAAGGAACAAAATATGATCAGGCCTATCACACGTTCTACATTACTCAATATATACCAGTTATTCGGCACAGTGATCTACAGATACGTCCTCTTATGTCTTTTCATTTTCTCTTTCTCCAGGAATCCATAACATGTCCATAAACTAAAACAACAAAACATCCATCAGTTGAACTTTACTAAAATGTAATAAAATAGCATGTGTAACAATGATAAGATTCATTCTGTTGCCTTAATCCCCAGCTGTTTTTAAGAACCACGGCTAATGTGTTTACTGAGATAGAGATAATATCAGTTTTCAAGAGTTCAGTCAGGCTTGCCTCACTGATTAGTCGAATCCTATGCTTGTTGAATCCACAACCTGCTACTATTTCTGTTGCAGTGGCGGAGCTCGAGGCGATTACTTGAAGCGACAAGAAGTACGCTGCATGCAACCTCTTCACCACTAGCCATTTGCAGAATAAACACCAAGATGTTTTCTCTTGGCAAACAAGAAATCCCAAGAACAGAGAATATTTTAAGCAATATCTTTTAAAGATTCCCGCATCCTGCCCTTACACTTTCGTCTAATTGCAATGTATGTTTGTGAAACTTGTTCGCTAATATCTTTCAGCAATATCTCAGCTAAAGTAAAAATATTTGATGTGAGGAGATATTTATATGAGATAAGAGCTTCTGAAGACTTCATGCCTTAAAACTTTAGGATTGCGTTGAAGGAGCAGCGGACCACGGGTTCCATTAACTCTCCCATACGCCGAATTGTCAGTTACTTCTTAATAAGAGATTTGAAATCAATAAACAAATATTTTCAAGAAAACAGTAGTTTAAAAACATTGAGTGATTGAGGTTTGCTTTTAGCTGAGGTCAGCAATATTGTAGCTATATCACTTAAGTGTGCAGCAATATTCTTGCTATATTACAAAGGTCTGTAAATAATCGACTGTGGACTAAGGGCAACGGTCCGCGCAATACGTTACGATGGTGCCAAATCATTGTATACTCAAACATTGACCAAATATACCTCCGTGAATGGAACATTGAGGCGTGTGGGTTTTCAGTGATTTTCAGTGGTCCATTCATGTAACTTCCACAGCTCGTATTTGCCCTTTACGCCTTTACGTCTTGTCACAAGCAAAACAAACAAACCACATTTACAGTTTGTAATGTTCAAAACTTCTGACACATATCACCATTTCCGGTCCAGATGAGGGGTTTCATCTCATTAAATACTATTCAGTTAGACCTATAGCCATGAATTGTGCACTAGGAATCAATGTTAACAGGCTAACCAATTGGCATACAAACTAGCTAGAAACGTGAATTCGGCCTCAACGTCTCAAAATGACACACAGATCTACAACATGGAAACTTGCAGTTGCCATCCTCCATTCGGGATGACGGAGACCTACAACTTAACCATATCAGCTTGGTCTCAAATATCAGGATAATGGATATATTTCATCATCCTGGCAACCCACCCAAGGATATCAAATTGTTGACCCCTAACAGATATACCTACCACACTGAAACGGGTACTTGCCATCAACATCTAAGGCTAACCCGACAACCTTGAAATGTGTAATTGGCCTGTATGTCTCTTGGATATCAGATGGACCTTGACCTGATAATGTGTTGTTGCTTCTACGCTTCAAGCTAACCATGGCCTACAAAATGGTCATGGGTACAAATTGCACCCATGTGCACTATATGAGTTAACCTTCACCATCGCCCAATAACGTTTCTTGCAGACATTCTGGCATTTGGTTCAATCTGCTCAAATGGAGAAACAATACCCCTGGGAGAACGAGAATCTGTGTATTGCCGGGACAAAGTCGGAAAAACGGATTTATTACATTTTATTGAATTCAATATCACGTTCGCTTTTTGCGAATAATCTCCCTTTCGTGATTGCTTCCGTTGATGATACATAAAAAGCTACAGTTGCCTTTAAAGTTTATACATAGCTTCTTCAGGGGGAAAAATGACACTGATTTTCTCAAATTCACCTCAGCGCCCACTCGGGCTCAGGTTACACCATTAACTATTATAGTTCCATTCTCGAATCATACACTTATGTTACTTAGTATAGTATTGTAACTCTTTTCTGTGTTCATGACATCACTCGGTGATCAAGTCTTAGAACTTCAAGGTTTATGAAGGAAAGAAGAGTTTTCGACTGCAAAAAAGGATACTCGCGAATGTAATCGACGAATTCATCGATTTTCAATTTGTTAGGGCCAAATAAACACGACTATAAACATCGCATCACCCTAGGAGTAAGGTATCATCTCGTCTTACAGCAAAGCCAATGAACTAATTATGTCCCTTTCGAACACCTACATGTAGAATGCCCACTTACTATCTTGGTTAACATTTGTACATCTTTTCAAACAATATTAAATGTTCTATGAAAGTGTTGAACGGTTCATGTACTATACACATTTGGTGAATTGATTCAAATGACTATAAACTGACTAATGCAATCCAAAGGTATGGTTGTATTTTAGGAATATGGCTTGGCTGTTTCTAGGAAGGACTCCTGTCTTTGAGGAAAGCCTCTAAATAACAAGCAAACACAATTTCGTTTGTGATTATCATTTGCAATAAACTACAAATGACATGAAACCACAGTTGATCCCATGAAATCAAATGCATTTTTAGCATCATAATATTCTCCTTAAGAGGTAGCTCTGTTAGAGTTATAATGAGTACAGAAAGAAAAGACTATCCTTTAATATCAGCTGCTTAGGAAGTCAATAACATGCACATATCCCCGCGCATCATGGAATAGAATATGATCCGGATTAACTTGTTGCATCAAGCATTAGTTTGCAATGAGGAGTATTCATGAAGCAGAGAAACACCATGGATCCCGAGGGTAAGTTGGGGTTGATTTGACTGCGTTGCCCCATGGAAATCAATATCACAACATGTTTAGTTTTTTTATGATTGAAGCGAATCCAGACCTTCTGTTGACTTGATAATCAATGTAGCAGGTTTTCTCTTACTCAATGTGACGACTAGCGTGAGACTGGCCATATAATGATCTACCATTAATAAAACATTGTCCAATGACATTTAAACTGTCATGAAAGATCATTAAACAAAGAATTTGAAATTAAAAGACGGACTTTGTAGTTTGAATCCTCTGTTTTTATTAAAGGTACGGTGTTAATGAAAACTTCACAAGAGTTTAATCATGCCTGCTCCTCTTTATATTTGGACGCATGCAGATTCTATGTCTGTGGCAGTCGGGTTACCAATAGTTCAGACGCTTGCTCGTCACACCGAGAGCGCAGGCTTGCTTTCCAAGTTAGGTACAATCTGCAAAGGCCGCCTCATGGGCCGCCGCACCTTGATGAAGCTGCAATTATGCCAGAAACTGACTAACTGTCCATGGCAGTGTTTCAGTTTATTCCCACAAGCTAGTAGTTTGTAGAACATCACGGTGAACCAAGGAAATTCAAAAAGAAAATATCCTTTTAATTTATTTTAAATGATTATGCAAGATCTATTCCTGTTCGTGTCCGAGCAATATAGAGATAATTCTGTTAACCTAGTGGCTTGCACGTTTGGAATGAATATCAAGTTGAAGTGTCGTTGCGTACCCGCTTTAGAGGAACAGACCTTTCTGTCATCCTTCATGACACATTCTTTAACTGATTAAACTGCTCCCCTTTTACGGCAAGCATGGGTTGCTGGAGATCATGTACTCTTATGCAAGAAGGTCACGGGTCAGATGTACTTGGAGTACATTTAGTACATGCACAGGCCCATAACGTTATGTATTATTGTATTGTTCAGAACAGATTACACGACGGGAGGAATCGGTCTGTCAGTGACGTTGTTTGTTGTTTGTTTCATCGAGTTCTGTAGTAGTCATTTATCATTGCAGACTGAGGCAGGGGCAAAACCTGAAGACTTCCATATCCTCGGTCACAGTCTGGGAGCCCACGTTGCAGGCTATGCAGGGGAGAGAATCCAGTACGTGGGCAGAATTACAGGTACGATGTCTCTGTTGGTCTTGACGATGTCACACAACGCTGCCTGTTGTCGGGCAAAATGGGGAACATTTCACGAGTTGGGGGCCATAGGGAACCAGCAAGCAGAAAGGAGTCGTTAATCTGATTCCGCTGGCAATGCCCTGTCAGACTGTGACGTCACTGTTGTGATGGCGGCGGTCGGTAGATTTATTCAACACGTGATTGTACTTTTGTAAATAATCACTTTGAAGACATTTACATAGAATCCCTCGTTTGTCACCATGGGACGTTTACATGATCTGTCAAAATCCGCATGGTCTTTTCCAAAATTCCGGGGTCAATCAAACTCTTGATGTTATTTTATTCAGAATATTTAATAATTAACTAAAACTTTTAATGTATCAAAGCAGCTGATGCAGCCGACCCCTAAAATGTGCTATTCACATTAAGAACTTTGATTGGACAAACATAGTCGCCTTTTACGGCAAGCATGGGTTACTGAAGACCTATTCTACCCCGGATCTTCACGGGTCCTCTGATCCATTGAGGATTCTAAGCATGCACCAGTGGGTGGATTGGGCACATTACCAATGCCAGTTTCTTGCTTTTCTATACACTAAGCCGGTGTGGGGAGCTGCTATCACGTCGTCCTGCCCAAGTCTGGAAGATTTGAGATAATGTCGTCATTATCTTGTGGCACACTGCACATGAGACTACAAAAACAACAACATGAGGCTGAAATAGCCTGAGGTTTTTATTAATAAAGTGATTCCTTATTTCAGATCGTGGATAGATCCTCGATACCACAATGAGGAACGCAAGGCCGCGTTATAACCAATAACATGCTCCCTGGCTTTTTCGGAAGCACGAAATCCTTCTCATCCTGGCTTTGCACACTCGTTAAGCTCACAAAAACACGACGTGCCAGAGAGTGTGCGATGTTAATGTTTCGTAGCCCTCCATAAGCATCGAATATAGTACAGTGGATGAAGGGGGAATATTTACTGATAATTAATTTCCATCGTCACGAAACATATTTGGAAACCCACTGTTGGGTAATCTTGATACAAAGTACATAATTATTGATCACGTTTGATTAATTTATCGCGATAAATGACATGAATGCTCTGGTAGGTCAAATTCAAGGACGGTTGCTATCTATCTATCTATCTATCTATCTATCTATCTATTATCTATCTATCTATCTATACTTTAGATCAGTGCTCAATTCACTGCTTTACTTTATGAATAATTAAAGGTGTAATGCATCGAATAAAGGAGTATACATGCAAGAAATGAAATAATGTTACTGTCGGTTGAAAACCGTTTTCGTCTGTATTGGAGTCAGGTGTTTATGCGATTATTGGCCATTCTGCTATCGAAATATATAAAGCGACAAAGCCCTTTCCATATCCAAAAGAAATCTCGACTGTACGATTCCGGCTATATCATGAGCATGTGTGTATGCATCACTATCAAATAGTGATGATACAAGTTATTCGACTAAAGGTGAGCGTACACTGCCCCACCAGTGGCACCTGTCACAAACACATGCAAAGGCAAGTGAATTGTTCTGAAAAAAACCCCACGGGAACATATGGTACAAGTCAAAATAGGGAATTGCATTTTACATCATATTTGTCACTGATGCGTCAGATATGGAAATGTCCTCCACATGTCTACCATAAAACGTTTTGAAAGCTTTGCTGAGGCCTCGAATGTTGTAAACTTGAAGAACTATGATTTTACAAATTGTTATTGAAATCGTAACGACAAGGAAAGCATACATATGAATATCGGATGCAGGATTCACAACGAATGAGAAACTCTGGTCTACTGTCAGTTGCAGTGAAGTTAGTCAGCGAATGTTTTTTTAACACCACTGTCAGTATGTTATCATTATTTAGCGAGATAAAGCACATGTTTGTTTAGGTGAGCACTCCATTTTCTACCATGTGTTTGTGCCCGCCTCCGTGATCTAGTGGTGGAGCGTCCGCCCGGAGAGGGGAAGGTCCGGGGTTCGATCCCTTCGCGTCATACCATAAGGCGTTAAAAGATGGTACTTGTAGTTACCCTGTCGGGCGCTCGGCATTAAAGGGCTAAAACAAGGATGTGAGTATACTCTGTCTAAGTGGGGTATTCACGTTAAACTGCTGCATGGTATCTCAGTGAACTAGCACACACACACACACACACACACACACACACACACACACACACACACACACACACACACACACACACACACACACACACACGTGCATGCACGTCGCTATATAAGTGCAATAATCTTGGACGCGACGTTCAACCCAATTTCACCGCGGCTATCATGTGTTTGTGGCCTGTGGCACCGGTGGGGCAGGGTAAGCTTACACCTTCACTATTTCATAGAGACTCATAAACACAGCTGGGGGCACGGGTGGCCCAGTCGTCTAAGGCGCTGCGATTTGCTGTGCAGAGTTGCGTTCCTTGGACACGCCAGAAACCTATGATTGTGGGTTCGAATCCCGGTTCGCCCCGATTATGTTTCTGGGTTTCACGGAAGTGGTAAACGTCTGAGACCTGCATCACTTCGGTCTTTACTCCCACATTTAGCTGACACGCCACGATATAACTGGAATACTGTTAAAAGCACTCACTCACTCACTCACTCATAAACACAGCTGATGATACATGCTTATAGTCGGAATCATACACTGGACTCCGATTTAAGTATTTGGTTTAGGAAAACACTTCACCATCTTGGTTATAGACAACAAAGAATCTGTCTGCTTCTACGACATGGAGTAACGGGGACCCGGTGGTCGTAGGCACCAAAAACAGACAACAGAATACATTGGCTCTTGTTCGAATCCTAAGTTCGCTCGATTATTGTGCTTGATATGAATACCAATAATCACGGAAGCTACTAAATAGAAAATGACCTCGCCTTCCTCCCACACGATAGAACGGAAATACTGTTCAAAGATCATAGCAAAATACACACTCACTCAATCACAGAAGCGCTAAATCGCTGATCACACATTTTTGCAATTTATGTAAACTGATATGGAACATCACTCATTGTCGTAAAATCAATACTGACACAATGAAACATTTTTGAAAAACATCACCTGATTTTGCTCTGTCATGCAGACAGATTAAAAGAAGTTAAATTAGTGGATACGAAGCAATCAATATGGTGCGGCTATACCCACGCATTCGGCAATAGAAAATGACTTAGTTTATTGCAATGCTGGGCTTCCTCATGGACATCCCAATGGGCAATGATTGTGCTCCACTCTTTTCTGATCTGTCTCTATATACAGTAAACTACGGATATAACGAATACGCTTATAACGAACTAACGGATATAACGAACTAACTTTTTAGTCCCGACTATTTGCTGTAGTTATACTGACTGTATATATGCTTATAACGAACTACGGTTATAACGAACTAAAATTAGTAGTCCCTTCGACTTCGTTATAACCGTAGTTTACTGTATATGAATCTGAACTTCTGCTAGGATTGCTAGAATTAATACAAGGGAATTTTGCCATAAAGTTTAACTTAAGTTACTTATATCGACGATCTGATACCCACCATTGATACTCAAATAGCCAGTTATTTACGGATGATAAAAGGTAACGAGGCCCGCAAGACCGTATGACTGGAGTAATATCTTCGTCGTTTACCTTCCATGTATGTTGAGCAATATTCCAGCAGTTCCATTCTTTATGTGTATATATCACAACTTTTGAGATACAATATTGCAAGCACTTTCTACGAAGAATTGTTAGAGCGTCAAACGACTCTTGCTGAAAAGCTGTTTTATAAGGCTTACAATATTCAAGACGTTAGGATAGCTTTGAAAAGGTGTCATGATAGACACATGAAGGACATTGCCAAATAGGACGTACCAATGACAGAAGTGATGTCCCATGCATTTCCCTATTTTGACTTATGTTGCCATATGTGCCATTTATTCCCGTGTTTTTTTTAGGTGAACTATTGCCTTGCTTGTGCATGTGTTTGTGACGGATGCCGCCTATGGGGCAGGATACGCTCCCCTTTTCGCTATCATCTGATACCATGACTATCAAGACAAGGGAATTTGACCAAGAAGCTTAGCTTTATAATCTTCAGGAATATCGATGATCTGATAAACGATCCGTATTGTCGTGATACACGATTATTACACGACGTATTTGACCATTATTGAACGATATCGGATCATCGATATACCTATGCATGTCGACATTGAGTGGTTAAAAGGGGACTGGTCGGCACGGAGTCAGTATACTGTGTCTAAATGGGATTTTCATGTTCAACTGCGGTGGGGTATGTCAGTGGTCTAGCACTATAAAACCGGGATTAGTCCGGATTAGTACAAGCAGCCACACACACACATACATGCATGCACGTTGCCATATGTGAGCTATAATAATGAACGCGACTTTAAATACAAAACATGAAACGTCAACACCAGAGAATATTCAGTCTCTATTATCTGTGAAAATTATATGAATGGATCACTGAAAACAGTGATGATGCCAGGTTTCGCGAAAAGGGTAAGCATGTTCTGCTCTACCGGGAGCACATTGCACTCACACAATTTGCATAAACAAGAAGGTGCTTTTTGTTGCTTGGCGCCGCGCTGCACTACTCCTGCCATACGAAGGCGGCCTGAAAAAGAGAGGTTTGGCTAGACAATCAAGTGATGGACCAGAAAACCCAGGGACACGATTGCCAATTTACTTATAAAAATATGTTATGAACGAAATTCTGTTGCTTATAAGTCAAGATGTTTTTAAAGTTGTAAAGTTGTAACGTTTTAACGTTTAAGAAAGATGTTCGTTTTTCAACACAGTGTTGGGCAGTTTCAATGTCTCGACACCATTTCACCTCACGTTTTAGAGCAATTATTTCTGATAATTATGCAAATTCGTTAGTCGCTTTATTATGCATTACTTCATGTCAAGGATTATTCATATAAAACAGAGAAGAGAGCTGAGCCCCGATGCGGCTTGCGATTTTGAGAGATTTGTATAAGTAGCTGCCCCCGATGGTGATCAATATCAGAAAATAAATCCGTTTTCAGATAAGTGTTGTTCAATCACCAATGAGATGGGTTTTCTATACACTAGTATAACGGACTCGTGACAAGAACAGTTCGAGTCCTTTTTAAAGTGCCAAAAAGAATATGAGTGAAAAACATTAAAAGAGACAGAGAATAGTTCAAATGCCCATCCTTCGTTTAAGAACTGAGCCTTAATATTTCAAGTGAGCCTGCCTCCCTAATGAAATGGGTCACATGTGTGATTAATCTGCAGTGTGCTTCTCTTTCAGCGCTTGAGGTGATAGCTTGAAGTCACTTTTTTGTCGACAAGAAGGACGCTTAATGCAGCCTCTCTAACACTCCACATTTGAAGAATAAATATCAAGATGTTTTCGCATCGCAAACATGTTACCTAAAAAACAGAAGGTTTCAAGCAATATTTTTTTCCGATATTTTTGCATCCTTTCGGTACACGTATCTCTAATTGCCTGCTATGCTGCAGAACTTGATCGTAGGAAAGTGCAGAAATATCCAGGTTCATGTAAAACTATTTGATGTGAGGAGATATGACATGCAGGACAATAAGTCCTTGAAGCTTTGAGGCCATGCAATTGCATCGAAGGAGCTGATTGGTATTGTCTCTATGCGTTCTGTATCCATGGTACCTCCACATGTAGGCGTATTTGAAATATGACAACCATAACATTTCATTTCAGACGTATGCTTACTCAAATGCGACAGAAATAATCTACTATCAGCGGCTAATCAGCGAGGTGAGCCTGGCGTTACACAAGTCGTCCTCCCCTTCTTGTTCATCTGTTTCCTCAAGCATCTGAATCGGACTTTTTGCTCGGACTGGCAAAGACGGAAATAATCTAGAAACAAAAAGAGTCATGATTAAAGTTGATGTCATTACATCATGACTGTCATCATCCTTCCTTTGATCATTGTGTTTAAATAATTGACGTACCGGGGCTTTATACTCAGTTTGTATACATCACCTACATTGTACAACTTCGTCAATATGTTGCAGGGGCATAATCCACTCCGAGGTGTGCATTCAGGGGCAGTGGGATAGCCTAGAGCTCGCTCGTCATGCCGAACCCGCGGATTCGATTCCCAATGCCCCGTAGGCACAATGTGTGAAATCCATTTCGGGTGCCCCCCTCTTGCTAAAAAGCAGCGAAAATCACACCCATCTCACATAATCAACACAACAGAGGCGCCTTTTGAGTCGAATAATTTGATGTTTTCAAAAGGCCGACATTATTGATTTCACTGTCTTTCCATATCAGTTGGAGTGCTGTTAATGATCACCTGTGTGACTGGTATATGCCTCGCTTTGTATTTACTGCACAAACAACAAGCTGAATCAATGGTCATGATTCGTGACACTAATTCATGTGTTGTCGTATATTATGACATAGATATCTATTTGACCCATAAGGAATCTGCTAACTGGTTTGGATTACTATATCTACTTGAGATGGACTGGGCCTCTATGCATTATCAAGACCATAATTGAACGTTCAACATAGACCTAAGTACTTAAGAATAACAATTCAACAGATTTTCTGTCTGCCTATGGTTTTAAAGGGAAGACCATGTGGTTGATGAAAATACACTGTAAATAGAACATTCCCATGTTATTGGCAAGAACATACAAATAGCCGTTACGTTTTCACACCACTTGCACTGACCACAATGCTATCCTTCATAAGCACACACTATGTCCACGTGGATTTAAATAAAAGACATCACTACCCTTTTAGCGAACACCTGCTGACATCACTGGTTTTCAGAGGTCAATTCATATAATTTTCACAGTTGCTTTGCCCTTAACACCAAATGAAATCAGTTTCGATGGATAATCTTGACAGGTTATTCCCTTGCATTGGCAATTTATATTCACAATGCAATCTGCACAATCTAAACCAAGGTCAATAAATAATTCTCCATTAAGTTTCTTTGCCACTCATTGTGTTGAAGGCAAATTATAGAAAAGCATTTCGGCTTCAATTTGTTCAAATTGAGAAAGAAATGACATTGGCAGATCGTGAAGCTGCTTGTTACAAAGTGTGGAGCCGAAGTCGATAAAAAAACTTAAGATGTATAACGATTTATACGAGCTTCAGTTTAACACAAGGTTCGTTTCCTTGAGATTGTTCTTATTTCCGGATTGTCGCTGGTGATATATGAAAGTGCTAAATAAGCAAAAAATATGTTATCGTGTGTAGTTCCACATTGTCTACGATTGATTTACAGATACTTATGGTATTTACATACGAGCAATGGCATCAAGTAAAATGTCAATTCCATATATTGTAGTTAGCACTTTCGCCAGTTATAACAAGTCAACCAGCTGGTGATGATGCATTTGTTGATACACATGTTAATAGTTAAGACACTCCTTAAGTAACTGACTCATCAGTGCATCTGACATATAATGATGATTAGGTGGGACACGTTTAAGAGTTGATTAAGAACGATATGTTCATTTGGACCGTAAAATCATCTGTCGATATTTCCAGATATAAAAGTGATTTGAAAGGAAACATCCACGAGCTTCTGATTCGTCTGTGAATTGTAAATTTCAATATTAATGGATCCTATTATACAAGTTTATGATCTACTGATCTATTAGCAATCCTATCTGTATCAAAAATCAGTTGTCAGGAATGACGTACTATTTAATGCAAGCAGTGGTGAGGAAGTTAGTATATTTAGATGCTCGAATTATCTGAAATCTTCCGGAATAGCATGGATGTCAAGCGTTAAACATGTGGAATATTGACCACTGTCATTTCCACTGCTCTCATTTTATATTTATTTTATTTTTATATTCATTTCTATTTTTATTTTATACTGTCATTGCATGAAGTACTATCACTCTATTGTGTACTGCCATTGCAAGTGATGTGTAGTAATTTGTATTGATTTGTAAACTTAGATAATTTTGTTATAAAATTGTTGATTGTATACCATTTGTTGTTTGTTTGTTTCACGCTAAATGTTTGGTTAACAAATTGTTTCAATTTGGGAATCGACACGTAACAACATCAAGTTATTATTTTGTAAAATATAAATTTGACATGTAAATACAACACATGGCAAAATACAGCACAAGAATTGGTGTCTCTACTCATGACCTATTTTTGAACATGTTGTATGTGCAGTAAATGCACAGAGAAGCAAAAACCTCACTTGTTGATAATAAGAGTGAGTATAGCTTTCGCTGCTTACAGCAATATAACGGAGGGGATCACCAGAATTGGATTTCACACATTGTACCCACGTGGCACTGGAAATCGAATTCTTTAACCTCCAGGCTATCCCACTGCCCCTGAATGCACACCTCGGAGAAGAATATACCCTTGCAACATATTGACGATGGCGGACAGCGTAATGTAGGTGATGTATACGAAATGAGTATAAAGCCCCAGTACTTCAAATATTTAAACACAATGATCAAAGGGAATGAAGATGACAGTCATGATGTAATGATATCAACTTTAATCATGACACTTTTTGTTTCCAGATTATTTCCGTCTTTGCCAGTCCGAGCAAAAATTCCAAATCAGATGCTTGTGGAAACAGATGAGCAAGAAGGGGATCACATGGTGTGTAAAGCCAGGCTCACCTCGCTGATAACAAGGGGATTCGTAATTAATCTTCAACTATTTCCTTTTCAGTAATGGAAGTGATTACTTAAACTGACCTTGATGGCGACAATAAGGACGCCTCAAACGTACGTCGGGGGCACGGGTGGGTCAGTCGTCTGATTCGCTGTGCAGAGTTTCGTCCCTTGGGCACGCCAAAAATCTATGATTATGTTTCTAGGTTTGTCAGCACCATACCCGTGCTCGTCGGTTTCACCAAAGTGGTAAACGCCTGACACCTGCATCACTTCGGGCTTTCCTCCCACATTAAGCTGACATACCGCGATATAACTTGAATACTGTTAAAAGCGGCGTTAAACCAAACTCACTCACTCCAACGTACGTTACATTTAGAATATACACGAACAGTGTCATAAACATCGGCTCGGTACGCCTCTGGAGCAACATAATCTGTCCCTTGATATTGTCAATTCAAATGAGAGTTTCAAAGTGTGTTTTTGAAAATTCTTTCTTTCCCAGGGATCTGCATGATCTCTCGAGGGAAAACCTTGGAAGCGGGAGAAAGAATGTGTTAGTTTTAGTATCAATGTTTTTCCCAACCTTTAATTTAATATCAGTTTGTTAAAAAAACTACTGCTTCAAGGAGTTTGTCGGCCGCTGACATACGGTTCATACAGATATATCACTGTGATGACACAATTGTGTCCAATATTTAACAACTATCAATCGCTTCAAAATACTTTCTGTACGGCTGTGGATTCAAACCGTTTGTTTGTGATGCTCAATCACATGAGAGCAAAAGAGATAATAACCCACTGAACATTACTGCTAAAGAAAATCCTGATACCTCCGAATCCATTTCGACAATTAGAATGCATTGGAATGAAAAAGACAGCCCTAGATGGGCTCCATTCATAACAACTAAAAGTTAATACAGAATATTGTTAATAGAATCATAAGTCTTGTGGGTGGTCTCCCTGTATTCATTATTTGAGTGTCAACATTAATTCTTGGCACAAACGCAGCAACAATTAAATTCAGAAAATTGTAGCATTTTCAAAATTAAATGATTTAATTCTTCTTTGGTACAGAAGTCTACCTCTTCGGTACACACTGGATGTGGGAGTTGCTCTTGATGCACTGGTAAATAACATTAGCCATCAAGTAGCAGCATGCCTGTCAAAGTCTAAACAACATGACAACGAGAGTCATATAGGAGACCTTGGCAACATGAAACTTCCGGATTCATGATTCTCAAAGACAGTTGGAACATTAGTGACCGCGGTATGGGTTTCTTGATTTTCTTCATGTTATTGTATTTGTTACCTTTATCAACAAACGTATCAACTGGACTATTTCAGTAGAAATATAGTTTTACAGACTTACAGTTTAACAGTCTCTAGATCTCTCAGATATGATAACCATATATCATGCTACATGTCTCATTTGGACAAAGCGACAAAGAACATTGCTAGACACGGCGATGTTCTGTTAATTAATACGTCACATTACCATGTCATCACACAGCAATCCTGAACTGCTAAGGAATGATTTGTTTGTTTGTTGTTTAACGCCGCACTCAGCAATATCCTAACGGGATCGGGTGGTCAAGCTCGCTGACTTGGTTGATGCATGTCATCGTATCCAAATTGCGTAGATCGATGCTCATGACGTCAATCAATGGATTGTCTGGTCCAGATTCGATTATTCGATAAGGTTACATGCAGTCATACTTGTCCCTATGTACTATACACATAGTACAGCTAACCTCGGCCAGTCAACCTCACCTGGCAGATTGCAATCATTCTCCTCTGTATTGCAGCTGAGTTGAGGAAAGCATTACAATTTCAATCCACTCACAAAAATTGAGAAAAAAATAACATTCGCATTGCTGAGAGGAGATGAAGAATGAAAAACTGGAAGATTTATACACATGCAGCAGCCTGTTCCACACGTATCACGATGAAGAATGAAAAACTGGAAGATTTATACACATGCAGCCTGTTCCACACGCATTAAGTTGATATCAAGTTCGGTACCTGATCAGTATTAATACTTTAAATGCAGTACTTAAGAAGATATTAACCCATTTGCTGATGGCTTGCAAGTCTCAATCAGTGTTTTTCACTCGTTAAAGTATGCAATATTATTATTAGTCGTCGTCGTTTCGTAGCAAACATCAATGTATAATGGGCCGGTGGCCCTTCACTGCAATAAACGTCTCTGTATGTGTGTGTGTGTGTGTGTGTGTGTGTGTGTGTGTGTGTGTGTGTATGTCCCTCTCTCTCTCTCTCTCTCTCTCTCTCTCTGTCTCTCTCTAACTCTCTCTCTCTCTTAGTCGTTGTCCAATCACACTGTTTTGCTTCAGAACAATATTTCAAATGATGATGCTAATTTTATAGGCTTCACCAGAATATGGCATTATTAGCCGGTGCTGCATACTTTTAAAACAGTTTCACATATTGTGACCTTAAATAC
The DNA here is from genome assembly GCF_023055435.1 of Haliotis rufescens. Classification (NCBI taxonomy): domain Eukaryota; kingdom Metazoa; phylum Mollusca; class Gastropoda; order Lepetellida; family Haliotidae; genus Haliotis; species Haliotis rufescens. Next base: position 51,085,243 of record NW_025963890.1, read on the forward strand.
TAGTTTTACTGTAAAGATATGATAAATACGGGTTAAAAGCCGAAGTAGAGAGATGATACACGACCAAAACCATTGACACTGACATTTGATGAAGACCTAAATGCAGGTATTGTATTCTGATATATGGGCGTTATATCCGAACAACAAGCTATAAAACACATGCAGATTCTTGAACACGCCCATAGTTCGCGTCAACTCCATTTACTAAGAGCATTTCAGTGAGCTATCACACATAAAAGAAACATATAGAAATCTCTTCACAGTGAAAAACCACTGACACTCTGACATTCTGACGCTATGTGAACACAGTATGTTTCATGTTGATCTCTTTGTAGCCTCGAGGTACCAATTGCGAAATGATGTGTTATGAAACTTATGTATGTGGGGAGAAGTAAGGCCTTCCAAAATCTCCAGATTAAGTCAGATTCATTTGACTAAAAACGCTTCAACGCTTACGCCTACTTATATAACCGGAGAAGCAAGAACTACTTCCACACTAACGTGTCATGAAAGTCCACACTTAAGTCAAGCAGTACTTGGAAGACCACTTGTCCACCTGATGCTCTGGGAAGCGCCTGTGAAGAAGTAGAAGCTACTGTTGAAGAGCGTGACACTTCTTCACCGTTGAGGGTCACATTGATACCAGATTTGTGGACACACTTCAAGAAATTCTATTAAAGCACAATGCAATTATAATATAATAAAAGCGACAAAAGCCTTTCCCTAAGCGACAAAAGCCTTTCCATATTCATAAGAAATCTCTGCCAGAACACAGTCTATTTTACGATTCAGTCACTATCATGAGCATGTGTTTATAAATCACTATCAAATAGTGATGATAACATTGGAAGGTGAGTTCGTGATGGCTAATGGGTACAATGTGTGAAGCCCATTTCTGGTGTCCCCCGCCGTGATATTGCTAAAAGCGGTGTAAAACTATACTCACTCACTCACTCGTGATAGCTAAACGCCCGGGAGTGTCTTTCCTCAACACAGGTATCAGAGATAGCAAGGGACGTTTTAGTTTAACTCAAGAATTATCTCATATTATTTGCAGTGCTGCACATCATACAGACGACAGTAATATGACACATATCAAAAAGAAGCATTGTGGCAGTTTGGGCGGGCACCCATATTCTCGGGACACTTCTTGGATGTTTCATTTTGGTTGAGGTGTACGAGTTACATGGGGCGCTTAAAACCTTCTTGGACAGGTACTTGTTTGTCAGGTACGACCTGCTCAGTATAACGTGATATTGTAACCTGATCCTTGCTTATTAAATGATGAGAACGCTGGTAATTTGTTGTTTAAGTCACTCGCCTGCGGGGTAACTTTAGGTCCCAAATGGTAAGCTTCCGCGCTGAAGTAACCGACAAATAGGCTTTTTAAATGAAGGTGATTATTCTACTTTGAAGTCTTTGACATGAATATGGCAGGATTGCGGTATAAAAATTAATTTGCTTAAATCAGCAATGCCACCTACTACAATTTAAGTAATATAAAGCTCCAAGCTACATGTATTTGTAACCAACTTCCATAATTTAACTTGGTAATTAATCAAGATAGATTTGCAAAAATAGTGGTAAGATATTACTGAATTTATTCTCTGTTCTTAGGGGTTCGTGTTTGACATAGCCAACAGCAAAGTGTTTATTCTGCAGATGACAAGTGTTTGAAAGGTTGAAAGCAGCGTTTTTCCCGTCGCCAAAGAGGTGGCTTCAAATAATCGCCTCAAGCTCTGCGACGGAAATAGAAGCAGGTTGCGGCACGGCACAGCAAAGGACTTTATTAATCACTGAGGCAACCATTACAGAAACACTCTGGATAAGGCATTTTCAATTCTTACTGAAGTTCAGTGATGTATTTTCAAAATACATTTCTCACACACGAAGAGAGTGACGGTAAAGTATATCACAGTTCAAATCTTATTGCATATCAAATTCGTGATTTGTTATCCAGTTAATAGAAACTAAAACATGAACAACTGAAGTGTTTGTGTGATATTGGTGACATTCCAGACAAAAATAAGAATTATTAATATCGATTTACCAAGGTATATTGAGATGTAAATTTCTGTTTTTCATTATTAATTCTCAATGTGATTTAACATGTTTAATGCCTAGTCATATTCGTTTCCTTTGTGTTGTAGAACATAACTGTAGAGAGGAATACAGTCACACATGAGGAAACACGGTATCTTACAAGGACGAGTATTGTATATTTCATGATGTACATAGACATTTGGTACTGTTTCTTATAAAACAGAGAAATGGGAATTTGGGGTTAAGTTGCCTCCTCAAATACGGCTGTACAACATGATTTATTCATATTTGAACAACTTCAGTGAACATTTCCCCACAACGCTGTTCCTTTGGCTGTGGTTTAAAAACTCTTGATTTCATCGAATTATAAACAATTGTGCTGCGAGTTTTGTCAGTAATGTACGAGCAGTGGAATGTTGGGAATTTTCTCGATCGATTTTATTCTGATGACAAATAGGCTGATGGATCGGTGGTCAGGCTCAGTGACCGAGAGCATACGACATTGCTCATGATATCGATCACTGGCTTGTCTCACCCTGAATCGATTATTTACTGGTTGCCGTGATATTCCTGGAATATTACTGACTACGCCGCACAATAACAAAATAATCAAAACTGAAAAAAGTGACCTATTATAATAACACTTCGTACATGTATTTTCCATATTCATTAGGGTGTGTAAAAATAGTACAGTAAACACAAAGATAAAGGGCTCCAAGGAGCAGATTTTTCCTAAAGTCTTTGAAGTCTTGAAGTTTTTCAACAAGAAATTGTAGAGAAAAATACATTGATTTGGAGCACTAATCAGTGGCCAACTTCGACTGTTTTGAGACGAAGAACCCATTTTGAGACGAAGAACAGCCTCTTAAAGATCATAAGGGTGAGGGGGTCATGTACACGTATAACCTTTGGCGAAATCATGTGTCTTCTTCGACAGCAATCGCTAGACCGTTTACGCGAGTCGTCATGCGACTGGGTGGTCATTCGAAGCTCAGTTTTTTATACCACCAGAGTAACAGTACTAGATTAAAACTGCCCCGTAATTACTTAAGAACGAAAGCTGAGTTTCGAATGACCACCCATTAGCAGGACGACCCGTAAACGGTTGAGTGATCCCTGTCGATAAAGTCACGTCATTTCGCTAAGGGTTATATACGTAGCGCGGACCTCGGAGAGAACAACCTGTCCTTGTCAGCCATGGGAATGCTTTTGCCTAGTGAGGTAACCAAAATGTGTTTCCAAACATAGGGAAAACCCGAACAGCAAACAAGCTACTCCACCAATACGCAAGATGTGGGTACCAAACTAAAGCGCTGAAAAATAGCTATCCAATGGTACCAGTAAAGATTAACAACCAGATATGGACAATTATTGAGGTGGCAAAATGACCATAAATAAATGATAAAAATATATAACTACCAGTTCTAGATAATCACGCAATTGCGTGAAAATTAAAGTAACAAAAACATTGTCAATGCATAAATAAGTTTTGCATGCATATACTAGACGACATATATCAAATCAATACAGTATGCATTTAAACCCACAGAGAGTAACATTCACGGGTTACCAATTCTCTAACAATGAATGTAAAGTCACTGGAGTTCGACGACCGCCGGACTTTGCCCTATGGTGACGAACCAGGGCAATTAAGAGCGAGGGAAGCAGTACGGTCACTGGACTGGTTTATCGGCCCGGTAACACCCCTGCCTCTATGATCAAAGCTCACGGCCAGGGCGACATGACCGAAATGTCTATGGGTTGGTCCAGCTAAAACATGTTATGCCATTTACTCTTTTACAATGCTGAAACTATGCAAGTATCATCACACTGATGGTGTGAAAAGCAACTCTTTCCAAAGTCAAGTTTGGTTTCCTTGGCAAACTTACAAAAAAATCTTAGAAAGAGCGATCAGACGTCGAATTAAATATGGCCGCCTCAAAGAAACATGTTCGAAATTATAGATTGATAGTTTGTATCCAAAATGAGCTAAAAAATTAACTTGGAAAGTCTTAAATTCAATATGTCTTCCAAACGTCATGAACAGAATGTGACTCGCACCTAATACTGCTATAACGGGCCACATTTGACTGTTATATACGTAAAGTGTGTCGTTTGAATTTAATCAATTGTACACCTGGTACAAGCAACGACGGACTATTTTGCGTTTGGCACAGCATACAATATTTTGTAGAAAGGATCTCCTGAACTTTTGTTTAGTGACAGAAAGAGTGTTTCGTTGGAAATATGCTATGAAAAGGTATTGAAAAACAAATCCATAAACTAGTGGACTTAATGTCACACATGCACACAAACTCGTTTCTTGTCCCACTTTCATGAACCTAGGAACTGACTTTAAAATTCCCACAAACCAAAGTATCAACATGGAGTATATTTTCCTAATTCAGTTAAAACAAGAAAACGTTTCATGCGTCGGAAACTCTTTGTTCATCGGAATAAATTTACAATCATATAAGTTCCACAAATATGTAATCCACACTGGCACGTTTAAAAAAATATGAATAATTTCGTTTCCTGAGTTACGATCTTAAACCATGTTCTTGACAACTTTAAATTGTCATACCTCCATTCATACTGAATTTGATAAACATTGTCTTTGCACAGCAAATAAGCGCACGTAACCTATTCAGGCCGAAATTCCGCTTGTCATTTTTGCGGTAAACTTTCAAATAAACAGTCATGCATTTCGGAGTTTATATACAAATATAACTGAACAAAACATCGAGACACGAAAGAACAAGTTTATCAAATATGACATGTTATAAACACTTGTCTAAAGAGATACAAACACATGTAATTTCTATTCAATTACCCGTCAGTCCAACAGCAGGCACTGTCTCCCTCTCATTATTGCTGTTAACTTCCAAACAAATGTCATGCATTTCAGGGTTTAAATGAAACTAATTATAAAACTGAACAACCAACACAAAGTCGAGAATGTTTGGAACTCCTGGACCAAATGTGACGTGTGATGAGCAAATGTTTGAAAAAACAAACCCCCAGAAATGCACGTGATTTATATTTAATTACCAACAAGTCCGATATACTTTTTAGAAAACTATTAAATAGAATTATATGTTCACTCTTTATCCCACCTTTTGCCACTATGTTGAACATTGTATTATGTAATAGAAATGTATTATTCTGTCGCGAATTCATGATTCTTTCGGGTTTAAGTCGTGGATGTTATGCTTCAAATGTAAACCCAGCTTATGTTTTTTTTATACTAAAGCTTTCTGTGTCTATCGCTGATGAAACCTACTCCACTTCAGTTGGGAGTGGCGGGCGATAGCAATAGAGCAGGACACGCTTATCCTTATCGCGACCACCTGGTGTCATCACTGACAGTGATCCATTCATAATTTATTTTACCACCATTCTGCCTTTTACGCCCACAGGAAACTCTTTCGGCAGATAATCGAGACTGGTTATTCTCTGGCGTTGACGTTTTATATATGCTCCAAATGTAAGGGTCACACAAAGAGATCACACAAAAACCTACAAACTGTTCAAAGGCGATATCAAAGGACTCAGTGATGCTAAGCTATGACAAATATATTTGAACAATTGTTTCACTGGGTCTTAGTTCTGTATTTTCCCTTCTCGTTTGAGGTAATATCTCTGCAGAGCGTTTATCTATCATCATGGTTTCCTTAGGTGTGTCCAGCGGCTTCAAGTTAAACATTACATTTACGAAGATTTCATATAGCGTCATACGACCATTGCTCAAACGTCGTTTGGCCAAAGTTACAACATTCAATGGCTCAAGAAAGCTTCAAATATTTTATGGGAGACATGAGGGGGACATTTTCAAATTATACGCATCAGAGACAAAAGTAACTCCGGTGCAGTTCCCTTTTTTCACTTGTACCATATGTTTTTTATCATGTTTGTAACGCAGGGCAGGATACGCCCATCTATTCGCGCCTGATATCACTAGTTGATTGTGATTCATAAACAGTGACAGATGCTTAATCATATCGTCGACTGGACTGCTTACAGAAGAGATGTTTTTTGATAATGGAAATGTTTTTTGTCCGTTTTTATTTACACTTTCCTCTTTACTTTATTATAAGAGTTCACATGTATTCTGAGAGGTTTGTGGGAAGAAAAATCCTTGCCTTACTTGCTTTGGTACCGCTGTTGTATAAGAAACTAAGGACTTCTAACATTTCCTTTCCGTGCAATGTGTTTCTCTTTTCATGCCTCTTGTTAGTTCTAAATTGAACACGTTTCTGAAAAAATCCCATCACAATCAAGTAGTGTTTGACACGTAAACATGTTGCAATTGCCAACCGCTGTGACCTCGTTGATAGTCCGTTTGTCTGAATTGTCTTGTCGAAAGAAACGCAAGAGCTCGTCTTAACATGAACTAATACGTTTTGCCACACTCATTTACTAAAAATTGCAAGTGATTTAAAACCGAGAGTTAGATGCTTGGAGATCAATACTGACACAAAGGGTGATTTTCTTTTAACATTGAACGCTTCTGTTCAACAGTGAGCTGTGCCATAATGGTTGCTAACAAAAGAAACAATAATATTTAAAAAAATCCACAAATGTTCCATACAAACGATTGAATACCTTGCAAGTATTCCCACCCACCAAGGAAGAATATGTGATCAGACCCCGCTTATTCCATAAAGGATTAGTAAATTATAAATATTTGTAATAGCCGTCAGATTTTAATCAATATATGCGATTCATTCTTTGCGGGGTCATAATGAATAATTTAATGCATTGATATTAGGCTCTGAATCATTTTAAGACGCGCCTCGTATAGTGTATAGTGTATGAACAGTTGGACCGCTTTTGTGAGGCGGCACTGAATCGACATGATGACTCTAGCTACTCCCTCGACTATGTCAATTCAAGGTGTCAACCGTCAAGATGATACTGTTGACTGTACAGAAGATGAAATAAGTTCCACAGGCAAGGTCCTCAGGAATTAGTGTACACGAAGCTTTTGTTCAAGATTTTTTTCTTTACTTTTCAATGATTTTTTCTGATTCAAGTGAAACATGTCCCATTTGGTTAGTGTGCTCATGGCCAAAGAGGTGATGTGAGGTGAGGTGAAATGAAGTTTAACGTCGCGTCCAAGATTATAGCACTTACATAGCGACGTGCATGCGTGTGTGTGTGTTTGTGGCTGCTTGTACTAGTCCGGACTGATGCCGATTTATATAGTGCTAGCCCACTGAGATTGTACCGCAGTTTAACATGAATACCCCACTCAGACACAGTATACTGACTCCGAGCCGACCAGTCCTTGTTTTAGCCCCTTATATAATGCCGAGCGCCAGACAGGGTAACAACAAGTACCATCTTTTAACGTCTTTTGGTATGACGCGGCCGGGGATCGAAACCCGGACCTTCCGTTCTCCGGGCTGACGCTCTACCACTAGACCACGGAGGCCTGGCCAAAGATCTATAATCGGAATGATGTTTACTGGGGAATATCTTGGAACTAGTTCAACAGCAGATACATTTGCATGCATGACTTTCTCTTATTGAGGTACTTTAAAGTAAAGGTTTATCATCAATATCAGCAATGTGGTTTTGATCATAATTACATTTTAGAAAAGTTACACTTTCGGATTCTTGGTAATGACTTTGATGAATAAAAGATATGCAGGAAGTATAGAAAGTATACATGTATATATCACCAGATGTATATTATAACTTTTATAACTTTCGTAAAAATATTGTTATCTAATGAGTAACAATCCCCCGTTAAGGATATATGTTTCAGCTCTGTTTATTTAGGAAATAAATATAGAGCAAGGTTAACCATTTAGAATCGAGTAATTTCCAAATCCATGGTTGAATAAAGCTCTTTGTCTCTGTTATAAAACGTATACATGGAATACAAAAGTATAGGACAATGATAATATCAGTACTGTGTAGTCAAAACGTATAGAAATTGTCCCATTGTCTTCGTGAGATCACAACGTCTTGTCTAATGATGTTCAGCGCGATGACAATAAAGGCAAAGGCACGGCGATAAACCAAATTCACTCACTGTGAAGAAAGTGTAATTCTTGGACCTATTGGCTGCATCATAGTCGCCATAGGGCACTTCTACCATGTGCCACTTAGAAAGTGCTTCTTCGTCATGTTATGGAATATGTCAGTGTCGTCACCATGCAATATGTCACACGTGACGAGGAAACATAACAAGAAACTATGAAATTCAGACGTCACTCGAGATTCGAAAAACTATCATGTTTTTATCTCCGAAGGTTAATGAGTTTCGATCCTCTCTACCATGAATTCCAGCAACCGTTTGAAACAACATTATAAGCAATCCTTACTTTTACAAGTAAACACTGTTTATTATTTTGCTGTTTGGTATTTTGATACTTTTTTAGTTTATAATCTGAAATTTCATGCCATAAAGTTGTTTTCAAAGGAATTTTGTCAAGACGTTTAAGGTTTAGGTATATCGCTGTTCTGATGTCCTGATGCAAATAGCCAATTCCCTTCCACCGATTTACCAACCTGAACTGGAAATAAAAGAGACCAATGAAACCGCTTCATCTGTTCCATATTTAGATCTCAGCATGCAGATTCATATTGAACGAATCTCTCCACAGGACTGTATTACAGAGATGATATTACTGATGCGTGTCTTGTGCAGACTTCTTCCTTTGTTAACATACGGGCATTATGTGTAGCATTATTTCATATGTCACAAATACCAAGTTCTGTGATCGAACAATGAATATAGCTTACATATAATGGTTGTTCTTGAGGTCTGTTGGCACAACTGCAACCCTTTTATGTAGGGTAGCCAGATCGTATATGACCGACTGGGACAAATGTATTGATATATTGGTTCAAGAAATGAAATATAAGAGATCGCTTGAAGATTTAACTTGATATTGGCAAATGCTGTCCTAGCTATGTTTCAATACGTTGTTGCCTGTGCTCTGGATGTATGTTCAACGTTCATTCCATGAACTCCGTCTTTCCTTTGCAAAGTCATCTGTATACCGTGCATCAACATCATTCGCATGTGATATCTAACTTTGGTCATGTGGGAAAACGATTTGTTTGTACCCGCCGAATTGTCTTTGTCTTCAAGGAGGTCATATCTTCAATATTAGTTCCAAAGCGGTCATGGTCTTCGCAAAACTGACAAACGCGTTCATCTGTGGTATGTACCACTTTCGGCGTTCATACATTCTGTCAGCACTTGTATTCGCCAACTTATATAGACGGGAAATACAAGGCAGCATGTCAGCTTTAGGTCCTGTCCAGATATTGTCTGCTAACGTTTTAGAAATAAATAACATTTAAACAGCACCATGTCCTTCTTATGGTGAGAGGCAAGGTAGGACACCACAGCCTGTTCGCGAAAAGGGTAAGCAAGTTCTGCTTTACCAATAGCACCTGCCACTCACAAACCTTTTAAGAGCTTTTCTGTTACAAGTGAAAAATGTCCTATTGGGTTTGAACCCATGCCCCAAGAGCTATTCATTCGAATGTTTTCTTGAGCAAATCTTGGAACTCGTTTAACAGTAGATCTACTTGCAGGATTTTCTCTTAATTGAGGGGCTTTAAACTACAGTTTTTTAATTATAATTTGTGGCATATTAAGACTGTTCCGCTGAATGTCAAGTACCATAAAATGTATTTATATCGAATTAAAAGGTTGAATCAAAATATGTGTTTCACAAACCGTGAAAGTAGAAACTAATAACGGTCTCACTGCAAATTTACACAACGGACAATTTCACTTATTTCATTTCGGTAACCGATGCCAGAATAATCGAACAGTGAAACATGACTGAAAACTCACAAAGCTTAAGGTCTTGGATTAACCTGAGAGAAAAGCTAAGCTAAGTTAAACCCTTGACATTTACCAAGTATTTGCAACACGTTCTATTCATAGATTCAACTGTAACATTCTCATCTTCTCTTTACTGTAAACATCATATCTGTTTTTATAGTGATTTATGAATAGTTATGTTGTATTATTTCAAGAATGCAATTGCTATGCTAAGGTTTGCCCTCACATGACACTACTTCTTCTTGACATCTAACTCTTCAGGGCATAAAACAGATTTCACTCGACATATTCCGCTTTTGAGTTCAAGCCTATTAAGTGTGATCCCCCTATTAATATGCTGTTGAGATCACAGCTTTTTTATGATTTGAATATATACCTTGCACAACCTCAAATCGATATTTATGAAGACTGTTTTTCAAATCACCATAACGATATACTGGAACCAACGGTTATGTATGTATACTTCAGAATATTATATTAAGCCTCCCCTCATTAATATCGTGATGGTTTCGACGAATATTAATATAATTGTTCAAAATGAACCCTGCTCAGCTTTTCGAAAACACCTGGTACCATCGCAATTTGATAATAGTTCTTGAATATAAAACGTCAACGCCAGAGAATAATCAGTCTCTGTTATCTGCCGAAACAGATTCCATGAGGTGTTATAGGCAAACTGGCGGTGAAAATATATGGCTCACTGAAAATGAGTGATGACACCGGGTGTTCGCAACAAGGGCAAGCATGTCCTGCCCTACCAGCCGCCACTCACACAATTTGCTTAAAGAAGTAGGTGTTTGTTTGTTGCATGATGATGTAATCGGAATCGTCTGATGGATTCTGCTTTTGGCAAATAATTTTTGTGACTTCTGAAAGAGTTTTATGTTTACATTCCTTGAACCTTCTGCTCATGTTTTCCTGTTCTGATCACAATTATCGTTTTTTAAGGGAAGCACGAAATGAAAAACAAATGTTGTCCTCAGGCACCCTTGAAAAATGTATTTGGCTTTGGTTTCCACCTGCGTCACTTTAAAAACAGGGTCAGGAGCTGTTATCTCCAAGAACCGTTTTGTGGCATGGTGGTTGTGCTGCTATGACAGGTAAAGAAAGAAAGTAGGTACATTCGTCAAGCAAAAGAGAAGCTGAAAGAAACTAGATCTTTTTAACCACTTGATTTAATTGTCACCTGACTGCAGTCCACATACCAATAAAGTTCAGCCTTCTTTTGACAGCTTTACCAATCAGATTAACAGACCCTGCCGAGGCACGCCTGCTTTGGAAGCAGTCCACGCTTTACAATTAATAAACTCTCTACAAAATTCTTATTCCTATTCTATTTATCGACACTAGTGTAAAAGTCTAAACTGTTTCAATTATGATACTTAACAATAAGTTTCTTTTATTCTTTAAGGTGTCATTTTACATCTTAATTTGGTCAAACGGAGACTGTCCTAGTCTATCATAAACCAAGTATACCTACTATATTTTTAGAGAAAACAATATTTTTCAAATTACAAAATGTATGTGTGGTTTTCGTACTACTCTTTCTTTGGAATTCATACGTGTTACAGTGCCTCCTTGGGTGTAGTTAGTTACTAGTTGGTTGGATCTTCTGCTTGGGGAATGTGGAACCTACTCGACTCCTACTTGACAACAAAAAGAATATTGCTTGCATTTTCTCGAGTACTCTTGCGTTATATGTAGCACCAATATAACTAACAACGAAACACCTTAGGCCTTTATCATATCATAACATTTTTGCATACCTTATGTTTGATTGGACGTGGGGCAAGTTATATCAAATACATCAAACGAGGTATTGCATAGTCGATGATATTTACATGAGTGGTACATCATCTCAATGATGGAATACTAGGGTATTAACAATATTTGCTCTTCTAATCAGTGCAGGAAGAGCCACAGAAAGAGTAGGATATCATAGATTGAACTTTAAAACAGTGAAGGAAGTTGAGACATAAAATTGGATATTCATACGCGTTGCACGTCTATCAATGACGGGAGAGGACCGTGAAGTCAGTTGTTAGCATCAGGTACCACAATGCGTGTTTGGAAACTGTTTTGAAAACTATCCTTTGATGTACATTGTGTTTTATTGTGGGACCCCAGACTGTTAAATCATGAACAGTACTTTCAGCGACAATTGTACGTTTCACAGGGAAATATGTACGCATGTGAACAATATAATCAAAGCATGTTTCTTTTGTATTAATTTGGTTATACGAACACCTACCAGATGGTATGACATTCCAATCAAAAATATCTTCTCCGAAAAACAATAGGCTATCGCCAATCAACATCGACATGTGCACTCTTAAAGTTACTTTGTCTCTCAAGGACTATCTCATCTGATGTTACTATGATTGCAACCATTAATGTCGACATAATCTATCCTTGGATACCCCTCCGGTCTGACACCAAGTGGGGCAATATTTGAATTTAACTCTTGACGTCATCCCGATGGGAAAACAACACTTGCAGAAAATCCAGGTCTTCTCGAAATAGTTCATAAATCGGATTACCGTCACCACACCTGCGTCTTACGCCTTCTCGTATAGTTACTGTAATCCATAGGGTTAATTCTGATGTTAGGTGGCGGAGGGAACGGAGGGCTTGTATTGTTGGAGTTTATGGACAGCAATGGACATCTATATGGGATAGTCTGGACAACAAACGTCGATCATGGACTCTGATACGAAAACAGGCATACATCTTTGGTTCATTTTCACATATTGTTAGTTGTTGATTCCCAAGTTGAAACGCGAAGGCTAACCCAGAAATCGGCACGTACAGAACTAAATTGTGAAATCAGTAAATAACCAAAACAAGATCAATAAAAATCAACACATTAGATTGAAATACACAGGTCAAGGGTTGCAGTCATACAATGCAATGCGACAAGTCAAAATTTGTAGCAGCAGCAACTACATGATAGGCCTTAATATAAAAGCTGTTACGCTCACGAATGTCTAGTATTTATCACAGCTGAGTGATTTCAATGAGACATGTGCTCCATTCTTGAATCCTGGAATCAGCGTTTGAAACAGGCAGAAAGGTCGGTGTATTCCGTCAGGTATCCGTCCGCTTTTGCTAGGTCGAGGAGACGCAAGTCAGGTCGAAGAAGGAAGGCCTCGAATCGTACTCGCGCGTACATAGGAACAACCAGCCTTCAAAAACTGCTGCTTCGAAGCGCCTCGAACAACGTAGTTTTCAAGAAGCTGATGATTGTAAACAAGTCAAACTCCACACAACGGAGGGTAAGAATGTGTCCAGCGCTGGGGCGGTGTTTAGACGATGTACACCTAAGGGGGGTCACGCTAAATAAAGGTCACTACCACAACGCAACATTGTACCAGCGCCTAACAACAATAACGCTGCCACATGCTATTATCAGAAATAAAGTGTCAGTATAAACTGCCATATAAGAAAATGTTGCAAAATATTGTGATGACGAAAATATCAGAGTTGATTGCAAATACGTATGTTTAAATGTCTCTGTATGAAACATGCCATGCATTAAGTTACTGACTGGGTGATAGTCGTTTATAAATTGTACAAATGTACAAACACGAGTTTTTGTTAAAAATAAAATTTAATATTCAACCGGTTTACAGAGGAACAATTAAATAATTTGTTCGGAAGGAACGTTTTTATCTCACATATGATTAGGGCACTTATTAGCTGACTGGAAATGCATAATTATAGCAAAACACTTAAAATTCGTAATAATGTGACAATGTGAAAAAAGACATTGTTCATTTCGACAACACTTGATATATATTATAGATATAGTTAAAATGTGGGTGATTTTAGAAGATTTTGACCCGAGCTGAGTTTCTTGCCCACACTTGGATATCTTTGTTACTTATTTAATTCATTCTGTAAATCTCTGATTTTAATACAAATACTTCTGCAACTTAATAATTTGGCATTTCCAGTGGTCCAAAAAGGGCCCTTATTCTTCTTTGTCCTCAAACATCTTTAGAATGCGTAATCTACAGCCACTTAGGCCGTCTTATCACAGTGAACGGAGAAACCAGATAACGCCAGAATGACATGTCTGTTTCGTGACTATCAGGAAGGCATGGAGTCACTTGTGCTAGGCATTTTCATCGCCTGCGTTAGCCTACAGCTGTCAGAGGGGCTACACAAACGTGAGCTAATTACAGGAGACATCTGTCTATCGTTGAAGTTTCGTATGCTGATAAGTTTTTAATGATTGAAACTTTCTGCAGGGGACATGGGTCTCGTTTAAACTGAAAGCAACAATATGTCAAAGATGGACGGTGTGATGTGATCTCAGCCTGCCAAACGAGACTCCCCTCGTTTACATTTAAACCGTTACTTTAAGACAGGTTTTACGCCGTCTCATATCTGACATATAGCTGAGTGCAGCGTTAAACACCTTCTATACATAAATAGGCAGGTTTTGCAATGCGCTCCTTCTTGAAGCGGGATTCTGTACATGGATGTTATAGTTCCTATGTCCAGACTAGGCCCGGACATGTTAATTTGCGCCATGTGTGAAATTGAGACACTATTTGTGTTTCTTTTTAGTAATTAACTAATAGATTGATATCAACTACATGTATGGTGTTGAATGACTAAAATCAAACCTGGTCGTACTGGCAGTTTGTCTGAGCCTCAATATCTTGTGCTGTAAATGGTTTTTGTACAGCTGAAACTCGTTAAAGGACAACTTGTCTCTCACTAAAGTCACACCAACAACTCGTCATGCCGATGGTAAGGGCAGAGTATAAGAGTACTATTCCTTTTACTAATTTAAAATTAAAAACCTCATACACAGTTATGACTCTTAGTACCATTGGGGACATTGAGCCTCTAATCGAGTATCTTTTGATATCAAATATGTCAAAACAAGTTGATACATGTTTAAACATATCCGATTTTAAATGTCAACAGGGGTCATTCTATGGTCTTCCAAAATCATTCGACCTATTTACGAAAATTTCAAAACAGTAATAATCAGTGTCTTTAGTGTAAAATGTACAGCTAACCAGATTGAGGGCCACTTGATATCACTTGTTTGTGACGCCATGGTAACCGATGGTATCATATGACGCCGACGACGCCTAAAGTCATACATTTCTATTTATATGTCACACGTATGGCATATCTTTATGCTTTTATTTGGCGTTATATATATTCTCTGCAACAACAATGCAATTGATCCATCTGTTATAGTTACTATTCCAAAATTTTGTAACAACGATGAAACGTATATGTCTGTAAAACACCTCACCCATATGTAACAACTGTATAACTGATACATCCATAACAAAACTATATTTGACAACAACCATATATACACATGTAACACCGTTTTAGTAATTCATCTGTGAAATCAATGGGTTTTGCCACACTGTAAATAACCCATCCTGTAAAAACAATGTGAAATATGGCTAGTTTTTTATCTATATTTATGACAAGGTGCGGCGATTAATAATGATTTCCCCAACGTGCATTAAAAACACGTTAATTTTATTACTGCGACTACACCCACCCCAGGGCCAAACTAAAAGAGACAGGAACGACAGCTTGAATCACTGTGGTAAGAAACTCAAAGTTGGGGAACTCGACCAACTAGAAGTGAAGACCAAACAAAAAGTCTAAATGATGGTGCAAGTTATGTCAACTTTTGTACAAAAAAAAGCGAGAATGCAGAAAATTGAGACAGCATATGTATATTCTTTGGCGTTGACGTTTTATATTTATATGGGCTAATTACAAATACCTGTAGATGTTCTCAATGAATGCCACCGGTGTATCATCTAGTCGCGACTAATGAGACCAAAGACCCAGGCCGACTTTGGGGGTTGCGTCCCTTATGCGTTACAGGATCTGCTGGTTATGCGTTCGAATCTTTCGAAACTTTCGTCCCGATTATGGCCTGTAAGCATCATTTCTGTGTTCTTTGTGTCCACCGAGATGGTAAACGTGTGCGTCGAATGTAGCTTTTTCTCCTTTGTTTCATTATTTTGCTGACAGTGAATTAAAGTTCCATGTTCTTTTCAACTTTTATATTTCTACGTGTGTAGAAGTATTATAATATTTGAAATAGTTTATCGACTATTTTATTACCTTGCATGCCATCCCAAAGTTGATATTGTTTAACCAGTCCTCATATGCCTTCAGGCTGAACCCCCCCCCCCCCTGAAACATTTCATACAGTGGTCACATTAAATGATCACCAGGAAATTATCCAGGTTAATATACCCAGACTCACTACATTCGCCAAAGAAGCATGCAAAAATCATGCTAGCAACATCTTTGTCTCCAATGCATTGCCATGGGAATGATGATAACTGTGAACGACGTCATCATGGGAAGACAAGACACGTCAGTAGCGCTCGAATTGCAGACATGAAACCTGGGGTTACATGCTTCAAAGGGTTACAAAGATCTAGACACACACAGTGTTATGGAACCGTTGATGTGAAATTGTTGAAAGGTCGTAAACATGTGGACGTACAAAAGACAGATCATTTAAGACTTACAGCTTTAAAGGATATATCCAAGCCAATACAAAATACAGGCTTAGTTTATGGTTATCACAAAGAGGTGGTCGAGCCGTTCGCAAACCCTTGAAAGCAACAGGCCTAAAAAGTTGTCGGCTATTGATTGGCATCACGATATGACTGCTAATCACAGACGTTTCAGGAAGGCGTGGACACGACGTCATAACGTCAGGCAGCTGTATCATCGACGTTACAACATGTTCAGCGACAAATCGAGGTCAATTATCGATTTAATGATGGCAAGAGTCGTGTTTGGAAACGTACCCATGAGCGCTACCTGCAGAACACCATATCACAGCAAGACCAACATGATGGTAGAGAGAGTAATTAAAATAAATAAATCCAAAATGTACAGAAACCTCCCGGAGGTTATGAAAGACGGTAAATATATAACGTCAACGTAAGAGATTAACCAACCGCGATTATTTGCCGAAACAGATTCCAGTGGGCGTAAAAGGCAAAATTGTGGTGAACATTTAAGGGACGGATGACAAAAAGACCGTCTTAATAATTGACTCATAGAGGTTCGGAATCGTAATGAGGCTTTGCTGCCAGGCGTGGTTCCATTAGTGTGTATGATTGGCCAACGTTTAGAACAAGATGACACCCGCCCATGCACAACTCGTGTGTCCATGGGTCATTTAAGTAATAAGAACATTCGGGTACTGTTTGGATCAGCTCCAAACTTCAACCTCTTTTAATATTTGTGGGATGAACGTGGACGTCGTTGTTACCAACGTCCTGTATCTTGGAACAACTCTTTGCAGCTTTGCTTCTGATTCCATGGGGAATCACACCTCGATACGGTGTGAGCAGTTGTCTGATTCTATGGGAGTCAGTTTTCACATTCACTCCCCATAGTGAGTGAGTGAGTGAGTTTGATTTAACGCCGCTTTTAACAATATCCCTGTTATATCACAGCGTGTCAGCTTAATGTGGAAGGAAATCCCGAAGTGATGCAGGTATCAGAAGTTTACCACTTCGGTGAAACCCACGAGCACGGGTATGGTGCTGACAAACCTGGAAACATAATCTGGGCGAACCGGGATTCGAACCCACAATCATATGTTTCTGGCGAGCCCAAGGGACGCAACTCTGCACAGCGAATCGCGGCGGCTTAAACGACTGGGCCACCCGTGCTAAAAATTATAATATACATCTAGTGATATATACATGTATAATTTCTGCTAAAAGAACTTTTTATTCATCAATGTCATTACCAAGAATCCGAAAGTGTAACGAAAGTGTTACATAGCCGTTACATATAGGACTGCTTATTTCCCATTCAAATCCTGCGATCCCCTATTTTATCACATCAGAAGAAATGCCTACCTCGCTGTTCATCATGTTTAATCTTAAACCTCGAGGTCATGTTACAATAATGATGAAGTAGGCTTCAGTTTTCCAAGTAATACGTCAGAAAAGTCGTAACAGGCACTTGATAGCTTAATACTAGGCATGATAGGAAGAATGTTGCTAAATAAATAGTATTTAAATACCTGACCAGAAAGTGATATGATAAGAATCCGACTATACGATGTTATATTTACGGCTTCAAGATATTTATAGTACATACTCTAACTCCAGAACAACAGGTGTGTTTCTGTTTGATATGTCTGTGATTATGGCCGACCTAGTCTAGATAAATGTTGTCACATGTTAGAGTCACGACGTTTTCACAAGAAACCGATCCCAATAAAACGTTTAATGGTGGTCAAAAACAAACAGAATGTCGATATTGTACGAGTATTGATAATATAGATGACAAGTTTCTACTGCTAATGTTTTGGCACGCTGCAGGGATTTGTGAATACCCATAAACCTCTGAAAATATGCTAGATAAATATCACCGATCAAACATGCATTACCCTGGGGGACGCAGGCAGACAAAATTATCCTCTGTCATGAATCTGACTCGTTACGAACAGACTAAACTAAATAAAAATGATAATCATATTGTAAGCAACACAAAAAGTGAGAAAATACCAAGCAATTAGTCTGTAGTGATGGGCAAGGTGGGCAAGTGATTGTCCTGTTCCTCCCCTCCGTGTTTGCATGAGACAAACGCAGCTGTGTTTGTTCTGGAAATGAGGAGAGCTGAAGATGTTGCAAGCCTCGATGTCGATGTCCCTGAAGAGGTCGCTTCTTCCAGCATTACTTAGACGTAGTATCTGGCTGTATTTGCTAAAAAACAATTTTAAAAGCACGCTGCCTAACGGATAAGTATCGATGCTCTGCTGAAGAGAGATTTCTATTTTTTCATACTCACACATTTCTTTAATAATTAGTCAGTTTCTTATCAATCAGGGATGATTTAGCCGTGTAAAGGGGCACGTTACCTCTATCGATTGTGGACGTTCAACAGTAACATCCGTTGAAGGAGATCAAATGGTCGAAAACTAAAATATGTTGTAATATTGATTACAATCTAAATGCGATTACCAATATAAATCACTCGAGCAGTCAGAGCACAAGGCTAAGTGGGGGTTTAACACTACTGTATGGTTCATGAATAATCTTCAATAGGAACTAATGCTAAATGACCTCATGCAATAAGTCAAACCTCGCCATCTTCCCCACCATTGTAGGGGAGATTATTTACACGTTACAGAACGCTTTGTGCAAAGTTTACAGTCGAATTGGATTGAATGGACCTGTTTCATTTTTCCGTAATTATATCAACTTTGCAGATTTTAGCCCTAGTGAAGAATGATTTGATGTCGGTTTTTGAAATGCGGCTTTTATCTCGGCATCGATTTAGTGGAGTCACCACCAACGTTTTATCTCATATTTTTGTGATGTTCGGTCATTACGCAACATACTCTTGATCTCACACCATCCATTTTAAGCTGTCGCCCATTAGAAATAAACAGGCGCGTTGTAGAGTAATGTAACCACGCCATTTATTTCAATTTCCCGGGCCTTCATTGTAACATTGGAAAACCGACTCTTTACCATCTACAAAAGATATCGTTAGTGCCAAAGTTGAGGGGTTGGCTCGAATGCATGCAAATGAAGGTTTTATGGTATTGGGTACACGTTTTGTGTGGTGGTGTTTAGTCTGTGTTGAGTGAGTGAGTGAGTGAGTGAGTGAGTGAGTGAGTGAGTGAGTGAGTGAGTGAGTGAGTGAGTGCGTGCGTGCGTGCGTGCGTGCGTGCGTGAGTGAGTGAGTGAGTGAGTCAAATTGTGTGTCCGTTCAATATGTGAAGAAAGCATATAGTGACCCAAGTGAAACCCACAGGCACAGATCGGATGCAGACAAACCAAAGATCGTGATTGGGGCAATGCTGAGTCCGAACCCACATTCAGGACATGCCGATGAAAGAGAACCACAACAGCTGTGTGTGATTGAGCTTTGAACGTTGTGTGTGATTGAGGTTTAAAGGCTGTGTGTGTGGTTGTTGTTTAAAAGGCGGTGTGTGATAGAGTGCTTATCTGATTGTGATTGAAACGCTGGGTGCGGAGGTGGTGTATATGCTGTGTGTGGTTGTGGCTGAAAGGCTGTGTGTGATTGAGGTTTAAAGAAAGAATGCCGTGGTCGTTTAAAGGCTGTATGTGATTGAGGTTTAAGGCCGCGTGTGGTTGTGGTGGTGGTTAAAGGCTATGTGTGGTTGTGGTTTAAAGGCCGTGTGTGGTTGGGGTGGTGGTTATAGACTATGTGTGGTTGTGGTTTAAAGGCCGCGTGTGGTTGTGGTGGTGGTTAAAGGCTATGTGTGGTTGTGGTTTAAAGGCCGCGTGTAGTTGTGGTGGTGGTTAAAGGCTATGTGTGGTTGTGGTTTAGAGACCGGATGCGGTGGTGATTTAAAGGCCGTGTGTGATTGTGGTTTAAAAAGTTTAAAATTACTTATGTTGGTATCGAAATCATGACTCTTACACTCCACTCAAACCTATTATACCGCTCTTTGTACACATCATAATTTCATTCTAGGTTCCTCTGTTTGCTACGACCATCTGGGATGTTTCGCAACCGACCCGCCATTTTTTAGCCTTCATCGTCCGTTGAACTTCCTCCCCGAGTCCCCAGACCACATCAATGTCCAGTTCATGCTGTACACCAAACACAATCCACAGAAAGAACAGATTGTTACCATCAACGACTCGGCCTCTGTCACCTCATCGAACTTTGACCCCGCAAAGCCCACCAAGATCGCCATACACGGCTACTTTGACAATGGTCAAAAAGCATGGCTTCACGTTAGTGGCTCATTTGTTTGTTTCACTGTTTGCTGGTCCTCCGCAGTTTCCATTCGTTCAGTTTATCAACCTATTGATGCAGTATTCAACATAACATACGTTTTTCACTCTTTGCAAAAATTGAGTGTATGAGTTAAAAATTAACGTCGCATCGGCATTATTTCAGCCATATAGCGACGAGTGCAAAAAGTATAATAAGCTCGAGACAAAAAACATGTGGGGTTCTGCATGCAATCAACAGTTCTGGTAGTTGCATAATCAGACTAAGTAATCAAACATGATTTGTATTTTTCATAAATTTATTTTCTTTGTGACGCGAGCTTCTTGGCGAAACGCCTTAAGGATGACTTCAGTTCGTGTCGACTGTCATCATTGTCGAGGGACATTACGACATTGCAAACAGAGATGTTTATTAACATTGATTTTAGGTGTCGCTCCAGAAGAAATGCAATTTCTTGTGCGGTGTATAGTTTCCTTCAGTGTCGGCCCGGTGGCACCTGAAAAATGATAACGAGCATTGTGCGTGTTGTTCTCCAGGAAGTCAAGGACGAGTACCTCAAGACTCACGATGTCAATGTGTTCATTGTCGACTGGGGCGGTGGTTCCAAGACGTTGTACACCCAGGCCACAGCAAACACCAGAGTGGTCGGGGCAATAGTGGCTCAGTTCATCACCCACCTCAAAGTGAGTACGATCCTCCCCATACCCGGCACACTGTCAACCATTGGCGGGCCAGTGATGGTACACCTACCTCCAACCTCGCAGTGATTCAAATACTCCCCCATCCCTTTATCAGACCCTACGCTACGGGGCACTTGCTCGCTTCCCAACCTACCTCCAAGGAAATAAGATCTTTACCTCATATCCATGTCATTATTTTTGGGGCCCGATATCTCATTATCTCCCTCAAAGTGAGTAAGATCCTTCTCAACATCCGAAGAGGTGTACTGAGAATTGATGGACACCAATATGTCATCATCCACCTCGATGTGATTACGATGCTCCCTGAACGACCCTCCTACAACCAGTATCCGGCTGGACGGGATGCTCGTATCTCAGTTCCTCGCCTACCCCAAAGTGAGTATCACCCTGCCCCACAACAAGCTCACAATCAACACATGGCGAGATTGGGAGCTCAAAGTGAGTAAAACCCTGCCCCACAAAAAGCTCACAATTAACACAAGGCGAGATTGGGAGCTCAAGATGAGTATTACCTTGCCCAACAACAAGCTAGCAATCAACACAAGGCGAGATTGGGAGCTCAAAGTGAGTTACAGCCTGTCCCACACCAAGCTCACAATTAACACAAGGCGAGATGGGGCGCTCAAAGTAACACCCTGCCCCACACCAAGCTCACAATTAACACAAGGCGAGATGGGGCGCTCAAAGTAACACCCTGCCCCACACCAAGCTCACAATTAACACAAGGCGAGATTGGGCGCTCAAAGTAACACCCTGCCCCACACCAAGCTCACAATTAACACAAGGCGAGATTGGGCGCTCAAAGTAACACCCTGCCCCACAACAAGCTCACAATTAACACAAGGCGAGAGTGGGAACTCAAAGTGAGTAACACCCTGTCCCACAACAAGCTAGCAAGCTAACAAGGAAAGATGGGGCGCTCAAAGTAACACCCTGCCCCACACCAAGCTCACAATTAACACAAGGCGAGATTGGGCGCTCAAAGTAACACCCTGCCCCACAACAAGCTCACAATTAACACAAGGCGAGATGGGGCGTTCAAAGTAACACCCTGCCCCACACCAAGCTCACAATTAAATTAACACAAGGCGAGATTGTGCACTCAAAGAGCGTAACACCCTGTCCCACAACAAGCTCACAATTAACACAAGGCGAGATGGGGCGCTCAAAGTAACACACTGCCCCACAACAAGCTCACAATTAACACAAGGCGAGATGGGGCGCTCAAAGTGAGAAACACCCTGCCCCACAACAAGCTCACAATTAACACAAGGCGAGATGGGGCGTTCCAAAGTAACACCCTGCCCCACACCAAGCTATAATCATCAACTATGCCAAACGCCCTTCCCTACAACCAGCCGCGGCAACACGAACCCCTACAAGCCAGGAGACCAACTACAAACATTCAACTCAACTATTTCCAACTTTTCTAGCGCCAACCACCTTGGTCGTGGTCGACTTCAACTCAACTAGCAGTCTATCTTCAAGTTGTTGATAACCCTTTACCTACTTCCAAGTTGTCTCATCGAATCTTTACACCCTGATTTAACCATTAGCTACAGTTTAGTAGGAGCAAAAATAGCCCAATACATTCTACAGCAAGCGAATGAATTTCTTTGTTTAGGTAATTTATTACCTTTTAAAGTTTAGAAGGTTTTAGATTTATCGACCCTATCCTATAAAGGTGCACTTATCATGTCACGTTCACATTCTGCAACGTGATTTCATGATGTACCTGAAACTGTGCGTTGTCACTGAAACTCATCAAGACGAAACACGCTCCAGTTATAGATACCCCAAAGTGACTCCCTTTAACTCGTAGAGCGTTTTCTATTTATAATTTCCGTCACTATTCATCACAACCTTTTATCCGGGTTTATGGAAGGTGTTTGCAGTTTGTTACACAGCGGTCCCCCACATGGTGCCTCTTAGTACAGCAATAACGTTGAATCAATATCCATTATAGAAGGCAAAAGCTAAAAGACTAGTCTCTGGTAACTTGTAAATGTTTTTTTTACGTCATTGGTGTTTTAACGGTCACTTTTAGCTATGTGAATCTGTCAAATGGAACGCATGATTCAGCTTTAAACCTATCCACTGCAGGTTTCGGCGACGCGTGTTGAAAGGAAGGTGACATGAACCTAATAGAACTATCTTTTTTTCTTCTCTGTGTGTGTGTGTGTGTGGTTGGATTTTTGTAAAATTAATTACAAAATGTCTGCTCGCCAGATATTGCTTGATGTCCTAAAAAATGGTGTTCTACAAAAACACAAAAACAACATTATTCGGCACCATTCAAAGACAAATAGTGTACATGTCTGTCCCCGTGATAATATGCATTCAATTGTTCCGCATCTGTATACAACTAACGACAATGAACGCTCAATAGTTTAAAGGCAGCGAATGTCTTGGACCACAAGGACCCGTGTTTGCCACGTGGTTTTCTAATCACTCGTTAACTTGGAGCAGACACACAATAGTTTCACGAAGCTCTGCTCCATTTGCTTAACAAATCACCCGTGAAGAGGCTTGCCGAAAAAGGCGACTATGCTTGTCGTAAGAGGAGATTAACGGGATCAAGTGGTCCGTTTCCCTGACTTGGTTGATGCATGTCATCTATCCCAGTTGCGTAGATTGATGCTCAATCACTGGATTGTCTTGTCCAGACTCGATTATTTATAGACCGTCGTCATAAAGCTAGAATTTTGCTGAGTGCGGCGTTAAACAACAAACAAAGACACAAAGCCCAATAAGTGCCAGTTTATTACATATATTAAACCACCATCGGGGTACATAAGGACAAATAGAATATTCCAATATACAACATGTAAAGCAAAATGGCAATGTATTATTTGAGTTTCATATTAAGGTGCTTTAAGCTTAAATAAGTTCTTAATGGTTAAGATGTTGTTGTATAAGCACAATTGACGGTATTTTGCAAGGTTAGACAATGTACAGAAATAACCATTAAAGAATGATTTACGTTCGCATAAAGTTTTGGCATTTATTATAAATACTGTTTGCTCCACCTCATGTGTAGTTAACTATAATATAGTTTTGCCCTAAACGTCAGACGAATGCACAAGGATGCTTGCGTCTGATGTTATTGATGCCGAATTTAAGAATAGCATTGTGTTTTGGGTTTAAAGTCAGATTTGCAATAAGCGGAAGTGTTCCACCAAAATGCAAATCGCCTGCACCCTTCCGTTAAAATACGTTTTAAACATCATCAAACACCCCTAAAATGGGTATTTTAGGATTCAATAAGTCATTTTTATTTGTTCAGTGTGAGATCCTCGAAATTCCCATGCAGCACTACGTATGATTTAAAGGTTAGTTTTTATTTACGCTACTGATTCATACAAAAGTTTGCACATCGGTTTTTCGATTCATACCTCAATGAACCGAACAATATACCCAATAACCCTTATAATAATTAAATTCGACAACGAAAACATGTGTTATCTACAAAAGATTAATCAAAACAACTAAAGTAATACAAAATGACAAGATTCATGAACATTCTTCCAGGAGTAGGAATACACAATGTGGCGTGTCATGAATCAGTTTAATTTATGCACATAACTTGAAACGCTCAGACCGCCTCCGTGGTCTAGTGGTAGAGCGTCCGCCCGGAGAGCGGAAGTTCCGGGTTTGATCCCCAGCCGCGTCATACCAAAAGACGTTAAAAGATGATACTTGTTGTTACCCTGTCTGGCGCTCGGCATTAAGGGGATGGTCGGCTCGGAGACAGTATACTGTGCCTGAGTGGGGTATTCATGTTTAACTGCGGCATGGCATCTCAGTGGGCTAGCACTATAAATCGGCATCAGTCCGGACTAGTACAAGCAGCCACACAAACACACACACGTACATGCACGTCGCTATATAAGTGCAATTGTCTTGGACGCGACGTTAAACCCAATTTCACCTCACCTCACCTTGACACGCCCACAAAGTCAGTAGCCAATCAACGGAGAGTAGGATCAAAACACAGTCGAACGGACCTGTCAATCAAGGCAAGAGGCAAATATGTCCGGGAGAAGGCGGTTGTTTCAAATGACATGGTCAGTAACCGTCAGACTCAAACGTTAGTTCCCTGAGGACGGAAAGACACAGTTGGATACATGTCAGTCAGTAATGGAACCCGAAGACATGAAATTTGTGGAACCCAGGGGAACGAGTAAAACCAGGGGAGCGAATAAAACCAGGGGAGCGAGTCTGCACGTTTGCTGTTTCAATACTTTTCGGCCTTCGGTCTCGAAAGATGATTTGGAATATGACTATGCATGAATTTCGCTAAAAAGCCCTGAGCAGAATGGGAATTCCCTCGACGGTTAGTGCTATATTCCGCGATTCCCCGATATTCCGTAGTAGTAAAAGAAGTCTTTTGAGGGCGTGGCTTAATTTTTTACATTAATTTTTATGTGTGTAAATGACTGTTTGGCTTTGATCAATGCCGACAACCTTGCAGTGCGCGGGCGAATGTTGTGTAACGCCACAGCTTGCAACAGTACAGCTATATCAAGACAAGATAACTTTGCTGCCATATCAGACATTGTGTTATTTTTTATATTCTTGGGTTTCTTGTCATTTCTAGGTAAGTATTATCATAACCATCATAATTCTTGGTATTGTTGGTACCCTGATTATCGTGCGCAATTGTAATTCAGTTATTTTTGTGAGAATGTGGTGAACGTCTACCATCAGCGCCACGTTCTGTTGAGGTCAACACACTCTCTCATCGTGTGTCTGTCATCACTCGATATGTATATGCGATGCAATCATACACCGATACCAGTGTGTTTCTTGGTCATATGTTTTTTAAACAGTAGCTTCATCCTTTCATACCGCAGTCATTACGGTAGTTCGGAAGCGCTCAACATGAAAATATAGCGTGATCTGGGGCAATCTGAAATTACACCATGTGCCCTAAGGAATCATGACTTTCGTGCAGGGGTATACTTTTTACAAAGACAGATTGGTCACGTTTTCTGTGGTCGAGACTCGTTATTGTAATTGTCTTAAGTCACGCTTTAGCGTTGATGTGATCTACGCTGATTGTATGATTGAGCCGATTTGCTGCTTTGTCGTCACATCCAGTCTGACTCAAACCGGAATAAGAAATTAATACTGTGCAACAGAAAGTTTACACAGAAAACACCAGTCGCTATATACACTTATAACGAACTGACGGATATAACGAACTTACTTTTTTGCCCCGACTATTTGCTGTACTTATGCTGTATATATGCATTTAACGAACTACGACTATAACGAACTAAAATAAGTGGTCCCTTTAAGTTCGTTATAACCGTAGTTTACTTTAAAGCGTAAAGCCAAAAACCTGTATTGTTACAAAGCGGCGTTTAACCCAACTCACTCAACCCTTGGTCCCTTGTGATCATCAAACTGACCACAGTAGTTTACAAATGAGTAGTTGAATAACTGAAGAAACAACGCTGTAAGTTGAATGTATAAACGGAATAATATCATTACAACTTCGACCAAAGAATATTTTGAAAGTACATGGAACATTCTGGCCTAAGCATGACAGAAACTGAAATGCAATCTGTCACATTTCTGGCAAAATAAATCATTTTGAAGTGGATCTTTAAAAATATTGTCTGAGGGACGAATTTAAATAGATAAACATGTTATTCTATTCGACAGAGATTTTTTTTTCATTTTCGCTTGCAGTAAGCTGTAATTGTCGATGGAACTGGATATGACTCTTGGTAATTTGTAATCAAGCGCGTATGTCTGAATTTAGAATAAAATATAACACATCCATGCAGAAAACGATACAAGACTTTTAGATGAAATGCTGTAATATATATAACTAAATTCGAGTCGGTGTTGAGATTATTGGTCTAGACATGAATTATATGCTATCTGATGTCTGCTGGTAAACTGGGAGCCTGTTATCTAATATAAACTATTGACATTGCACCAACTGACGTGTCAACGACGGAAGTAGCTAGTATGCAATTCAGACACCATTTGCACTTGATATAACTTTTTGTTTTGTTGTTTGTTGTTTAACGCCGCACTCAGCAATATTCCAGTCTGTAAATAATCGAGTCTGGACCATACAATCCAGTGATTGACAGCATGAACATTGGTCCACGCAATTGGGATACGATGACGTGCATCAACCAAGTCAGAGACTCTGACCATCCGATCCCGTTAGTCGCCTCTTACGACAAGCATAGTCGCCATTTAAGGCAAGCATCGGTTGCTGAAGACCTATTCTAATTCAGATCTTCACGGGCATGAACGCTTTAACCACCAGTCCTCCCAATCACCCTTAGTCGGGTGCTGTCTATACATATCATCATATGTCAAGTGAATGGGTGAAGTTTAGTGACATGTCTGGAGATGTTTATTCATATCATTTGTTTATTTCGGACGAAAGTTTATTTCAATGATTGAAGTATAACAAGAACAACACTCCTAAACTTCCTTGACTCGCACAACACATGTTTTTCCATCACATTTTATGACGTTTTATAGTGCATAAATTTTAATGAACTTTAATGATTCTTTGTTTTGTTTAGTAGGTCAGGAAAAGCTTGGCAGGCCACTGTTTTCCTGACTCTCACACAAATTATGTATATATTTGTACAATCTGCTCCTTGTCCTGTCGAACTGCTTATGTGATACTAGCCAGATTGTTCCGACGCCACATCTCTCTACTAATTGTGTCCTGTGAGTTGTTTTTGTAACCATGGCATGTGTTACAGACTGTAGGTCACGCCAAGCCTGAAGACTTTCATCTGATTGGGCATAGTTTGGGCGCTCATGCAGCTGGTTATGCAGGGGAGAGAATCCAGTACGTTGGAAGAATCACGGGTAACGTTTATATAAAAACGAGCCAATAAATGATATATAGATGAAAAAAATATGATAATAAAGTAATAGTGGTAGGTTAATACACGACCAATTTACCTCTTTTTTCAAAACTTGAATGTAAAATATAAATTCAGTGAAGGATAAATTAATCAATGCAACCATGAACAGGTGTGAATAAATATGTCCCAAACAGCCCTCAAATCTTTTCTAAATACATGGTCGATAGCAACAACATGTCATGATGTCATCTAATCATGCAAAACTACAAGGCAAAATGGTAGTGGAATAACCTAGAGGTTACGTGCTCTAACGTTTTGCTGAAACACCTGTACCATTTCTCATATATATCTCACAATTTATGAAACGATTCTTTAACCAAGGTTTGGACCCAGCAGAACCCTACTTCCAGGGCACTGATGTCAAAGTGAGGCTCGACCCGACCGACGCCATGTTTGTTGACATCATACACACCAATGGAGAATCCCTTCTTAAACTAGGTATATACTACTGCAATGATAACCAACCGTGCTAGGAATGAACTTATAAAAGCAAAAATGAGTGACAGAGTGAATTTGGTTTAACGCCGCTTTGAATAGTATTCCAGTTATATCACGGCGTGTCAGCTTAATGTGGAAAGTAATGCCCCTTTGGTGAAACCCACAAGCACGAGAACCGTGCTGACTAACGTAGGCACATAATTGGGGAGAACTGAGCTTCGAAACCATGATCATGTTTCTGGCGTGCCCAAGGGATGCAACTCTGCACCAGTGCCTTTGAAGACTGGGCTACCTGTACCCCAAATAGCTGCGATGACCAGTGATGTCATAATTTGTTCGAAAACGTACTTGGACACTTCTGCAGCTAGGAACGTAAGCACAGTGTGGAGGAATATGTGATGCCATGTTTTCTTTTGTTGTGATGCCTGGAGCAGCCACATAGATTTGTTTAATGTCAAAGAAATTTGCCTCACTCCCAGGTCTAGGGATGAAGCAACCGTGCGGTCACGTGGATTATTACCCTAATGGCGGACTAACACAACCCGGATGTGACGCGAAGAACGCCGTGTCAAATATAAAGATCGAGGGACTTCAAGGCGGTGAGATTATGGTCATGCGTATAGGGCCTGATAGGGAATGATGTGATAATCGCAGAGACACCACGACAAAGAAACCAAACAGTAATTAGGAATGCTACGAAAATAAGCCCAATAGATCCAGAAATACCAACAATTGGTTGGCATTTAAACTATATTTAGCTGTAGGAATATAGTTTGAAAAGCGGAAGGACGTAGTAGTAATTCTTCAAGACCAATATTTATGGACCGACCATTTAATGCTCTGGGCCTGTGATGTTGGCTAGAGGTAGAAAAATGTCAAGTCACTCAAGTCATTGGTTGTTGTTGGTTTGTTGTTTTACGCCGCACTCAGCAATATTCCAGCTATATGACGGCGGTCTGTAAATAATCGATTCTGGACCAGACAATCCGATGATTAATATCATGAGTATCGATCCACGCAATTGGGATCGATGACATGCATCACCAAGTCAGTGAGCCTGACCACCCGATCCCGTTAGTCGCCTTTTACGACAAGCATAGTCACCTTTTACGGCAAGCATGGGTTGCTGAAGACCTATTCTACCCCGGAATCTTCACGGGTCTAATACCCTCTGAAAAATTGAAATAAACGAAATTCTTTTTTCATAATCATAACAAATCTCTGTGAAAAAGCAGAATTCATTGTAAGATTCCCACAATATCACCAGCATGTGTTTATGAATCACTTTCAAATAGCGATGATACCGTGTGATCGCGAAAAGGAAAGTGCATCTGTCCCACCAGAGGCACCCGTCACAAACACTTGGAATTCAAGTCAAGTGTTCACCTGAATACACATATGGTACAAGTCAAAATAGGGAATGTCATCGGACATATTTGTTTGTCCCTGATGCTTCAACTTTTGAAATGTCGTCCACACATGACATGCACTTCTTTTCCTCTGATTCTGCAACACATTTTCCCCATGGTATTCAACAGCCAATATATTACTTGTTAGATCTGTTTATTTGAAGTAAAACAATAGGTAACAAATGTTATATTTGGGATAACACTTTCTTTGTGAAGTACAGATTCTCGTCCTTTTTTTGGTTGAGTTCCTTGCGGGATTCGAACCCACACCACCAGACTTTGTGTGCTGGCGATTAGCTGCCTCACGCGGTGTGGGTTCGAATTCCGGACGGGGCTTAACCCAAAAAAGTACAAGAATCTGTACTTTACAAAGAAGGTTTTATCCCAAATATAACATTTGCTATATTTGACCACTTTCTTAATGGCATTGTGTGTTCATAAAACCATAGACCGCCTCCGTGGTCTAGTGGTAGAGCGTCCGCCCGGAGAGCGGAAGGTCTGGGGTTCGATCCCCGGCCGTGTCATACCGAAAGACGTTAAAAGATGGTACTTGTTGTTACCCTGTCTGGCGCTCGGCATTAAGTGGCTAAAACAAGGACTGGTCGGCTCGGAGTCAGTATACTGTGTCTGAGTGGGGTATTCATGTTAAACTGCGGAATGGTATCTCAGAGATTTAGCACTATAAATCGGCATCAGTCCGGACTAGTACAAGCAGCCACACACACACACACACACACACACACGTGCATGTACGTCGCTATATAAGTGTAATAATCTTGGACGCGACGTTAAACCCCATTTCACCTCACCTCGTCTCATAAAACCATAGGCTAAATTGAATTGTTAACCAATTACATAAATACCCCGGCTTCATTTGCAGCAACTGCAAAATTTATGATTTTGAAACTGGAAAACTTATACATGTTTAGTTGAAGGCATTACCAGTTGAAGTAAATGGTAACACAAAATATACGCTGACATACTGCTGACTGTTAAAACTCTATGCATAGAAAATTTCATCATACTGAAACGACTTTGTGTCTGTTCAAACCTATCAACATCTTTGAGATATGGTGATGAGAATTTTACAAAAAAAGAAACAGCAAGTCCATGTATTATTTGAGAGAAACTATTTACATTTGTGGTCACAATGTCTGAGTGATAATATGGCAGACTTGATGCATATGTGCCATGAGTATTCGGAAATGAACATGACATGCAAAATGTGTCATCAGAACATTTCAAAGGTCGTTTGTCAATTTAAAAGAAGATGAAATAATTTCTAACGTCTCAAAATTGATATGAGTGACATATAGTGATCTCCAGAAAGTAGTCAATAAAGATGTAAGTCAACGTAAGCAAAGTCACATATTCCGGAAATTGTCCCGTCTTCGCGCGATCGCTCGGGACACTTCACGATGACGGATTGACAAATGTGTCGTGACATTGATGGAAGGCTGTGACATTCTCAAGGGTTGGGTACTTATTATGCGACATCTATTCAACTTTAAAAATGGTGACCTTTGATTGTACTTAAACCATATGTCAAAAGTCGTAAGAGAAATAGTAAATTGCCCTTCAGAAGTGAAAGAATTCTTTAGAAAGAGAGAGTGCACTTCTGGAACATCGTGGGTCCTTTCCACCTTATGCGAAACTATTTTCGAATTTGAGTCAACTAAAGGTTCAATACTCCGTATCACACACTTGCGGAGAGGCCTTGTTTAATGGTGTGTGCATTTGGAGGGTGGTGTGTCACTTTCTTTCCTAAGTGTGTTTGGTTTGTTGTTTTACGCCGCACTCAGCAATATTCCAGCTATATGACGGCGGTCTGTAAATAATCGAGTCCGGGCCAGGCAATCCAGTGATTGATATCATGAGCACCGATCCACGCAATTGGGATCGATGGCATGCATCAACCAAGTCAGCGATCCTGACCACCCGATCCCGTTAGTCGCCTCTTACGACAAGCATAGTCAGTTTTTACGGCAAGAATGGGTTGCTGAAGACCTATTCTATAGGGCTGTGATGGCGCATTATGAATTTCAACGTCCACCCTGGGATCTAATGGCATGGTACCATAAAATTTCATGTGGAATGAAACATCACATATATTGTTTATCTTTATTTGAAAATAATATATTTAGACTGTAGATACAAAAGGTGAAACTCTCATCGCGAATGCTGTGTAGGATTGGACATAATCCTTTTAGATGCACTTGAGTAAGGTGCATTCGTATGTTTGAAATAGTACATCAAGTGGCGTGCTATGAAAATTTTTGCTTGGAGACCCATGCCAATTACACTACGAAATAAGTAGTAAGAGAAAGCTTGGCCATTCATGGACAAATAGGATAACGCTGATTTAATTGATTTAATCTGATAGACAAAGACTTATTGAAACTGATGCTGATGACATCACACTGTCTCTAACATTGTACCAAACCGGTGTTACATCGTTTTTCAGGCGTCAAAACCTTTTTTGACTGCAGCCATAAACGCTCACATGCGCTCTTCACGGAATCCATCAACAGCAGATGTCCATTTGAAGCTTACAAGTGTAACAGTAACGAAGATTTCAATGTGAGTTATAAAGTCAACGTACACCAATAGAAAAACCAGGTTGAACTGGTTGGAACATGCTACTTCAGTGCTACACAGGAGTTTTTAATAATTGGATATATCACAGATTATATACGATGGCTACGCGATAAATCGCAAAGAACAATGATGAACGAAGCGTGGTTTATTCACGATAAAACATTGTTCTATCATGACGACACTTCTGTGGAGATTTGAATATGCGCTCGCAACTTGATGACGTCATATATTGGTCGACGTTATTTTGAGAGGGAAGTGTCCAGTAAGTTGTTGCCCATAGCTGTCGCTGGGCAAAGCATCCAATAGTGGGAGAGATATGACAATCGGTATTGGGAGAAAAGGTACAGATATACAGATAACCGACGTGGGGATTGTGAGAATGTGCGGGAAATACCAATACCAATCCCATCTGTTCATAAAATGGATTTGTCCGACATTGCGAGGTCGGATTCTAACGAGGGAGTCATCATTATTAAAATACGGGTAAAATTTTAAAGCTTTTACACTTTATCATCATCCATAAAGAGGCTGTACATTTTTTCTCATATAAGAAATAAATGACTCGTTATCGTTGTTTATCGTACAATAAAACACTGCAGAGACAATAAACCACTCGGGTCTGGGCTCCTCATGGTTTATTCCCCCAGCAGTGTTTTATTTACGATAAACCAACGGCCACGAGTCGTTTTTTTCTTAAATAGGATAACGGTGTCACATACCTTTTTCATGCCCCATTTTCACTATGTACATAATAACAACGGATGATATTACCGCTGTCGTTGAAAGAAACATTAGAAAACTATCAACCGATATGTTAAATTTAATTCAAAGGCTTCGCAGGAATGAAACCTCATATCAAGTCAAATCGGGAAAAAACGTTAACAGCGCAACAGCATGAAAAATACATTGAAAACATGTAGTGCAAATTGTCATGATGTTTTCTACTGGGATTAATGTGTGGATTGTGTTTCATCGTTGAATGTATGCTGTAAGAGCAATCGTGTGAGCCTTTGTGAAACACAACAAAAACATCATCATTTATGGAGCACTGTCACCAGTATTGCGTCAAATTATTGTAAAAGAACCGATCAAGTTTCATTTTAGGCTGGCAAATGTATTCCATGCAGCGGAGGCGGATGTGGTTATATGGGTTACCATGGTGACCGTGTTAAGCCAAACAACAAGCAAACGCTGGTGAAGTATTTCTTGAAGACTGGTTCGACTGCGCCCTATTGTCGTAAGTAAGGTCGTAAATACACAAGCAGACAATACTTACAATCGGTTTCATAAAGGGATCATTTAGTATTAATCATACTTATCAGTGTCAGGTAAAGTGTGACACAGTCATGTACTTGACTCCTATATTTACGGAAATCAGATGTGTATGGAATAATAACATGTATAATATTCTTTATTTTGGTAGAGGGGCGGTCGGATAGCCTAGTGGTTAAAGCGTTCGCTCGTCACACCGTAGACCCGGGTTTGATTCCCGACATGGGTACAATGTGTGAAGCCCATTTCTGGTGTTCCCCGCCGTGATATTGCTGGAATATTGCTAAAAGCGGCGTCAAACCATACTCTTTCACTCATTATTGTGGTAGCGTTATTGAGTCGACAACTAATTCATTTTTTACCAAACGTCAGATCTAACCAGGGCCCACTTGCACAAAGCGATCTTAGCCCTAAGATTACCATAACTCCCATACTTACATAGGCTTACGATAGTCTTAGCGCTAGGGCTGGGACGAGTCCACATTTACTACCCGGGTACCCGACCCCCAATTACCCGACCCTACCCGGGTACCCACTGCAGGTCTCAAGAGTAGGGAAAAAAATGTCTGATTGGTAATTGTTTTACCGCAGCCCTGGCTAAAACTATTTAGATACATGTATCAAACAATCAGATCATGCGTTCACTGAAGTTGACTGAACCTTTATCTTTACTCAAACATATACACGTCAAAAGGTATTTGTGCATCGTCAGAAAGAAATGCGAACATTTTAGTGTAACCACTGAGCTATAGTAGGTTTTTGTCATTAAACAATATATCACATGATTAACCATGGGTCCGGGCGGGTAGTCCAGTGGGTACTCTGGTCTTTCTCAGAACCCACCCGACCCGAGTACCCGAGTAACCCGTCCCAGCTCTACTTAGCGCTAAGATCGCTTTGTGCAAGTGGGCCCTGCACTCTCAGCTCAACACACACGCCAACTATTTCTTTGGTTGGAAATATGAGTCGGCTAGACACTTACGTGGATGTAAATATCAACGCCTAAAGCTGGACACAATGCAAGTGTATCGCACTGCAGGTGACATTCAAAGATCGCAATCAATATCTGCTAAAGACAACAGGGATACCTCCATATACGTATTCATCAGTATCATGATTTAGGTTACAATCCATTTCGCAATAGCTGAAATCATGTTTGGCAAATCTCGGCATGTGTCATGCTTTACATCACATCTTTATAGATAATGTTCTGTGATCAGGTTTCACATCAAGGTTTCACTTGTAGATTCGGGTGTAGATATTGTCATACATAACCAGCTACATATACTCCTACATCGGTATACCCCACCCATCCGTTTATATAACATTATTTGTATACAGTGTCATCCTTATGCCTTCAACCGAACCAATGGTCGTGGCATGCCAAACCGCCAACGTCAAGAGGGGAGGGGGAGGGGGAGGGGATGAAAATATTTTGTACAATCTAATTTGTTAAGAAAAAAACATGTATAATTTATCTATTTTCCCTCAAACTAAAAAAAATGTTCACTAGCCTTCTGTGTGTCATGATCATGAAACGAATGAGTTGTAATTTTTTTTTGCTCCTACAAAGACAAAATGTACGTGTTTATGTATATATACTGGTATGAGTGTACGATTATCTTTGTACGTGGTCCGCCTCCGTGGTTTAGTGGTTGAGCGTCCGCCATCAGAGCGTCATAACCATAGGACGTTGTTGTTACCATGCCTGGCGCTCGAGACCGCCTCCGTGGTCTAGTGGTAGAGCGTCCACCCGGAGAGCGGAAGGTCCGGGGTTCGATCCCCGGCCGCGTCATACCAAAAGACGTTAAAATATGGTACTTGTTTTTACCCTGTCTGGCGCTCGGCATTAAGAGGCTAAAACAAGGACCGGTCGGCTCGGAGTCAGTATACTGTGTCTGAGTGGGATATTCATGTTAAACTGTGGCATGGTATCTCAGTGGGCTAGCACTATAAATCGGCATCAGTCCGGACTAGTACAAGCAGCCACACACACACACACGTGCATGCACGTGGTTATATTAGTGCAATATTCTTGGACGCGACGTTAAACTCCATTTCACCTCACCTATCTGCATACGTACATCACAGGGTTCCACTACCAGCTGCAGATTACTCTGGGTGCGCCACACGGGTCACGTAAGGAGAGGGGCGATGTATATGCTACACTTACCGGCAGCAAAGGACACACCGAGGAGATACAGCTCACTGACGAGTAAACTTCCCTTTTCAATTCGTTATCATACAGATTAACTCAAAGTGTATTTGGAACAATAGGAATTAGGACATAACACATATAAGAACCGGCTTTGAGACCGAACGTTTGATTCTGGAGGTGGGTGGGGGTGATTGTTTGGGGCTTGATCCAAATCCACATTTTTCTACCAAAGATTTACCTTTCATAACGAGACCGCCTCAGTGGTCTAGTGGTAAAGTGTCCGCCGGAGATCGAAAAGTCCGGGGTTCGATCCCCGTAAAGACGTTAAAAGGTGGTACTTGTTGTTACCCTGTCTTGGGCTCGGCATTAAACGGGCAAAACAAGGACTGGTCGGCTCGGAGTCAGTATACTGTCTGAGTAGGGTATCCATGTTAAACTATGGCATGGTATCTCAGTGGGCTAGCACTATAAATCGGCATCAGTCCGGACTAGTACAAGCAGCCACACACGAACGTGCAATATAAAAGTGCAATAATCTTGCACGCGACGTTAAACCCAATCTCATCTCACCTCACCTTTCATAACGCAATTAGTCCACGTTCAATTATATCAGTATCATTGCATATATAATACGATTTTAAGTATGTGAGCAAACTATATAGTTCGTCACACTGAAGCAGATGGTTCTATGTGCTTCTTGAAAGGCAATATACTTTCTCTGTCTATATTTTAAAAAGCTTCTCTGTCGATTTTTCAGCCATATTGATCTGACACCAGGCAAATCCTATACTTATGTTGTGACATCACCACAAGAGATTGGTCAGCTGACAAAGTTTACAATCCGGTGGGAGGAGAATGCGCACTGGTACAAACCTTTAGACTGGAACCCGCTTAATCTGCGCCATCCTACTCTATTTATATCCAAGGTGAAGGTCGTAGAGGGGGAGAACACACAACAGTAAGTAATATATAGAGGTTATCACTCTAGTGTGTTTGGGGATGGTAAATATCCTGTATTAGGAATAAACAATGTATTTGGTATTACTGTTTGCAAAGAATAGAACTGCCCATCCAACCTACATCCTTCCATTCACCCAGCCAGCAACCAATCTATAAGGTTGGTTGGTTGGTTTGTTGTTTAACGCCGCACTCAGCAATATTCCAGCTATATGACGGAAGTCTGTAAATAATCGAG
Organism: Haliotis rufescens; assembly: GCF_023055435.1. NCBI lineage: Eukaryota > Metazoa > Mollusca > Gastropoda > Lepetellida > Haliotidae > Haliotis > Haliotis rufescens. The sequence goes on from NW_025963890.1 coordinate 51,122,539, forward strand.
TCTGGACCAGACAATCCAGTGATTGACATCATGAGCATCGATGCACGCAATTGGGATCGATGACATGCATCAACCAAGTCAGCGAGCCTGACCACCCGATCCCGTTAGTCGCCTTTTACGACAAGCATGATCGCCTTTTACGGCAAGCATGGGTTGCTGAAGACCTTTTCTACCCCGGAATCTTCACGGGTCCAATCTATTAGGAAACACGTTTTTGTAATTTATGATGTCCATGATGTCCATACACACTGATCAATACACACCTACCTAAAACCTTATGAGAACAAAACGATCTTATGTGGCCACTCATGTCCTTATACCAAGAGAAATATTCATGTTATTACAAGTCTTGGTATATATATATGTCATATGGATTCATTGTCATATACTACACTTCTAAAGGCAAACTTACATCCAACTTAATACCGCCTAACTACTTGCTTAGGTTTAGCTTACAATATCTGTTTACAGTTAGTCAGATGTATCTTCTCAATACTTTCTGTTTTCTGGTCGCCTGCAGTGCAACTGCAACAGTTCTGACAAACAAAAATAATGATTGCTCAATATCAATTCTGAATTTACGGATAAATCTCAGTTATCATAACGCTGATTGTCTTGTTCTGACAAATATAAATGGGTTTTGATCCCCGATAATTTAAATGTGAACAACACTCGAGATACTTCTATTTAGGAACCATCTGAATCTGGCATCCATTGTAATATCACTTGTCTGAGCTCCTCTCTAAACACCACGGTTTTAGTTTTATCATTGTGCACAGTCATTTATTACAAATATCACCCAGAAACCATATGTTGTTATAACATGAAGACAGTGTTGGTTCCACTAACCACATCATCAGCCCAAAACAAAGTATAAAGAATAGTTTTTTTTCCAACATTTCACCCCAGTAGATTCTTCTGCACTCAGAATTTTCCCGTCAAGATATTCATTCAAATTACAATCAAATAGTATTGGGCTGAGACAACATTTGCTTCTCAACTGAAGTAATCACTTACACTATTGCACGTGGTCACACATTAACGTCTTTCCCCCTAATCCATGTTCTTTTAGTACAAGAAAGTGCTGTTCCGTACAGTTGTTTGAAAAAATCTATAATTTCTACATACATTCTTCCTTTTCGCTTCGCAAAATACTTCTAAATAACTGGCTATAGAATAAATATGTTATCTGTGGTCGAATGTCCTCTTTTGTGACATGCGTGTTCTTCGTGTAATTTGCTGTCTGTTTCTGCCCATTAATTGTTTCTTCAATATCTTTGTGAAACGTTTTCCATTAACATCTAGAAGACAAATACCTCCGTAATTGTTTGGATGAACACTTCCGTCACTACAAATTAATGCAAACTACATATGGAATATAGTTCATATCATTAAGTTCATCGATATCATTGATATTCTGGTCCTTTAGATAATGTTACCCGTTTCGCAGAAACCTGGTGTCATCACTGATTTTCAGTGAACCATTAATATAACTACCACCACCATTTTGCCTTTAATGCCCAATGGAAACTGTTGCAAGAGATATTCGACATCGGTTATTCCCTGGCTTTGGTGTGTTATTTTTACAAATCTTTCAAAATGTTAATCTATAATGACTTGTGTGCTGTTAACTTATATTTCGTGGAAATCCTGTACCCATCTCTTTTTGTTAATGTTTAAAATATCTTCCTTATGTCTTTAAGAGAATAGTCACTTGCACAAGGTCATTTGCTGTCTGATTTTGGGTACCATCTTTTTCATGTGACAAACACTTATAAATCTGTTTCCTTGCTTTGAGGTAGAATTGTAAGTCAGATTACTGTTGCTATCCTTGAACTTGTGGTAAATGATACTCTCGTCAGTATTCTTTTTTATTCCATTGATGTCAGATACACGTACAGATGCCTGGTTTCCATGATATCAATTTGACATGACAGTTTTTCGATGGCAGCATTCATGGTTTTCAACTTGTAAAATACAAAGTATCATTTACAGATAGTCTGCATATTGTTGTCTTTGTCCATGTCCTTATGCGTTGGTGCGATGGGATATGTCAGTTCCGATAGTCTTCAAACCCATTTTTATGTCATGTTTGTTTGTTTGTTTGTTTGTAGTTTAACGCCGCACTCAGCAATATTCCAGCTATATGACGACAGTCTGTAAATAATCAAGTCTGGACCAGACAATTCAGTGATTGACATAATGAGCATCGATCAGCGCAACTGGGTTCGATGACATGCATCAACAAAGTCAGCGAGCCTGACCACCCGATCCCGTTAGTCGCCTTTTATGGCAAGCATGGGTTGCTGAAGATCATGTACTCTTATCCAAGAAAGAAATGAAATGTTCGAAACTATTTTATATATTACCTATGCGAATTGCGCTGTTGACCTTTGGTCGAATGATGATGATGTTATCATGTTTTTCCTCTTAAGCGGACTGTCCGATTGCATTGAAGACCTTGGGTTTTATTTATGGGTTAAACTATATGTTACTAGTTTCTTATTATGTTAACAAGGGACAGCATTTGTTTATACCCCTACATTATAACATGTAACTATTTTGTTTAGGTTTCATTTATATTCATGTAACTGTCTTATATAATGTATCTTCAATATTGCAGTTAATATAGACATTTTTTCTATCTATCTATCTATCTACCATGACGTGGTCACTGAGTCCATCACCTTATTTTATCATTGCAGATTTCAGTTTTGTGGCTCTAACGTTGCAGTGGAGAGCAAGACTCCCAAACAGCTGTCAGCGTCAAGCACCTGCTGATGAACCAGTCGGACTGCTTAATACCTGTTACCATCAAATGCTAAATTTAAATCATGTTATGTGATATGTACCTTTACTAATTTTATTTCTTTTGTGCCCTTTGATTCAGGTGATTCAATTCAATAAAAGTCTGGTACCTCGACTCTTTGATGAATTCTTTCTGTAATTCTCGTTTCACGTAAACTTGTCATACACTCCACCATGTAACCATCAGGATTATGAGGGCATTGCTATGGTAATTATTTCCATGGCCTTTAGAACGATATGTGTGTTCGTCGTCATAAAGCTGATGTCCCTTTGAGACATATTATCACATTGTTGTCCCAGACTATGACCTTTTTCAGGAGTTTTGTCTCCTTTGTCACTGATACTTACTTGAAGGGATCGATGGTTAGGTGTGGTGACTCGGTTGAGAGCGTGACGTAGAACGCCGACTACGTAAGGCATTGCTCATGATACAAATCACTGGACTGTTTGAAGTCCAGCCCGTGTGGTTGGAGTATTGCATCCATTCATATAAATTTCATCACTATTATGTCTTTAACACCCCATGGAATCATTTTCGCAGATAATCGAGACTGATTTATGTTGACCTTTTGAATTGAGCTGCATTGGCTGTTGATGTTATGCTAGTTTTTGTGCACAATGTAGATGACATTTCATTTATATGTTTATGTTAATTCTTGTGCATACTGTTTTGAGGTAATACAAGATTTGTCATTCCTCAAAGGACAACGACCCTGGCTCACATACAATATGGTAATTCTATAATAATTGAAATATGGCCATAAGCTTGATTCTGCTGGAGTAAGTGTTGATTTGATTTCATCTTCAAAAAGATATTTGTTCAGATTTAGTAATCTAGTTGGTTCTTTATAAATATATCCTGTACCATTTCAGTTCTGCAATGCATATGCACAACATATCATCCGTCACTCCCGTCACAAGACCATGATGATTTGCTTATAGATGTGACATATGATATTACTTGACATCTCAGTAGGAAACTGTTCTATGATAGCTATTTTATTTGACACCAATGATAACTGTGTAATGTTACCGCGTACGTCACTATGACAACGATCTAATTCTTTATTCCATAGGTAAATGTATCTTTGGCGAGGGATAGAATGACTGAAGAAAGATTTGTGATAAGAAAGAAGACAGTGACACGGTGCTACTATTAATCTACAGTGTGTACTCTTTAAAACCACTCGCCAGGGGTTTAATCATTATTTATGTTATTTAAACACAACCTTTTGGAAACATTTAACGGATATAAGTAAATAACTAGTCGGAATTAGACCATGTAAAGACCAAATATAATCAATTCTGCCCACCTTATGTCAGATATGAAAGATTAATCATGGGGTTGCGGGGATTTCAAGGGTCTCAATGGGTCTCGGAACCAGAAATTAAGATTTCTCGAACATTCCTATGATAATATGAATCTTTATATGATGAGTTTTTGACATATTTCCAATATAACAAAGTTATGACGTTCAGAACATGATCAGGGGGTGAAATAATTGTTAACGCTATATTAGCCCTCTTGACGCACACAGAATTACGACAGCTCGTGATGAAGTAAGTTAAGATAGTTTCAGACGACCGTTAGCAGTATTTCATTCATGCCACAGCAAGAGAGTCTTGGAACTGGCTTCACTTTGTATTTAAGGACAGATTCAAATCCATCATTATCTCGAACTCCTTAACCCTACCTCTACCCTAATGGCCCCTCTTGTACAAAGATGATTCATGCGGCAATTTTTCAGCTGCGTGGAGGAAAGTACAGTCCAGACATGAATTAGTTAATACTGCCGCTTAATGCAGTACCCCTGACCATTAGTGGTGATGGCTATCATAGTCCTCTACAGCTTAAGTACATTTTACTGGTATATCTATCTTCAGTCTAAATAATTTCAATTACTGCCACTCTATGTATATGATAGGTATCACGCAGAAAAATGAGAGCTTGACCTCATCTGTAAGGCGTTCAGTAGTACCGATATACATCGTTACCAATCTGAACTGTCAAAGACTATTTGGACCGACCAATTTCAAATGATCACACAATGCCATTTAGAAAGTGGTCAAATGTGTTACATTGTATATTTTGAGCTAACAATTTCAGATGTTTTCTTTGATAGTGTCGACTTCAACTAGGACATGGTAATCTTTCTGTACAAAGCCCTATGGTAATTGTTGCGGATCGATCACAACAGATGTTTCTTATGGTAATTGATGATTACTTGACGTATTAAGTCGCAACTGTCACTTGGACCATGAGTATAGTTACCGGTGACTCTGAAGTGACCGAACCAGCTTTATCCATGGATGCATGACCTACCGCTGGAAGGCTTGTCCGCCCTATTATCTTTCCGACATATACCTTGTTAATACAATATAGATGCATTGCATGCGGTATCTCCAAGACCTGTACATTGATGATATTGATATTGAGGCATCGATGCGGTATCTTTCAGACACATATCTTGATAATACAATACAGAGGCAGTGCATTTGTGCAATTTACAAGCCTCTATATTGATAATAATATATTGTCTTGGTGATCTCTTCCATGTAACGTACTGTAAAGAACAAAAGTTAATAGAAAAAGAAGTAGCATGTAATTAAGTGGTTGATGCATTGACAAGACCATGTTGTACAAAACGCTGTTCCAAGTGTGCTTGGGGCACTCCCTGTGGACTGATCCCAGAACGTCTGCAATCAGTTTCTGTCAACTGTAGCAGTCAGATACATTTGGTACAAACATTTACCTGTCCGCGTGTGACAATGGATCATGTGTTTAACCGTTGTTACTAATTGGATGGTGAGGAAAAAGTACACTGGTCCCCTTTTTTCAGACACCAAACACGTTAACTGCTAACTTGGGTATTTTCTGCAACGCCCCGTCCCCTCCTCTCTTCATAACCCCTGGTCCGCCTCTCCTAACTGTTTAAGGCTGTTATTCATTACATTCGTCCACAGTAACCATATTTCACGTCACTTTCATTTGACCTAGGAAATTAGAGAAATAAAATATGAAGTATATATACACTTCCGACGACAATGTCAGTCAGATAACAGGTATATCCTTTGACTTCATATTTTGCAAAATGAATTAATCAACCAAAAACATCCAGTTGTTTCAGAGAAGAAAATGATGTGTATCGGAGCAGTCACAGGGAAACAATCCTGCCTGTTCCTAAGATCAATCTTTTATTCTTGTTTCTGTCCATCCGATTTTTAAGCGCAACTAAGACGTTGTCTGTCTATTTAATATATTTCGTTACAAAATCTTTACATTGCACATTGTGAATGGATTGCTTACATTGAATAGTTGGGGCGTTCATACAAAATGTATTTTTGAAAAGAAAACAAATGATTGTAACTCAGTGTGTTTCCACACGCAGAATCTGTTACAAATGCATATTTTGCAGCTGTAATAAAGTACGTTTGCGAATGAGTCTAGTGAATTGTCTCCCTAAGATAATGAAAATGGCTTTTAGGCTGAGACACTGGGACGCGTGTGTGTGACAGCCACTTGTCTTAAGATAGAGGTTAGAAGTGAATGAACATTTCAGTGACGTTTTTTCTCTCATAATTCATTCATGGCATATTGAAAGTACCTTTATTTGAAACCCAACGATGCGACAGTCGGGCGGACTTTATAACCTTCACATCAAAGGGTGTTAGGAGATCAAACAAACAAGTGCAGGGAATGATAAGGTCCCGGAAAAACTCCTATTATGAACTGCTGCTGTGTTTAAACATTGTCCAGGTTCCTCGGTGTTGCAGGGGACCAGGACAGGTTGTGTATCAAGGCGTGACACCGAGGAGCAGCCTGCGAACACTATACACACACATATATATACACACGCACACACACATACATATACCATACACATATACCCACTTACATACACACACATACAGACATATACACATACATATACACACATATTCACACAGACACACATATACACACATATATATATACACACATATACACAATTACACACATACACCAACATATACACATAAACATACACATATACACACATATATACATATATACACACACATACACACATATGTACACACATATACATATATATATATACACAGACACACATATACACACATATTCACATATATATATATATATATAAATATATACACATACACACATATACACACAGACACATATACACACATACACACACATACATATCCATACATACACACGCATATATATATATATGTATATATATATATATATATATACACGCACATACACACATACACATACATATACACACATACATACACACACATATACACACATACTAGTCCGGACTAGTACAAGCATCCACACACACACACACGTGCATTCACGTCTCCATATAAGTGCAATAATCCTGGACGCGACGTTAAACCCCATTCACCTCACCATATATAGACACACATATATACACACTTATACACACACAATACAGTGATTGACTTCATGAGCATCGATCTACGCAATTGGGCACAGGTTAACTTTCAACATCCAGTAAAAACAAAACGAAGTTATTGATGCGCCTGGCTACTAATTACACATGTACAAAACCGATTATACTTGTGACGAAAATGGCTGAGTAGAGGCCATAAATATTTTTTTTAATATGGCTGCCGTAGCCAATCGTCAAAGCTACGTCAATATCGTCAGATTTACTATTACCCGTCTGTTATTGATACAGTTTCATGAGCAGCTTTACGCTTGTACAGTTTTATGCGAAAAGTATCATATTTATAAACTATCCAGCTGTGATGGCTGCGCTTAACTACAAAAAGAAACGAAAAGAGGATAAACTTCAAATGATGGCATTAGCTCTTGGAAGGGGGACTATGCTCCCCTCTGAATGCAAATCAAAGAATATTTTTTTGTATTGCAGAGTTGCATACTGCATCTGTAATTAGTTTTCGTCAAATTCACCAGTTACTGAATGCATCGGATCTATTTCAACGGGGCTAAATATTTGAAAACGTTGGCTGTCAGTATTCAGACTATTCTCGTATCATGATTGATTACAACACATGCAGATAAATTCATTCTTGTTGAATAAAGATGTAAAAGAGCTATTCCAACGCTCAAGCGTAACAGAAAAAGAACTATCTGACTAAGAAAACATGAAGGATGAAACATAAAGGATAATGAATTTACTATTTTTCAATAAGAAACTAACTTAAAGACACAGGACTCTGTGGTTCATCTGAATTGTCCGGAATATTATATTAGATCACAAAGACCATATATGAATAACGAAGAATAAACAAGAGAAATAACACAAGTGTGTTCACAGCAGACATCCCACCGGCGTGAGCATTCACCAACACATTCTTACATATGTGGCTGTGTAACGTATAATACTTACATGTTCATAGTGACTGTCAAGGCTAAAACTATGTAAAACATTACCTGAAAATAAAACATGTATATTTCTTATGGCATAGCATAATTATGCATATATGAATTACATTTTGTTGTGGATCTTTGGCGACCATGTTAACAATCGAATAGGAATTTTGAGAGCGCATGTTTGAGTCATTCTTGCTATATTCACATGTAGAATGTCTACGTCCCAAACCAATACCTTCTGCATTAAAGCGAGACAGAGCAGGTTGTAAAGGGTAAAACTTAAACATGCAAAAATACTTATTACATGTTATTTGGTATTCGACATACATACTTGATATCAATTTCATGCATTCAAAAAGAACAAACATTTTCAACATGGATGCCTTGGCGGCCATGTTTAAAATCCGATCAGAACTCTGGAAGAACTCTTTAGATACAAAATGATTACTAGTATTATTGGATAATTCATGCACATTCCACTGCGCCACTTTCACTGAGGTGAGCTAAAGAGGTTTTAGAAATTTTCTAAAGTGAAAGAACAAGCCCTGAGTCGTTGACAGAAATCCAGCAAGTTTTGGTGACTGATGAGTCTACAAACACTAAGAGGCCATAGTATGTCTGAGAGAGTATAGTTTATATTTCTTTGACACGTTTGGAAAAAATCTGAAACAGACCATACTCAATCAGAAGGCGACCGCATGTTCCTGAATTTCAAATTTGCGAACAGGGAAATTGAAGCCTCAAACTTAAGTAACTCAGACAACAATCAATTTCCCTAAACGACCCACAATATGTCAAACTTCAACTTTCGTTTCGTTTTCCTATACGAACACTATCTCATCCAAGTTGTGCAAACAACGTAACTTGCTCCAGAACATGACCTTGTGAGCTCACGATGTACACACCATCACTTGATGCTGCCAAGCACTCATCATACTGCAGTCAAAATGTTGGTCATATAATCACATTGTTGACGATTGTTGAAAATAATAACCTTCGTCAGTTATTCAAACATGTCCAAAATAACCGTGAAGAACGTGCTACCAATTCAAAATCGAGGCTTTCGCCCCAAAAATGGGCCAAAAGAGAAGATGTACTCGTTGAATATCTTTCAGACTGGGTTACGTCAGTGTGTGCTGTTGTCACTGGTAGAATGCACAAACTGTACAAGATATGAAGTGAGTTGAAATGGAGTTTTGCAGGAAAAGATCCACACAGTAGGATGGCTGCCCTACATAAAGTATGTAGTTGTTCCTACTGACAGGGCCTCAAATAACATAACCATTATATATAACCACCACTACATTCATTGTTTGATCAAAGCATTTGGTATAAGTGACATGTCAAATAATGTCACATATAAAAATAAAATGTCAACGTCAGAGAATATCCAGTCTCCGTTATCTGCAGAAACATATTCCAAAAGGCGTAAAAGGCAAAATAGCGGTAAAAATTAAATGAATGGATCAATGGAAATCAATGATGGTATCAGGTGTTTGCGAAAAACACGTTCTTCCCTACCGTTAGCACCCGCCACTCATACAATGTGCATAAATAAGTATTTGTTTGTTGCCTGACCACTATGTTCACAGAGGCAGAAATCTGCCCAAACCACTCACCATTCCTACACTAACGGGAATAAGTAACTGGTGTAAGGGGGTGTATATGTTATTGAAAATTACATAGTATTTGGTTATCAATGTTTTATAATTCATATATGCTGAACCGCAAAAGAAACGTCACCCCATATAACATTGGACGAAAATTTGTCATTTAAATATCTGAAAAATCACAATTTCTAAAATTTAACATGACCTTGTCCGGAAAAAATAAATTTGATGATAAAAAAAAGCAGATGACAATAAAACCGATCGCCCAAACGCATCACGGCAACGGCCATGGTAACCCGATGCACGTGGGTTCCGTGCAAATTGAAATGCACATGCGTTCCCCCATTTCTTGCCCTATAAAAATCCACCCAGATCGGATAACATTCCTTCGCTATTAAATTGCTACCACATGCCAAGATTGGCAAGAAATCAGCGACACCACGCCCTTGGACAATTGCGAGCTGAACAAACCGCCCGGCAAGTAGCTAATGCATTTCAAGTCCACGTAAGGTCCATATACAGGCTCCAGCAACGGTACTAGACCACCAACTATACATATGTTCGACCACGTAGTGAAAGACCAAGGGTCATCACTCGACGCCAGGATCGTCAGATTGTGCAACAGCATCTTTAAGATCGCTTTATTACTGCTGCGGAAACTAGTGGGGACACCGTACGTCGACGATTGACGAGCAGACACCTCCACTGTCACAGGCCATACCGAGGACCCATTCTGACACCACGTCATCGCCGGGACCGTCTTCAGTGGGCAACACCGCACCAGCATTGGCGCCACCAGCAGTGGCGAAGAGTCCTCTTCTCAGACGAGAGCCGTTACTGTATCTCAACAGCAGATGGCAGAGAGAAAGAGTCTGGCGACGCCGTGGGGAACGTTATTCGGATGCTTGTTGAGAGAGACTCGTGGGGTGGTCCGAGTATCATGGTGTGGGTTGGAATTGGTCTTGCACAGATGGTCGGCCCTGTGGTCTTCCAGAACATCGGCCCAGTTAGAGGCAATGGTGTCACAGCAGCCCGGTAAATTGATCAAGTCTTGAGACCATACGCCATACCTCATTTAATTTGGCACGAGTTTCAGCATGATAAAGCCTGTGCCCACACTTCGAGAGCAATTGGGAAACTTCCTCCAGCAGAATGGCATCAGAACCATGGAGTGGCCTGCCCGATTTAAATCCCATTGAGCACCTTCGGGACGAGTTTCTAAGACGGCTGAATGATGTCCGACCAAGGCCGACAATTGCAGCTGAACTGCGTCAGGCGTTCCTCAGAGTGTGGGCTCAAGTGCCTATCGCCTTTATCAACCGCCTCATCAACTCCATGTATCATCAATGCATATGGCGGACACACGAGATACTGACTTGTGATGCCATTTTCTCAGAGACTAGTGTTGTGTTTCGCTTTAAGAACATTTGACACTTTAATTTCCACCTTCATGATCAGTTTTGCTAAGTTTAATCTTTTTAATATGTCTCAAAGTATGTTTACTGTGTTTGGACAAATAAGGTTTCTCATATATCTATACATGGTGACGTTTCTTTTGCGGTTCAGTATATTACATCCATACCTGGTAACAGAAGACACAGCGACACGTCCTAAAAGAGGGGAGGTGCAACAACGTAATTAAGAATGTCAATATTGAGTGTAACCATCATTTGCGTTGGCAGCGGCTTAACATTGAAGACATCAGATAATTGAAAACAGTCTGGCGGATGTCGTACCAAATGTCAACCAACGATTGGGCCAACTGAGCTTTCGTTACCCGCTGGTTCTGGTTCGGTCTGGTCCATTGAAGTACAGCAATGTTGTGCTGCCTCAAACAGTATGTTACAACACGTGCAGCATGTGGGCGGGCATTACCCTACTGCAACGTGACGTTACGTTCTTGCATTTGCACAAAGGGTAGAACGTGATCTCGAACCAAGATGTCCCGGTTGCGTGCTCCATTCAACTTGCCATTAACAATGATGAATTGTATTCTCCCATGAGTTGTGATGACACCCATATCATCACACGTCCACCCTCAAACTGACGACGTTGAATAACACAAGCGTGGTTCAAAACTTGGACGACCATCACAACTGTTCAGATGAAACATGGACTTATCTTTGAACAGTATACTGTCCCCGTCTTGTCTTCTGAACCTCAGATGCTGTCTACCCCAAGCCAGGCACGCCTGGCAGTGACGTGGAAGCTACATTTGGCGCATCGCTTGACGTCGGGGCTTGATGTTGTGCTCCCTCAAATGGTTGCGTACGGATTTGCCACTACTTGGTCTCAGCCAAGGAATTGTTAATGTGGCAGTTTGGTATCGATTCCGAACATGCACCAACCTAATATGGTTGGTTGACGTGACGTGTCACGTGGACGACCGGCCTATGGCAAGTCATGAGTGTTGCCTGCTGTAGATAACGTCTCGAAAGAGACGATATTGTGTTTCGATGAACATTTAAATGTCTGGCAACTTCGTTTTCCGCCATTTCTGTTTGCAGTATACTCGCTGCACATAAAACGTTGATTTCCAGCAAGCAGCGGCGTTGCGCATGCGTTAACGATATTTACAGTTAAACAAAAGTTTAAATTTACGGTTAAGCAACCTCTGAAAAAAACAAACTTCAACTCTGATCTGACCTGTTTTTCAAGCATACGATTCAGAATTTTTGCTCGAATTTGCAAAAATCAAAATAATGTGTCTTAGAAGTTGACCTTAAGCCGCAGGAATATCAAAGTAGACACAATTTATAGATAACAACTTCTGTATTTTATTGCAGTGGTGACGTTTCGGTATAGATCCTTATACCGTTGTCCAGCGCTAACGTGTTCCTTACAAAGCGGTATAGTAACTGGAGTTGATCGATCGTCGACATATGGTAGTTATTGTAAGTGATGAGTACTTGACATCGATCGTTTGAAGTGAGCTGTTTATGTCAGCTGCAGCGCGCATACCGTCGTTACTGCTGCCTGACTTGCGTAATGTGCTGGTTGGAGGGCCGGAGCTCTGAGATGACAGTCTGCTGCTAACTGACTGACCGGACGCTTTGAATGCATCCCCGAATGACACTGATGGGTTTGTAAATAGAAGCGACAAAACCATTTCCATTATCATAACATTTTCTGCCAAAAGCATTGTACGATTCTGACTATACCGTAAGTTTATGTTTATGAATCACTATTGATGATACCAGGTGTTCCGAAAAGGTGGGCGTGTCCTGCCCTACCAGTGGCCTCCGTCACAAAAAACATGCAAAGGCAAGTCAATTGTTAACCTGAACAAAAACCCGGGAACGTATGGTACAAGTCAAATAAGGGTAGTGCATCGGACATAATATTTGTCACTGATGCGTCATATTTAGAAATATCCTCCAAACGTCTACCATAAAACTCTTTGAAGGTTAACTGAGGGTTTGCATGTTGTAACCTTGTAAAAACTTCTGAGCAAGAGTCGTATGGAGCTCTGTGCTATCTTAGTAGAAAGGAAATGCTCGACTGTACCTGATCAAAAGTTGCAATGCAGATACCAAAGGTTGGGGCTGCTGAATATTGCTCGACATAAAGGGAAAAGTTGACTATGGAAAGTTGACGTCATCCCTTTTGTCATACAGTCTTGTGGAGAATTTATAGAGAGGTGTTCTTTATTCATAGATCTAAATATGAAACAGATGAGACGGTTTCACTGATCTCATATTTCCAGCTCAGTAAATCACTGGAAGGGAATTGGTCTTGAATTGGTACAGACAAGCCTGGCACAATTTTGCAGAGACGATAGCATTCAAATGCACTTCTATAGTCGCTGGGATGTGAGTTTGACTGAGTTGTATCAACGTCCGCATTCATTTGACGTTTCTTCATCAGTCAAAATAAAAAACAGAATTTATTATTACACATACCTTCAATATTTTCGAATATATCTTACTTCGAGATTGCATACAATCCTATATAGTGTACTTGTAAGAGTTGGAGTCCTGTACTAAATCACATGTTACGTGAGTATAACGGTACACTACATCTTTTTGTAAATGAAATCTCAGAGTGCTCTTGTGCTGGACACCTAACGGCGCCTCCTGACAAATCCGACTGGAATTACTGCGAAATACATCAATCGTAGCAGCCATATGTGCGTAGTTTATTGTGATGTTATCATGTTTTGACACTGAATGATATGTTTGTAGGTAATACCATCAGTAACTTGACTGTAAGGAACCAACTTCACTACTGGGTTCAAATGTCTTGCAAAAAAACCCACACAAATAAATGAATAACATAAATAATTCACCAACTGTATATGTAAGTTAGCAACAACTGAATGTTCATTGGACTGCAGAATTTTGGGCTTTTCTCCAATATTAGTTGCTACATTGTGAAGACATTAAATATTAATCTGAATGCTATCCGTGCTCTACAAATGTGGATAAAAAGGTAGCTTGAAAACCTGAATATATATCCTTGTACTCAGCTTCCATTAATGTTACCAGAGACACCATTATGTAACAGTTGAATTAGCACTTTGCCAGTCTCTTTTGTGAATAGTGAAAAAAGCCACTATAATCAATAAGGATATTTAATAAAATGTGCATTGAAGGCACAATACTATTTGGGGAATCATGATCAGTCGTTCACGACTGTGAACTACTTTGAGATAAGAGATAAGATTTTCAGTGATCCATTCATATAATTTCACCGCTATTTTGCCCTAACGCCAATTGGAAACTGTTTAGGCGTACACTCTGGATTGTTTATTCACTTGCACTGACAATTAGTTTTTTTTTAAACCCAACCTTTTCAAAACGCAAGCGTAAATGACTTCAATGTTTTGCCGTGTATGTTATGCACTCAGGCCCTATCCATGCAAAGACATCACTGAAAACGTCACGATTTGGGCAAGTCCAGAGGAACAAGGTATACTAAGAACCGGAAGTTCACCAAGCCATATTGCTGTACATTTAACCGTTCACTTTCGGCCGTTTCTAATGGTCCACATCCAGTCGCACGACGTGTGACGACGTACGTCGAAGTGAGAGCAGTGACCTGTTGCTTTCAACAGACGTCTTTGTCTCGACGGTTTCAGGCTATCATTCGGAGCCAAAGGGCCACATTCGTTATTTAGTGAAGGTGACCCTGTCAAGGCATTAATAAAATCAGTAGAATTCCTTGACTGAAATACGCTGCATCATATTCCTTAACTTACAAAAGCAAAACACATTTCAACTTGTGGAATAAAACACTGATCAACACATTATATTTTTACAACTTTGGTTTTGGTGTAGAAAGAGATGGATGTGAATTCAAAACAATACAATTTTCAACTACGACATTTGAACGAAAAAGCTGGATACGTTTGTAGGGATTTTTGTTTCAATGTGCTGTCATCAGATTCATGTTTTCCAGAAACACTAATGACAGTAACTTCCGACGGCATAAATCTATATATCGAAATTTCAACTGTGCCTTCCGACCAAACTTATCCTATCCAGGTACTGGTAATATTAAGGATGGGTATTTGGCAAGAGGAGCAGAAAGTAGAAAGAACATGTAATATTTGATAGACAAGATGTTTTCGTTCGTGATCGTAATTCCAAGCAGACTTAATTCGGCAGTGAAAGTTGACCAAAAAACAACAGGATTTGAACCCAAATGGCAACCGTCAATCCAAGTCAAGAGAACATAATTTGCAACGTCTAAAAGTTGAGCCAAGTGACATGTAGTACTTTTTATGTAGACAAATTCTCTAAAATCTTTGACTCCGAAGTGACATACTCCGGAAATGGTATTTTGCTGTCATCTTTCTCGGGTCTCGTGAGAACTCTCGGGATTCTGAACGATTAGGAAATTGACATAGAAGTTGCGACATCGTCGTAAGACAGGAGAGGCTCTCAATGGCTCCATACTGAAGACCTGACAACTGCTTCAACACATCTGTTGAGCAGATCTTGAGTCTTCGAGTCATTCTTATGTTCAGTTGTAAATGTTAAAATCCCATAAAGAAAACTGTAAAAGCTCTTCTGTGAAGAGATGTTTCCAACGTGTACCAATTAATGATAAAATTTACAATCAGTTAAGTGTTACCACGGGGTCTCTTTATTTTGAGTGCATCATAGTATACATGCACAGGTTATTGAGGGTTGAACAGGTTTAGACGTGAGTGCATCATAGTATACATGCACAGGTTATTGAGGGTTGAACAGGTTTAGACGTGAGTGCATCATAGTAAACATGCACAGGTTATTGAGGGTTGAACAGGTTTAGACGTGAGTGCATCATAGTAAACATGCACAGGTTATTGAGGGTTGAACAGGTTTAGACGTGAGTGCATCATAGTATACATGCACAGGTTATTGAGGGTTGAGCAGGTTTAGACGTGAGTGCATCATAGTATACATGCACAGGTTATTGAGGGTTGAGCAGGTTTAGACGTGAGTGCATCATAGTAAACATGCACATATTATTGAGGGTTGAGCAGGTTTAGAAATGAGTGCATCATAGTATACATGCAAAGGTTATTGAGGGTTGAGCGGTTTAGACGAGAGTGCATCATAGTAAACATGCACAGGTTATTGAGGGTTGAGCAGGTTTAGAAATGAATGCATCATAGTATACATACACAGGTTATTGAGGGTTGAGCAGGTTTAAAAATGAGTGCATCATAGTACACATGCACAGGTTATTGAGGGTTGAGCAGGTTTAGACGTGAGTGCATCATAGTAAACATGCACAGGTTATTGAGGGTTGAGCAGGTTTAAAAATGAGTGCATCATAGGACACATGCACAGGTTATTGAGGGTTGAGCAGGTTTAGACGTGAGTGCATCATAGTAAACATGCACAGGTTATTGAGGGTTGAGCAGGTTTAAAAATGAGTGCATCATAGTAAACATGCAGAGGTTATTAATATGTGGACAACATGTCACTGCTACTGCAAGAAACATAAAGAACTATGACCTTCACTTATGCCCTCATTAAACAGAAATCAAAAAGACACTTCGAATAGGATGTCTGTTTAATTGAACAAGGGAATAGTATCTCATAGCCGGTAAAGTAGGAAAAAACTGTTGTCATGTTTGTCTATTCGCAACAATAAATTCGAATTCAGTTGATAAATTCAGCCCATTTATTCTATGTCAGGCATTATGAAGCAATGTCATCTGTAAATGAAAATATAAACTTATATCGATAACAGTATCATGTACGTATACAATATCACACGTGACCGTTTTTTAATAAATAGTTGAAACCAGACTTGCGTCCTCGTGACACCAATTGAGCTAGGCTTAATACGTTATTACACTGATAACTTAAATTTGTAAGCAGGTGTCACTCTCAGTCGCCACTCCGAGCGCAAACCATACATCAACATATAGCATGTCATACAGATCAGAAGATATCCTTCAAAAGAATCCACACCACTTTGTCTTTACCCAAGAAGAAATTGGCTATTCCCCTTCCGCCTCATCCCATGTCTCTTTCATGTTTGTCTGATTCTAGCATCTCGAAGGTAAAGCACTTCCAGGTTGTCTCGCCTTCAATTTATTAACCACAACATTACTATTTGTATATTCAATGTACCTAAACAAACAACGGTGCATTTATATCCGCCAAGATACGCCAAGTGACCTGGTTCGACAGTTCTGTGATTGAAATCAATGCCATACGTTTATAAACACAAAAGGAAAACAGCTATTTCAATATTCATAATCATCATTTTTTAAGATCATTTGTAATTGCTTTAATTCCAACCAATTGGGTTCATTTAGCATATGAGTTCATGTTGTTTCACAATGTTTCTTTTGATCCATTGTAGCAAGGTGCTTCGTGTATATTTATGTAACCGTCATACAGTAAATTCTTGTTGTCACGAACCTGGTAGCGAAAAATATCGTGATTGCAGAAACATCCAGGATCCACGCAGCTTTTTATTGACATCAAACCCGCCTAATTTAAGTCATATTTTTACTCAGTCAGCAATATGTAATCAATATCACGGTGGTCTGTAAATAATCGAGTCTGGGCTAGGCAAATCCTGACTTAATCAAGACGAGTGCCCAAAGATATTGTGTATAGATATATACGTGTATATGTTATTCAATATCAACTACGTCTTACATTTGGTGCTCCACAACTTATAAGAACGGCTATTAAAGCATTCCAAGAACATTCCAAGTAAAAATCACTTCCTCAATTTTATTATGTTAAATACAGCTGCTGATTCGTGAAACTTGCATGTTTTAGTATGTCTTTTAAACACTCAGCATTGTTTCCGTTTATAATAATCGTATTATGCAGGGTTGATAATCGTCCCTGAGAGAAAAATATATCATAACCATCAGAAAAGTGTAATCATTACAAATCATCAATACAAACCTGACCAAATGATGGAGCGATATCTATTTTGAATCTCAGACTGAACCAATCCTGTTTTAAGCGTTTTTTACCACCTAATGATCAGCAAGAACTGTCACATGCTTTATGGTGATGCGAATTGCCTTCATCGTGCATAATAATACATGTCATTGATATCGTTATCCCCACTGTTTATGCTGATGGTTAGATTTTTATGGCATGAGAGAAATTTGAGAGACGGGCAGATGGTATACCCACAGTAGAAGAGTTTTGAAATAGAAAAAGCCAGATGATTTTTCTATTCCACAATTAATGAAAATTAAACGCCGATGACAAAACACTAGCTTACACCTACTTTTAGTTACGTTAACACAGTAGTAAAACAGAAACAACAATTTTATTTGACAGTGCCAGTGACAATTATTAAACTGAAAATTTCCAGTCCGAAAGGATGTATAGATCATTATGTCATTTTTTCAATTGAAAGATGATTATATTAAAACTGAAAATGTCAAGTCCGAAAGGATATATAGATCATTATGTCATTTTTTCAATTCAAAGATTATTATATTAAAACTGAAAATCTCCAGTCCGAAAGGATGTATAGATCATTATGTCATTTTTTCAATTCAAAGATTATTATATTAAAACTGAAAATCTCCAGTCCGAAAGGATGTATAGATCATTATGTCATTTTTTCAATTCAAAGATGATCATCATGTCATTTATGATTCTCATTGATTATTATTTGCCTTAAATATTTGGTTAATATCTGCACAGAAACGGAAAGCCACACAATACTTATCTGTGTTATAGTGTAAATATAGGTTATAATGTATCTTCTTTTGGCATATATATGTTTAACGGTCCCATGTAACCATCGATCATGCAACGATAAGATTATATCTTACACTTTGACATATTATATTTGACGAATTTTGTAAGAACTGCAATGATAAGATTATATCTTACACTTTGACAGATTATATATGACGAGATTTGTAAGAATTGCATATAATGAATTCTGTTTCATTTTAATGTCTGCTACATGTACTGCTGTCATATTATGTATGCATTGTCCACTGTTCTTATTGCTTCGAGAGAAGCTGTCTTCATTGAATTAATATAACTAATCTTCAACAATGTTGTAATATTACAAATACAACTATTTTCGTAATAGTGACTTTAAAAACTCGTAATTACAATAAATTGTCGTAATTACGTATTTAGAAAATGTTTTAAACTCGTAATGACGACTTTATGATCGTAATAACGACTCGTAAAGAACTCGTAATTACAAATGTATTTCGTATATTGCCGAGACTATTCAGAATTTCAGATGATGGATTTTGTAACGGAATTATTGTGAACGACGTACTATTCTTCAAAGGCTCTAGTAGTTCCCGCAGACAATTAAAGCGATGCTGGTAAGTGAATGTTTTTACTGTGAGCGGTAGCTCAGCATCATGAATAGGCATCAAACATTAACCCCTTTGTCACTTGGATACTTTATTGCTCCAACGTGAAGCATTGGTGGGAGACAGTTATGTGATGAGTGAGAGAGCGTTGTCAATTAATGATCTGCTTAACTATCAATAAAGGTGGGCTATCTGGCGTCAGTAGATTGTGCAAAAGTCTCATGGACCTTGGTCAGGTTGTCTTTATGTCTGAAGTACATGGGTGTCAACGATGTAGTACTCTTTTCAAGAGTAAACTTAATTTTGCCGATCAAAACTATTATCGACCTAAACACGGTAATCGGAAAGTAATTGGACACACGAGTCACGCCCATTTCTCCCTCCATATCATGTGCCCAAATTTCAGTGTTGACTTGCGACCTTTCTCCACAAAATAGTCACTGTTCAAGATCGATAACTAACAGATAGTAGTTATTGTAAGTGAAGAGCACTTGATATCGCAGGCCTGAAGTGAGTCGCTCCTGTCACCCACAGCGCCGATAATGTCCTCACTGATGTTGTCCTGCATAATGACTTTTTGTGTTCGCCCGAGTAACGGCTGATGTGACAGCACCCTCGTAACACTAATATATTGCCACTCCTCCGCTTTTGTGCATACCGTATCACGCAATGGTCAGACTGATATATCCATCGGACATGAGCACATATTTATGGTAGTCTGTAAATTGTGTTAAATTTGTACCGGCATAATTTATTCGCGTCACATTTGTCACCGTGTCAGTAATCTCTGAGTACATTTAGTTAGATTGTAAATCATAATGATAAAGGCAACAGCATGTTTACAGCATCTGTAACTACTGTCCCCGATGCAATACTTATGCCCTGTTTGTACATCGATATCATCTGGGAGAACAAATGTCCCGCTTTTCACATGATTGTGTGTGTGATCACCGAGATAAAGATTAACTTGTTGAACACGGAATAAACCAAACACTAACTCTGACGATTCCGAAGTTTGTATTTTTAAACACGGAATTTACAGTCAATCATTAAACGTCAAATAGTGTTTACAATCTCCTGAAGTCACCTTAGTCCAATGCTATGCTTATCTGAAGATATTTCAATTCTTTCTAGTATCCAATAAAATGAGAAAAAAACACTTCACTGTACACCAACGTGTACGTTATTCATGGCTAATTTTGAAGCTTGTATATTTCGACGCTTAGAATACAAGATTATTATGATGACGATCATGACGAACACTCACGTCAGCAAATGACATAATAGGTCATCTCCTGTGTCATCGCTGTGCATCGAGTGACATCTGGCTTTCAGCATCCGATCACCTCCAGATCAGTTGCTAGCGAATGGTGTTACGCCACAACGTTGGAACGAGATTAAACAATCAAAGTTTGTCACTCCCAGATCCCATTTTAGTCCGTTGTAACTGCAAGAATGGGTCACTTGGGATCAATTCTTCACCAGGGTTTCCATGGACTGAGGAACGTGTAAGAGAGTGTTGACCTTTGAGTGATATCAGTATACCTTCAGGACAAACGCTTAAGATTTAACTGGCAACACAAAATGTTTTTTTGTGGCAATGGTATTATTTGTTTAGTGGAAACCGTTTTATATACACTGACACATTTTAGTGTTACGACATTGATAAACGCTTGTACTACGAAGGTAGATGGAAACCTGAGAAAGATGTTATTGTGTACGCAACGTAACATAAGACAGATGTTTCCAGACACATCGATTAAACAATCTCATTGACACTTTGCCAGTCTTCTTCAAAACTGAGACCACAGACCATTATCACCTAGTACCAACAGTGACTATGATTGATTTCAAATGGAAGCTTGTAGGTCTTGGGGGATGAAACGAGGACAAACTTTCGGTGCTGATGCCAGTTTTACCACACTTCACTTAATGACCCTGTGTTGAAGATCAGTCTTATGTACATGTATCTATTTTTGGTCTCCAGTCCGACGCCATGTTTTAAAGACAGCTATCAGTTTTCTACATATTAAATCTACTTCACTTGATTCAGCATTTATTTTGTCGAGAGTCGCCTTCTCTCTCGAGTTTCAAATATGCTCTTGTGATGAAAACATATATTTATTTTGTGTAAACTTAATATACTTGTTAAACAAATATTATATTATTGTAGAATAACTACTTAAGTAAGTGCAGTGTTGTTTCATTCCAAGGGTAATGAAAAGGATTTGGAGGCTGCGACAAAGAGGCGCGTATATACGCTAGCCACTTGCAATGATATAGATATTCTCATACTTCATTCACTACATTTTGAAAAATACATTTGTTTGAAACGAACTGATTCGACAGTCTGGCAGACTTTAAAGGCCTTCACCCAAATTGGTGGTAGCAGATCAAACACTGGATTGCAGGATATGATCAAGCAGTCCTGCAAAAAACTCATATCATAACCTGCTGCAACGTTTAAACATAGAACTGAACCAGGTTCCTCGGCGTTTCTGGAGGCCAGGCCAGGTGATGTATCAAGGCGAGACAGCGATGAGCAGCCTGCAATCACATGAATGATCTACAACTCCTCTCGCTCTTCCTTCGAAGTTGGTAAGGCTTGGGTTTTCTGTATTTGAATTTTGTCAGAGTGACTTTCCAAACAGATAATGAAACTATTTGTTATCAGTATTTGTTTCTGGTTATTGACCGCTTGCTAAAAGGCTGATATAGTGCCCCAATGTGGTTCACATCCAGATCAAAGTTATTTGAAATAGGCTAATTGGGGTAATTGTGCACATATTCATATCTATCGGTCCGGCTTGTTGTTGCTATGTACATTGTTGAATCAGTCGTCAAATCAATAATAAATATTCATAAGAAATCTCTACCAATAACAGAGTCTATTGTTCGATTCTGAGTAAGTTATGCGCATGAATCAATGTTATTCGCGAAACACATGTTAATGCCATATGAAAGGAATCGTACAGAGGACTGCTTTTAGCGGAGATTCCTTATGAGTCTGGAAAGGTTTTGTTGCGTTATGTCTTTTCTTCAAATTCATATGCAAATATGGAGGAAAAAAAAGTACAGATATGTATACAGATGAATTCATGATACTCATGGTTATCGATTTCAACGAATAGAAAACATGAATTCGAAATTATATAATTGTTGTTTTATAATTCTTGAATGTTTAGCTTACAAATAAAATATGTCATATTTTCGTTTTATTAACTCGCTTGTAGATACATATATATATATATATATATATATATATATATATATACATATATATGTTCCAGGAGGTTAAAGAAGCTATGGTGAGGTGAGGTGAAATTGGGTTTAACGTCGCGTCCAAGATTATTGCACTTATATAGCGACGTGCATGCACGTGTATGTGTGTGTGTGGCTGCTTGTACTAGTCCGGAGTGATGCCGATTTATAGTGCTAGCTCACTGAGATACCATGCCGCAGTTTAACATGAATACCCCACTCAGACACAGTATACTGACTCCGAGCCGACCAGTCCTTGTTTTAGCCCCTTAATGCCGAGTGCCAGACAGGGTAACAACAAGTACAATCTTTTAACGTCTTTTTGTATGACGCGGCCCGGGATCGAACCCTGGACCTTCCGCTCTCCGGGCGGACGCTCTACCACTAGACCACGGAGGTGGTCTAAAGAAGCTATGACAGCAGACAGTATTAGAATGTTTCCAAACAACGTTAATGTTCTAAACGTTTGCCAACTTAATATTTAAGGACAAGGAAATGCCTTTATGGATTTCAGATCATGTAAACTGCGATAGTAAGAAATCAGGTACGATGGTGATGAGGCTTAGATACAGATTAGATGAAAACTGTATATGTGTTTGATTTTTGTTTAAGTCGTTAAAATTTAGCCAAACTATATGAATACCAAAGCTTAAGCCGGGGCAGTTGAAATTGTTTGAGGTATAATTATTCGTTATTTTTCTGTCTGTTTACGTCTACTGGAATATTAGTTTCAGATGCCATCTGATGTGATTACATAATCAGTTGTAAAGAAACAGTACCAGTATGCCCCCAAGTTACACAATAGTTGTGATCCCTGGGTCTAGAAATATTCCAAAACTATTATGTCGGTAGGCAGTATCTAGCTTGTTTTGCGGGAAGTATTAATATACATGTTACATATAGAAGGTTAGCATTGCCAAGCTCTTCGTCATTACTTCTTCAACTCTGACAAACAAACCACTGTCATTGCTTTTGGTCGCTGATGTTTAGGTATAGACTTCAGATTACGCTTGCCTTTACTGTTTTATTGTGATCGTAAATAATTTAACGTTTTAATTAAATAATTTGACTAAATCGTGAATGTGTATGAATAACAGCCTTTGCCAACAGAACTAGCCTCCCGTTATCTTTGATGGTTGGAAATTAGGCCAAACTCATTTCATTCCAATGAACTAACATATGGTAGGAAGCAAATCGTATCGAAAAACCTGTTTCATGTTTTAGCATATCACAGTGATCTGAAGGGTATTCGATTTTGTGCGAATGAGATCAAAGTCTACGTTGACACTCAGATAACCTTTATGTCAAGTTTTTACGTGATTAAAATAAGTGTGCTGATGCCATGGTGTTCTCAGATTACCGTTTCATTGAATGCACCACAAGTAGTATTGACCAAAACATGACGTAAATCATTGCCGACGGGTTCAGGTGAATCCGAAGGTTTACATAGTGTTAAGCAGCTCGACGATGCTGTAGACATCTACTGGGGTTGTCAAAAAAACATACACGTACAGGAGTGCTGA
Organism: Haliotis rufescens; assembly: GCF_023055435.1. Lineage (NCBI taxonomy): Eukaryota > Metazoa > Mollusca > Gastropoda > Lepetellida > Haliotidae > Haliotis > Haliotis rufescens. The sequence continues at coordinate 51,146,887 of NW_025963890.1, forward strand.
ATATATGCTAAATTACAAGGATATTTTCTTCTCTGACCACTGCTGAATAATACTACCCATGTATTTGTTTTATAAATCTCAACAGTTTGATTAATGGCACACCGGAGTGTTGTTAGGTAGTCGATATTTTCGCAAGTAGAGAAAGATGCAAGTCATGAGGTCGTAGGAGGCCTCGAATCGCCCTCGTCTTGATCTTATATTAGTAAATCCAGCCTTCTCGCGACGCCGCTCGAATGATAAAGTCTCTCAAAGTGTAAACAACAGCAAGAACTAAGGGCAGATGACTCTATTCAACACTTCCGGTGTAGGTGGATATATTCTATGAGAGCCTCAATCAACTTCCTACCACTGACAATCAACACTATTACTGCTATTACTACTAATACCTTCTGCCAAACAAATTATGATGATAAACGTAGTGACCGGTAACTCAACAAACAACTACCATTAATGATAGCTCTCCAACTTGAGGTTATTCTCAATACACCTGCCAAGTAGTTGGTTATATATAACATAAGGGAATTTGACGGGACTTGATATATAGGATCAGTAGTCAGGGAGTGTTACAATGTATGTGTGTGGAGGATATTACCAAATCTGGCACATCAGTGACCAAAATGATGTTCGATGTCCCCGTGTTTGTTTCCAGGTTAAACATTGACTTGCTCTTGTATATATGTTCGTGACGGTGGCACCGTTGGTGCAGGATAATCTGACACACTCGCCTGAAATCATCACTATTTGATAGTGATTCATAAACACATGCTTTCGATATACTAGTAGTCTGAATCGTAAATGGACATTGGTTTGGGCAGAGATGTCTTTTGATTATGGAAAGGGCTTTGTCGCTTTTATTAAAATCAAGGATAATTAGGTGATAGGGATTATTAGCCGTGTGTTTTCATAAATTTAGATCGTATTAGGCGAACCATATAGAGATAGTTTTTCTTAACATACATTTTACGATACTGAAACACTAGGGTAAGCATATGCTCCTTATATCCTGTCATTCGTAAACTAAACGAAGTTTAAGATAGATGTTCATTCACTAAAATACAGTACCTGAGTGAAAAAACGATGTCGTCTAACAATAAGGTATCGCATCGATGTGAAGAGCATACTAAAATAGTTTCAGCTGGCCGGGGGCGTGTGTTTTGGTGAAAATACAGTGGGATGTTTGCTCAGGTTCGGCAATGAGCATTAACCATGTGACAACTTGTAGAGTCAATGGTCTACATGACTGTGGGGTGATTCCTTTAAGCTCGGGATTTATACGCATGTAATAATTTATCACACACAACTAAGAGAGTCCTCAGGTAATTTGACCAACATACCTTTTTCAGTTATCTTGGAATCTAGTTTGAGGACGTAGCCTGGCGTAACGTTTTTGTACAGAACCTGATAGCAAGACTCATTGTTCCAGATAGATTACCAATAGAAGATAGCTATTGTAAGTGATGAGTACTTGATGCCGCATGTCTGAAGTGAATCGTTGCTGTCGCCTGCAGCGCCGATAACATCGTAGTCGTTGCCTGACTTGCATAATGTGCTGGCAAGAGTAAGGAAGTGTTGATGTGACAGCACTTCTAAACACATTCCGCTGCAGGCGGCCTCCGGTGTGGACACAAAACCTGCTGCTGGCGAGTTTATCCGTCCTTGTGTTTCCTGAAACTATCCAGCTTCTTTTCAAATCTTTCATTTGAGGAAAATGGATGCGAGCAAACGTGAACATAGAATATGAGCATGTCGTATTACATGCATGTGGAATATGTGTATATCGTTATACATGTATGTGAAATATGGGCATTTCGTTATCCATGTACATGTATGTGAAATATGGGCATATTGTTATACATGTATGTGAAATATGGGCATATCTTTATACATGTATGTGGAATATGAGCATATTGTTATACATGTATTTGAAATATGGGCATATCGTTATCCATGTATGTGGAATATGAGCATATTGTTATACATGTATGTGAAATTTCGGCATATCGTTATTCATGTATGTGAAATATGGGCATATTGTTATACATGTATGTGAAATATGAGCATATCGTTATACAAGTATGTGGAACATGGGCATAACATTTGATAGTTTTGTTATCAAATGTACCTGAAAAGATAACTGAAATGTCACTCTCTTGACACTTGGTGTTCCCAAGTCCATCGGGGAATTGCGAGGAAACTGAAGCTGCTCTAGGTTGGTCGTCAATGCATAGACAGACAGATTTTCCCGATAAGGTAGAGAGGGAATGTGGCACATTCTCCTGTTTAACGTTATGGCCAGAGAATATTCAGTCTTGATTATCCGCCAAGATTTAATTGGGGCAAAAGCCTAAATATAGGTGAAAAGTATATGAATGGATCAATGAAAATTGGTCAAATATTCAAATATTTCAAGTGTGTGTGTGTGTGTGTGTGTGTGTGTGTGTGTGTGTGTGTGTGTGTGTGTGTGTGTGTGTGTGTGTGTGTGTGTGTGTGTGTGTGTGTGTGTGTGTGTGTGTGAGCCGACCAGTCCTTGTTTTAGCCCCTTAATGACGAGAGCTAGACAGGCTAACAACAAGTACCATCTATTAATGTCTTCTGGTTTGACGCGGCCGGGGATCGGTCCCCGGACCTTCCGCTCCCCAGGCGGAAGCTCTACCACAAGACCACGGAGGCGGTCAGTACCAATGAACAGTTAGGTCAATGTGTATTTGTGCACTCACACCATAATGTATTTATGCCTCCCCCTATTATCACTAACTATGACGTCATATGCTTTATGACGTCACAAACATAAAATGACTGTCGCCTGTACTAGGACTACGTTTTACTTCTCCCTCTATTGTCACTGTTACATCATAGGCATTATGATGCCACAAATACTACTGTTGTTCGTCGCCTAGGACTCAAGTTAAAGTTATCATCACACCAGAAGCGCCGTTGAACGGCGAAAGATCTTGAGTGGATAAAAGAGTTTTGACAAGCACGATGTGTGTGTGTGTGTGTGTGTGTGTGTGTGTGTGTGTGTGTGTGTGTGTGTGTGTGTGTGTGTGTGTGTGTGTGTGAAATATAAACTGTCCTCCCAATTTGCAAACATTTTATTGTTTGTATTGTTTTAACACACGACTGTAGCTTCATGGACATTTTGGACTTTTCTGTGGTCTTCCGACACGCTGTTCTGCAGCATTCTATTACTAGCTATCAGACACTCATACAGTAGTTTTTACACACAAACTATACTTGTTTGATGAAAGCTACCCTTTCGAGTGTCCACATTCCTCTCAAACGGGGAAGGCGATTGAATATGTATGCAACTCTTTCACTATTCCATATGCATGCAGGTAGAAGAAACGACCCTTTTTATGCTATTCAGTTCGATGTCCAGGGGATAGTAAAATATGTCGGATATCAAGTCTGACAGGTGTTTCAGGCCGTTTATTACTAAGCAATTTCTATGAAATACGTATAATTAATCTTAAACAATGTTTCAATATTACTAATGAAACTATTTTCGTAATAACGACTTTATAGAACTCGCAATGACAATTATATTTTCGCAATTACGTTTTTAGAAAATGTTTTGAACTCGTAATGACGACTCTACTCTCGTAAAAACGACTTTAAAGACCTCGCAATTACAAATATATTTCGTAGAATGCCGAGACTGTTCAGAATTTCAGATGATGGATTTGGTAATGGAATTATTGTAAACGACGTACTATTCTTCAAAGGCTCCAGCCGTTTGCACCGACAATTAGAGCGGTGCTAGTAAGTGAATATTTTTTTACGTTTAGCGGTAGTTCAGCATCATGAATAGACTTCAAACATGAACGCCTTTGCCACTTGGCTACTTTATTGCTCCAACGTGAAGCATTGGTGGGAGACAGTTATGTGATGAGTGAGAGAGCGTTGTCAATTAAAGATCTGATTAACCATCAGTAAAGGTGGGCTGTCTGGCGTCAGTAGATTGTGCAAAAGTCTCATGGACCTTGGTCAGGTTGTCTTTATGTCTGAAGTACATGGATGTCAACGATGTAGTACTCTTTTCAAGAGTAAACTTAATTTTACCGATCAAAACTATTATCGACCTAACCACAGTAATCGGAAAGTAATTGGACACACGAGTCATGCCCTTTTCTTCCTATATGTAATATGTCGCAGATTTCTGCACAAAATAGTCACTGTTCAAGATCGATCACTAACAGGTAGTCGTTATTGTAAGTGAAGAGCACTTGACATCACAGGCCTGGAGTGAGTCGCTCTTGTCACGCGCAGCGCCGATAACGTTCTCACTGATGCTGTCCTGCATAATGACTTTTTTGTGTTGGCCCGAGTAACTGTTGATGTGACATCACCTTCTTAACACAAATATACTGTCACTTCTCCGCTCTTGTACATCACTTATGACCCAAAGGTCAGACTGATATATTCAACGCACATGAAGACATATTTATGATAGTCTGTAAATTGTATTAGCATAATGTATTCGAGTCACATTTGTCACCGTGTCAGTTATCTCTGAGTACATATAGTTTTGGCACGTTAGATTTCAGTTATTTTATCATAAACATATTAAATATTTTCTGTTTTGACAAGGCACCAACCATGTTTAAAAGCTGTTGTTTGCTTTAACTGCACCTGTAACTACTGTCCCCGAGAGCAATACTTGTGCCCTGGTTTGTTCATCAGCATCATCTCGGAAAACAAATTTCCCCCTTTTCACATGATTGTGTGTGTGATTGTAAATCACCGAGATAAACAGTAAATTGCTGAACACGGAATGAACCAAACACTAACTGTCTTTTAAAACATGAAATTTAAGTCAATAATTTAAAGTCAAATAGTGTTTACATTTATATTAGTTTATTCTCTTGAGATCACCTCAGTACAACTCTGCATTTAGACATTTAAATTCTTTCTTGTATCCAATCAAATGAGATAAAAAGTACCTAATTGTACATGTATCATCATGCACACCATGTTGTACATCAACATGGACATTATCAATGATTAATGTTGTAGCTTGTATATTTCTCGGCTAAAAATAAAGATTATTATGATGACGATCATGACGAACACTTACGGCAGTAAATGACATAATAGGTTATCTCTTGTGTCATCGCTGTGCATCGAGTGACATCTGGCTTTCAGCATCCGATCACCTCCAGATCAGTTGCCAGCGAATGGTGTTACGCCACAACGTTGGAACGAGATTAAACAATCAAAGTTTGTCACTCCCAGATCCCATTTTAGTCCGTTGTAACTGCAAGAATGGGTCACTAGGGATCAATTCTTCACCAGGGTTCCCATGGACTGAGGAACGTGTAAGAGAGTGTTGACCTTTGAGTGATATCAGTATACCTTCAGGACATACGCTTAAGATTTAACTGGCAACAAACGTGTTTTTTGTGGCAATGGTATTATTTGTTTAGTGGAAACCGTTATATATACACTGACACATTTTAGTGTTACGACATTGATAAATGCTTGTACTACGAAGGTAGATGGAAACCTGAGAAAGATGTTATTGTGTACGCAACGTAACATAAGACAGATGTTTCCAGACACATCGATTAAACAATCTCATTGACACTTTGCCAGTCTTCTTCAAAACTGAGACCACAGACCATTATCACCTAGTACCAACTGTGACTATGATTGATTTCAAATGGAAGCTTGTAGGTCTTGGGGGATGAAACGAGGACAAACTTTCGGTGCTGATGCCAGTTTTACCACACTTCACTTAATGATCCTGTGTTGAAGATCATTCTTATGTACATGTTTCTATTTTTTGGTCTCCAGTCCGACGCCGTGTTTTAAAGACAGCTATCAGTTTTCTGCAGATTAAATCTACTTCACTAGATACAGCATTTATTTTGTCGAGAGTCGACTGCAGTCTCTAATTTCAAATATGCTCTTGCGATGAAAACATGTATTTGTTTTGTGAAAATGTAATATACGTGTTAAACAAATATTATAGAATTGTAGGATAAATGCTTTAATAAGTGCAGTGTAGGTTAGTTCAAAGGGTAATGAAAAAGATTTGGAGGCTGCGACAAAGAGGCGCGTATATACGTTAGCCACTTGCAATGAGATAGATATTCTCATACTTCATTCACAACATTTTGAAAAATACATTTGTTTGAAACGAACTGATTCGACAGTCTGGCAGACTTTAAAGCCTTCCCCCAAAATGGTGGTAGCAGATCAAACACTGGATTGCAGGATATGATATCATAACCTGCTGCAACGTTTAAACATTGAACTGAACCAGGTTCCTCGGTGTTGCTGGAGACCAGGACAGGTGATGTATCAAGGCGAGACAGCGAGGAGCAGCCTGCAATCAATCACGAGAATGATCTACAACTGCGGGAAATCCTCACGCTCTTCCTTTGTAAGTTAGTAAAGGCTTGGGTTTTCTGCATTGGAATTTTGTCAGAGTGACTTTCCAAACAGATAATGAAACTATTTGTTATCAGTATTTGTTTCTGGTTATTGACCGCTTGCTAAAAGGCTGATATAGTTCCCCAATAACTATTGTCAGAAATTTTGGTTTACATCCAGATCAAAGGTATTTAAAACAGGCTTATTGGGGTAACTGTGCACATATTCATATCTATCGGTCCGGCTTTTTATTGCTGTGGATATTGTTGAATCAATCGTCAGAGCAATAATAAAAGCGTCAAAACCCTTTCCATATTCATAAGAAATCTCTGCCAAGTCGATTGCGAACAGGAATCACAAATAGTGATGATACCAGGTATTCGTGAAACACATATTAATGACATATGATAGGAATCGAACAATTAACTGCTTTCAGTGAAGATTTCTTATGATTATTGCAAGGTTTTGTCGTGTTATTTCTTTTCTTCAAAATCGTATGTAAATATGGAAGTGAAAAATACCACATATGTATACTTTGTCACAACATATGAATTCATGATATGCATGGTTATCGATTTCAACGTATAGAAAACATGAATTCGCCATTATACAATTGTTAAACAAATACAATTGTTGTTTTATAATTCTTGAATGTTTAGCTTACAAATAAAATGTGTCATATTTTTGTTTTATTAACTCGATTGTATATGTTCCAGGAGGGTCGAAATGCTGTGACGGCAGACAGTATTAGAATGTTTTCAAACATCGTTAATGTTTTAAACGTTTACCTACTTTATTTTTATGGACAAGGAAATGTCTTTATGAATTTCAGATCACGTAAACTGCGATAGTCAGAAATCGGGTACGATGGTGATGCGGCTTAGATACAGATTAGATGAATACTGTATATGTGTTTGATTTTTGTTTAAGTCGTTAAAAATTAACCAAACTCATAGAATACCAAATCTTGAGCCGAGGCAGTTTAAATTGTTTGAGGTATAATTATTCTTTATTTATCTGTGTGTTCACGTCTACTGGAATATTAGTTTCAGATGCCATCTGCAGATTTTACTTTTGCTATTTGTTTATTCGACAGTATGTGATTACATAATCAGTTGTAAAGAATTAGTACCAGTATACCCCCAAGTTACTCAATAGTTATGCAATTGTCGATCAGGCATCCCTAGGTCTAGACATGGTAAAATATTCCAAAACTATTATGAAGGTAGGCAGTATCTAGTTTTTTTGAGAGAAATATACACATATTCAACATATAACATTGTAGAAGGTTAGCATTGCTCAGCTCTTCGTCATTACTTCTTCAACTCTGACAAACATACCACTGTCATTGCTCTTGGTTGCTTTTGCCTTTATTATTTTATTCACATCATAAATAATTCTACGTTTAAATTAGATAATTTGACTAAATCTTGAATGTGTATGAATTACAGACTTTTCCAACAGAACTAGCCTCCCCTTATCTTTGATGGTTTGAGATTAGGCCAAACTCATTTAATTCCAATAAATTAACATATTGTAGCCAGCAAATCGTATAGAAAAATCTGTTTCATGTTTTAGCATATCACAATGATGTGTAGGGTATTCGATTTTGTGCGAATGAGATCAAAGTGTACGTCGACGCTCAGATAACCTTTATGTCAAGTTTTTACGTGATTAAAATAAGTGTGCTGATGCCATGGTGTTCTCAGATTACCGTTTCATTGAATGCACCACAAGTAGTATTGACCAAAACATGACGTAACACATTGCCGACTGGTTCAGGGGAATCCGAAGGTTTACATAGTGTTTAGCTGCTCGACGATGTTGTAGGTATCGACTGGGGTGGTCAAGAACACACAATGTACAGGAGTGCTGAATATATGCTAAATTACAAGAATACTATCCTTCCTGACCACTGCTGAATAATCCTACCCATGTATCTGTATTATAAATCTCAACAGTTTGATTAATGGCACACTATACCAAGTTGGGAAAGAGTGTTGTTAGGGAGTCGATATTTTCAGATAGGTATCCCGTCCGCAAGTAGAGAAAGACGGAATCAGGTCGTAGGAGGCCTCGAATCGCCCTCGTCATGATCTTATATTAGTAAATCCAGCCTTCTCGCGACAACGCTCGAACGATAAAGTCTCTCCCAGTGTAAACAACAGCAAGAACTAAGGGCAGATGACTCTTTTCAACACTTCCGGTGTAGGTGGATATATTTTATGAGAGCCTCAATCAGCTTCCTACCACTGACAATTAACGCTACTACTACTAGTACTGCTAATACCTTCGGCCAAACAAATCATAAACGTGGTGACCGGTAACTCAACAAACCACTACCACTAATTATATAATTGCTCTCCAACTTGAGGTTATTCACAACACACCTGCCAAGTACTTGGCTAAATATAACATAAGGGAATTTGTCGGGACTGGATATATAGGATCAGTAGTCAGGGAGGGTTAAAATGTATGTGTGTGGAGTATATTTCCAAATCTGGCACATCAGTGACCAAAATGATGTTCGATGTCCCCGTGTTTGTTTCCAGGTTCAAAATTGACTTGCTTTTGTATGTTTCTGACGGTGGCACTAGTGATGCAGGATAATCTGACACACTCGCCTGATATCATCACTATTTGATAGTGATTCATAAACACATGCTTACGAAATGCTAGTAGTCTGAATCGTAAATGGACATTGGTTTGGGCAGAGAAGTCTTTTGATTATGGAAAGGGCTTTGTCGCTTTTATTAAAATCAAGGATAATGAGATGATAGTGATTATTAGCCGTGTGTTTCATAAATATAGATCGTATTAGGCGAATCATATTCAGATCGTTTTTCTTAACATAATTTTTACGATACTGAAACACTCGGGTAAGAATATCCTCCTTATATTCTGTCATTCGTAAACAAATCGAAATTTAAGACAAATGTTCATTCACTAAAATACAGTACCTGAGTAAATAAACGATATCGTCTAACAATAAGGTATCGCATTGATGTGAAGAACATATTATAATAGTTTCAGCTGGCCGGGGGCGCCAGTTTTGGTGAAAATACTGTGGAATGTTTTCTTACGTTCGACAATGAGCATTAACCATCATCTGGTAATCCATAATCTAGTTTGTGGACGTAGCCTGGCGTAACGTTTTTGTACAAAGCCTGATAGCAAGACTCATTGCTCCAGATAGATTACCAATAGAAGCTAGCTATTGTAAGTGATAAGTACTTGATGTCGCATGTCTGAAGTGAGTCGCTGCTGTCATCTGCAGCGCCGATAACGTCGTTGCCGTTGCCTGACTTGCATAATATGCTGGCAGGAGTGAGGAAGTGTTGATGTGACAGCACTTCTAAACACATTCCGCTGCAGGCGGCCTCCGGTGTGGACACAAAACCTGCTGCTGGCGAGTTTATCCGTCCTTGTGTTTCCTGAAACTATCTAGCTTCTGTTCTAATCTATCATAAGAAGAAAATGGAGGCGGGCAAACGCTTAGTGGAATATGGGCATATCATTTGACTTTATGTTTTGTCAAATATACCTGAAAAGATAACTTAAATGTCACTCTCTTGACACTTGGAGTTCCCCATTCTCCCAGGGTTTTGTGAGGAAACTCAAGCCTGTACCAGGTTGGATATCAATGGCCAGACAGATTTACCAGTTCATATAGAAAGGAAATGTAGCACGGTTCCCCATTGAATGTTATGGTTAAAAAGTGACAAGTGACAAGTGTCTTATCTTAAACGACAGAGAATATTCAGTTTCGATTATCTGCCAAGATTCAATTGGTAAAAGACTCTAAAGAGAAGAAAAGTATGTGAATGGGTGAATGAAAATTGGTGATGACACCAGGTGTTCGCAAGAAGTGTAACCATGTCCTGCCCTACAGGGGACATCTGCCACTCATATAATTGGCAAAAACAGTAAGTGTTTGTTGTCTGACGCCGGTGGCCTGTAAACAAACCAAACAATCAAGTGATTGACCAGAAAATTCAGCGTGACATTATAACGATTTACTGATTTTGTTGGAACAAAAAACGATACGTTAATTTTGAATAACTTTTATTGTGCTTATAAGTATAGAAAAACGTACAAGAAATTGCAGCACAGTAATTATAAGGGACATTAAACACTGTGAGAAGGTGTACAAAAGGGGTAAGGCCTGGTTCATCATTTGGGATTACATTGAATGATCGGGGTTTTGATAGCATCACAGTCATGTAGCAGTTTTTCACGACATTTTGGGGAAACTGACGTGAATGATACGGGCGCCAATTCCCTGGGAGAACCTTTGACTTTAACAACAAACCCTGACACCTTGAAGACACACGTTTGCAAATCGAGTTGCATCAATGTCGCACACTGACAGTTCTTAGCAGAGTTGGGCCTGTGCAGGAATTCTCTGACATCGGATACACAAAGAAGGAAAAAAGGGCTGGTTTAAATGAATAATCATCTGCTACATTGGCTGCATAACTCAATTGCGTGTGTGTGTGACATGTGAAATGAAAACTGTCCCCCAATTTGCAAACATTCTTCTGTTTCTATTGTTTAAACACACGACTGTACCTTCTTGGACCTTTCAACATCTTCTGAGGTCTTCCGCACTCTACAGCATTCTTATACTAGCTGCCAGACGATATGAACACATGGTTATAACAATAGTCTTATAATAGTTTTTACACGCAAACTATACCTATTTGATTAAACCACTTCCCTCTCAAACGGGGAAGACGATTTGTTGATTGTGTTTGAAACCTTGAATATGTATGTGACTGTTCCATGCGTGCAGGTGGAAGAAACGATCCGTTTATTCCAGGGGATTGTAGGATATGTCGGATATATTTCGGGCCCTTCATGCCTAAGCAATTTCTTTGAAATACGTGTGACTAATCTTAAACAATGTTTCAATATTACAACTATTTTCGCAATAACGACTTGAAAGAACTCGTAATTACAAGTATATTTGGTAGATTGCAGAGACTATTCAGAATTTCAGACGATGGATTTGGTAATGGAATTATTGTGAACGATATACTTTTCTTCAAAGGCTCTAGCAGTTCACACAGACAATTAAAGCGGTTCTGGTAAGTGAATTTTTAAATGTCAGCGGTAGCTCAGGATCGTGAATAGGCTTCAAACATTAACGCCTTTGCCGCTTGGATAATCCATTGCTCCCATTGCTCCCATGTAGAGCGGTGATGGGAGACAGTTATATGATGAGTGAATTAAAGCACTGCTTAACCATCAGTAAAGGTGGGCCATCTGGCGCCAATAGATTATGCAAAAGTCTCATGGATCTTGTTCAGGTTGTCTCTATGTCTAAAGTACATGAGTGGCAAGGAAGCAGCACTCTTTTCGAAAGTAAACTTAATTTTACCGATCAAATCTATTATCGACCTAAACACAGTAATCAGAAAGTAATAGGACACACGAGTCATGCCCTTTTCTCCCTTTATGTAATGTGCTCAGATTTCAGTGGTGACTTGCGACCTTTCTCCACAAAATAACCACTGTTCAAGATCGATCACTAACAGATAGTAGTTATTGTAAGTGAAGAGCACTTGACATCGCAGGCCTGAAGTGAGTCGCTTCTGTCACCCGATAAAGTCCTCACTGATGCTGTCTTGCATAATGACTTTTTTTGTTCGCCCGAGTAACGGCTGATGTGACAGCACCCTCTTAACACTTATATAATGCCACTTCTCCGCTTTTGTGCATACCGTATGTCTCAATGGTCAGATTGATATTTCCATTGGATATGACGACATATCTATGATAATCTGTAAATAGTGTTAAATATATATTAGCATAATGTATTCGAGTCACATTTGTCACCGTGACAGTAATCTCTGAGTACATTTAGTTTTTGCATGTTAGATTGCAGTTATTTAATCATAAACATATTTAATGTTTTCTGTTTTGACAAGGCAACAACATGCTTACAACTTCTTTTATAGGCATTTAGAAGTTGGAGTACTAAGTAAGGATAAGATTTATGGATGAACAACTTCTATATTACAATTAAGAGCGACGTTTCGGTGTAGGTTCTAACACCGTTATCAAGCAAGTGTTTAAAAGCTGTTGTTTGCTGTAACTGCTCCTGTAAAACTACTGTCCCCGATACAATACTTGTGCCCTTGGTTGTACATCAATATCATCTGGGAGAACAAATATCCCGGTTCTCACATGATTCTGTGTGTGATTATAAATTACTGATTTAAAGAATAAATTGTTGAACACGGCATAAACCAAACACTAACTCGATTCCGACGTTTGTCTTTTACAATCGATAATTAACTAGTGTTTACGTTTTAATAAGTTAATTCTCCTGAAATCGCTTTGTTCATCGGAAGACATTTCAATTCTTTCTAGTATCCAATCAACTGAGACAAAAAACACCTAACCTTATCATCATGTATACCATGTTATACAACATGTACATTAATGCCTAACTTTGTAGCTTGTATATTTCTTCACTTAAAATACAAAATAATTATGATGACGGTCATGACGAATACTCACGGCAGCAAATGACGTAATAAATTATATCCTGTGTCTCCACTGTGCATCTGGTGACATCTGGCTTTCAGCATCCGATCACCTCCAGATCAGTTGCCAGCGAATGGTGTTACGCCACAACGTTGGAACGAGATTAAACAATCAAAGTGTGTCACTCCCAGATCCCATTTTAGTCCGTTGTAACTGCAAGAATGGGTCACTAGGGATCAATTCTTCACCAGGGTTCCCATGGACCGAGGAACGTGTAAGAGAGTGTTGACCTTTGAGTGATATCAGTATACCTTCAGGACATACGCTTAAGATTAAACTAGCAACACAAAATGTTTTTTTTTGTGTGGCGTTAGTATTATTTGTTTAGTGGAAACCGTTCGATATACACTGACACCTTTTAGTGTTACGACATTGATAAACGCTTGTACTACGAAGGTAGATGGAAACCTGAGAAAGATGTTATTGTGTACGTAACGTAATATAAGACAGATGTTCCCAGACACATCGATTAAACAATCTCACTGACACTTTGCCAGTCTGCTTCAAAACTGAGACCACAGACCACTATTACCCAGTACCAACTGTGACTATGATTAATTTCAAATGGAAGTTTGTAGGTCTTGGGGGATGAAACGAGGACAAACTTTCGGTGCTGATGCCAGGTTTTACCACACTTCACTTAATGACCCTGTGTTGAAGATCATTCTTATGTACATGTTTCTGTTTTTTGGTCTCCAGTCCGACGCCATGTTTTAAAGGCAGGGTTCAGGGGAATCCGAAGGTTTACATAGTGTTTAGCTGCTCGATGATGTTGTAGATATCGACTGGGGTGGTCAAGAATACAAAAGGTACAGGAGTGCTGAACATATGCTGAATTATGCTATCATTTTTCTTCAGATTAAATCTACTTCACTAGATTCGGCATATATTTTGTTGAGAGTTCGACATCTCTCTCGAGTTTCAAATAAGCTCTTGTGATGAAAACATGATTATATTTATTTTGTGTAAATGTAATATACTTGTTAAAAAAATATTATAGAATTGTAGAATAACTGCTTAAGTAAGTGCAGTGTAGTTTCATTCAAAGGGTGATGAAAAAGATTTGGAGGCTGCGACAAAGAGGCACGTATATACGCTAGCCACTTGCCATGGGATAGATATTCTCATACTTCATTCATTACATTAAAAAAAATTTGTTTGAAACCAAATGATTACACAGTCTGGCAGACTTTAAAGCATTCACTCAAATTGGTGGTAGGAGATCAAACACTGCATTGCAGGAAATGATCCTGCGGTTCCGCAAAAACACTCATATCATAACCTACTGCAACGTTTAAACATTGAACTAAACCAGGTTCCTCGGTGTTGCTGGAGACCAGGACAGGTGATGTATCAAGGCGAGACAGCGATGAGCAGCCTGCAATCACGAGAATGATCTACAACTGTGGGAACTCCTCTCGCTCTTCCTTTGTAGGTTAGTAAAGGCTTGGGTTTTCTGCATTGGAATTTTGTCAGGGTGACTTTCCAAACAGATAATGAAACTATTTGTTATCAGTATTTGTTTCTGGTTATTAACCGCTTGCTGAATGCTTATTTAGTGCCCCATGAACTTGGTTCACATCCGGATCAGAGATATTTGAAATAGGTTAATTAGGGTAACTGTGCATATATTCATATCTATCATTCCAGCTTGTTATTGCTATGTATATTGTTGAATCAATCGTCAGAGCAATGATAAAAGCGTCAAAACCCTTTCCATATTCATAAGAAATCTCTGCCAAAAACCGAGTCGATTGTTCGATTCCGACTTTGTTAAGAGCATGAATCACTATCAAATAGTGATGAAACCAGGTATTCGTGAAACACATGTCAGTGATCTATAATCGGAGTCGTACAATGAACTGCTTTTAGTGAAGATCACTTATGATTCTTGAAAGGTTTTTTCGTGTTATTTCTTTTCTTCAAAATCGTATGTAAATATGGAAGTGAAAAAGTACAGATATGTATACTTTGTCACAACAGATGAATTCATGATATGCATGGTTATCGATTTCAACGTATAAAAAACATGAATTCGCCATTATAGAATTGTTAAACAAATACAATTGTTGTTTTATAATTCTTGAATGTTTAGCTTGCAAATAAAATGTGTCATATTTTTGTTTTATTAACTCGATTATATATGTTCCAGGAGGTTCGAAATGCTGTGATGGCAGAGAGTATTAGAATGGTTTCAAGCATCGTTAATGTTCTAAACGTTTACCTACTTTATATTTATGGACAAGGAAATGTCTTTATGAATTTCAGATCACGTAAACTGCGATAGTCAGAAATCAGGGACGATGGTGATGCGGCTCAGACACAGATTAGATGAAGACTTTACATGTGTACATGTACACTTAACATTGATTTTTGTTTAAGTCGTTAAAAGTTGGCCAAACTCTATGCATACCAACGCTTGAGCCGAGGCAGTTTAAATTGTTTGAGGTATAATAATTTTTTTTATTTATCTGTGTGTTCACGTCAACTGGAATATTAGTTTCAAGTGCCATCTGAAGATTTTACTTTCGCTATTTGTTTATTCGACAGTATGTGATTACATAATCAGTTGTAAAGAAATAGTACCTGTATGCCCCAAAGTTACTCAATAGTTATGCAATTGTCGATCAGGCATCCAGACTTGGTAAAATATTCCAAAACTATTATGAAGGTAGGCAGTATCTAGCTTGTTTTGAGGGAAGTATTAATATACGTGTTACATGTAGAAGGTTGGCATTGCTCAGCTCTTCGTCATTACTTCTTCAACTCTGACAAACATACCACTGTCATTGCTCTTGGTCGCTGATGTTTAGGTATAAACTTCAGATTACGTTTGCCTTACCTGTTTTATTGTGGTCGTCAATAATTCAACGTTTTAATTAAATAATTTGACTAACTCTTGAATGTGTATGAATTACAGACTTTTCCAACAGAACTAGCCTCCCGTTATCTTTGATGGTTCGAGATCATTTCATTCCAATAAACTAACATATGGTAGGAAGCAAATCGTATAGAAAAACCTGTTTCATGTTTTAGCATATCACAGTGATCTGAAGGGGATTCGATTTTGTGCGAATGAGATCAAAGTGTACGTTGACATTCAGATAACCTTAATGTCAGGTTGGTACGTGATTAAAATAAGTGTGCTGATGCCATGGTGTTCTCAGATTACCGTTTCATTGAATGCAGCACAAGTAGTATTGACCAAAACATGACGTAACACATTGCCGACTGGTTCAGGGGAATCCGAAGGTTTACATAGTGTTTAGCTGCTCGATGATGTTGTAGATATCGACTGGGGTGGTCAAGAACACACAACGTACAGGAGTGCTGAATATATGCTAAATTACAAGAATATTTTCTCCTCTGACCACTGCTGAATAATGTAACCCATGTATCTGTAATTATAAATCTCAACAGTTTGATTAATGGCACACTACACCAAGTTGGGAATGAGGGGTGTTAGGTAGTCGATATTTTCAGATAGGTATCCCGTCCGCAAGTTGAAAAGTTGACAGGTCGTAGAAGGCCTCGAATCGCTCTCGTCTTGATCTTATATTAGTAGATCCAGCCTTCTCGCGACAACACTCGAACGATAAAGTCTTTCCCAGTGTAAACAACATCAAGAACTAAGGGCAGCTGACTCTATTTCACACTTCCGGTATGGGTAGATGTATTTTATGAGAGCCTCAATTAACTTCCTACCACTAACAATCAACACTATTACTACTAGTACTACTTATTCAATCTGCGAAACAAATTATGATGATAAACGTAGTGTCCGTTGATTAGCATGCTCGTGTGATGTAGTAATCATTCAGGGCGGTCGGGTAGCCTAGTGGTTAAAGCGTTCGCTCGTCACGCCGAAGACCCGGGTTCGATTCCCGACATGGGTACAATGTGTGAAGCCCGTTTCTGTTGTCCCCCGCCGTGATATTGCTAGAAATTGCTAAAAACGGCGTAAAACCATACACACACACTCACTCACTAGTAATCCTTCATGATGATGCACAACCATATACCGCTACTTCAACAAATCACTACCACTACTTATAGTTCTCCAACTTGGGGTTATTCGCAATACACCTGCCAAGAACTGGGTTATACATAACACAAAGGAATTTGATGGGACAGGATATATAGCATCAGTTGTCACGGAGGGTTATGTGTGTTTGACTTTTCCAAAAATGATGTTCGATGTCCCCGTGTGTTTTTTCAGGTTAAAAATTGACTTGCCTTTGAATGTTTGTGACGCTGGCACTGGTGGGGCAGGATAATCTGACACACTCGCCTGATATCATCACTATTTGATAGTGATTCATAAACCCATGCCAATGATATACTCGTCTGAAACTAGAACTAATAGTCTGAATCGTAAATAGACATTGGTTTGGGCAGAAATGTCTTTTGATTATGGAAAGGGTTTTGTCGCTTTTATTAAAGATCAGGGATAATAAGAAGATACCTAGTGATTATTAGCCGTGTGTGTTTTCATAAATAGAGATTGTATAAGGCGAACCATACACATATTTTCTTTCTTAACATATTTGTTTACGATACGGAAAAAATATACAGCATTCTACTTTCCAAGCCAGGACATGGGGACAACTCCTGCTCATGTGTGGCATACAATAAGCATTAACCCTGTGACAACCTGTAGAGTCAAAGGTATACACGTGCGTTGGCTGATTCGTTTATGCCCGGGATTTATACGCATGCAATAATTTATCACACACAACCAAGAGAGCGCTCAGTTAATTGGACCAACATACTTTTCTCCAGTCATCTAGGAATCCATAATTTAGTTTGTGGACGTAGCCTGGCGTAACGTTTTTGAACAAAGCCTGATAGCAAGACTCATTGTTCCAGATAGATTACCAATAGAAGCTAGCTATTGTAAGTGATGAGTACTTGATGTCGCATGTCTGAAGTGAGTCGCTGCTGTCACCTGCAGCGCCGATAACGTCGTTGCCGTTGCCTGACTTGCATAATCTGCTGGCTGGAGTGAGGAAATGTTGATGTGACAGCACTTACAGACACATTCCGCTGCAGGCGGCCTCCGGTGTGGAGACAAAATCCGTCCTTGTGTTTCCTGAATCTATCTGGCTTCTGTTCTAATCTTTCATCAAAAGAAAATGGAGGCGAGAATACCCTTAGTGGAATATGAGCATATCATTTTTCTTTATGTTTTGTTATCAAATATACCTGAAAAGATAACTGAAATGTCACCCTCTTGACACTTGGTGTTCCCCATTCTCCCAGGGTTTTGTGAGGAAACTCAAGCCTGTACCAGGTTGGTCATCAATGCATGGTCAGACAAATTTACCCGTTCATGTAGAAAGGAAATGTAGCACGGTTTCTTTTGAATGTTATGGACGTCCTGGGCCCGGTTCCTCAAAGCGATCTCAGCGCTACGATGATCGTAACCATATGTTAAAGTATGGGACTTACGATCACCTTAGTGCTAAGATCGCTTTGTGGAACGGGGCACTTGTTAACAATGTTAAATCTTAAATGTAAAACGTCAACGACAGAGAATATTCAGTTTCGATTATCTGCCAAGATTCAATTGGTAAAAGACTCTATAGAGAAGAAAAGTATGTGAATGGGTGAATGTAAATTGGTGATGACACCAGTTGTTCGCAAGAAGTGTAACCATGTCCTGCCCTACAGGGGACATCCGCCTCTCATATAATTGGCTAAAACAGTAAGTGTTTGTTGTCTGACGCCGCACATCAGTACTCCTGCCATGCGACGGTGGCCTGTAAACAAACCAAACGATCAAGTGATGGACCAGAAAATTCAGCGAGACATTATAACGATTTAGTGATTTTGTTGGAACTAAAAACGATATGTTAATATTGAATTACTTCTATTGTGTACCAGTCGAGATAAGTCTGCAGCTTATACGTAAAGAAAAACGAACAAGAAATTGCAACACAGTAAGGGACATTAAACACTGTGAGGAGGTGAACAAAAAGGGTTAAGCCTGGTTTCATCATTTGGGATTACATTGAGTGAATGGTTGGGGTTTTGATAGTATTACAGTCATGCACCAGGTTTTCACAACACTTTGGGGAAACCGACGTGAATGATACGGGGGCCAATTCCCTGGGAGAACCTTTAACTTTACCAAAAAACCTTGACACCTTGAAGACACGAGTTCGGAAATCGAGTTGCATCAATGTCGCACACTGACAGTTCTTAGCAGAGTTGGGCCTGTGGAGGACTTTTCTGACATCGGATACACAAGAGGGAAAACAGGGCTTGTTAAAAATGAATAATCATCTGCTACATTGGCTGCATAACTAAATTCATAAACCTTCCGTTCATCAACATATGTGTTTATGCCAGCATTTGATTTTTGTTTTTGATTGGTTCAAACCTCTCAACTATTCCTCAAAAGGTGACGCAATATATACCTTTATTTATGAAAACCCAAACCCTATTGTCAATGTATGTTTGTTTCAATCAACTGACAATTAACGTTCAAAGAAAGTTCAACTATTTAAGATGTAATATTCAACTGTATTTAAACTAAGAACTAATTTTAATTATTACAATTTAACTATATCGAAACTAATAGTAAGTAATAACAATAGTCATATAACAGTTTACGTGCACTGTACTTTTTGATAAAAGCTACCCTTCGGAGAGTCCACTTTCCTCTCAAAAGGGGAAGACGATTTGTTGATTGTGTTTGAAACCTTGAATATGTGTGTGACTCTTTGGCTATTCCATGCGTGCAGGTGGAAGAAACGATCCTATAGGCTATTCAGTTCGATGTCCAGGGGATTGTAGAATACTAAGTCCGACAGGTATCTCGGGCCGTTTATTACCAAACGATGGAATACGAACATAGTACATGTATGATCTTATGCTCTTACATATAAACATAATCCGTCTTATACTGATGCTCGGGCTTTAGTAAAGCTTAATTCAAATCAAAGTACAGTAAATTGTGAGGCAACAAATTAATTTTGGTGGTGTGTCTAACAAAACAATTTTCCATAATCATTTGAGTCGATTGTATGATTCTGACTATATCATTAGCTAACCGAATCACTATCAAACTGTAATGATACCAGGTCTCGCGAAAATGAAGCACCCGCCACAAACACATGCAAAGACAAAAAATAAACACCGGAACGTATTGCCCACGTCAAAAAGGAAAGACATTCTGACACTGACGTCCGGGCCCAAAATGCCCCCAACTCCCACGCCCACATGTCTACCATAAAACACTTCTACACTACATAATTGTCTCCACCCATGGTTCAGATGCATATAAATATTAAAACGAGAACGCGATTATCTGCAGATACAGATTCCATTGGCGTAAACGGCAATATAGTGAGGACACCAGACAAAAATCATTCTGAAGTATTTGAAATCGGCGCTACCTGGTCCTAATCATTATTGTATAGTCATAACGTTATTGTGTCAGTCAGCGTGGTTACAGTTGACACACAGGTATCATGGTATCGACTTCCTCTATTCGCCAAGTCCTACATACATCGATGGGTACATCGTAAGCTGCTGTGCTTTAACATGGTATTGTGGAAACCTGGAGTCTTTCATGGGTACACAACGTAACGAAAGGCACATGTTTCCAGAGCCATAATTTAAGGGATTTCAGCAACATTTACAATGATCACTATTGGTAAGTGTTCATACTACATAAATGCACTTGATTGAGTAAATCGATTAAGAAGTATGGCCGTTTTGTTCTTGAAGAATGTATGTGCTGCTGACGATTTAACGTTGCCATTTTCATTTTCTCATGTTGCAAAGAGCAGCCAGATACATAAGGATTAAGGTCTTGGGTTGAGACCGTTTTGTTCTTGAAGAATGTATGTGCTGCTGCGGTCTTGGGTTGAGGCTGTTTTGTTCTTGAAGAATGTATGTGCTGCTGCGGTCTTGGGTTGAGGCCGTTTTGTTCTTGAAGAATGTATGTGCTGCTGACGATTTAACGCCCCTTGTATGGTGGCTGTATTCGGTGAATGAAAGTTACCTGCAGGCGTATGTACTGTCTCGGATCATCCACTCGAAACGATCAAACATAAGCCGTTGCCATTTTCATTTTCTCACGTTGCAAAGAGCAGCCAGATACATAAGGATGAAGGTCTTGGGTTGAGACAGCCGTGTGGTCACGTGGACTAATATCCCAATGGGGAACTCAAACAACCCGGATGTGGCCTTGACACCACATGTGATTTCATTTCAGTTAACATGCCGAACGTGCAGACCTGAAGATGTAAATTCAGTTATGGCACATTGGCAAAAATGACATTTGAAAAGGTACTATTCGACAATTATATATACTTGTATAATACCGCGGAAAACTGTGTACGATGAATAATGTAGAGATTGTTTGAAACAAAAACAAAAAATCTAATAACTAGGTCCCTTGATAGTGCAGGAGAAGCCGACAGCGGCGGCTGATAGGGATGATCTACAGCTGCTATAATAGCCTTACACCTATTAAGGGAAGGTCTGTGAACAATGTATATGCAAATCGGTACGTCTAACAGAAACGGGTCCTTCCTTCGATAATGAAACGCTTTGATATCAGTAAGCATTGAGTGTTATTGATAGATGGACGGACGTTAGTTCTGGAAAAAACCCGTTGTTATCTTGTTTCAGCAATTTGTTGCCTAAACATATGAAATAGCTTTTTTGGAAAGGGTTTTGTCACTTTTATTTATTAAAATAAAAAGAACGTGATTTATAAAGGCACGATAACTACATGGAAGACGCATACAAGTCGTCGAAAAAAGCAAAGTAATGTCTTAAAATACTGGAGAATTGCATATATCTGTCGTAAATGTTTATTGAAAGGCACTAGCTATTGGATTGCCACAGCATGGGTAAATATTGGAGTATTCAGGTTTTAGTTGCTTGTTTACTCATCGCGATTGATGAAAGTAGCAAGGAAGTCAGTATAAACCCTTCAAGCACATTTGGGGTATTGTTACGTATGTAAGAGCAAAACGTGGAGTTACTTTCATTCACATGCAAGATAACAGTCTAATACCAACAGCTATAAAGAAAAGTATTTTTGTACAGTTTTATTAAATTTACATCTTCCATAGCTGCAATATATTTGAGAAATCATATTGAAATGTACAATACATTATTGTTATATGTAAGATAAGTAGTGATATGTATTGCTGAATTCCTCCTTTCTGGTTACGAGCCAGACTCGTCCACAGTCACTCTTTTCTGCAAATCAAATGAAAGACACTTCTAAAGCCAAGTTTATACTGCTGCTCTAAAGACCAAACTGTCAACGTGCTTTGACATAATTCCCTACACCCAGCACTAATATCCTAAGTGATTCCTCCACTCGACCCAACCTGATGTTTCCCGGTTGATTATCTAAATATAGCATGATCACATCCTGCCGACATTTATGCATAATGTACCACAATGTTTTCATTTTGTCACGTTGCAATCAGCAACCAGATAGATTAGGATTAATGTGTTGGGTTGAGACAGCCATGTGGTCACGTGGACATAATCCAACTGGGAGACTCAAACAATATGGCTTTGTCGATGTTAATGGTTCTGTGCACTGTTAGCCGCCCATTGCTAGATTGGTTTTCAATGGATAATGTTAACATTTTAAGTCAAACGTGCTGAAAGCTTTTCCATCCAGTCGAATATATATATATATATATATATATATATATATATATATATATAAAATTAAATAAGTGGAGTAAGATTGAACACAGTTTTTAATTGGCTAGCGCTTTCAACTCGTACCACGTACGAGTCTCATCAGGCCATGTGAGTATGTATGTATGTAGACGATTGTGTTCTACTTCGTGAACCAGCAATTGTCCCAGTTGAGGCTGTCGTGTAGAAAAATACGGACTAAATGTCTCAGGTCATACCTGCCTCCACACATACTTTATTTACAAATATGCGTACGTATTTTTTCTGAAATAGGAAATACAGTAAAATATACTTTGTTTGAAGGTGTTAAACATATGCAGTTGAAAAAAAACGGCACTATAATCCAAACAAAGTCTTTCTGGAAGTAGAGAGCTCAGGATGTGAAAGAAAGGGACCATGACAGTCACAATTAAGTGGGATATATACGTTATTAATTTTAATTACCATTTTTGATAATTTATGCACAAGAGAAGAAAGTAACTTGTCATACCAGTACAAATTGACACGTTATTTTCCGCGTTGTTCTTGACGGCTGCCATCTGGGTGACACCGGGTGCCAACACTATTTCATAGTGATTTATAAACACCTGCCAATGATATGGCCGGAATCGTGTATTAGACTCTGATTTTAGTAAAAAATTCTGAAGATTATCGAAATGGGTTTTGTCGCTTATATTTTAACGAAAAGACATTTAAAGATCTTTTGGGAGATCCGATGGGAATCGTACAATCGACCCTCCTTTTAACAGCAATTTCTTGTGTTCATGAAAAGGTCGTTTTGTCACAGTTGGACCATGATAAGAAGCCGTTGGTGCTCATAATCAACGTCCATCCTAGTACCGTGGTGCTCTTCTGTAGAGCAACATGCTGAAGCCATTAAATGCAAAGTTACATACTCCGAAAATTGTATTTAACGGCTCCCTTTTTCGAGCTTCATTTGACCTTTTCACTAAAATGACAGATGGTTGGAAGATTGTAGAAGATTCGCTTCTGTTCTGGTAACGTGGCAGCATCTTCACTTTAACGTAATCGCCATTGGGTCTTCTTCCGACAAGTGCGTTGTAATATTGCGAAAAGGTAGTCTCGTGGGTAAGAGAAATGGCAAAATACCTTCTGGGTACAAAAAGCCATCTCTTAGTGCTTCCTACAAGCATCATTTCCCCGACGTTGAGTAAAACCAGAAAAAGCCCATGGAAGGGCGACGTTTACGTGACGAATGAGCAGAACTCTACTCCCTGTAGACGATACTCCGTGATATTAAGAATTTGAGTGAACTCATTTTGCATAACGTTTTTTAACAATATACAGATACATTGTATAACTCATGTGAAGTAAGAGTATTAGTGAAGTAATGGCCCAGTAACCCCACACGCTCCATGCTTAACATAAAACTGTTATTATATTTTACGCATGTTGTTATTCTCAGATGACTTATGCATTAATGTGGTCACTGAATTATTGAGTGGATCAGTATGATGGAGCAAATTAGTTTGGTTTTGCGCTGCTGTCAACAGAGTTCATTGTAAGAACGAGACTGATGAATGTGAATATCCCTATATATGAGTGTGCGAGTGAGTGTGTGTTTGTGTGTTAGTGTGTGTTTGAGTGTTTGGGCGTGTGTGTGCATGTGTGTATGTGTGTGGGTTGGGCTGGGCTGTGTGTGTGGGGTGGTGGGTGGTGGGGGGTGGGGTGGTGGTGATATGTGTATGAGGGGCCAGGGTGTGTGTGCATGTGCATGTGTGTATGTGTGTGGGGTGGGCTGTGTGTGTCGGGTGGGGGGTGGGGGGTATGTGTATGAGGGGCCAGGGTGTGTGTGTGTGTGCATGTGTGTATGTGTGTAGGGTGGGCTGAGCTGTGGGTGGGGGGTGGGGGTGGGTGGGTATGTGTATGAGGGGCCAGGTTGTGTGTGTGTGCATGTGTGTGGGCTGGGCTGGGCTGTGTGGGTGGGTGTGTGGGGGTGGGGGTGGGGTGGGGGGGTATGTGTATGAGGGGCCAGGGTGTGTGGGTGTGTCAAGTCCTGGAGATCTTAATTAGATGTGTAAAAGAGTTAAACCTCGTTCGGTCTTGGAGTTGTAAGAGTGCGAGAGGTACCGCTTGTCTAAAATCAGCCTATTTTAAGCTTTGACAAAAACATGGTTTCGCTATTTTTTTTAACAATATTGCCTGAAATAGCCTTCCGGAGGACATGTAGAGCTCGCCTGTTTCGCCAGCTCCCGGTGTTGTTATCCGTCTTTGTCATGATTCACATTTTAAGTATTTGTCTCTTCAGCCTTTAAAGAACGGGTTCCTGGCACAGAGATACGATGTTTAGAACCTGTCTGGCAATGAAAGAAATGTGTTTGTAACGGTTTTGTGGCCTTTGGAGCCAAAGGTGTATTATTATAAGGGTAACGCTTTTTTTCAGGGCATTATCATTTGCAGAAGCCCGAGGTTTTCCATTAACTGCCCGACGAAGCAGGGCGGTTGAAAAGACAGAGGGCTTCTGCAAATGATAATGCCCTGAAAAAAAGCGTTACCCTCATCATAGCTAAAATGGATGGAATTTGCTATAAGATAAAAAGAAACAATATCGTTTTGGAAACATTTACTGAAATCAACACGAATGTCCCTGACCCACTTTTACAAATATGGAAACGTCAGAGAACAAACCAGATGACGTCACTATTGAACGTGACGTCACCTATCTCTACCCTATGACGTCACCTAACAACGGGCGTGATAATGGCCCGTCGTCAAGCAATATGAGGGCATTATCAAGTTACATTTCTGCTCATGGCCTGCTCATTTCTGATAACAAGCGGGCGGTTTAAAGATAATTCTATCCATTTTAGCTATAAAGGCAAATGGATAGAATTATTATTTAACCGCCTGCACGTTATCAGAAATGAGCGGGCCGCTGAAACTTGATAATGCCCTCACTGCTTGACGACGACGATGTTCAATAGTGACGTCATCTGGTTTGTTCTATGACGTTCCCATATTTGTAAACATGGGTCAGTGACATTCGTCGTGTGTTGATTGCAGTAAATGTTTTTTAAACCGATATTGTTGTTTATTTTTATTTGATAACATATTCTTTCAATTTTGACTGTAATAACGGTAACGCTATTTTTCCGGGCATTATCATTTGCAGAAGCAGCCTTTTCGTCGTGCAGTTAATGAAATACCGCAGGCTTCTGCAAATGATAATGCCCTGAAATATAGCATTACACTTATATCAGTCACGTGGTAACACAGGATAGAAGAAACGAGTATGCTTGTCGTAAGAGGCGACTAACGGGATCGGGTGGTCAGGCTCGAATGACTTTGTTGATGCATGTCATCGATTCTAATTGCGTGGATCGATGCTCATGATGTCAACCACTAGATTGTCTGGTGCAGACTCGATTATTTACAGACCGCCGTCATATAGCTGGAATATTGCTGAGTGCGGCGTAAAACAACAAACCAATCAACCAACAGGAAAGAAGGACAAAAACAATATCAATTTGACCATCTCACAATCTATCAATTAAACGTTTTACTTTCTGTTTGAGAGACGTCGACCAGTTCACATGCTCTCAATTCAATACGTGTGCTCGTGCTTTTTGTTCACTGAGAAGGCGTTCCTAAATATCAAAGCTTGCAAGATGCGACGATTTCACAGTTAGTTAAAACGTCTTTCACACAGCGATAAACTACTTCTTAAATCATTTCACAAATATGGATACAAATATCATGATGGTCAAGCAAAAGTTTGTACACATCCCTATTAAGACACAACCATATGATCAAAGCACATAATAGTATTAACCCAGTCGACAGATCAGTCTGTATTTTCCAACATGTAGTTTAAGGCTAAGGTATTGATTTACCGCTACCATATCAAAGTTATGGAGACATTATAGTGTGTACAAATAAAATATACATTCATAATCACTACAACCTAAGCTTTCCAATTGCACTGCCTGCGTTAGAAAATAAAACAACCAGATTCATCGTTCGTATTAAAAACGTTTCGGGAAAGATATACATTTCATGGCAGTAAAACTGATCAAATTAGGTAACATAACGCTGACACAGTGTATGAAATATGAATATGAATAAGTTGTCGTTGAATCAGCGAAACTATTTTTGTACTTTGGAATTGAAGCAACAGGAAACCTAATTTGGATTTCATGTACGGCTGACGATACAGACTCTGGTGAAACATTCATAAACACACTCCAGTTTTGTGCCTACATCTTAGTCTAAATCAGATTTCATATCAGTGAGTGAGTGAGTTGGGTTTAACGCCGCTTTTAACAGTATTCCAGTAATATCGCGGCGTGTCAGCTTAATGTGGGAGGAAAGCCCGAAGTGATGCAGGTCTCCGACGTTAACCACTTCGGTGAAACCCACGAGCACGGGTATGGTGCTGACAAACCTAGAAACATAATCGGGGCGAACCGGGGTTCGAGCCCACAATCATAGGTTTCTGGCGCGCCCAAGGGACGCAACTCTGCACAGCGAATCGCGGCCTCTTAGACGACTGGGCCACCCGTGCCCCCGATTTCATATCAGCCTATATCAGATTATGATATCACACGATATACGTATGGGAATCCCAGGGTGACGGAAATCAGACGCTTTACGGAAAATGATACTTGTCATAACACTGCTTTTGCTAGACTTGATGCGTGTCGACAACTAAAACGTAACTTGTCACCAGACGCAGGGCTCGACTAGCTTTTCCCAGCGCAGCACACGTTTAACTACCTAATCAATGTTTAAAGCCAGACACTAACAACAGCGGTACTGTACAAGAACGAGATACAAATCAATATCTGTTAAAGAGACCGCCCAACACTTTTATTGAAGATGATCATACATTAAATTCTTCAGTATGCGTCAAGATTTACATATTTACCCGTGAGAAAAGTAGTTCGTGGAGGGTTTCATTGGCATTTGAACATACAAGTAAGTCTTGACATCGGACATATTACCCCGATATTCATCTGAAATGACACTGTCGTAATATGACTATATTCAATCAACAAGATTTAAGACTCCTGTTATATGCATGAAACGGCATGCCATGAAGTGTATATCGATGTATGTGTAATTCTATGTATATGACAGTAGACACATTTATTATGGATAACAACTTCTTTAATACTGTAAAAAGCGACGTTTCGGTATAGATGCTTATAACGAACAAATCTGATTATTAAAACAACAAAGTAAATTCATCTGGAAAACATGGTTAGTCGTAAACCTTTTCAAAATGAAATATGATGGCATTCCCCAAGACATAAAGAAAAGTATAAACGTTACTACATATGGGGTTAGAGGGCAAATTTCAAAATTCTTGTAATGGCCACGCCCACACTGGTAGCAGCGATGTTACCGAGAGTGTAACGAAGGTGTCAGGCGCTGGGAAGGAGCTTGGGGAGGTGCATATATTTGGTCCAGATGGATGTGAGGCACTACACTGTGTTTGACATATGACGTCAAAGTTCATCCAACAGAGAGTCAGTGTGGTTGAGGACATTCCTAAAAACATTCATTGATACATATGTGTTGTATATGGGTGGAAGTTATCTTTTCAGAATGAGAACTGACGACCAACCCTACGCACACATGATACAACTACTGGCTTCGAAATCGCCCATCAAAACTTCGGCCTGTCCATTGCAACAGTTTCACTTCACTGTTTAACCCATTGGTGTAACCTTGAAAATAAACTGATTAATGTATCAGGGTGTCTTTGTTCACCTAGCATGCCTTCTTCTTGCCATTCCTGCGCTGCTGTGATACACTGTCTACAGTTATATTATTTCCAAAATGCATCTTGTGACAAAATCATGCTGGAAAATTCCGCGAAAATGTTACGTTCAACCGGGAATAATTCCTATTATCATTGAAATTTGGACCACGATTTAAATGTTCCTGATGATTCCTCATTATACATCTGACATCGAATAAATCGCAACCAGAAGTAATGAATGGATGTCATCTGTAATTATGATCGTGGTTTGATTGCACACAACAAGCAAGGAACACGAACCTACAGCCTACTATCATGCCATTGTGCACACATAAATCTGCCGTGTTCGCATCACAAATTAATAATGCCCTTCAAAGATAACATGTGATCAGAAATGCATTTATTATAATGTGCACATAATTTGTCTCTAATTATATACTTTCCTTATGTTTTAATAAAACACTTCCTCTGTCAATGTCTCACTCATATCGATTTGACACTGGCAAGTCCAAATACTCACAAAATGTTGATAACGTTCCCCGATAACGCCATGCGCAGTTCTATCATTTACAGGGCCTTTATGTGTCTGTGCTTAACAGATTGAAAACCGCTCATTTTGCTTTAAGGAACGATCAGAAGCGTGCCAATGTGTTTCGAAGAAGAAATCGAATAATGCCGAAGCCTTACTGCTACTTGAACGTAGAGTCGTTCAGATCACTATCACTGCCGACGCGGCTCGCGTTGATTTGGGAAATCTGGACGGGCCTTACATACACGTGTGTTGCATAACGTACCTTAGAGACTTGTTTTACAGACACTATCTCTTTCAGATGACACAACAAACCATTTGATGGTTTTATCAAATATGTGGGGGTTTATCTACCACCCACACGGTCACGTGTAGTGTACATGGCACATGGAGGTCACTGAGTGCATAAAGTTATCTTGCCCTAATAGTTTCTAGTTCTATGACATTAGCGTTGCAATGGAAAACAAGACTATCAGTCAGTTTATATGTCAGCGACAAACACCTGCAGATGTTCCCTAAGCACTAAGACTAAATGCTCAATTTAAAAAAATAATTACGCAATTACTTTAAAATTTCAAATAGGTTTCGTTTAATGTGACTTGCTGTTCTTGTCTGTTGATATTAGTTGTTCTGTAGTGTACATTTCAGTTGCAGATGCTAAAGGTTGATGATTGTCGATGGACAATTTGTGCGTACCATATTAAAGTCATTATTTCTTGTAATAATGATATTCATTGTTGTTTATCGTTAAATGGCAGTGGTGATATCGGATACTTGTTTTTTGGGTTACAATGTTGATGATGTTGTAGAGGGTCTTGCATATAATGTTGCAATAGGTTTTGCTAGCAGTTAGATGTTATGCATGTGCACAGTATTCTACACTTAAAAATGAAATTGACAACGAAAGAAGAGCAGTGAGTATGACCATCGATTAGATACACTACTGCACAAAAGGTGGCTGAACAGTTCTGAACCGAACCTCGAAGGATGTAAAGTCGACTGTAACAATTTACATGTATTATGTATAACACGTTCAATGCTTACAGGCTGCATTTCAACCAAATACACAACCAGGAGGCATATGCCTGCAGGCATCAAAGTGACAAGGTATTGTCAGTTGATGAAGATGTACAAAATTGTCAACGGTGCTGTCATCAAACGTCTCCAACTGAAAGGTCTAACTTTAACAGCCACCCACGTGGACATGGTGGCAATCTTAGGGGATGGTACGCCTTCCTTCGTTACTGTTAAGAGGTAGGCAGCGGAGTTCAAAAGGGGAAGATAGTGCCCGAAGATGACCGAGATCAGGAAGACTTTCCACTGCCACTACTAAAGAAAATGTTAAAATACACGAAACGATTTGGGTGATAATCGTCTCATGACACGGTCAATAGCCATTGTATTAGGCATCCCCCGTGAGAGAGTTGCGAAGGTTCTGAGCAATGAACTGGGCACGACAAAGGTTTCAGTACCCTGAATTGTAATGCTTCCTATTCCTGATCAGAAAAGCTCCAACTTCATCATCTCTGTTGAGAAGCTGATTTTGTTGAGGGATTTGTAACCATGGATGAGTCTTTGGTTAAACATTATCAGCCAAAGACTAAATAATGGTCACATCAGGGGAAACATCTAACGTCTCCTCATCCGAAGAAGGTCTGTTCCATGGGAAGGTGATGGCTTCGGATTTTTCTGGGATTCGAAAGGAATCTTACTGCTGGACTACCTCCCGAAAGATCGGACTGTTAATGTTAATGTTAATTAATTAGGTAAATGCGTGAGAATATCGTGGAAAAGTCACTAAAGGTGTGTTGTTGCACCAAACTATGTGGCACTCTTATATTTCCAGCTTTTTTCAAAATTGAAGAGATAACTGTCTGACAAACATAATCCAAATGATTTTAATATTATTTCTGATGAGGTCTTTTTATACCTCCAGGGGAAAACCTTCTGCACCTTTAGGATCAAGGCACTCCAGCATCGTTGGCAGTGTATGGAGTTCAAGGATTATGTTGTTGAAACATAAAAAGCAACCAGCTCCATCAATGCAGTCCATCATAGTTACGCTCAGATCGTTTCAGCCATCCTTCGCATTTATAAAAGTAATGAAAAGTAATCTTAAGGTTTATGGTACCAGTCGTTTTGCTGATTTACTGCTCTTAGTTGTAAAATATACATAAACATTCTGTTCAATATCAAATAGATTAAATGCTTTGATTCAAAGATGAGGAAATGTCATTCCAATTCTTTTCCACAGCACATGCCGAATATTCATGTTGTCACGCCTGCTGATATCAGTTTTGTCTCGCCTACATCTGCTGCAAGTAATTAATACTTTGAATTTTCCATGAGAATAGGACGTCTGACAATACCATGCATGCTGAATCCATCGGTTTTGTACATGTATTTGACATCTCACTACTAAACTATCCCGTGATAGGCATCCTATTACGACCTCAGCAAGAACTGTCACATCCATTATAGCGATCTAATTCACTGTCGACATCAGGTTTATTTATAGATGCCCGTTTTACCGCTATGACTATAAGGATTCGATGTTCCATTGAAAACTGATAGGGAGAGTATTGGATAACTACGCTTCAGAAAGAAAGAAAGACATGACACAAAAAACAGACAGTCGCAGGGTGCAACAGTTCATGATGTGATGCGTGAACCTTTAGCTTAGCATGTATTAATTATCATCTTGAAATGAAAAAAAACCCAACAAAATTAATATGTAGCATATCGAAATCAATAAATCCATCGGAAAATCCATACTTTAAGACAGTTTGTCTCTTACCTCGTTCTGGTTTCTGGTCTCAGAATATGCATGTTTTCTAAGTTTTATCAACTTCAGCGCTTCCTATAAATAGTTGTTCATCTTCCACAAGCATCAGTGAGTATATCGTATGTAACTTAAATCCCCTAAAGGGAATCCGAGTTGCCCAGTGGTCAGACACGCTAGAAGTAGTGGTAATAGAATTCAGGGCGAGCCTTGACCATCAGAAAGGTCTATTTGAAACCAAATACGCTTGAACTTAATGTGCAGAGTTGCTTTCATTCCCCCATTACAGGATCAGGGGATTCGTAGACCATGTTTCATTCGATTATGACACCTGTCCGTATAGTTTCCATGTCTCGTGGGCCTCGCCAAACCGCCTAACGAGGAGCTGCGCCAACATTAGATTTGCACACAGGCTAATCTGTGTTGCCCAGGGATGACTGTAAAACAGTTTCAATCAACGTTAACCTCTCTGCCATGGATGACATCTATACTTATATCCAATGTTGCATCTAAGTCACTTAAACTACACTATGTGTCACTTGAATCACCTGTAAGGGCATTATATATAAGGGCCTGAACAGCATAGTGTTGGTTGGGGTTTGTCAAGGAACATTTGCCTTATGCTACATTGCAACGAAATTCTTTCTTCTTGAATGTCGAGCAACGGAATGTGCAAGCTTATATAGAACGTGTTCCTATAATTAATACGTATCCCAATACAACACTTGTCATGTCAGCGTATTGGTACTAACCAATTAGGTGAACTTTGTGTCATATATATATGATACAAAGTTCACCTTATTGAACACACACACACACACACACACACACACACACACACACACACACACACACACACACACACACACACACACACACACACACACACACACACACACACATCGTGCTTGTCAAAACTCTTTTATCCACTCAAGATCTTTCGCCGTTCAACGGCGCTTCTGGTGTGATGATAACTTTAACTTGAGTCCTAGGCGACGAACAACAGTAGTATTTGTGGCATCATAATGCCTATGATGTAACAGTGACAATAGAGGGAGAAGTAAAACGTAGTCCTAGTACAGGCGACAGCCATTTTATGTTTGTGACGTCATAAAGCATATGACGTCATAGTTAGTGATAATAGGGGGAGGCATAAATACATTATGGTGTGAGTGCACAAATACACATTGACCTAACTGTTCATTGGTACTGACCGCCTCCGTGGTCTTGTGGTAGAGCTTCCGCCTGGGGAGCGGAAGGTCCGGGGACCGATCCCCGGCCGCGTCAAACCAGAAGACATTAAAAGATGGTACTTGTTGTTAGCCTGTCTAGCTCTCGTCATTAAGGGGCTAAAACAAGGACTGGTCGGCTCGGAGTCTGTGTCTGATTGGGGTATTAATGTTAAACTGCGACATGGTATCACAGTGTTATAGCACTATAAATCGGCATCAGTCCGGACTAGTATAGGCAGCCACACACAAACACACGTGCATGCACGTCGCTATATAAGTGCAATAATCTTGGACGCGACATTAACCCCAATCACCTCATCTCATTGGTACTGAACAATAAGCAAATACGCTGACATAACAAGATTTGTATTGGTATAAGTATTAATTATATGATGGAACACGTTCTATATACCCAAGCACATTTTGTTGCTCGACATTCAAAAAGAAAGAATTTCGTTGCAATGTAACAAAAGGCAAATGTTCCTTGACACACTCCAGCCAACACTCTTCTTTCACCACAAAAACTAGGACCGCGATTAACCAAAAAACCCAAACTGGCCTCAATTGATTCAAATGGAAGTATTTAGGTTTTATAGCAAGAAATGAGGCGAAACCTTGGCTGCTGATGCCGATTCAACACGTCTGAACGTACCGTTTCACATTTAGCAATGTTTTGTCTCCATCCCAAAGTTGTTTCTGTTTCAAAGGCAGGAATCATATTGTCTGCAGGTTTAATTTGTTTCAGTAGACATGTTATTCACTTGGCACCTGAAGTTGGTTTGTACATTATATATTGATTGCGTTTATTGACATAAACATTAAGGCGTTTTAAATAAAATTGTGTGAAGAGAACGTGAAAACTCATTTTGTCCCATATGAGAGGTGGGACAGGAAAACATAATCTGTTACCGAAAATGATGGAAACACAATAGTTCACTAGGGATGCTGGTTGTTCTGAAAAATGAAATGCTTTTGATAAAATAACAAATAAACGTTCTTGTAGCACTGTCTGGAATACATTTCATGGTCGGTCATTGTGTTATCTGCAGTTGTGGATGTTTGCAGAGATTTTTATGAATAAATGAATTTCCTGCCATATGGTATTCGCCTGCGTGAGAAATTCGAGCCTGTTGTTTATGTATTGGGTGAACATTTCAATGAAGATATTCATCATAAATCATTCATTGATTGTGGAAAGATACCTATCTTTGAAGGGAAAGGAGGCGACAGGCAGGAGGGCGAAATTTAAAGCCTCCATTTGTAAAGTTGGAAGGATCAATCAATACATTGCTGGAAATGACCATAAGGTCCTGCTGCAGCGTTTAAACATTGAACTAAACCAGGTTCCTCGGTGTTGCTGGAGACCAGGACAGGTGATGTATCAAGGCGAGACAGCGATGAGCAGCCTACAATCACGAGAATGATCTAGAACTACATGAAAACAGTTTCACTCTTATTTTAGCAAGTTAGTAAATGAATGGCAACACTGCATTGGAATTCTGTCAGCACGAGAGAAATAACATTGACTGGCAAAACAGTTAATGGAACGATTTATCACTCGATATCATTTTTCATGAATTATGTCCTCTCATTGTTTCTTTCGAAATCAAATCTGAAATATACTAAGGAAATGAAGAAACTGTAAATACATTTTTATCTGAAATCTTCAATCTATTATGACTTTAAAGGGTACTTTGTTTGTTTGGGCTAAATATACACTAGCCTTTATATTTTGAAACATTTGGATGTATCGTAATTATCAATGAAAGGCTGTTGCTTTAAACTCAATCACAACCATTCCTCCATATTTGATGAATAAGTGGATCATATCACAAGACACAAATATTAATTGGATTTGTATATGTATTTCTAAATTATCGTTTTCTTAACACTTCAGCCACACAGTGTAATGATTGAAATAAAAATGTATGGAGGTAATAATAAAATATACATTGATGTATATGTTACTATGGTTACAGCTCGTCACGCCGAAGACCCGGGTTCGATTCCCGGCATGGGTACAATGTGTGAAGCCCATTTCTGGTGTCCCCCGCCATGATATTGCGTGAATATTGCTAAAAGCTGCGTTAAACCAAACTCACTCACTCACTCACTATGGTTACATATAAAACCCGGACAATTTCAGAATACATGAAATCGTCATTATACAAATACGACATTGCCGAAATAGTACCCATAGAAATAAAATATGTCATGTTCATGTCATATCTCAAAACGTTGCATTCAGTCTACTGATGGACGCGGATACAAATGAAATATGACATAGTTTATATCTTCGGACACACAACATTATTTTGTATATCACAGTAATGTATACACGGATGGTATGATAGTGTCATATAGTCATACTGTCTCACATCATGATTGTGATTCAGTTGTGTACCTTTACTTGAATCAAACTAGCGGAGAAAAATATTAAAAAATAAATGAAATGGTGGAGATGTTGTGTTATTAAAAAAAACAACTTTGTATTTAACCATTTGTCTCATCAATGTTTTATGATAACAAATTCATTTACAAAACATGTACCTGGTAACAGAAGACAGAGCGACACGCCCTGAAGAGGGGTGGTGCGTCAACTCAATTAACAATGTCATCGGGTGTGACCACCATTTGCGTTGAAAAAGGCGATGCAGTGGCGGTATACTGAAGACACCAGGTGACTGGAGGATGTTGTACCAAATGTCAACCAAAGATTGGCCCATCTGAGCTGGCGTTACCGGCTGGTTCTGGCCCTGTCGTCCCGCCACCTCTTACCTTTACATTTCTACCCTCAAACAGATAACGTTTAGTAACACAAGCGTGGCTGAAACGTTCTTGGACGCCTGTATATCCTGGCACGACCTTTATCGGTGTCAAAATGAAACTTGGAGTCGTATAAGTATACTGTCCCAGTCTTGTCTTTTGAACCTCAGATGCTGTCTATTCTAAGCAGACGTACCCGACGGTGACGTGGAAGCAAGATTGGGCGTAAAGCTGGACGTCGGGGCCGGATGTTGTGCTCACTCAATTGGTTACGTACGGTTCTGCTACTAATTGGTCTCAACATAGGAATTGTCCGAGCTGTTTATATGGCAGTTTGGTATCGATTTCTTCAATACACTAACCGAATATGGTTGTATTGTTAACATGACGTCACGCGTGGACGACCAACCTGTGGCCAGTCATGTGTTGCCCTGCTGTAGAAAACGTCTCCAAAGAGATATTATTGTGTTTCGATGAACATTGTGATGTCTGGCAATTTCGTTTTGCGACATTTTCTGTTTGTAGCATACTCACGGTGCTTAGACGTTAACTTTCAGATTTTGTTATTGAACTTAAAATGATGCAATTACTTTTTTGTCGTTAGTATGTATGCGACAACGTTCGTACAATGTCAGTGAAGGAGTACCGGAAGAAGTCGTGCTTGTGTGCATTGAATGATTCGGTATGGACTACTGCATGTTCGTCTGAAACATATGGACTCTACTTCGTGTACTGATTTATCAAAATACATAATTACCAATGACAATGAGTGACTAATTAGACCTCCCTATCTTAACTCCCCCGATTACAGCAACCTTTGTTTGAATATATTTCCAGATCGATCTCCAAAAGATGGTAGTTATTGCAAGTGATGAGTACTTGACGTCACATGTCTCAAGGGAGTCGCCCCTGTCATCTACAGCGCCGATACCGTCGTTAGCGCTGCCTGACTTGCCTACTGTGCTGGTCGGAGTGGCAGAGCGCTAACTTGACAGCACCTTCTTGAAAATCAAACTGCAAGCAATTTCACCATCTGCATCATTTTGTACACGACTTGATGTTGGCGGACTCCTCAGCCTTGTGCAACCAACGTCACTCTGACATATTCATCCATGTATGTAGAGGGGATATGTAGTGCACACATATGCGCCATTCGATTTGTCATGGAGCTTGTTTGACTGAATTAGATTTAACTGGTCGCATTGCAAGACTACTCAGATGACAGCATACTACTACTGGAAGGCTTCCAAGCCCTCTTCATGGCCCTACAAATGTACAACCCCTGTAGGATGGGCACGTCAGCCCCGTGCAAGGTCAGGTTGACACATTTATGTGGTGTACACATATGCGCTACTTTTTAATGATTTAATTCAAGTAGTGTTACAAAAACGTTTTGAGGAATTGGTAATACGTTCACTTTACCTAATTACTAGTAATCATTTTCAATCATTATCATCGGGCATTGCCCATTGTCTATATTTTCACCAGTTCAACGTTAGAGTATCAGCCCAAAATGATAGCGATTCATAAATATGGAGACAGACGGAATTATACAGCGGATTCTGCCTTCAGCAGAATTTCCTATTATTGTGGAAATGGTTTTGTCTCTTTTATCTGGTAAGGACGTTTACATTTTGGATTTGTTGGAGATATTTTCATATTAAAACATCAAAGGTCATTACAAGTATATCATTGTATAAGACCATGTGTGTACTATAAAGGACCACTGCAGACACTCTCATGTAGGGATGTTGAAAAAAGGCTTCTTACACTGCAATTCCAGAAAGCATCCAGGCACTTAATAACACCCACTGAACTTGTTATATAATATATGGCAATTTAATCAAACACATGTACACGTTTAATTGCATCTGTTGGCAAACGAATCAATATGCTTTTGGAATACTATTAGTTTGAAAGGACAGAAGTCGGGAGACAATAATATCTAAGTAAACTAGAGACAAATGCATCACTGTTTTGTTTGTTTGCTTGTTGTGTAACGCCACACTCAGCAATATTCCAGCTATATGACGGCGGTCTGTAAATAATCGAGTCTGGACCAGCCGATCAAGTGATTGACACCTTGAGCATCGATCCACGCAATTGGGATCGATGATATGCATCAACCAAGTCAGCGAGCCTCCCGTAAGTCGCCTCTTACGACAAGCATAATCGCCTTTTACGGTTGCCGAAGACCTATTCTACCCCGGATCTGTACGGGTCAAATGCATCACTGGCAGTATAGGTAAGTTAGTGGGTATACTGGTAAAATATGTTTACAATGTTCTTGTCAGTGATGTCAGTGCGTGTTGAGTAAAAATGATACAGACAGCATAGAGAGATGACGACCTAAGACGTTAATATTTACCACTTTGATGAAACCGTCGACACCGACAAACGCAGGATTAAAGTCGGTGAGAATTCGGGATTCAAACTAAAAGCCTGTTGAACCTTACAGCCAAGAGATACAAACCCACAACCCCTTAAATTTCCGGACAACCCAAAATGTATTATAATGTAAAGAACGTTCTTCGTGCAGACAAAATACAAGTTTCTTACGATTGAAATTATATTTCAATGTCATCTTTCTCCATTCTTATGTGATCTCCAAGATGACAAGATCAGTAAACATGAATTGTTAGAAGGGGGTTTCAGAATGATTGATTGTATGGAACTGATAACGTGATTACTGCTTCACTTTTTAAAATATGTGGAATTTGGAAAACTTCCAGTACGTTGTTTGACATTTTCAAAGGTCACAAAAGATCACTGACACATTTTCATGATTACTAGTGAGGGAAATCTTACAGGAAGTCTTACAATTCCTTCTAGGCATACATATAGAAAAGTCTGTTGTTTGTGCTTCCAACACTGCCATAGGCAGTGCTAATGGTTAAAATCCTTCCAGAAAATGGTTAAATATAGGCATAATAGCGTAAAGGTCTTCTCAACTTTCAAATTTGAGTGACACGTGCTTTTTTTTTATTGTAAATGAAAGCTTCTCTGACAACAGTCAGTAGTATGGCGACCCGTATGACGAAATGTGCATACATTGTGATAAATAGAACACCAATGAGTCTAGTTTGAGCAAGGAAACTGTACCAAATTTATTTATATTTTAATTTGAACACGAAATAATGTTCCCAAATCATGAACACATTGGTAGAAATGCTAATGAAGTTATCGGCTTAATACACCGAATTAAAAAAGATGACGTTATTCACTGAAATTGGAAATACACCTGCAGCATTATCATAGAATGCATCCTGGTCCAACAGCGGTCCGCAATATTAGTTAATGCATAAGTTCAAAAAGTCAACAGAAAGGGTCATTGCTGTGCTGCAGATGGGAGCCAGACATGACATGCCCACTGGACACTTTCATCGCAGTGATTTGCATGATCAGGTATATTTGCACAATGATACAAGACGTTTCGGGGACATGCCAACGAAGAAATGTGTTTTATTGGACTTGTAGAACCGTTTTGCTACCAGAGAGGCCGTGACAGTCATGTGCGTATGATGTATCATTTTAGAAAAAGAAGATCGATTGCTTGTAATAATTCATAAATAGTGAAAGGTTTTACGATTTCAATGTAAGCTAAAATGTTTTTAATACAAATGTAAGTACAACTTTAATCAATGAACTAACACGATACAAGAAGCAGGTTGAACAACTTAAAGCTTATCTACACGGCCATTCAGAACTAATATAACCGCAGCCGCAATCGAATTGGGATCACCAGAAAATAACTTTGAGATTACTAAAACAGCGCTGTAGGATTTCACCTTGCTTGTAACAGGATCTCGATCATATCGGGATCTTATATGGTACAAATGCGACCACATCCCGTTCTGTTTACGACAAGAACCCTTATGTTTAAGTACCATATATTGATGCAATTTACAATATGTAATATAAGGCCACATTTTTCACACCACAGACGAGTATGCTGAAAGCACACGACCTTATTACGCCAGTCAGCGGATGAATGAGCATTCCAAGATATATAAAATGTCACCGCCAGAGAAAAATCAATCTCGATTATCCGCTAAAACATATTCCATTGGGCGTAAAAGGCAAAATAGCGTTGAAAATTATATTGGTTGATCACTGACAAAAGGTGATGACGCCAGTTATTAGCTCCCGGTAGCACTCGCCACTCACACAATTTGCATAGAAAAGTATGTGTTTGTTTGTTGCCTCATATCGCACAGCAGTCCTCCTGGTATGCAAAGGCAGCCATTAAATAAACCAGACAATCAAATGACAGACCAGAAAATTCAGTGACAAACCTCATTGCTAGACACATACGTGCTATTGTATATAGACCCCATGTCATACCAACGGGGTATTAGAGCTAGAAAGTTGATGGGAAAAACAAAACAAAGAATTATTACCTTATCGGTTTCTTTCTATCTGCTCTTTAACAGCTTATGCTATTATTCAGGATACACGTTAAACTGAAATACTCGGAGGACCGGCACAAAAGTCATAGCAGTTAGGAAAAACACACCAACACTACAGCATGAGAACACCACTCTGATAAACGTGAAATGGAAAGCGTCAATGACTTTCTCTCCTGGGAACGTTTTCAGACTCAGTAAAATATTTCGACCCTTGTAGAAGCAAGGAACTATCTTCTAAACATCGGCATTGCCAAAACGAAAAGAAAAATGGCCAACGAAACAATTTGTTTGTTTGTTTGTTGTGTAACGCCACACTCAGCAATATTCCAGCTATATGACGGCGGTCTGTAAATAATCGAGTTTGGATCAGACAACCCAAAGATTGACATCATGAGCATCGATCCACAGAATTGGAATAAGATGACATGCATCAAACCAAGGCTGGGAGCCTGGCCACCCGATCCCGTTAATCGTCTCTTACGACAAGCATAATCTCCTTTTACACCAATCATGGCTCGCTGAAGACCTATTCTACCCCGGATCTTCACACATGCAAATGCCACAAACAGAGTCTATATAGCATCGTTTGTTGTGCTACAGACGAAACTCTGGCGCTAGTGAAATATTCCTGAAAACCGGTTTAGATGGGTAATAATATTTGCCACAGTCCGTTAGTTAAGTCTATATTGATTTTATTCGAGAATCATTTCATACCATTATCATCCCAATAAGCATCACGTTACATATGACACGATGACATATTGAGATCGTAGACGGCAGTCTGATGTGTGTCAGGTATTTACGACTATCCCGACACTACACTGTTAGACCTGATACATTGCATGTGTCACCAATCGTCAGATTCAACCAGCAGCTTACAACCCACAGTGGTACAACTACCACTTCGCTGTCTGGGAGGTAACATGAGACGCCTTAACATTGATGTGTTTCTGTAATTAATGACGTTTAAAGTTGACACCACCGACGGCGGTACTGTACATCACATTTATAAAAATCAATTTTCTGAAGATAACAGCAATATATCAATGATCCCATTCACGAGGCTCATGTCTAAATTTCAGTGTTTTTAAAACTATACATTTATATACCGCAGGTACTAGTATCTGCTCAAATGAGGTTTTTATTTGTTCCCCAACCAGTGGATCCGTTTGCATTCCAGTTATCATTCGCAACTCCCTGGGGAGTATACAACCCAAGCTGCCCAGGGGCGCTAAAAGGTTTTTACATCCATTTCACATATCGGGTACCCATACCCTGCTGGGTGAACAGAGGCACATTTGAACTGGTTTGTTTCATTAGAGTTAGTCAGCATGGCTCAGTATTTGCAGTATACACGTGTGTGTATAATTAAAGGACTGCGGTCAGGATTTCGATGGCAGGTGTCTGAGGTGGACCTAATTGACACTCATATTCTCCTGATATTCAAATGTCTTTCCTTGTTTTCAACTGCCAGCTTACATTGTCATGAGGTATCTAAATTAAAAATGTACGGGATATTCATAGTTTCAAACGTGTCTTTAATAAGATTTCACTTTCAACCTACAGCTTACATTTGGGATGACACACAGATCATATGAGATTACAGTAAACTACGTTTATGACGAAAGTCTTATAACGAACTGACGGATATAACGAACTTACTTTTTTGTCCAGACTATTTGCTATAGTTATGCTGTGTATATGCTTTTAATGAACTACGGTTATAACGAACTAAAATAAGTGATCCCTTTAAGTTCGTTACAACCGTAGGTTACTGTATTTAAATGCTAGAGTTCCATGAAGCTAAGAGTGAGTGCGTGAGTTGGGTTTAACGCCGCTTTTAACAGTATTCCAGTTATATCACGGCGTGTCAGCTTATTTTTGGAGGAAAGCCGGGAGTGATGCAGGTCTTAGACGTTCACCCCTTCGGTGAAACCCACGAGCACGGGTATGGTGCTGACAAACCTAGAAACATAATCGGGGCGAACCGGGATTCGAACCCACAATCATAGGTTTCTGGTGTGCCCAAGGGACGCAACTCTGCACAGCGAATTCATTAAGAAACCATTTATTGCCGCGTAATGTTCACAGCCCTGCATTTGGGAAAACGGTGTTTCGAAAAAGACGAAAAACAAACTTTCCTATGTTTAAATTAAACAGCTTTTGTCCAATCGATGTATCACCAAATTCCTATGGTGTGACGCCACCATAAGTTATTAGTCAGCTGACCATGTAAGCCTTTGGGTGTGGGGAGAATACGTACTGGTACAGCACTGGAAACGCCTTAGATAATGGACTTGTCAGCATGTTGCCTCATGCAATTTCATGGTACATTGGGTTTACACATTCTTTTCTATTGGAAATTGTGTTGCGGGTAATACCGGATCTGGATACGTTTTACCCTTTTTTCAAACACCTGGTGTCATCACTGATTTTCAGTGAACATTTTAAGCCCTGTCGAATCTGTTGGGACAGGTGTTCGAGCGTGATCATTCTCTGGCTTTGACGTTTTGAATTCTAATGTGTGTATTCCTTTTACTGGACGTTTTGAATTTGAACTTCCTGACTGCCAAATTCTTACATACGACAGGATATTTATGCATGTGGCATTGACCTTGTGTTTGGTAAGGTAATTCGATAATTATGATTTACTGCTATTTTATGGACAACTACTAGTTCAGGTTCCTATAGATGTGGCGATGTCTGAGCTCACCTTACTTACACACGTGTTTTAACATGGAAATTCGAGATTTGTTGGGAAACACTATCTCTTTCACTACGAACAACAAATCATTTGATTTTTCTAACTTATATATCTAACGTACATGTATTTCTACCGCCTACATTAAAAATCAGGTTGTTGCAACACATATCGTTTTCTTATCGCTGTAGTCTCACGTTCCAATACTCTGATTCATCTGATCTCATTTCGAATTTTCAGTCCACCTAACATTACATTGCAAGTACTGTTTTTTTTGTATTATTTATTTCAACAAACACGTTCATATATACGGGCATCTTTTTTCTTACAACATTCAAGAACGCATGTAATAAGCAGGTAGAACGAAACGAGAGAAAGAAATATTTGCTTCTTCAGTGTGATAGACGCCAGATGTTCCCAGATACATCGAAGTAACACTCTCACCAACATTTTTCTTTCACCACATAGACTACGGACCATTATTAAGGAATACCAACACTGGCTTTGATTGATCCAAACAGCACCATCTTGATGTTGGATTCCGACATGCAGACACGCCTATGGTTCTGGTGCCGTATACCATTCCTCAACCACTGGCCTTATTTTCTCTTTTTTCAAATGTACCAAAGTGTTGTCCCCAATCCAGCGCTTGGGAAGCGATTAGGTTGTCGGCAGATTTAGATTTGTATTTGTAGATATAGTATTTATATGTACTATAGTAATTATATTTTACATTGATTGCTTACAGGACATTTGTCTCGAGCCTTTAACGTCTCTAAAGCGTAAAATATCATTTGTTCGAACTGTGATAAGTTGGTAAGAATAAGATATCGTGTAGTTTGTGGATGATTTGAAAAGATGTGTGTACATGTAATGAAATAAGCTGGAATCTAAGACATGGAGACTTGTACGTATGGTGGCCTAGTGCAACTGGATACACAAAGTCGTATTTCATTCATGACATATTGCAAAACACCTGTATTTGAAAGGAATTGAAGCGCCAATCGGTCAGACTGACTTTAAAGCCTTCGTCTCAAAGGGTAGCAGGAGATCAAACAATACTTTCCAGGAAATAATTATAAAGTTCCGTCAAAACTTCACTTTATTAACAACTGCAAAGTTTAAACATTGAAGTGAACCAGCTTCCCCGCTATTGCAGGAGTCCAGGACATGTGATGTATCAAGGCGAGACAGCCCGCAATCACGAAAATGATCTACAACTGAGGGAACACACTTTCAATCTTTCTTTGCGAGTTGGTAAAGTAATGGGTACTCTGCATTGGAATTCTGTCAGCAGAGTGTCATAAAGTCGACTGGCAAAACAAATAATGGAACGATTTATCACCAGTTATCATTGCTGATTATTGACTGCTTGCTTGTTGTTCCATGAATTATATCCACTCATAGTTTCGTTTACTTCGGGATCGAATCAAAATTATACCAACAGAAAAATATATCTTAAAACGTAGTTTTATTTGTCATGTTGAGATTTTGTTGAAGGCCATAACTCGACCGTACATTAAGAACTATTTTAACATTACTGATGTTTATTTGTGATGAATATAAGCAAACCATATTTGTTAAATAGATGGCGCTGGGTAGGAAGTATGATGTTAAGAGCTTATCAAGTTTAAGTCTTTGAAAGGCATTTAGAAGTGATACACATGAGGAAGAATTTATGAATGTCAACAGGTGCATTCACCTGATGAAAGGGTAAAGAAACGTTTTGTTCCTAATAATAAAGAAGTTGACATCCATAAATTCTCTTCCTCAGGTGAATTCACCTGATGAAGAAGTAATCATACGTTTGGTTCTTCATATTAAAGAAGCTGACATCCATAAATGCTCTTCCTTATCCAGTATACAATATACAATAAATTGGCAAAA
Source organism: Haliotis rufescens (assembly GCF_023055435.1). Lineage (NCBI taxonomy): Eukaryota > Metazoa > Mollusca > Gastropoda > Lepetellida > Haliotidae > Haliotis > Haliotis rufescens. The sequence goes on from NW_025963890.1 coordinate 51,191,538, forward strand.
CGGTGAAGTATACTAGTGGTTATTACCTTCGGCAGCCATGCCCTAAACCACCTGATTTGATTCCCCAAACAAGTATACGTTTTATGGTGTCTTCTCTTATGGTTTTGCCGGAATATTGCCAATACCGGCCGTACCATATTCCATTCCTGTGTGTGCTTGTAAGGGATATACAGTTTCAAATACATACTTATGAAAAATAATTTCCAATGGCCCACGACAAGACTGTCAAGTGATGTTGTTCACAAATATGTAAATGTGCAGTCAATTTCGGCTCTATTAAGTACATATTCATTTTTATGATCACAGTTATGTCTGCCCTCTTCCTGTCCTGAAGAACTCAATCATTATGTTTCTAACTCAAGTAGTTCGCTGGTTGCATCTACAACAAATCCTTCTGAAAAGAGCTGATTACTGTGTAGATGCAGCTACATACAGTTTAGGGAATTATTTTTTTCTGAAATTCAGAAATTCTCTTTTGCAACATTCTCTGTCTCTATCCAGACATATTCTTGTATCATGACTGATTACAGAGACATATACAGAATGATTGTGGTCGATTGCATCGGCCTGATCATTGGTATTCCAACGCCGAAGGTAAAACAGAAAATGTAAGCTTTATCTGACTTAAAAACACACACAATCTGGGACTTAAGACTATATTGATTATATAATGCACCACAAAAATATAAATTGGCTTTTTAATAGTTTTTTCTGAATACTGTTTACGTGATATGTTGGTCACACAATTGTATGAAAATATACAGGATAAAAAAGCTGCCTTTACAACAATGTATATGTTTGTTTGTTGTTTAACGCCGCACTCAGCAATGTTGCCATATATGACGGCAGTCTGTTAATAATCGAATCTGGACAAGCATGGGTTGCTGAAGATAAATTCCAACCGGGATCTTCAAGGGTGCGATGTATATTTAATAATGTTGAGGCATAAACACGAACAACTTTTGCCAATACATTTCACATCACAGGAGACCACTATGAACAAAATAATGAAAAAATTCGTAATTCTTGAAATTATGATATTGATATCAGATATGATGTGTCATGAACAAGAGGGATATAGTGTATGGATATACAACTTCGCAATTACATGTATATGTAATAATAATTATATATAATAAACGCGACGTTTCGGTGTAGATAGTAACATATTTAAGAAGTAATGTAATGTGTAATGTCTAATTTATATTCAATCACTTTCGGAGGACGATAGTATAGATGTTATGCTAGAGGGTAGGGTGACAGAAGCATTATCTGCGGACATATATCATGTTCGTGTTGACACATTTATCCAGTTATGTAGTGAGGATATGTGGTGTATACATATACGTCACTTTTAAGGAGTTTATGTAAGCTCTGTGTTTTGAGTAATCGGTTAAGCGTTAGACTGAGTGAGTATGGTTTTACGCCGCATTTAGCAATGTTCCAGGAATATCACGGTGGGGGACATTACAAATGGGCTTCACACATTGTATCCATGTGGGGAATCGAACAAGGGTCTTCGGGGTGACAAGCTAATTACAACGCATTAACCGCTTAGCTACCCCACCGCCCTTAAACGTTAGAGTATCATCGCAATTAGTATGTAATCTCGTGATAAATGCAAAACCGTCAAAGCGTGTTGTTTCACACATCTTATAAACTTCATTAGAGTGTTCATGCGAATTACGCACCCTTCAAAAGAATTGTCTGCAGCTGTTTTAGCTATATAGATACATCAAGAGATAAACATACATGTAGTTTTCACTTCAGCCGGCTAACCTTTTCTTTATTTTTACCCCAGCTTAATACTGATAGAGCTGGAAATGTGGAATATATAGTAGCCAGATTTTGTAGAAACAATCACCTGAAACACTAAAACTTAATAATTATCCACATAGATGATCAGGAAAAGTTATTGTTGTAAAAAGCTAGGATAAGAACAGTCTTTTGATTATTTTGATTATTATGGGTGGGACAGGAAATGCATAACTTTTCGCGAACACCTGGTATCATCACTCTTTTGGCAGTGATTCCTAAACACATACTCATGATATAGTCGGAATCGTACAATGGACTCACATAAGATTTCGTTTAAATATGGAAAGATTCTTTTAGCTTTTATTTAGCTACATGAAAAATCGAAACTTAAAATATGTTTCACAAACGAACATAAAGAAAATTGTGTCATCGTCTGACAGGTACGATGACAATATTTCCAATCTTCCTGCTGGAATGGGTGTACTGTTTCGTAACACAATATCAACCATCCTTCTCTAATTTGCGATGCTATCTACCTGGTTCCTGGTGAAAGACACATCACTTAGACACGAGAGAGAGTTCAGACTACTCATGAGTGCGTAAATATTGCCACTTAATGTTACATTAGGAATGTTTCAGCAAGTGTGCTGAAGAGTCTTCATTGTGGCAACAGAGGACATCATAACAGTGCACATGGACGTATAGGGTATAGATTCTTATATAGGCATTTGTTGCACGAAAACACATGACACTTATTTATTGAAAAGAATTTCTTTATTGGGTACAGCCTACTTCATATACGTCTGACGTACATGATGCAATATGGGGAATACACTTGTGAGCACGGATTGAGCAGAGTAAACACAACACCTGGTGTAGTGCAGACAATCTAAGGTAATAGATGGATGTTTCATTTATCCATTCATATAATTGTCATCCCTATTTGGCCTTTTACGCTCAATGGCATCTTTTTCGGCAGATAATCGAGGCTGATTTTTATCTGACCTTGACGTTTTAGTTTTACTAGCCTCAGGCGCCCTAAAGCTTAACTTTCTGGATGATTCCTGTTGATGACGTCTACTGATCAGTGTTCTCGTAAGTACCTTTAATCAAACTGCCAATGGCAATCACAGACTAATTGGACATGACCAGATTAAGAACCATGTTATTTTCTCCCTGTCCTCAACCTGGCGTCTTGTTAAGCTGGCCCATGGTAACCTTTGATGAAGATTGTTCCTGGTCGATCATCCACAGATAGTAGTTCTTGTTAGTGATGAGTACCCGACGTCCATGTCTGAAGTGAGTCGTCCCTGTCATCTACAACATCGTTATTGCTGCCTGACTTGCCTAATGTGCTGGCTGGAATTCCGAAGTGCTGACATGATAACAGCGTCTTGTCACATCTTTCTGCAAGCGGGTTCACCAGCCTTTTGTATGAAAACACGACCTGCTGTTGGGGGCCTCCTCAGCCTTGTACAGGGTCAGACTGACACATTTATCTGATAATGAAGACTGAAAATGTGGTACATACATATGTGCTACGTTAGATGTCTGGGAGGCTCTCTGTTTGACGCATTCTTATGAGGTTGTGCCTGACTCGCATTGCATATTGGCCTGTTGGCGGGCTCGTCAGCCTTGTGCAAAGTTAGGTTGAGATGCAGTGTATTCATTCACGCCAATACAGTTGTCTGGGTAGCACTGTTGACTACTTTTTAATGAGTTTATATTATGAATGTGTTAAAACAATGTTCAGTCGAAGAACTGCTATTTTTGTCACAAGGTCTAATTCACTGAAATTGTAATAGACTACAACAATTGTATTATTTTTTTGTCTTATTTACTGAGTCAAGAGTTCAGAGCTGACTATGATGTGTTTTGTACGCCGTCACAATTGGACACATTAATGCATTACCCATGAACAGGAACTATGGGGTCATCGAGTAAGGATTATTTAATCTTAAAAATCTTTGTTATGAACTTGTTTCATAAATATCTCCTCATATGTTACTTTGAACGTAATGTTTTGCAACTTCTTCATATACTTACAACACCACATTGTTTGCCTATAACCATATACATGTGTAGTAGCTTTCCTATCAGTCTTATGACTGGATCACAAAACGGTCTTTTGAACTGTAATGCTAGAGTGTGTCTGTGCTAGGCACGAAGTAACTCCCTTGGAATTATTCCATTATAACACTTTCAGCAGCCACGTTTTAATTGATTTTACCATTACTATAATTACAGTGAATCAATATGTTTATCCAAGAGCATTAGTAATCGACTGAAACGGAAAACGTGCACCTGCACAATGCTGAAGTCGAACATATGTTACTAGAAATAAATTAAACACCTGCAGTTGAGTTAAGCGAGTGGGTAAAGATGTGTCTTCTTAGGATTATTGAAAAGGGTTTTGCTTAGTCGCTTTTAACACTGTGATAAGATGTTTAAGATATCCGACGATGAGTCAGGCCTATACACTTTGGTGTACCTACAAAAGGCCTGTGGTCTTGACCAACAAAGGATAATAATATGGCATTCTGACGAAGGACCAGCGTATCGTTGCGATGAAACCTTGTAACACACGAGACGACGAACGCACGTTCCGCCTAATATCAAAGTTCATCGAAATATTTAGTGTTTACTTCATAGAGAGCCAAACAGTCACATATTTGAAAAGACATCTTGACAATCTGCTCAGACAACTGATACCATATATAATATAAGGCAGGAACACAACTGAAACACGACACTTGGTTGATGTTAGAATTAAATAACGTACATGTACTTAAAGATGTAGATACTGAAATTAGTGCATGGGTTGTTTAACGCCGCTTTGAACAAACAAATACCATTTTAATTCTGAAAAGCCAGTTATCCACACGCTCCTCATTGTGTCCGGTCTAGGTCAAGGTAAGGGTCAAGACAAACATCCATGTGAATTTTTCATGGGCACATACTAAGGAAGGAAAAATGAAAATATATATTTCGAAAACTCAAATATTAAACTATGTGGTCCGTTAGCTAGCAATATTTCCTTTGCACAAAACGAATATTTTTGCTTTGTAAATACGTAAAGATACATATACAAGTATCATGGCACATCATTCAAATTATGTTATAACATAACATAACATAACAACTTTTTAGCTTATTAAAACATATGGATAATTAGCCAGCAAAGTTCCCTTTTATCACAACACTTTTTTGAGGCCCGGGACGTGCTCTCTTGATGACGGGGTTAAATTCTTTGACCATGTTGACAAGGCGTTCGACATCGGATCAGAAGGTTCGTAGTTCGAATCCTATCACCGGAATCAGAAATGCTATGGCCGCTACAATTTCATAATTTATAGACTTATAGGCTAGATTTCGTGACAGAAACCCTGAAAATATATTTCTATGTATTTGTGGTTTGTCACCAACAACTGTAATCTCACGGAGGTTTGGCTTCGTCGGCGGTCGTCCTTACACTTAGCCTTTCGTTCTTTCTAAAAGCGCTTTTCCTACACATTTATGAATCCCCATTTCGGTTATTTCAAAATTATTAAGCCACATAAATTACATCAGTTTGTTTTTTCTTTTAATTGATTATTATTTTGTTGTCATTATTGACAATGGCAATGACGCTGACAATCTTTTATTGTTCTTTATGCCAATAGACTCTTATATACTAAAATGTACACATTATCGTCAAGAAAGAAGGAATTGTTTGTCCCAAAGCTGCTAACTACTCTTTTGACTCTGACAAAAAAATAACCAATTATCTCCGCACTTAAATTTTGTTATTGACACTGCAATGTTGGTGCTTTCATGATTAATAAATTAATGCAAGAGAAAAATGAAATCTGCGTGATATCATGAGCAGCTTGGGCGTAACAGTATTGGATAAACACCGGGTGTGTGTCGGAGATATATTCCGTCCATTTCGTCCTGGGAATAACGCTGGAGATCTCAGCTTATTCGGTTATCGAGACAAGTCGAGCGTCACTGTCAAAAGCGCACTGGAGCACCGCCCACAGACTAATTAGTTTTTCCACTAAGTGATTATTGCTATACATCGTACACACGCCACCACCCGAAAATACACACATCAAAACTCTAGTCATGACAGTTGCCAGTAAATGACTGAGCGATGCTACAACACACATGTGAGTGACACCTTGGGGAATTGATAACAGCGCCGATGTAAGATGAATCGGTGATTTCTGCACAATATTCAATTCGACGGCTTCAAATAAGCAGTCAGGTCTGTCATGAGCATTTGAAGATAACTTCAAGATTGTGCCAATGAGCCTCATTTCGTTTACATAGTATTGAGCAGACAAAGATAAATATAAGACCTCAACGCCAGAGAATAATCAGTCTGGATTATCTGCCGAAACAGATTCCATTGAGCGTGAAAGGCAAAATAGTGAACAGTATATGAGTGGGTCACCGCAAATCAGTGATGACATCAAGTTTAGTGTCAGCAGTAGTTAACTGTTCGCTTTGTATCACATTATATGAGTTACGCTGTCAAACGGAATGCAGTTATCATTCAAACTATAAAAAACACGAAACACTGAAAGTAGAGTAGTTTTTTCATATACTCAGATCTCCGGACATTCTGTACCTGCTATTCCAGGGTAGGTTCATAAATCCAATTAAAACGGTTATGAATATATTAGCGCTAAAATTGCTTAAAATGTTTGTGCTTCCCGATGGACCGATCCCGAAGTGATGCAGGTCTTCGACACATTGGTGGAACCCTCGAGCAGGGATGTATGCTGCAGTCAAACCTAGAAACATAATCAGGGCGAACTGGGATGTAGACCCACAATTAAAGGTTTCCTGCTCGCCTAAGAAAACAGCTCTGTACGGTGACGTGTGCGCCTTGTGTCCCGAGAAGCAGAAATAAGTCAATTACTCACAAGGTATGATAAAGCAGCAAAAGATGTCAAATTGTTAATGTACAGCGAGGAGAGAGAGAGAGAGAGAGAGAGAGAGAGAGAGAGAGAGAGAGAGAGAGAGAGAGAGAGAGAGAGAGAGAGAGAGAGAGAGAGAGAGAGAGAGAGAGAGACGCATTTTTGGCTGAGGGTCAGCAGTCGTATTAATTTGGACGCACATTAATTACAAGATTTACAGTATATGTTTTGTTCTTTGGATCCGATACCAACATCTGTATAAATGTTTTCTAAGAACAAATTTCCTTGTGGCAACTAGGTTCAGAATATGTCGCCAAATACGGTTACACATTGAGACTCAAACTCTTGCCTCGAGCTACAATTAGAGTTGAGTGAAAGCTCAAGTATAACATTTTCCTCCTCATTATACATTAATGTCTTTTGTTTCGAAATTACGACATTTGAAGAAACAAGTGTCTACAGTTGTCCTGAACTTGGTCATACTGCAGTTGGTGATATATGGAACTATTCAGCAGGATGACTGACTGTTAGCTAGCCCATGTTATTGACGACTACAAATTACAAAAAATAAAATGAATCAGGTTCCTCGGTATTGCGGGAATATACGACAGGCGATGGATCAATCCGAGACAGCGACGGGAGGGAGGATGATGTACAGCTGCAAGGAGGACCTTTCGCCTTTGTTTGGAATGAAGTGGAGGACTTGGAACATTGTCTTTTGAAATCTGGTAACAGGTTAATGTAACGTCTACTATTAAAACTTTTAAACTGTTATTAGATAATGAAAAGATGAATATCAGTTTCAATGATTGGATGTTCTGAAGTAATGTCTTGAATAACGCCCAGCTTACTTCACGATCACAATTATTTGAAATAGAGCAATGAATGATGGAGTATGTTTATATGCCACGATAGCTGCAGGACTACCAGTAATTGGAAGCAAATGTGAAGATGACCAGTATTGCTGTTTTCATGGAAAGTTGTTGCTTGTCGCAATATTCTAGCAACAGCACGGCGGGGGAGCCACGTGGGCTTCACACATTGTGAGTGAGTGAGTGAGTTTGGTTTTACGCCGCTTTTAGCAATATTCTAGCAACAGCACGGCGGGGGAGCCACATGGGCTTCACACATTGTACCCATAGGGATCGAACACGGGTCTTTGGCGTGATGAGAAAACGCTTTAACCACTAGACTGCCCACCGCCCCTATTATTATTGAACGAGACGGAACCTTAAAAACCTTAAAAACATGACTACATATTGGAGTATGTTCGATGTTTTCAGCGGTTTTCAAAGAACATGTAAAATACTTTGACTTCGTTTAATGTACGTTCTGTTTAGTGGCGGTAAAAACTGTTATAAATATATTTGGGGTTAGTGGAAGCAAATGATGAAGTAAAAGTGTATTCAAGTACTGACGGTGGCCCATGAGGAACATGGAGTCTGTTTTTCAATATTTTGATATTTCACATTGCAAATTAACTCAATTTTTCATACAAATATGTGATAAATCATGTATAAAAACAACCAAAAAACATGGAAAATGGACTTTGAAGAGGCTCTTGAATCGCTGAAATGTGAAGCAAAAATGTCAAAAACAAAATTGGAAATGTTGAATACAAAAACGAAAAGGTCAAAAACTAAGATGAAAAGTCAAAAACAAAAACGAAAATGTCAAAAACAAAAGAGAAAATGTCAAAAACTAAAATGAAAATACAGAAAAGTATTTCCACCGCGGGAAAACTATTTACACCGCGGTGGAAATACTTTTCTGTATTTTCATTTTAGTTTTCGACATTTTCGCATCACTTTTCAGCGATTCAATATCTACTTTATACATGATTTATCACATATTTGTATGACAAACCTTGTTAATTTGCAAAAGGTTACGATAAAAGTAAGTGAAATATCAAAATATTGGACTCTATGTCCATTATGGGCAACCGTGGAACCGCAATCGACAACAGCGAAATGTGTTTTCTGGAAATGTTTTGTACTAGAAGCAGAGTTATCTGCATTAGTGTCTACACGACCACGACTTGATTGTTCTCGGAGTTTCTGGATGGGACAGTTTCCACATGGCTGGCTGTATCTATATTAGAGCGACATGAGGGCTTTTAAACCTGACGTTGTTTTCTAATCTACTTGCCTAGTGCGGATTGGAAACCATTGAATTTCTACCAAATTCCTACCAGCTTCCATCACTATTCTGGATTTAAGAACGCAGACAGGCCTATTTCAAGGCATTCAGCATCGACAGTCTTTTGAGTGCACCAACATTAATTCTAGGGCCTGTAACTTATTGATCCAGCTACTTACTTGCTACATTGTATTGCCGTTTTGATTGTAAACCTAAAACTGAGTGCTTCAGTATAATTTATTGATTATTTATTGATCTTGTGCAGTCATTTAAATTTGTCAGAATTTAGTTGTGTGCGTACCTTTTTTTGGCTCAACATCTGCATTTCAGTAAGGAAATCACCTTGTTACAACTGTTAACGATGTAAGAAAAAGAAACGAATATCACCTGTACATGCATATTCATATAGCTGTCCACAACAGTCCACAAACCAGAACAAAAACAGACACAAAAATATTTCCTTTGTACAGTTTTATTAAATTAATATTTGTTCATAGTTTCCTCATACGTGGAATGGAGAAAAACAGTCGAATGTACAATATTGTATTGTAATATGCTTGTGGAGGGTGTTTGTACCCAGGTTACGTGTATACAATTCGTGGTTACTGAAGATATAACATAGTTGAAATGAGTGCCTAACATATCTGTATTTTTCATGAGTAAAATTTATTCGAACATGAAATCTAAAGTGAAAGACAGTCATATAATATAACCTTGTATATTGGTTAACTTTTATTTAAGTTACACATCATTGGACAATTAAACATGACTTTCATGTGTTATGGAATATGAGAAACATTCTCCAACAATTATTATTATTTTAGTAGATTTTCTTTGGCACAAACACAACATGTAATATTCTTATTGCACGAGAACGTCAACGTTAATGTTAACACTATCATTCATATTCCACACTCGTCCCATAGTGGTCGCACTGAGTGTGATGGCATTTGAACAGCTGTGGGCATCCTGTTAGCCACATTGATTCATATGACAGCTTGAGTTGGCTGGGCTTAACATCTTTTTGATCAGAATATCAGTCTCAGAGTATCATCTTTGTGTCGCCAAGACTGGCAGTGTTGTACACGTTTAGCCAAATACTTGCAAGTTGGTGACGGACGAAGGGTCATAATCGGGATTTATTTGTGGATTTGAACTCATACATCAAACACATGAAGATACTCTTGAGTTAGTAACCATATTTTGTCAATAAGTAATGCTTGATGGGCATGACAGACGGATTTACGTTTCGCAATTAAATTAGTGAGTGAGTTGGGTTTAACACCGCTTTTAACATTATTCCAGCTACATCGCGGCGTGCCAGCTTGATGTGGGAGAAAAACCCGAAGTGATGGAGGTCTCAGACGTTTATCAATTCGTGAAACCAACAAGCACGGATATGGTGCTGACAAACCTAGAAACATAATTAGGGTGAACCGGGATTCGAACCCACAATCATAGGTTTCTGGCGCAACCAAGGGACGAAACTCTGCACAGTGAATCGCCTTAGACGACTGGGCCCCGATCAGTTAAATGAGACAGACAACAACAACGGCAATATCATCGCAAATTTAGATTATTCTGTTGATGATTCAGCTGTACGAATCCATAATTAATTAACCACTGCTTAAACAAAGTTAAACAAAGCACGATTAATATATGTTATATCATCCCAACACAGTGCGTTGTTTCGTACAAAAAGCTGTATTTACACCATAGGCATTTGTAATAATGAACATTAAAAGGCAACCATGAAACCATCCTCGATTATCCAGGGTACAATAGCCTCATATTATGATTAATACCCTGGGAACATGCGCGACCTTGGCTCAACGTACTGAGACCGGTGACACAGCGCTAAAAATAGTCGTCCAATCTAATGACATGAAATGGATGTGGTGACGTCACTTCCGAAACAAAGTTTTGAGAGCGGGTCCAGGATATTTATCACAAAAAAAGGAAGATTATAATACACTGGATAAACGAAGATGCCATGAAAGGAACTACGACATGATTGGTAGCACCAAACACTTATCTCGACATGAATGTACACGAACTGAGACAGAGCAGCCACAGAAACCTGTTATTCAGGAACAAAATGGATTACAGGTGTCAGAAAAGTAAACGTGACAAGGCGGTCATGAGTGAGAGAAAGCTCACACTCAAATCATTCCACGTGGGGCAGGTACCTGTAACCAAGTCAGTTGAAGACCACCCCACAGGAGAGTGTCACCAGAGGGCTCCTTGACATCGGGATGGTTCGTGTAACCCTGGGCAAATACAACGCATGCGTAGCAATGTTACATCTAGGCTTTGGATACATCAGGCATACCGGGAGAAAAGAAAGAAAACAGGAGGAATTATGCGTGTAGTACAATGTACGTGGCCTGTTGTACACTATTTGACCATGTCTATGGCGTGTGAAGAAACTCAAGACACATAAAGATCTAATGACACATGTCGACACATTTCCCAGTCTGTGGTACCAAGACAATTCTTCCAGCAAGCCATTGTGGATCTAATATTCATCTAAATGGACAATATAAAACACATAATATAAAATATATACACCGGATTTTGAAAAATAATATTGACATAAAGTGTATATTATATCCCGTTGTTCGCACAAAATGCTGCGATTACAAACACAGAAGGCATCTGTTCCTACACATACAAGGATGTATCGACCTCTTTAGTGAAGGTCCAGTACGGATAGCTTTGCAGGGTCTCTGAAATGGTACAGTTTGTGACAATATTAAGTTACTGTAGCTTAACACGACCTTTATTGTTGATTTGCGTGCGATAGTGTCACGTATTTGTGGTACGTTGGTGCAATTCCGGACTATACGGGTACAGTCTCTGTCACACTGTCCGTTACAGTTATACAAAGCTCAATATACTTGATTTCGCTTTAGAATACAGATGTCACAATTCCATACCGAACTGTCTCCCTCAGAGAATGTCAAAAGCAACACCGTTGGAAAGGCAGCGAGGTCTTTCGACAAGACTTCATGTTTCTGGCGCCTTTGGGACAACTACATCACTGCCGAGTCTGGATAGGGTGTCTGGCTTCTTTGAATCATGTCCTCGGTCAATCTGATAGTTTTCACTTCTGTGTCATCCAAGTGCATGAATGCACGTGACAGAAAATAAGTACGACATCGGATGTCACGTGTATGACGTCACCTTCCAAACACCATGACCTCACACAATACTAAATGTTCCAGCTTGTAGCCACTGGTTCGTAGAACGATCGTCAGAAACCTGAAACAGCAATACAACTGTGATAAGAAATAACAAAAATGGCACTTTTTAACTCAACTAAATAAATATGTTATTCCTGCTAATGACACCGGGTGTTCGCGAAATAAAGAGCACTTATTTCACTTCCATTAGACCGAGACACAAATGAAAATGTTTTTCAGGCAGAAGAACATGAAATCGAAATAATTCTTTAAAAAATACTATTAATTCCCATGGTGTCTTCATTTCACAACTTTTGAGGTACAATCGAGCATGCTCTTTATACCACGATTTCAAAGAGCGTCATACACCTCTTGCTCAGAAGTTGATGGACCAAGATTACAACATTCAAGGCCTCAGTAGAGCTGTCAAATGGTTTTAAGGACATGTGCAGGACATTTCAAATTTGATGCATCAGTGACAATAAGGATGTCGGGTGTTATTCCTTATTTTGACGGTTTTCTAGATGAACAATTGACTTGCCTTTGCAAGTGTTTGTGACAGTGCCACAGGCGGAACAGGATACGCTCACCTTTTCGCAAACACCTGGTATCATCACTATTTGGTAGTGATTAATGAATAAAAACGACAAAACCCTTTCCATGTTCATAAAAAAAGCTCTGCCAAAAACTGTATGTAGGATTCCGACTATATAAAGAGTATGTGTTCATGAATCACTATCAAGTAGTGATGATACCAGGTGTTCACGAACAGGTGAGCGTGTCCTGTAAAAACACATGCTCGTGAATATGGAGAGGCTTTTGTCGCTTTTATTATCTGTGCTCGACAGACATCCAAATCCTATAGACATGATCTGAAATTTATTGTTACGAATATAAACACAAGAAAGGCCAATTGCTTACAGTTTATATACTACTGCATCTTGAGTCTGTTATGAGGTTTTCCTCGGAAATGAGCTGACAGCACCCATGACAGACTAACACATGCAACTTACAATAAGTGACATTTTGCAACCCAGTTTGTCCTGTTTCAGTTTGAAATAAAACAACACTGACTGAGTGGGTGTTGCTTAAACGTTGCATCAGCAATCTTGCAGCTGTTCGTGGAGTCAATGAAAAGAAAGACGATGACGCAGTCATAAAGAACAATTGGTATGAAGTAGTGAAGGCACACTGCGCATGAGACAACAGCATAATGCTGAAAGAGAGAGTTTACATGTTTATTTCAGTGGGTATGGAAATTCCACATAATGTCCATTGATTTCCAATTTAACTGTTCCGAGACATTACTGACAGAAGCAGTTACAGTGTTTATAGAGGTATGTGTATTTGTTCCAGTGATATTGACTGAATAAGCAGAACTCAAATTGCGCCGGAGAAAAAAGAACATGAGGGAAATGTAAATACCGGTCATTTTCATTCAAAGAACGTTATTGAATTTCTGAAGAATTTCTCGTCAGGTCCACGAATGGCAAATACTAAATAGGGCATTCTCCACCAGAATAGGGTCATATGCATCACTGATGACACGTCATAGATTTACAGGGGTTAGTGAAACACAAGCGTTGATATGCCCTACACTGACGCATTTATAGAAACAATATCACTTGGACAGCACCGTTCGGACATCATTACGACCATAAATCAAGTATCGTTTAAAAAAGTTATACGCTCATGGAGACTGGGGCACGTATAATATCAATGCCATCGTCGTGACCATAGTGAAAGTGTCTCTGATCCAGCGTTATGCACACCGTGACAGTATCGCTGGTACATCGTCATGGTGGTCATAGTGACATTATTACTGGGACATCGTCATGGTTGACATAGTGACAGTATCACTGGGACATCGTAATGGTTGTCATAGTGACAGTATCGCTCGGACATCGTCATGGTCAAAGTGACAGTATCGCTCGGACATTATCATGGCCATAGTGACAGTATCGCTGGGACATCGACATTGTCAAAGTGACAGTATCGCTGGGACATCGTCATGGTCAAAGTAACAGTATCGCTGGGACATCGTTATGCACATCGTAACAGTATCGCTGGGACATCGTCATGGTCAAAGTGACAGTATAGCTGGGATACGTCAAGTTCATAGTGAAATTATCGCTGGGACATCGTCATGGTCAAAGTGACAGTATCGCTGGGACATCGTCATGGTCATAGTGACAGTATCGCTCGGACATCGTCATGGTCAAAGTGACAGTATCGTCGGGATACCGTCATGGTCATAGTGACAGTATTGCTGGGACATCGTCATGGTCAAAGTGACAGTATCGTCGGGGTATCGTCATGGTCTTAGTGACAGTATCACTGGGACATTGTCACGATCATAGTGACAGTATCGTCGGGATATCGTCATGGTCATAGTGACAGTATCGTCGGGATATCGTCATGGTCATAATGGCAGTGTCGCCGGGACATCGTCATGGTCATATTGACAGTATCGTCGGGATATCGTCATGATCATAGTGACAGTATCGTCGGGATATCGTTATGGTCATAGTGATAGTATCGTCGGGATATCGTCACGATCATTGGCACAATCTCAGTTGGACATCGTCATGATCATAGCGACATAAACGTTGGTAGAATGTATCGTCGAGGCTACATAAATCTCTGTAGACTCAACAGAAACCAACACTACTCAGTGAGACATTAATGTGTGTTGTGATTTATGCAGATGTCCAAACGTCTTTTGGGGAAGTTAAGCCAGACTCTAGCCGGTATATTTCATTGTATTAGGTTTGCAAGGACACGTCCTACAAGGTCAGGCGATATGAGATTATATTCAACCACTGACCAAATTAGCTCATTATCTGTCTGCTATTGATCCTGCAGCTAATCAGTCATATAACTAGTAAATTATTGATCCGATAATGATGAAATCGATTGCAACAGCGCATTACTCCACTCATGTCGTCTATTGATTAAATCATCTTACGACCAAGTCCATCTTACAGCAAACGAATTCTCTATGATCCCTCTATCAATGCGGATGATGAATAAAACATGATACGGGTAGATTGCCCCTTTGACTTACACTACATTCTGAGCTAATCATTATATGCATGTGTGACTTCAACAGTAAGCGAATTGAAGAACATTACATGAAATAGCTGTAAGGTTAGACTTGATTGGTGGGATGTATATCAGTGGAGCAATGGGTTTCGACATACGACCAATTACAGTATGTTCGTGTTGCAAATATACCGCATCAAATGCCAACCGTACAAATCTTAACCATGTAAGCTGGTTCCAGAGGTGCTCGCTCATGGTTTGATAGCATTATATTGAACATGACGTTTATTAGCCAAAGGCGGTTGTCCAGCGGATTTATTGCATCAGGACATCTAAACTTGAATAAAAAATCATTCAACTTTATGCTACGACCTGGAACTTAAATATCACCTTTCTTGCCCTGGGTGCCGATATTAATAAGAGGTTGTATAATGTGTGTCGTGTAATGTTCGGTTCACGTATTAAGACAAGGTAAAGGCCTCATCTACAAGACTGTCTCTATTAGTCTGAGAATGTACATACTTAGCGGCTCTTCAGGATAGACAAGGGAAGCTTGGCGTGGCTTTAGTAGCCAGAGAGGTATATGTGCCACCTCACTATGTGCCCTAAGAAGACAGCAATATAAGTTAGACAGTTGCGATGTGGTTTTAGTAGCCAGAAATAGATATTCATCGTCTACCGGAGTGGATCTAGTGGTCGGAAAAGTATATTCATCGTCCACCGATGTGGTTCTAGTAGCCAGAGAGGTATAATCATCGTCTACCTGTCACCTCGTAGCCAGAGAGGTATAATCATCGTCTACCTGTCACCTGGTAGCCAGAGAGGTATATGTCCGGAGCAGTTTGATGGCATAGTTACATAGCGATATGGTACTCATGTTACTACTATATTTCGAAGCAATTGGCATGACGACAGTGGCAAAATGATTGAAGGATGACACCACCATAGACACATCTTTGTTTAACTCTACTCAGCTACTCTATAGACATGCATGCTACATCATGATTTTCATTAGCCATATAATGAAAACCGCCCTTACTGCACTGAATATATCCTAGTTGGACATTTTTTGTGCCATACATATAGTGAAGTGTATAAGTGTTCATAAAGCAATGTTATGTATTAAGTTGCATTTAGTTTTATTCCTGTAAAACCGACAGCACTAGCATATATCATATATCATAAAATCACAGATAATGTTGCTTATCATATTCATATATATATTGTTCTTAACAAACTATTCGTTTTCATAAACTTGAAAATCACATACCTTCCACTCATTGCTTCGTCACACACTATCCGTGTGTCACGAGAATGTACGTTGCCTTGGTGATGAAAGCACAGTTTCTTGTGACTGGCGTGTGGTGCCACCCCAAGGTACACGTCAAAATCGTGGAGAACTGAAATACACATTAAGTTGCTTACCTCACCAGTTTGGTGTGAACATAACAAAAAAGGGAGTTGTGTTTTACGCCGCAATAATATTTCAGTTGCATCATGGTGTGTGTCAGCTACAAGTGAAACAAGCTCAAACTGATGCAGATCTTAGACGTTTACCTCCTTGGTAAAACCCACGAGCATGGACATGGTGCTGAAAAACTAAGCATCATTATAAGGGAGAACCTAGGGTTCGAACAAACCCTCGACAATAACATCATTTCACGTACCAGAAATTAAGTTGCGGTGTACATATTTAAACAGTACCACCATTATCAATTACGAGTGCTTGTCAAAAAGCCTGACTAACTTTCAAGTATGGGCCATATTTCAAAGTGAACTTGTCAATGTAGTACATTGTGTGAGTATTCATCGCCCGAAAGATTCTATCAAAGAAACGCGGCGATGAATGCTGACTGCTGGAGTTCTACTACTTCATGACACTGCCTCTTCTCACACCCCTCGACTTGCCAAGGCTGCAGTGCGACAATGTTGGTTTGAAGACTTGCCTCACCCTTTATATTCGCCAGACTTGGCACCAAGTGACTTCCACCTGTTTCCTTAACTGAAAGAACACCTTCGTGGAAAGCGCTATGACGACCTCAAAGCTGCCGTTAATGGGTTTTTCAGGGTGGCTTCGGAAAACTGACTGGAATAATTGAAAAGCTTCACTATCGATATGAGAAATAAAAAGCAGGTAGATTACGTTGAAAAATAAAATTTAAAAACACATTTACAATTGTTGGTTTTGTTTGTTAGATTTAGAACCTTTTGACCAGCCGCCGTATTTGAAATTGGAAAAATGTAAGGCTCCATTTTGAGCCAATAACACCACTCAAAATTATCTGAAGTGCTTTCTTAGTTCCAAAACCCTAAAGGCTTAAGTTAGTCAAATTGCTTCTTTTTCAATCACAAATTATGCTATGTCCAAATTCCAAGAGTTAATAAGTGATATGAATTCTGTAGGTCTTGCCTGATTAGATATCTCAAGTCTTACATGTGCTGTCTACCTCAATTCTTCACCCACTCGCCTCTCCCTGCGTGAGCTCTCTCGGGATACAGGCAATATCTCGATAAATTACTAATTGATTGGCAGTTGTAATAGGTTTCTAGACAGGCATTCCTGTTAAAGACAGGCATCGAAACGAGTTATCTCACGTTCATATGGTGAGAGGAAGGTTGTTCCATTCCTTCTCATCGCATTACCACCGACAGAGAACTATGATATAATATTGAAGTGCGAAATGTGAACAATTGCTGCATCTTTGTGTTGATGATAGACAAGAAGTCACCATGTAATCTAGATATTCATGGAAATTTGATAAACACGTGAAATTAATATATCACGATGACAGCTGGGCTGGGGTTAGCGATAGTTGTGCTATTGGCGCTATCTTAGCAACAGTAGCATCACGGCAATGTTGTGTTGTTATCATGACCTTCATGTACAAAAACAATAACTCATTGGGAAAATTGATCCTAAGATGTGCCAAAACATTATCAACACATTTATTCGCCAGAAGTAGATTCACCAGACTTTAAAGAAATGAATCAACGGTTATATCTGCGAAGGCCGAGTGGTCGTTTGCTGGAGAGCCCAGATGCTGTTTCAAAATTTCGGACGAAAAGCAAGAATATGACATTATATCTCTGATTTCTAAAATTCATTTCCCATTCACAACCGAAGTGACATTTCTGCAGAAAATAGTACCACTTCGATCGTTGAGGCCAAGCTTGTCACATTGGAATCAGAGCCAAGTCCGTGTTTAACTTTTCTAAGTGTACATGTTCTTTTATTCAAAATACAAAAAGCATTGTTTGATTGTTATGCGTCTTCAACAAGGTCATTGATGAAAGTGCTGTATATATTATCTGATTTTAATATTCTGTTATTGTTTTTCAAAACAAGACGTATTAGCGAAATATATCTGAATGGTTAATTATTGGCGTACAAGAATTCAAATCAAATAACTATGTCCAAAAATGTTACAGAATGGATTAACGAATGTGTTTGAGCAACAATAAGCACAAACACAAGCAATACAAATCTATACTATTCCATCCGAATTTACGAAAAACAACCTCAAACAAGATACTGTTATGCGTCGATAAACTAATTGTACAAGATATACTACTATCTAAATACTTCGCAGAAGACCATACGCACATACCATAATCGATAAAGATTAGGGATTTGGCGTCGACCTGGCTTTTAAAAAATCGATATTCACAATGTGTCCTTCTTCATCGTAGAAAGATGTTCCTTCTCTGGCTTGAGAGACTTCAGCCATCATTATTTTGATATCCTTCAAACATCCCCAAAACATTTCACTTCCATGAAAGCATATGAAATAATCTCCTTATATGTTTTCAGTGTTATATTTTTGTTCAAGTGTGTAGGGAAATCAGCGTTTGATTTTGTTTTAAAAGATTCGCTCTTAATGGATAAGACCTTTGTGTTAGCCATTTTAGATAGAGTGATTTGGTCGATTAAAGCCACGAAAACGCATCCACGCAATTATAGAGAGCCATTATACACGAGGAGTTATTGAATGAGTGTTTTTCAAAGTATAGGGCAACATTCTGAAGTTATTCATAAGCTTGTTTCCCTTACCACTGGTATTACTGCTGAATATCCTGATACTCCGTACAGCAATCAAGCGACTCAGATCCACCTGCCACTTCGGGTCGGTCTCAGCATCTATAGAAAGTACATATATAAAACATGAATAAATGTTTTTTTTATTGACCTGCCCAAACTATGTCTGAAATACCAAGAAGATCAGCGGAGCACATTGAGGTAGATCAAACATAACAGGCTTAAATAAGCAGGAGTAAGAAGATAGATGAAGCTGGACATACAGTCAAATCAGTATCCTCTCTTACCAAACTCTGGTCCAATACATTCTATCAGGAATGTCGGGCTCCATCCTTCAAACTGTCGAGAATGTAATATAAGGTAAGTGACTGATTCCAATCCCTTCATACGCTATCGATTGATTATACCTAGACTACAATATTCATCCCAGAATACAGGAATCTTTCACAAACACACTCCACGTTACTCTATCATAAAAACATTAATTCAAAATGACACATCTTTTTTCCACAAAGCTATGTAATAAGCTTTTTCCACCCTTCTCGAGGGAGGCAACCCAACAGGTTCTTGCAGCATCTTGAAATTGCTTATTGTCTCACATTCTTCCTGATAGGATATTTCCAGTCAGTCGGAGGGAAAAGTTGAATCTCTAAGTCATACATTAACCATATCCATTTCATGCCTAGATCTATTTGAGATGCCATTAGTATTTCATACACTTCAGACAGAAATACAAAATATAACTCGATTTGTTTCCACACGAATCTACACGCTGAATTGTACAGTATTTGAGTGTCCAACAATAACTAATATTGTTTTGAAACGCAAAGAGGCTTAAGCGTTTCCTTCTAGAAAAAATAGGTTCCTTAAAAAGGCTATGCAATGTTATGCTATTTCATTACGCATAAGCAAATTTAATTTCGGTTTCCACAACAACATGATCGAGAGGTCACTCGACAGCTCTTGTGAACAAATCTTGAAATCTGAAATCTTGTGATACAGTCTTACCCCCGTCGCACAAAAAAAGATCTCATAAACATGCCAGAAAGCAACACAGTAACAATAACTGTAAATAATATTTAACTACCTTCACTCACAAATGCCATTGTTTTATGGTTTGATGTTTTTACTTCATCAACATGTCCGTATCTTAATAGGCTTGTTTCCAAATACGTTTCTATTCATCTATAAATTGTTATTGTAAACGATATTAATGAGTATTTGCATTGAAAAATACGTTCTCAAACACCACTTCATTACTATTTTGAATATATATATATATATATATATATATATATATATATATATATATATATATATATATATATATATATATATATATATATATATATATATATATATATACCCTTTTCGCGAACACCTGTTGTCATCACTGATTTTAAGTGCTTCATTCATATAAATTTCCAGAGCTATTTGACCTTTACGCCAAGTGGAGTCTTTTTCGGCAGAAAATCTAGGCTGGTTATTATCTTACAATGACAATTCATATGTACCTGTTCTTGAACATGTGCTGATGCTGCCGTCCACTGCCAAAACGGCATCCCCATCCTCTTCAGGTTTAAAATCAGCTGTTAGGTCGGTTGAGGACTGAGTGCCGGACTTATGAAATGCGTAGTTGTTGAGTGCTGTCAGCTGATCTGCAACAGGGGAGGATGTGCTGACAAGATATCACCAGACCAGACAGTAAAATTGTTGAATGTTTAGGAATAATAGCCCATTACATAGTGTCCTTTCGTTGACCTCACCTTAGTGTAAAAGGGTTAAATGCATCAGGAGTTGAACAAATGACCATATCAAGGGTGTGTGAAAACATGTCACTCCATGGACATTTGATAATAATGGTTGTTGCAGTAATGCAGTTGCAGTAATTAATGTATACCGCAGTCAGAAACATATGATTAATAAACAGGGGGGCTATAAACCATATTTAAACCATACGATTCATTCTCAAAAGTTGTGTCATATGGTTTGTCATCAAGGATTCAGCAGTGTTGTAGTAGACATGTAGACGCATCTGTGACCAAACTAACGTCTGCTACATTTTGTCTTTTGATTTATACCAGTGGTTGATAGCTCGAGCACCGCCGTCGGGAAACGATGACACAAAATCAGTTGAGAGAACACATTGTGACCACCCAATCCTCATTGAAAACACACAACGTAATGGAGACAAATTCTTACCTAAATTCCCCACTGAATAATAATGTGGATATCAAAAGCCAGAACATGTGATAACCAATCAAAGTAGTACATGCACATGCATGTGAAAAAGCGAACTTCAACTATGACAACACTGATTTATCCTCTGACTAGAGTGAGTGGGTTGGGTTTAACGCCGCTTTTAACAGTATTCCAGTTATATCACGGCGTGTCAGCTTGATGTGGGAGGAAAGCCCGAAGTGATGCAGGTCTCGGTGCTCGGTGCTGACAAACCTAGAAACATAATTGGGGCGAACCGGGATTCGAACCCACAATCATAGGTTTCTGGCGTGCCCAAGGGACGCAACTCTGCACAGCGAATCGCGGCGCCTTAGACGACCGGGCCACCCGTGCCCCCCTCTGACTAGAGTCACGTGTTTCTCTTTCTCTGTTTCAATATGAACCCCAGAGAACAATTGTTTCATTACAGTTACACAGTCAAGAAGTTACCCTAATACACATACACTACACCAATGCTTGGTAACATCACGCTCCCGTGTAGGGGGTCGCCTCGGGTTGTGTTTGAAGAGTGTCCTTTGACAAAAAAGTTATCTTGGTTTGGAAAAGGATGACATGTTCTTGCCGTGACGTTTCCTTGGATGCGCAGAGGCATCGCCATAAATAATTAAGCCAGGTCGTGTTGGCCAAAAGTTAGAGGATGGAAACCTGAGGTTACTGGGGCAACTGATTCCTTACTTTTCCGAATATCGTTAGTGCTGTAAATCTCCCCAAACACTCGGAAATGAAAGACACATATGACAGTCTGGTCTCTCGGTGGGGACAAGTTGCTAATGACTAATGGGTGATACGTTATTCCCCAAGAAACACGGAGTCATGTATCACCCTGTGGTTCTGAAAGGGACCTTATCTCTGCTTCCCAGACCTGTACACCATGCCTACTGTTGATAACGTAAGCCTACGTTGGACTATCGTGAGACAAAGATTCGCGTAAGTCAAACGGTGATGATCTTCAAGGGTGAGGAGTGAAGCTGTTGACCAAAGCTATTTCATCATCGCCCCGGAGTAAATTAAACATGGGTTGCAAACATTTGATTTGATATATTCAAAGTATGCCTACGTTGAGGTTATCTTGGCCTCCCTCTGGACTTTTTATGTTTGGCTGACTGCGTATAAGGATGATACATTGTCTTATTACTGCAGTATCAGACAATTTGTCAGAGAAACGAGTTCTAGTGGAAAAGCTTCTATCGTGGTTATCATAGCGTTGCTTCGGCTATCAAATAATGTGCGCTATTGCATCTATCTCTGAGGTTTATACGTTTTATTGATTAACAATTCTTCATGCCATGGCGTTGTATGTGTGAGGGGTGTCGCTTTTCTTAAAACAAATTGCAGGTAGACGCTTTGGAAAACATATCTTGCTACTCTTAATCCGTGTACATGTTTTCAGATTAGTGTCAACTGAATTGAATTAAACCGTGAACGTGTTTCCATCTGGTTCGATATTTAAGTCTACACCCGAGCCCTCTGACGTCAATATACATGTCTAGCCGATTATGCAGTGTAGAATTACCTGGTCAAGGATTCCAAACTCTATGTATAAAGATGTTGGTCGTTACGAGTCTGCCACAGCATCAGGTTTACTAATAAATGTGAGCGCATATATTTACGTTGGTTCAACATCATGAGTGAGACTCCGATAATATGTTTTTCGATTACTGTATATTGCTGTTTAACAACGAAACTGAATTTAGTCCTGGTATATAAGCCGAATAGCTCCCACAATGTTCCGGAATGGGACATATACCAGGCCTAGTCCACAAAGAAATTGCCGTAAAAAGGTACCTAACATCGTCAAAGTGTCCCCTGACATCGTGTTAACTTACTGTGCCCTAGAGTCCCAATCAGTGTCCTATCAACGTTAGGGTTTGACCTGAGCCAAATGCTCAATCATTGATTGCCTCTCAAGATAAATGGCTTTCAAATGTGTCTGGTCTAAGTATTAAATCTATCAATCGGCCATGCTTATATCTTCTAAGCATTCATATCTCCCTCAAGAACGTGAGCGGTCTGACTTCTCGACGGTTGGAATGTGGCGCCGATGGTATATGGCCATCTTAATGAAGACCCGCAGGCAAGTACGGCGTGCATGAGCCATAGTCGGATGTTGTGGTGTTGGCACGTTCTCCGGACAACCACTGAGGGAGGAGATACAGGTCTCGACAGGGGGTCAATAATGCTGCTGACCAGGCAAAAGTCGTCTGCTTCCAGACAACTACTACGGAAATTGGCTCATCGTGAAATCTGGAGTTGCAGACTTTTTTACAAGCCTGGGGTTATCATTGACAAAATTGCGTCAAGACGATGTGAACTATGCGGGTGAGAAGCAATTCGTAAACAGTTTGGAGGAAACCTGATGACCGTAACTTGCTTCAGGCTTGAAATGCCACTTACAAGCTCGTGAAATTACGCAGTCAATACTTATTTCGCCGGAACTTCCGTAGTTCCGGCTTAAGGGATTAAGATGGCTGCGTTCAAATCCCCAGTGACTTCTGTTGGGTTTTATAAACAATACAGTTGCCGTCACGAGTTAAGTTAGAAACAGCTGGCGACCTCCTTCCTCGCAAAGCGTACATTAAATCAAATGACTTATATAAGGTTGTGTTTCAAAAGTCCAACTTTTACCCTTTCATCATTATCATTGTGTATGACAAGCAAACCTCTACCGTTAATTTCAGTATGAATCCCATTAAAAACATGAAATGTAATTCTTAACAGAACTGATCCTGATTTTGAATTCCTAGTAATCGGACTAAAAATGTTCATGCCTTGGGCCTTAATATCCTGCATCACATACCACTTAGACCAATCACTCTCGTTGGCAATGGTCCCGCGTGTTTATGCTTCGTTATCTTTAACCATAAAACTCTATCGATCATTGCTTTTTGCATCCGATACTGTCATTTGCTACCGCGAAATATATCGGAAATTCAGTTTTTGCGTGACCAGTCTGGTTTGATTACGCTTGTTCAAATGTTGAATTTGTTCTCCTGGCAATTCGGTTTCAGAGAACACTATAATGCTTGCAATACCATCATTCAAAATGTCGGTTTCATCAAAATAAAAACAAATATGTCTATTTCAGTTAAACAGACGACCATGTGACACTCGATTTGTTCGTGATTTCAACTATACGCAATATATATTGCATGGTTTGGTCACATCCATTCAATACTGGTCAGCGAGCACACAAATCTTCAAGTTTTAATGGTCATCAATGCAGTCACGTCTTGGATAGTGTTGCGTTTATACAAACGTCAATGCAGTGTATTATGTGTTTATAATTAACTACTCACTGTACGCGAAGAACTCGTCCCCGATATGTTCCATTGTGGCTTCTCCGACAGGATGCTTCAGCTGTAACAGTACCAATAGCATATGTTAGTCTTGTTACATGTACAGCTACATTAAGACACTGTGCGTTCTTTGATTAACTCTCTTCCTTGAAGTGTTACTGATGCGTGGGTTCCATCATGGTCAGCATGCAACAACTAAGGGACGTACATGATGATGAACTTTGCTCTAATTATTGTAGCATTTTAACCAGTATGAATATATCAATGCTTAGAAATCCTCAATATGTGTAAAAGTATTGTAGAAGTATGTCATGTATGTAGCGGCCATAAAATTTCCGAGTCCCGTGATGGGATTCGAACCACGGACCTTCTGATAAGAGGTCGGACGCCTTGTCCACATGACCAAAGAGGTTAACCCCGTCAGCAAGCTGACAAGGTAAGGATGTCATCTGTGGGATGACTCCACGCCCTGCTACATACTCCCCCGTCAACAGAAGGCACGTCCCGGGCCGCATAGTAGGGTACTGAGGCTTATTTTGCTCAAATTTAATATGAACGTGCTCAGCCCCACGTTGGGCGCCAATGTAGCGGCCATAAAATTTCCGAGTCCCGTGATGGGATTCGAACCACGGACCTTCTGATAAGAGGTCGGACGCCTTGTCCACATGACCAAAGAGGTTAACCCCGTCAGCAAGCTGACAAGGTAAGGATGTCATCTGTGGGATGACTCCACGCCCTGCTACATACTCCCCCGTCAACAGAAGGCACGTCCCGGGCCGCATAGTAGGGTACTGAGGCTTATTTTGCTCAAATTTAATATGAACGTGCTCAGCCCCACGTTGGGCGCCAATGTAGCGGCCATAAAATTTCCGAGTCCCGTGATGGGATTCGAACCACGGACCTTCTGATAAGAGGTCGGACGCCTTGTCCACATGACCAAAGAGGTTAACCCCGTCAGCAAGCTGACAAGGTAAGGATGTCATCTGTGGGATGACTCCACGCCCTGCTACATACTCCCCCGTCAACAGAAGGCACGTCCCGGGCCGCATAGTAGGGTACTGAGGCTTATTTTGCTCAAATTTAATATGAACGTGCTCAGCCCCACGTTGGGCGCCAATGTAGCGGCCATAAAATTTCCGAGTCCCGTGATGGGATTCGAACCACGGACCTTCTGATAAGAGGTCGGACGCCTTGTCCACATGACCAAAGAGGTTAACCCCGTCAGCAAGCTGACAAGGTAAGGATGTCATCTGTGGGATGACTCCACGCCCTGCTACATACTCCCCCGTCAACAGAAGGCACGTCCCGGGCCGCATAGTAGGGTACTGAGGCTTATTTTGCTCAAATTTAATATGAACGTGCTCAGCCCCACGTTGGGCGCCAATGTAGCGGCCATAAAATTTCCGAGTCCCGTGATGGGATTCGAACCACGGACCTTCTGATAAGAGGTCGGACGCCTTGTCCACATGACCAAAGAGGTTAACCCCGTCAGCAAGCTGACAAGGTAAGGATGTCATCTGTGGGATGACTCCACGCCCTGCTACATACTCCCCCGTCAACAGAAGGCACGTCCCGGGCCGCATAGTAGGGTACTGAGGCTTATTTTGCTCAAATTTAATATGAACGTGCTCAGCCCCACGTTGGGCGCCAATGTAGCGGCCATAAAATTTCCGAGTCCCGTGATGGGATTCGAACCACGGACCTTCTGATAAGAGGTCGGACGCCTTGTCCACATGACCAAAGAGGTTAACCCCGTCAGCAAGCTGACAAGGTAAGGATGTCATCTGTGGGATGACTCCACGCCCTGCTACATACTCCCCCGTCAACAGAAGGCACGTCCCGGGCCGCATAGTAGGGTACTGAGGCTTATTTTGCTCAAATTTAATATGAACGTGCTCAGCCCCACGTTGGGCGCCAATGTAGCGGCCATAAAATTTCCGAGTCCCGTGATGGGATTCGAACCACGGACCTTCTGATAAGAGGTCGGACGCCTTGTCCACATGACCAAAGAGGTTAACCCCGTCAGCAAGCTGACAAGGTAAGGATGTCATCTGTGGGATGACTCCACGCCCTGCTACATACTCCCCCGTCAACAGAAGGCACGTCCCGGGCCGCATAGTAGGGTACTGAGGCTTATTTTGCTCAAATTTAATATGAACGTGCTCAGCCCCACGTTGGGCGCCAATGTAGCGGCCATAAAATTTCCGAGTCCCGTGATGGGATTCGAACCACGGACCTTCTGATAAGAGGTCGGACGCCTTGTCCACATGACCAAAGAGGTTAACCCCGTCAGCAAGCTGACAAGGTAAGGATGTCATCTGTGGGATGACTCCACGCCCTGCTACATACTCCCCCGTCAACAGAAGGCACGTCCCGGGCCGCATAGTAGGGTACTGAGGCTTATTTTGCTCAAATTTAATATGAACGTGCTCAGCCCCACGTTGGGCGCCAATGTAGCGGCCATAAAATTTCCGAGTCCCGTGATGGGATTCGAACCACGGACCTTCTGATAAGAGGTCGGACGCCTTGTCCACATGACCAAAGAGGTTAACCCCGTCAGCAAGCTGACAAGGTAAGGATGTCATCTGTGGGATGACTCCACGCCCTGCTACATACTCCCCCGTCAACAGAAGGCACGTCCCGGGCCGCATAGTAGGGTACTGAGGCTTATTTTGCTCAAATTTAATATGAACGTGCTCAGCCCCACGTTGGGCGCCAATGTAGCGGCCATAAAATTTCCGAGTCCCGTGATGGGATTCGAACCACGGACCTTCTGATAAGAGGTCGGACGCCTTGTCCACATGACCAAAGAGGTTAACCCCGTCAGCAAGCTGACAAGGTAAGGATGTCATCTGTGGGATGACTCCACGCCCTGCTACATACTCCCCCGTCAACAGAAGGCACGTCCCGGGCCGCATAGTAGGGTACTGAGGCTTATTTTGCTCAAATTTAATATGAACGTGCTCAGCCCCACGTTGGGCGCCAATGTAGCGGCCATAAAATTTCCGAGTCCCGTGATGGGATTCGAACCACGGACCTTCTGATAAGAGGTCGGACGCCTTGTCCACATGACCAAAGAGGTTAACCCCGTCAGCAAGCTGACAAGGTAAGGATGTCATCTGTGGGATGACTCCACGCCCTGCTACATACTCCCCCGTCAACAGAAGGCACGTCCCGGGCCGCATAGTAGGGTACTGAGGCTTATTTTGCTCAAATTTAATATGAACGTGCTCAGCCCCACGTTGGGCGCCAATGTAGCGGCCATAAAATTTCCGAGTCCCGTGATGGGATTCGAACCACGGACCTTCTGATAAGAGGTCGGACGCCTTGTCCACATGACCAAAGAGGTTAACCCCGTCAGCAAGCTGACAAGGTAAGGATGTCATCTGTGGGATGACTCCACGCCCTGCTACATACTCCCCCGTCAACAGAAGGCACGTCCCGGGCCGCATAGTAGGGTACTGAGGCTTATTTTGCTCAAATTTAATATGAACGTGCTCAGCCCCACGTTGGGCGCCAATGTAGCGGCCATAAAATTTCCGAGTCCCGTGATGGGATTCGAACCACGGACCTTCTGATAAGAGGTCGGACGCCTTGTCCACATGACCAAAGAGGTTAACCCCGTCAGCAAGCTGACAAGGTAAGGATGTCATCTGTGGGATGACTCCACGCCCTGCTACATACTCCCCCGTCAACAGAAGGCACGTCCCGGGCCGCATAGTAGGGTACTGAGGCTTATTTTGCTCAAATTTAATATGAACGTGCTCAGCCCCACGTTGGGCGCCAATGTAGCGGCCATAAAATTTCCGAGTCCCGTGATGGGATTCGAACCACGGACCTTCTGATAAGAGGTCGGACGCCTTGTCCACATGACCAAAGAGGTTAACCCCGTCAGCAAGCTGACAAGGTAAGGATGTCATCTGTGGGATGACTCCACGCCCTGCTACATACTCCCCCGTCAACAGAAGGCACGTCCCGGGCCGCATAGTAGGGTACTGAGGCTTATTTTGCTCAAATTTAATATGAACGTGCTCAGCCCCACGTTGGGCGCCAATGTAGCGGCCATAAAATTTCCGAGTCCCGTGATGGGATTCGAACCACGGACCTTCTGATAAGAGGTCGGACGCCTTGTCCACATGACCAAAGAGGTTAACCCCGTCAGCAAGCTGACAAGGTAAGGATGTCATCTGTGGGATGACTCCACGCCCTGCTACATACTCCCCCGTCAACAGAAGGCACGTCCCGGGCCGCATAGTAGGGTACTGAGGCTTATTTTGCTCAAATTTAATATGAACGTGCTCAGCCCCACGTTGGGCGCCAATGTAGCGGCCATAAAATTTCCGAGTCCCGTGATGGGATTCGAACCACGGACCTTCTGATAAGAGGTCGGACGCCTTGTCCACATGACCAAAGAGGTTAACCCCGTCAGCAAGCTGACAAGGTAAGGATGTCATCTGTGGGATGACTCCACGCCCTGCTACATGTATATGCTAGGGACAGTGAGGTAGCCTGGCGGTAAAGTCTAGTGTCCCCACCGTGAAACTGCTGGAATATTGCTAAAAACAGCGTAAAACCATATTCACTCACTCACTCATGTCCTGATTACACTACTTTCCAGAAATGGGTTTATTTGATTTCACGTTAAAGGCTAATATGTCCAAGGTTCGTAAGACTGCTAGGAAGGTTGCAAGGAGGTAGCACCGACTATGGCCCAGCACAACGAATTTAACCTTGTATTTTGAAAAACGAATTGTAAAGTTCATATTCATCATTGTTCATTCTATGTTTTTTTCAATGCATTATGTCGATCGACACTAGTCATAGCCCAGAGTGATATTTAAACATGGCATCAACATACTGCCATCGGCATGAAGACAATTGTCAATTGCAATCCATTATATAAATACACAACCAGCATTAACGCTCGTTCTATACAGCGATAAGATATTCGCCGTCGGGATACACTCACATCCGGTCAATCCACACATTGTGACCACCCGACCCTCATTTGTGTCGACTGTCACGAACGATATCTCGTCCTTGGAACAACTTTGTTCCACAATCCCTATTGTGACTATTTCACATAATTTGACCCTTTAAGGATTTAAATCCAGTGATGATGTTTTTGTAGTCCATGTTACCGCATCATCAATCTTTATTCAGAGTCCGACATGTTATTGGTAAGGACAATTCCGATTAATGTGTGAATTGTGTACTGCATCATCATCATCATCATCATCATCATCATCATCATCATCATCATCATCATTATTATTATTTACAAATTAAATAAAAAATGCAGCAAAGAGGGTTTGGGTGATCCTGGCAGTCAGGCTGGTTAGGCTAGTCATCAGTCAGGGCCCATGCCCCCTCTGCACGCAGCCCAGCAAGCGCTGCCTAGTCAAACCCACCCAGAACTTTTCGGATAATGTGAAGACTCCCCAACACCGCAGTCTTCTGCATTACCCAGATTGTCAGAAGGCCTGTATTCCTGGTAGCAAACCCGGGTACTCTCCCGATGTTAGTCGATTGGGAGGTACCAAACCTAAGGCACCGAGAACAATGGGGAGTCGGACAACTTGGTACTTGGGATGCAAGTCTGACATTTCGAAAGCGAGGTCTGCATATTTGCCATGTTTTTCCTCAATCTTGTCAATCACATTATTATTTTTATTATTATTATTATTATGATGATGATGATGATGATGATGATGATGATAATTATCTGCAAGCAATTACCTAATGTTGGAGAATATTCCGTTCTTCTAGTTAATTATCGTAAAAGCCATTTCCTTGTGTCAGGAAACCTGAGTATTTTCAGATTAATGGAATGGTGAAGGCTTTAATACAGCCATTATAGCTCAGCTGTATGTTTTGAAGAGCTGATAAAACAATCAGGCGCCTCATCACAAGGATGATTCAGATATCAGATTATGTGTCGGGCTTTCTGCTGTTTGCATAACAGCAGCTGGTTGGTTTAATGGCGCTTTGAACAGAATTTCATATATTTAGCTGCATGACAAGTAGTTGTGAGAAGTAGATTTGCGCAGGGCGCTTATTCATGTTTTCCACTTTGGTGAAACCTAAAACCACGGATATGGTGCTGAACACCCGAGATCATTAAGGGGCGACTCTGGGATTCGAACCCAAGATCACCGGATGTTGGCACGGTTAAGGAGCTCAACTCAAGGGAATTACGGCGCCTTAAACCTACTGGGCATCCGGTGCATGCAGAGAAGGTACCAGAACAATGAGCATTGTTCGCTTTGTCAGTATACTATATGTTTGTTTGTTTGTTTGTTTGGTGTTGAACGCCGCACTCAGCAGTGTTCCAGCTTATGATGGCAGTATGTTAATAATCGAGTCTGGACCAGACAATCCAGTGATTGACATCATGAACATCGATCTGCCCAATTGGGATACGATGGCATGCATTAACCAAGTCAGCCAGCGTGACCACCCGGTCGCCTCTTACGACAAGCATAGTCGCCTACAAACAGATCCCTAGCATACAATGTTGCCCTAAAATGGGAACGGATGGCATTGAATTCCGAACAAACAAAATCACATTTGGTTCATGTCGTATCTATATAAAGCAGCACATACCCTCACCATGGTGAACGTTTGACACTCTCGCAACCTCGCCGACCCCGCCACGATCAAGCCCAGTGCTATGCACGTCAACACAATCCCAGTCGTCAGGATGGTAGCCTCTCGACACTTCTCGGGGCGTCGCATATTCCAGAATCTCTTCTTTATAACATAATGTTGCTTTTTCGGTTTAGGGTGAACACCATTCCACAAACCATTCTCACAAGCTAACACGGGCACATCGTCTCTGCGTTCTACGTCATCATTTAATGTGGAGATGTGTAGAGGATCTGCCGAACTCTCGGTTTCAGACTGTTCCGGCCTCATGTTGCGGATGCGAATGTCTGAGTGACATGTGTCTTCAATGTCGTGATCAGCTGAAAGAGAAAACTGGGTTTAGTTCAGGTAAAAATACAAAATCACGTGCTCCTAGAACCCAACGTGGTAGGGCATGTTGGCAAAACAGGCTACTGAACATTGCCTGGTAGATTTCCTTCAAGATATGTCCAGACGTTTTAAGACTGAGCGCACATGTGTCAAACTACATAAGTATGCATCCCACAAATACATGTAGAATAATTAACTTACATAAGCGTCACAACTACACAGTCTACATAACACAAATAGAATAACTCGCATTTGTGTCAAAACTACACTCGCATGCTTAAACACACACAAATTTCACAAGGACACAAGTATGCATTACAAATAGAATGACTCACACAAGTCCCACAACTACACAAGTATGCATAACACAAATAGAATACCTCAGACAAGTTACACAGCTACACAGCCGTGCACAACACAAATAAAACATCTCACTGAAGTAGATTTTTTCAAAATGATTTTCCAAGTGACTGCCCTAGAGTTAAGGTAGCCAACACGACTGGATCTGGATGGGTCCAGCTGAGTTTGTATATTGCCTCAGTTGGTTGATTAACATAAGGTATAAGTCCAAAGGTCAAACACAAACAAGAGCATCAAAGAACATGACGTGTCCCCACGACCATTCCAAATTCCAATGGGCATATAAAATATTGATGGATTTAAACATGTTCCCCCAAATAAATCAGGATTCATTTGAAACCAACCTGATTCCAGGGAAACAAAGAAAAATGCAAATTTCAAAATCCCTATATCGCCAAAATTCACCACCTGATATATGTGATGGGTAATGCTGTGCGTAAATCCATTTTGTAGATTCCTTATCCTGGAATTCTCCGGAAACGAAATGATTACAGACTGAAGGACAGAATGACGGAGGATGAAAATACCCATAAAACCCCCGAATATAGAAAGACAAACACCCATCTATTTCCTGTTAGCATCTACCATAATTTGCCTAGAGTTGCTTGCTTCATAAATACCTATAAATTGGGAGGGAATCGATTGTTGTCCATGTTAGTCCATCATTAAATTGTGCGAGTACATGCGAGGGACGAAACATTACTTAAAGTTCAGAGCGAGTCGTCCTGTCATACATTGACTTTATACACTAATACCCGCTCCCCGGCCTAAAATGGTATACTGTAAACAGGGAATTTTTTGCGACCGTTTTATTATTGCGAGTTTTGCAAACGAGACTCAATCGCAAAAATTAAAAACGCAAAAATAAGTATAAATAATACATACATACTTTATTCATTGCAACACGTCATCAAATGTTGAAATCATCAACCAGAACCACAAGTTACTCAATAAGTTAAAAACACAAATGAATGCAGAATGGTCACACAATACATCACAAATGACAGTGTAAACAGACCAATCAGTGTCACTGTTACCTCACAGTAATCCTGCCTTCTTCCAACCTCGCTTGATTGCGTCAGTGTCCTTTGCAATTTTGTCCACAATTTTGTTTGCATTCAAACTCACAGTCATGACACTGAGTTTAGTCAATTATCGTATTTGATAATTGGTCGCAATCCCTTCTGGTCAACTATCCGGCCAACTCAGATTAACTAATAATCGAGAGGTCATCTCAACACGGCAACTCGCAAAACGCAATAATATCTCGTCGCAGTATTGTCTTTGGTGTGGTATTCGCAATATTTTAACGGCGCAGAAATAAAGCTGTTTACAGTATCCATATGACTAAGGGTATCGCATGGATAAAACAGAAACATTTCCAACAATCTTAAATGTTTAAGGCTTCAGCTAGATCTGCGTTCTGGAGTGATAAATAGACACAAGGCATCAACCAGTGCACGTCCGCTATGACACGCACTGGTGAACTAATCAGATTATAAGGTGTAGAACAACATACTCCAGTAAGTGCATGGATACAAGATTAGTTCGCTACTTTAACCTTTGGTTGATTCAGCAGGGAATACACAGCATAGAAGACATATATGAGCAACCTTTGGAAACCCTGCCACAGATGATGAATGTGTGGGCAAGGTCGACATCAACGAATTGAAAGCCTTCGCGACAAAACCCCGACGATAAAGCAGATTTAACCGTTTTTCAGATCTCGCAGCGTGAGGTCGAGTCAGTATTTAAGAGGGATTCCTATGGATATAACCTAGACACGAGTTAATTACCGCAGAATATGACAAGGGGGAGACCAAGTGCGACCACAGAAGCGAGACAGTGAAGTCTATTTTGGTGATGACTCAACAGCTGGTATCAAACAGGGAAGGAATCAGATGGGGCATCTATGTGGAATCAGTTGACGGACAAACGCGACGCCTAACCACGAAAATACCAGCATCACGACAACATGTTCTAGAGTCAGCTGACATAAGTAGCCGGGGTCTGGCACCTCTGTTCCCTGCATCTGAGACTGTCGTGAAGAGAGAGTTATGTCTTTAGAGTATTGCGCCATGAGATCAGAGGGGCTTCAGTAATGAAGCATGTACTTCTCCCAACAGCTGGTACCGAGAGATCGTTAATGTGAGGAGGGGTAGACAGGGCCTTTCGCGTGAATATATGAATAAAGTCTGGTGTGTTGAAATAACTAAATAAGTCTCGCTGGAATATATGCAGCAGTTATCCTTCATTGCAAACTTTGAAATCATTATTGTATCATATCCCGCTGCATACATATTGGATACTAGAACACGTAATAGATTATCGTTACAGATCAAAGAAGGTACTTTGTAACAGGGCAACTGGAGCGTTGAACGTATGTAGTAAATCATTAGAACCGCTACCATCACAACAACGACGACGACATCTCCACCGTCATCTCTCCCCATCTCACCATCAATACAACGACGACTACATCTCCACCGTCATCACTCCCAACCTCACCATCAATACAACGACGACTACATCTCCACCGTCATCTCTCCCCATCTCACCATCAATACAACAACGACGACATCTCCACCGTCATCTCTCCCCATCTCACCATCAATACAACGACGACTACATCTCCACCGTCATCACTCCCAACCTCACCATCAATACAACGACGACTACATCACCACCGTTATCACTCCCCACTCGCCATCACTACAACGACGACTACATCTTCACCGTCATCACCCCCAACCTAGCCATCAATACAACGACGACTACACCTCCACCGTCATCACTCCCAACCTCACCATCAATACAACGACGACTACATCACCACTGTTATCACTCCCCACCCCGCCATCACTACAACGACGACTTCATCTCCACCGTCATCACTCCCAACCTCACTATCAATACAACGACGACTACATCACCAACGTTATCACTCCCCACCTCGCCATCACTACAACGACGACTACATCTCCATCGTCATCACTCCCCACCTTACCATCAATACAACGACTACACCTCCAACGTCATTGCTAACGCTACCACTCCCCACCTCACCGTCACTACAACCGCCAGTTCATCTCCAGCACCATTAATAAGGCTACCACCTCATGGCTTCGCCATCACCGCAACAGCCAGCGCCAAAATTCCAGTATCACTGCCACTTTCCCTTCTTACCAACCAACACTACAACCACCTGTACCATTACGGAGAAAAAGTGCCGGTGCAAGAGTAAGGCGCCGGTATCACCTAACCATTACAAGGAATACCCCTGCCATTGATATGCCACTAATATCGCTACAGACAACCACACAACAACATTTAACCACCACCACCGTTACTACCATCGCCATCACCACCACTGCCGCTATGAACCATATCATTCCTACATTCTCAAGTAGGAATGATAATTCCTTCTTGTCGAATACCATTACGCAGATAAGACTACAGACGCTTTGGAAATACACGACTCTTGGGGTTTTGTCTGTAAATCAATCATTGCAGTGAAATATTATGAAGAATACAGCTCCTGGTGTGAGCTAGCGCCATATAACCGTGTATCCTGAGGAGGTGCGCCGTCGGTTTGATGTCAATAACATTTTCACAATTCAGATACGGTTCACGGCAACACGACACCACGGTCTGGCCACGTCTGACACGTATCAAGGCAGCAATGCGTTATTGTCGTGTCACGGCTATTGGGCGCGCGATTTTAGTCATGGCCTGGCCTCGTAATTACATACATGTAGCGAGGCCACGCGATGGCGAATACGTATCAAAGTCACGCGCAGCAGATACGTATAAGATACGCATCATTCGGCGTCAGCTACGTGTAGCAGGACGTCGAGTCATCCCACAGATGGCATCCTTACCTTGTCAGCTTGCTGACGAGATTAACCTCTTTGGTCATGTGGACAAGGCGTCCGACCTCTGATCATAAGGTCCGTGGTTCGAATCCCATCAAGGGACTCGAAAATGTTATAGCCGCTACATTGGCGCCCAACGTGGGACGTTCATATTAAATTTGAGCGAAATAAGACTCTGTACCCTACTATGCGGCCCGGGACGTGCCTTCTGTTGACGGGAAAGTATGAAGCAGGACGTGGAGTCATCCAACAGAAGACATCCTTACCTTGTGAACTTACCTCTTTGCTCATGTGGACAAGGCGTCCGACTTCTGATCAGAAGGTCCGTGGTTCGAATCCCATAAGGGGATTCGGAAATTTTGTGGCAGCTACATATGTATTACGGAAAAGCAACTGAAGATATTAAGGCAAGGCCCCGCTTGATTATTTGGAGAAGCGGTTCATGTTATAACCGAGTTCAGTATAACTAAGTAACACGATACAGTATCAATATATATGTGAGCTCTAACAATGACAATGACTTAAATAAAAGAGACAAAAATGCTTTCCATCTTCATTAAGAGTCAGTGACAGCTTTTAGCAGTATACCAGTTACATCACGGCGTGTCAGCCAAATGTGAGAGGAAAGCCGAAGTAATGCAGCCTTCGGGCGTTTAACACTTGGTATAACCCACCAGCACGGGTATAAAGCTGACTAGCTAGAAACATAGTCGGGGCGATCCGGGATTCAAATCCACAACCATAGGTTTCTGGCTTCCCTGAGGGGACACAACTCCGCATTAGACGACTGGGCCACCCGTGCTCCCTTTATACATGTAATCATACGGAATATCTGCTTACACAGAGCCCATTGTATAAAACCGGCGATAATGGGTATAACGCAACACATGTTATATTTGGGATAACACTTTCTTAGTAAAGTAAAGATTTCTTTTTCTCGTGTTGATAACGGGTATGTGTTTATGAATCACTGTAATATAATGATGATACAAGATAGCTGACATCAGAAACGCAAGCAAAAGCACGTCACAGAAACACAAAGAAACATATAAAACAAGAATAGGGAATCGTTGTTGATACTTATGCGTCAAATTGTGATATGTCCTCTATATGTCCACAATACCTCTTTTTGAAAGCTTTATAAGGCCTTGAATGTTGTAACATTGATCAAACAACGTTTGAGTAAGAGTCGTATGATGTTCTTTAAACTCCCTTGATCCACAGGTAATAGCATACTTATCTGAACACAGTTGTCATAAATGACACAAATGTCATAGGCAAGCGATGGTTCAACGTTCATATGTAAGATTTAAGTAGATTCTTGATCATTCTAGCATATTTTCGCCATATTTAAAACATAACCATATGACATTAAGATGAATATCAATAATTATACATGATAGCATTCGATCTGTCATGAGCGAGCAGACACAGTTCCTCTGGAAATATCATCCATGAGAATATCATAAATACAACAAAATCAGGTCCAGCAAAGTTAAAGAAACATATAAAAAGATCTCAATAATAACAATATTTCAGAAATTAGAGGTGAAACGTATAAAAAAATATAATATTATATAGTTCATCCTTTCAAACTGCCATACAGCGTTTTGTTTGTTGTGTAACGAAACGTTGGGAAATGTGTACTTACTTAATGTTAAAGTCCTTACTTGAAATGAAACTGAATATGCTTCATCGAATCCCTTCTTCGTCTCCAGGGTATCTGTACAACATTTGGACTATCCCTATCGATCGTTAAGAAATATTTATATCTTACCTTGACGTGAAACCGATATTTGCAAGGTTGATGTAATCAAACACATATCATTGAAAATACCATGGATATCATTTTGTCTTTTATCATCACAAGATGAGGAATGTTTTAACATATGATACTTAATGGAAACGGTATGGAAATCTTAAGAGGGTAGTGCATAAGGAAGAGAATTTATGGATGTCAACTTCTTCAAAATGAGGAACACAACGTTTTGGGGTGTATGCATGTACTCTGAAACGTTGTGTTCCTCATAATAAAGAAGTTGACATCCATAAATTCTCTTCCTTATGCGTATCACTTCAAAATGCCTTTCAAAGACTTGAGGATCGTACAATGTATAGTATAACAATAATTTAAAAACATGATTAAAATAGCATTTCGGTTTACGAGCTTAAATAACCATTCCTGCCAGCCAAACGTTACGTTTAATGTCACTGACGATAAGCTACAGATCTATCGCTGTGAGAGTTGAAATATTGGTAAATGACCATAATACATCACTCACTAACTCACATTATGACTGCACATATAAAGTGACACCTACCCCTTTCTGTTCCCGATACCTATGCATCTGTTTCAAGACAGCTATTAATATTCATGATCCCTGTATTCACTGTTGCCGAGGACGATCCTGTGATATATGGTACTCCGGAATTAGCGTCTGCTGCTTTTCTTGATATATCCCTCCGCGCGGTTCTCTTTCTATAACTGTGCTCCTACACACAGGGGAATACCTCGTGTTGAACATCAGCTAAAGGATCCTGGAACTTGTCTTCATTCCAACAAATCGTACCTTTGCGAGTTTCCGTGATATCAACGTCTAACCGAAGCCCCACCATTACAAGTATAAACAATCTCACAGCCCGATGGGGGACTTCGGGAACATACTAGAACTACTAGAAATTGGATTTCCTCATCAATATGCTCGATGTGTGCAAATCATTCAAACTGAGTACAGTACGGCCGTCTGCGGCATTGTAAAACATCGTACTCTCAGCAGACTGGAATGGCCCAGTTTAAGGTTCAGGGCCGACCACACATTGAATACCCCCTTAGCATGCTTTCATAATCGTATTGTAACTAGGGGGATTTTGACATGGTGGTGAAAATGCAATTATGATGTTTACTTGAGGGCTGATCGCAGTTTGTTATTTCCGCGAGGGATTGAAAAATTATACGGAAATTGAATCATGTTTCAGTCAATGTTCGAGGGGCTAAATAAAACAGTGCGTCTTTCTGATATAGATACGAGGAGGTATTATATATAATGAGTTAAACAGGCCAACACTTCTGACGGAAAATGTAAGCTTTCATATAGTGAGACGTAAGCTGGCGTTATTCCCCCACACGTTTCTGTACAAGAACGCAGTCTGGTATAAGCAGACTTTAGAAATGGATTGAGCAAGAAATTGATGAAGTGTTTTCAGATGGTAATGTCTTCGACACAAGTATCAATTATTTTCTAACTTGAGATAGGAATGTAGTTTTTTCTTAGTGCAAATTCCTGTTTTCCTTCTATCTGCGAAAGGCATCGTCCATATATATGTCGTGCATAGCTTCCTGGTTAAATATTTCTTATCAACGTTCCTTTACCTACTTTCGTTATTTTGAAACACCTTCACGCTGTCGCTGACGGTCTCTATCGTGTTTTGCCACAGTGTCCCCGTGGACATCTGCTTGATGTGTCCAGTTTCTCCCAGAGCAACAAACACAAGCAATTAATGTCAATTTTCAACCACTTAGTTCTTGAGATGTGGCAGATAAAAAAAAGAAAACCCACTGCCTAAAGTTACCTACCAAGGGAATAGTGAAAAAGTACGACTTCATTTGAATGAACAACGTTAAAAATGTGGTGTGACCATGTTTTAGTGCAACTAATCATCAATCTAGAGATCAAACTGCCGGCCATGCCAAACCCCCGTAAGTAATTGACAATAAACTCTAAAAAGGAAATTCAATTTTCTTCCTGATAAGGTTTTCTCTCCTAATATGTTTCAAACGATCCTAAATTTAAATGAAATTGCCAAGCCGTAAAAACGTAAAGGTTTGAATCCACAGTAAGGGCACAACGGAAAGCATGGCGTCCATCGGCGCGCATTAGCTGATTTGATTAACTCGTCCTCTGCTGTTAAAGACGGGAAGCTGTATTTAGGATAAGAACCAAGCTTTCTTCGTGGCTACTGCTAAACGTCTCGGATTTCTGCTATTACAACGTAAACAACTTTTTATCGCCGTTGTACCTTGCATGCATTGATGTGTGATCTTACAGTTCCATGACGCTGTCGTGAGGATGGTCTCGCTGCCTTGGCGTCCACGCCTATAGGTTCACTCAGTTGTATTAACGTTATAGTTTACATCAACAAACAAATCATTAGATCACGTCACGGTCAACCGTTCAACACAGATTGGATTTCAGCCAGTAAATCAAGTGGGTATTATATGAATGTGAAGGGTTTAGCTGCGAAAGATGGCACATCAATACGGTACGAGCCGACGGCTGACAGTAGTCCTGTCTTGAGGCGGACGTTGACGTTACTGGTTAACAAAAGTCATTGACACAGACTGTTGATTGGGACATCTATTTAAACTACAAATACACACGGACATTTAATTTCAAGCCTCTCTCCATATCACTAGATAGAAACTGATCTGGCGTAACATCCCCGAGGACATATTCACGGGTATTAATTGATCAAGCTGTATCTTACTGCAAAACACAAACGAATCACGTTGTATTTCTTTATGACGAGTCATGTCCAATATGATTGTCCCACACGATGGGCTATACGGACTTTGGGATTTGGTATGATTGACAATGCGTTTGTTTTATGTTAGAGTTATGGATTTTCCATATTCTCCATTGAAATGGTTTCTGTTTTATGCCACATCGAGGATCCTGTTACGTGATCTAATCCTTGAAAGAAATAAGCTGCGGCTTCCGCGGAGACATCTTGAAAGGAGCGCCCTGTCCCTGGCGGACCGAGGGCTCGGGGGACGTAATTTCAAAGCCTAACCTAGCTGTTTCATGTCACAGTTTTCCTTTTATCTCTGCAGGACTTTTCCGGATGTTAATTTCGTTCTGTTGTGTAATATGTTGTCCTCTGTATCAAATCTGACTGGTTGGAAGTTTCAAAAGGTTTCTGATGCCTGCTACAGCCCGGAGGATTATGTTCTACACACATCGTAATGCTTGTATGTAAGGTCAGGGATGAAATATATATGAGAAAATATGGGATCAAAGCAATATGATGTCGTACAAGGCTTAATTACTGTCTATGACGGCAAATATAAGTGCTCCTACACTTCTGGACTATTTGCGGAGTCATTGATAGATTTGATTTCTGTACAATGCTTCAACTAACTTGTCTCTTCGCCTCTACTTCACATCAGATTAAGGGATGAGGATGGGCGACGGGAAAGGGAGAGGAATGTAGGTGTGGGCAAACGAGTCTTTAACAATATTCTATCGAACAGTATGGATATGCATGAATCTTCATATTACTGTTATGCCTTATCTGAAATGGCTGGAAATAATTTCTATGCAACCGAGTTAATATACAAAATATTTAATTATTAATGAAGAGGAACATTGATCCCCACCAGATCAATGGACCCGTGACCCATGCTTGCCGTAAGAGGCGACTATGCTTGTCGTAAGAAGCGACTAGCGGGGTCGGGTGGTCAGGCTCGCTGACTTGGTTGATGTAGGTCATCGATCCCAGTTGTGTGGATCGATGCTCATGATATCAATCACTGGATTGTCTGGTCCAGACTCGAATATTTACAGACCGCCGTCATATAGCTGAAGTATTGCTGAGTGCGGCGTTAAGCAACAAAACAAACAAACAAACAAACCAGATCAATATATGTTAAATGTTAAAAGTTGAAATGACAATAAGCACAACCTAAACATACAATGGTTTGCATGTCATGCTTTCATGATTCAGTCATAGAGCGCACATTGCCCAAGAAATCTGGCAGGAAGCTGCTCAGAAGCGCCAGGTTACAACAGCAAACCTGATCTAGAATCGATTTGCTGCTGAAGTCTGGTGTGAACTAGCTTCTGAGTATACATGTCTGTAAAATCACATCAGAAGCACCTCATCCCAGACCAAGGAGGCAATTGGCATCGAACTCCCAGGAAGCATGCCATAATTACAGTTGGGCCACAGACAAA
The DNA here is from genome assembly GCF_023055435.1 of Haliotis rufescens. Classification (NCBI taxonomy): domain Eukaryota; kingdom Metazoa; phylum Mollusca; class Gastropoda; order Lepetellida; family Haliotidae; genus Haliotis; species Haliotis rufescens. Next base: position 51,233,312 of record NW_025963890.1, read on the forward strand.
AATGACAAGAAGGCTCATTTTGAAGTTGCGCGAACATTTGCCTACTGAGATCACTGATATCCAATCACAGAGTATGAAGTAGGTTATTTACTATGAAGCACGAACTGTCTGCTTCTGAGAATATCATCAAAGTGCGCCAGCATGACCAAAGATGGTGCGTGGCACTGTTCCCACCTACCTACCCTTTTCCAGCAGTTGGACATGAACAGAGGCAAACTGGGTCTTATACAATATTGATATAGGCACAAGACGGAGGGAATGTTTGAATGTCTTAATTCACTCAGGAAATTGTTTAATCTCGTCAATAGATGTTCAGACGGGCCTGTGATAAGAGGAGATGTAACGGGGGAATGGGTATAGACGTTGTCCCCTCCCTCCCACGACACAAATCAATTTCAGTCAGGAAAATGAAGGGCATACGAATGAAACACGAGGTCATGAGACTGACCTACCACCAAACTCGGTTTACTAGATTTGAAGAAATTAAATACTTGATGGAGAGACGTTCATGCAATATTCATGATCCCTCGTCACTTATTGACACATCGCTTATCTTTCTTAGATTGCCTGCCGCAACAATTCTACATTTCGATCGAATCTGGTCGGATTCACTACACCAAAGCTGAAATGATTAAAATTACCACAATCATCGTGATAGCGAAAACGTAATTTAAGAGGTATTCAAAGTTAGATAATGAAAGTAAATCTAAAGTTGATACGGTCAAATAACATCTCATAAAGTTGGTTTGATGCTGAAGCACATACGCGATAACACACATACACACTGTCAGTGGGCATGTAACTACGACGCTTTAATGATCATCTGCGTTGTTAACACGCAACTGCATCCCTCAAGCCATACATCCGTGAAGCCTCTCCGCCCTCCAGTCCTCATCTCCTCTGGACGCTAAAGTAAGGAAAACATCCCCATAAAACTGATTCAGAAGGCTGGCTATGTAATACGCCGTTGTTAGATATTCAATATTAAACATATGATCCAAGTATAGACTAGGTTCCATGAAAGGACAAAAAATCATTTGCCCACTTTAATGCATATTTGAAAGTTTCCGAAGTTTATGTGTTCGTGTCTGTCAGATGAGGATATGGGGGTCGTAAATGCCGTATCTCCACAGCTAGATAACACCTGTGACGCCCCATGCTATCAGAGTGATTGTCGTTGTTACAAGGTGGATTACATGTTTTATAGTACGATGTCTGCTTGGACGAGCCGCATCACGACATCGCTGTTATTTCAAATGCTGATGAGTGCAGCAGATGAAGTTGGGTTTAGTGTATGAAAACATTTTTTTTTCTGATGCTGCTTTTCTACATAATTGCTCCAATGAATAAGCACGTTTCACCTATGATTCGTGTATGTACTTCTATATTCAGCGTGTGTTCTTTACATTTGTTCATTCATTAGATCAGAAAACAAAATGTTTGTAAGAAGAATTACGCCTCTCTGTTGATTACCAGATCACCTTTGCCGGAATATTCATGCAATAAGGCATACGGTTAATCTAAACGTTATTCAAAACAGTTTGATAAAGTGTTGTTCTATGAATATTGAAGACATATGACAATCATATACATAGCTCCATATGCTTCGGATCATCGTGTTAATATCCTGCTGTCATCAGTATTCACTTTGGGAGATTTTGCCAATGGGAGAAATTGACATAAAACAATCATTGACGGCCGACCTAGATAAACGTTGAAAAGGCAAACGTCGTACTTTTCAAATGACCGTCCACCGCTTAGTCATGTCATTTCGAAGTGGCAATGCACCCTTAGAGTGAGTGATTGGGTATGGGTTTAAGCCGCTTTTAGCAATATTCCAGCAATATCACGGCGGGGGACACCAGACATGGGCTTCACACATTGTACCCATATCGGGAATCGAACCCGGGTCTTCGGCATGACGAGCGAACGCTTTAACCACTAAGCTACCCGACCACCACGCACCCTTAGTTTTAAGGTTAAGGGAGGTATCTTGTGCCTCAGAGTGTAGGCTTCTTGTAAAACAGCACAAACGTCTTATCATGATATACGTCTAAAATATTTCTACTTTTCGTGTACTTGTACAATGACGTGGTTGCCATGGCCAGTGACGGGTCATGCGCAACATTTTCATCCTATTGGACACCTATATAGCAGCCCTTCCTTTTCTGCATATTTCCTCGTGGTATTATCCTTGTATACCAGAACTCGGGTACTTTTATTCAAAAGGTGCATGTATCAGGGATAGCAAGGCATGATGTATATGATCTAACAACTGGCTGTTCTGGCAACCTAGAGTTTGTTGAGCGGCTCTGACAACAAGAGGCTGATATGTAGGTCATTTGATGCAAGAATTATTCGCTTCCTCGCCAAGACGTCTGAAAATGCTGGAAACAGATCGAATGACTTTGTTTTTTCAGGCAAGTGCAGAAACGTAAGTAAACATATAAAATATCATGTTGCAGAGATAGTTGCGCAAGTGGAGGAGATTATATCCCTCTAACGCCAGTCAAAGGACATATGTGTTACAGCTAAGTGACCTGTATCAAATAACGCGAACAAAACATAATATTATTTATATACCCCTGTGACCCCATCTGTCGTCTACTGACGTCACGTGACGTTCAACTCTCGCGAACTAATACAGCAATCGGTAGTAAGGTGTCAGGAAGCCGGAAGTCGTCTGCCACAAGAGACTCCATGTTGTCATGCATGTTTACATACACCGGCGCCTTCAAAGAGCTGGTAAATTAAATGCCGTGCCCACTTCAATTATCGAAAGTATTTTTTTCAATCTGCATTTTAAGGAAAGGAAGTGTTTGAAGGGCCATGGGGGCTGCACGTTGCCAAGGACATTACAAGAAACACCAAAAACAGTCATCGTGTTTTTTTTCCAAAGCCAAGCTGCCATCTGATACAACGGTTTCATATCGAAATCTTATTTTTCTTTGAAACTCAACTACATGTCACTTTGTTACAAACCGTTTTCATTTTTTATACACATTGGCAATGGATCGACGGTGTTCATGATGTAGCCTCCGTTAAGGTGTGTTCTGTTGAAGTCTTATAATCTACTAAGCATCCTGTGTGTAATTTGGAGACGGTGGAGGAGCAACCAGTTATTGTAAGATTAATCTCGATTACCAGATGTTAAGGCTATGCACGCGTCATATGAATTAGTTTGTCCCCGCGTAATTGGTGGCGAGGAGAGTCCTATTATCTTCATGGTCTGGTGCCAAGGTCCATGACGTCTTCTCTATTTTGCCAGGTCTGTGTGAGGACACAGTGCAAAATAAGATCGGGCAAACCGTATTACAGATCCGTGTAGACGAGTCTTACTTTAAAACTAATTAAAGGTCTGACACCCGTCTTGGTCTAAACTGTCTATTTGGCCTGGTTGTACAATTAGGTCAGTGTCATCGGCGACTGGAAGCTGTGTTGGTAAAGATACGGCGACGCTCCTTGTGTAGGTGAAGTCCCTGCATGATGATATAGAGTTGTACTCAAAGTTTACTTGAAACTGTTGATCCGTTATCTGCTGTAGCTAGCACCGATTGTCTGATAATGCAAGAATACACATGTGTTCTGCTATAGTTTGGTTGATTGTAACAGAGAGTGCACTATGTGACTGTGTTCTGCTGTAGCTAGGGTCAATTGTCCCTAAGGAAAGATATACCTCTTCTGTAATTTGTTTGACAGTGCCGGAATGTGACTGTGCCCTACTGTATTTCAATGGCTAATTGTAACAGAGTAGGGTCGGGTCGGGTGGGTCCTGAGTAGGACCTGGCTACCCACAGTACTACCCGGACCCGTGGTTAGTCATGTGACATATTGTTTAATGACAAAAACTCACTACAGCTCAGCGGTTACACTACAAGTCGCTAATCTTCGCATTTCTTTCTGATGATGCACACATTCCTCTTGACTTGTATACATGTATGTTTGAGTAAAGATAAGCTTTAGTCAACTTCAGTATACGCATGATTTGATCGTTTTATAAGAGACCATATAGCTATATGGTCTCTGGTTTCATACATGTATCTAAACAGTTTCTGCCAGGGCTACAGTTAAACTATTCCCAATTAGACATTGTGTTCCCAACTCTTGAGACCTACAGTGGATACCCGGGTAGGGTCAGGTAGTAGGGGTCAGGTAGCCGGGGTCGGGTAGTCGGGGTCGGGTACCCGGGTAATACATTTGGACTCGTCCCAGCCCTTTAACAGAGTGTTGGAATATGGTTTCCGTAACAAAGATATTAGAATAATTGCGTTATGCCATTACATTAGAAGCGTCAGCAGCTATTGATCGCCAAGGTTATACAAGTATATTCAATTCAACCATGTATCAGAAATACAGCATTTCAACCGGAGAACTCCACACCTCCAGACCCATATAGTCTCCCTTCGCATTCGATAAAGACCTACAAAGGCAGCTACAACATCTGATGGGTCCCCAGGCGCTCTGAGTTAGGCTTCGTGTCGTCTACCACGCTGTCTTTCCTCGCTTTCCACGAACACCTACCACACAGCTATGTCTCTAACGACGACTGTGCGTGGTCAGATAAATATTGTACACAATATGTGCACCCAGCGGCCGTCAGCGGTGAGCGTATCACGGTGATACCGCCCTAAAGACTACGATTCTGTATCTAATACTCATTTGGAAGTCGTCCCAATGCAATTGTCTGTCCGTCTCCGACACAAATTACACATTTTAGAGTTTCGCGGAATCATTTTATTTAAGTAAGTTGGTTTTAAGCTCAAAGTAACACTTCTATTGCATTCAGACCTTCCCACTAACTATGTAAAGGAAAGTATTTTATCCTCTTCTGTAATCCACTTTTCTTAAGGAGATTTCTATGTCATCCTAATGGCTCGCGCGCGCTCAAAGTGGACGAAAGCTTGAATCTGTTATTGGATGAAATGCTCAAATGTGTGTAATATGGAAAATAGAACAAATTTATCAGGAAAGATATATCTTCTGTTTACATTTTTAGCCCATCCGTGCGAATAATGATGTTTTTACATTTGAAAATATCGGGTTCTATCCTATATAAATCTCTCATGAAAACCAAATATCAACATATCAAAGTTATTCCATCGTGTGGGCAGAGTGGTGGTGCTACCGGGCTTTGCGTGATCGTGTTGGAGCATCAAACATAACTCATCAAATATAAATCCATCATGGAAATGAAGTAAACAAAGAGCAAAAGGGCCCAATGTAGCAATTCATGTGACTTTGAGCTGTGGACGAAGTTTTACGCCGGTGGCCTGAACTGACAAGCTCTGGGTTACCAGACCTGTCAACACAAGATGTCAAGGCGTACAGAGAGATCCTACTTCGATGTAAGAAGAAGTCTTGATTAGATTTACAGCCTCCCATCTATCTGAACGTAAAACATGTATCATGCACCCTCGTTTGTTATAATAACTGAAGTCGGTGGAATATTCATGGTCATGTTTTAAAAAAGGTTTCCTTAAACCATTTTGCGTGATTATATATTATTATTCATTTTGAAAGTATAGACTTACCTGGACTCGCATGTCTACTTAAAACTACGACAAGACTCGCACCACTTTTCCACTATATACTTACACATAAGATTGCATTATTCACAACCCACTATATACTAGAACATAAGATTGCATTATTCACAACCCACTATATACTAGAACATAAGATTGCATTATTCACAACCCACTATATACTAGAACATAAGATTGCATTATTCACAACCCACTATATACTAGAACATAAGATGACATTATTCACTCCCCACTCTATACTAGGAAATAAGATGACAAGACTCACACCTCCCATATATGCAAGGGCATTGGATGACAAGACTTGCGTTACCACTAAAGACCAGGGCATAACATGGCAATATTCACACTCCCATTATACACCAAGGCATAGGATGGCAATAGTTAACTCCACTATATACTAGAACATAAAATGGTAATATTCACACTCCACTATATACCAGGACATTAGATAACAAAACTCACACACCAATATACGCTAGAGCTTTGGGTGCCAATACTCACACATTCAGGATATACTAAGACAGTAGATGGCAAGACTCACACCTCCACTTTATACTAGGGCATCGGATTAAAATATTCATATTTTCACAATGTACTGGTTCATAAGATGACAAGACTCACATCTTCACTAAATACTGGGCATCGGGTGACAAGATTCATACCTCCACAACATACTAGAACACCGGATAGCAAGATTTACACCACCACTGTATACTATTATAGCTTTGGATGACAAAACTCAAACCTCCTGAATATACTAGGGCATTGGAAGACAAGACTCATACCTCCAGAATATACTAGGGCATTGGAAGACAAGACTCACACCTCCAGAATATACTAGGGCATTGGAAGACAAGACTCACACCTCCAGAATATTCTAGGGCATTGGATGACAAGACTCACACCTCCAGAATATACCAGGGCATTGGAAGACAAGACTCACACCTCCTGAATATACTAGGGCATTGGATGACAAGACTCACACCTCCAGAAAATACTAGGGCACTCGAAGACAAGACACACCTCCAGAATATTCTAGGGCATTTGAAGACAAGACTCACACCTCCTGAATATACCAGGGCATTGGAAGACAAGACTCATACCTCCTGAATATACTGGGGAATTGGATGACAAGACTCATACCTCCTGAATATACCAGGGCATTGGATGACAAGGGCAGCACTACCCTGAAAGGGCAACAAGAAGGGACCCCACACTAAATACTAATTTGGGAATCGACACAGGGACTTCCTCGTTAAAAGAAACATTACGTTACCCATTTACTGTGATATCAGAACTTCAACTGTTTCACCCTGAATGAACAACATGAGAAAGGAAAGGACAGACACGAATTGTGACAGTGCCATTTTAAGGACGGACTTTTGAAATTGGAAGTTTGTGAGTGCATTTACAATTATTGTGACTCTCTTTAAAATTTGCACATGTCGATCTAAGATTTTTTTAAGGCCTGAAGGCGCATTGGTAGCGTCCGGCCATTAATATCATTTATTCAACATTCAATTGGCGATCATCTAATTCCGTTGACTTCTGTATCCATGCAAAATGCACATGTATGAAGACACAGAGTCTTCTTTCCCGAGGGCAATTATTATGGAAGGAATCACTTCAGAAGACCGAGAATACATACATCTCGTTTCTATAGGCCTCATCATCTCCTCCATCAAATGTTTCTTCATAGCTCATTGATAATCTACTGGGTTTGCTTTCTTATTCAACTGACAAGTTTAATTTGTCAAATTGACCGATTTCTATCGCATTTGAATAAACAATGCCAGTCAATAACTTCTCATGAAATATTTGTGCGTTCTGGTTCTTCGTCCGATTGTGGTTCCGCCTACTCAATATTACTCAACTCTCCCAGCGTGCTGCCGGAATGCGTTGTCAAAGATAAAGATGGGTTATGGTTCTTCCTTTTAAATGTTCTTTTCCAATAAATTACAATAACATGCAAACCTACCCCAGGGACTTAATCAATGTAGCATTAGATGACGGGATAGAGGACTTTGTTCCGCGCAGTATGTGAAGTGCTGACATACAGATGTTCAAGTCTTTTGTCAACACGACTCCACGACAACAGGACATGACGACGCCTGTAAAAACATGCTTTTGGCCGCATAGATGGCAACACACCTTGTGGACGCATCGATAGTTTCACCATCTCGTCAATATGGGATCGACAAGGTGTCCGGACGTGTGCAACGTCCCATCCAGGCAGAAATTCTGCATGATTATTTGCCTTCTAGAACTTGGCTAATATTTGCCTCTGTGTTGTTATGTCTGATGACATTAAAACCGTATGGCATCACGTCAAAGCTTTCCTTTTCCTTTCTCTCTGTTATTCCTAACATGTAAATTACAAAGGTTTTAATTACATATTTTTCTTTACCGTCCACTGTCAAATTGTTATAGAACTTCATTTCAGAGTAAAATGACATTTGTGCTGAGATTATTACTTGTAATCATATGTTTTGGTTTGTATTGAATATATTTAGATATTACGTCTATTAATGCGTAATCAGATTGTAGTTTCCTTTGGAAATATTACAATTCCAAATTTGGTTAGGTTGTAGCATTTTTGGAATGAAAGCTTTTTTGTGTTTTGTTTTAGAAACTTGAATCAGCGTTCTTGCTCTACATCTAATTACCTCCGTTGTAAAGGTCGGTCTGACATGTTTTTCTTTCATGATACTACTCTCCATAGACAGGGCCAGTAAAACAGGCACAGTACAATTACACTTGGGGAACGTGGGGCGATGGTAGGAAGGTACTTGCATCCCTACAGCCGGTGATCTCATTGCAAACGTTGAATGTAATTTGAAGTTTTTTAATCACCAGGATAAACTTCTGCATGGCCGATCCTACCATTGAAAAACTTGAGGAACATGATGATTATTCATGGTAAAAAGGTTTTCAATGTACGTTTTTTTGCAGTTCCCTTTGCTTGTGTAACGTGGGAGGGCATCTGGTGAAGATGCTCTGCTGCGGGAAACTAAAATACAAGATACTTCCTGGATGATATTGAGTAATTTGTTTAGCCAGCAATAACATGTTGTGTACACTCTGTTCTTCGTCAATGTCAGCCATGTGTATAGGTCCGCCTATTACACGAACACATGTGTTATTTGGGAAACATGATTAGTCGCATAGCTTCCGCTAAACAATAGCATTAACAGCAGGGATATGGGGACTTAAATGTTAATGAATATGCATCATTTGCGTATCGTAGTTTAATACGAAACAATGCTTCGTATTGTTGAAGATACGTTCAGTTGCGTCCAAGTGGCACATTTCAGTCGCAGTAAGGACATAAGATGACAAAGATCAACAGAACCGCATGTGAATGCGCCTTGGCCCAGATTAATATGTTATCTAACGCTGGTCTACAATCAACGGGTTGTGAATGAGGTAATTAATTCCGGGCAGATGTTGTGACCGATTATTAGTCCTTTAAAGTTATCAGAACTATAGAGTGTGACTAATGAGGCAGCAACATCACTCGGCTCACAAGATTCCGGACATATACATGGGATTGCTACTGCCCTTCTCTACCAATCAATTGTGATCTTGGTGCGTAGGAAATTGTCATTTGCTAAGCGCTAACTGATGTCATTTCACGAGTCGACAACGCTCATCTTAGCTACATTACAGAATTATTTCAGCGCGGCCGGTTTCCTCTACATGGGTAGACAGACACATTCTAATGAAGGAAGTGTGGTATCGAGTTTACCAATCATTAGTTTGGGGTCTATGTGTTGTCTTGTATGGCTGTCCATATCAGTAATAATGATAGCAAACTATTTCAGTATCAAACTAGCATATTTATCGTCATGATCTCAGCTTACCTGTAATGATATGTTGTGCTGTAGTGTTAGTGTTGTGAAAACAGCCAGTGTTGTACAACAGATGTGTCATGGCGGCTTGAACGTAAGCTAAGCTGGACAAGGCAAACCAGTTGTTGATAGCCTGAGCAACATTTCACATTAAGACTCAATCAGCCAGGTTACACATTGATCCAAATTTTAGTCACATCTTAAGGCAAGTATTGGACATCTGATAGGTTTGTTCGTACATCTCAACGGAGTGAAATGTACTGAGACGATATGTAACATTGTGGGTACATTCTAGTATATTTATCTCCACATCAGTTACCTGAGATGAGGCCCGTGAGGATTGCAACTTCTATATCCCTGCTTGATGAAGGCCCCACCGTCTGCACAGACACGTCGCATTGAAACAATAAAGAATTTGTTTGTCTTCGATAATACTACAGCCTCTAAAAAATGGAAGGTTTTAGTTCCAGCACTTCTGTGGTCACAGATCTATAGAACATCACTGGGCATTGGACCCGTGAAGATCCGGGTACAGAATAGGTCTTCAGCAACCCATGCTTGTCGTCAGAGGCGACTATCGGATCGAGTGGTCAGGCTCACTGACTTGGCAGATGCATGTCATTGTATCCCAATTGCGTGGATCGATGCTCATGATGTCAATCACTGGATTGTCTGGTCCAGATTCGATTATTTACAGACCGCCGTCACATAGCTGTAATATTGCTGAGTGCGGCGTTAAACAACAAACAAACAACCTGAGATCATGGCTCTGCTCGTTCGTCCTGCCTTTCTGGGCTGGTAAGAAACCTTTCCATTTGTCTCCTCATGAGGAAATCAGTATATCTGAGACATATATCAGTCACTAAGATTCAGACATTGCATACTCTGATGAAGTGATTATAATAGCGTCACGCTAGTGTTGTTGCAGTTGATTCTGAACCAGGATTTGATTGTCCATTCTGATTTTTAAGAAGAAACTGACGCAACTGTAGGTCATTAAATTATATAGAAATTATTTAAAAAAACATAACCTGTTTTAAGTCGGAGAAATCAATCGAATCCATTGCTTCCGGAATCAACGGATTCTCATGATTCTTCATCACGGAATCTAACACCCGGGACCTTCGTGCCGTCCACCCTTACATTCCTGTATTAACATGGCTTTGTATATGGGAATCTATTGGACAGAAGTGAGTGACGAGTAGAACTGGTAAAAAGCGCTATGCTTGAATGCAAATATACAGTAGACCTGTTCACCTTACTGTATGTAGAGATGACCCTCGTTGCTGTTCATGTATGCAAATATAATCTTACATATAATGTCACATGTCGTGTTGCTCCAATGTTACCATCCATCGAGTCATGCTGATCTGAACATGTCTATTGCCCTATCCTTGAAAGATATCTCCCTTACTTTATCCAGGTAATTTTAGAAATGGCGAAGAATGAAACGTCCTTCCTAACACACTGTTGAACAGTTAAGTCACCTCAGATAACTGATAGTTAACTTCAACCTGAGTGTTAAACCCCAACCTGCGATAGAGTTCTGTGTAGCCAGAGTTTTTAATTCTAAACTACTATATAGTTCTGTGTAGCCAGGGCTTTTAATTCTAAACTACTATATAGTTCTGGGTACCCAGAGTTTTTAATTCTAAACTACTATATAGTTCTGGGTACCCAGAGTTTTTAATTCTAAAATACTATATAGTTCTGGGTAGCCAGATGCTTTAACTCTAAACTACTATATAGCTCTGTGTACCCAGAGTTTTTAAGTCTAAACTACTATATAGTTCTGTGTACCCAGAGGCTTTAACTCTAAACCATTATATAGTTCTGTGTAGCCAGAGTTTAAACTCCAACCTACTATATAGTTCTGTGTACCCAGAGTTTTTAATTCTTAACTACTATATAGTTCTGTGTAGCCAGAGTTTTTAATTCTTAACTACTATATAGTTCTGTGTAGCCAGAGTTTTTAAGTCTAAACTACTATATAGTTCTGGGTACCCAGAGTTTTTAATTCTAAAATACTATATAGTTCTGGGTAGCCAAATGCTTTAACTCCAACCTACTATATAGTTCTGGGTACCCAGAGTTTTTAATTCTAAACTACTATATAGCTCTGTGTAGCCAGAGTTTTTAAGTCCAAACTACTATATAGTTCTGGGTAGCCAGAGGTTTAACCCAAACCCTTCTATATAGTTCTGTGCACCCAGAGTTTTAAACTCCAACCTACTATATAGTTCTATGCACCCAGAGTTTGAAACTCCAACCTACTATATAGTACTGTGCACCCAGAGTATTAAACTGGAGGCTGCTTGCCAATGTTGATTGGCCTTTAATGAGCAAACATAGCTCTGATCAATATAAGTATGATTTTGTTTTCCATCTGTTCGTTTCTTTGAACGAAAAGCAACCAAATCCAAAGTACCTTTAATTAACCGAATAATATATAAGGTGCTGCATAAACCACATTTTCAGTTGTTAATCCACAAAAAATTGTATTTATGTCGCCGTGGTTGAAGACTACATTCTTAAGTCTTCGGTGCTGACATCGCGAGTTCCAATCCCACTGGCGACACACTGTTTCGTGCAATTGTTCTATCATCAAGGAAAATGGTGGTTAAATATTGACGTTGAGTCTTTGCCAATTGTTTAACTAACAATTCAGTAAGGTAATGTTCGGCCATACACAAATGAGTGTTAACAGCCATGACATTTATCGTTTTATTCTATTTACTGCGTAGAAAATAACACGTTACTGTATTGTAGTAGAGTAGTGTTCGAAAAACTGGTTTATCTGCCTTGATCTGCATGTGCTGGTGTATTTATATCGTTCTGCTACATCAATATAAAGGTCAAACTTTAAAGCATTGCTTAATAGTTATTCATCACCAAATAGCTACAGATTACAGTTTTGTTTGAAGTAACGTTTTAGAAGAAGCATTGTGTGCGTGTATGTGTCATGTTAGAGGTAACATAAAGAATATGTTGAACGCCATTAAGTAACAAATAGGTTGCAAACAAGCCTACTACAGGCGAGGTAGGACATCTTAATAGTGTCAAAGATTTAAAACTTCCCCTAATACGGATCATTTCAAGAGAAAATTAACAATCCGTATTTCTCACGACAGGTTAACGTGTGTGTTTCATTGTGAACAATGCCTTTAAAGGTGACATGCGGAGAGGGCAAAGGGTTCGAGCGACTCGAGCGTCTGACTTGCTCCAGTGCACAAGGGGCAACGGCTCTAACACTAGGCAGTCATGACTCGTTACACACAGGGTATTTATATCTGCTTAACCGCCAATATAAACATTCTTGAACATTAGTCACACAGTGCACGAAACTTTAACAAAGGTATTTGTCAGGTCACTTAAAGCCTTGAGGACTTCGCAAAAAATTAAAGATTTAACTCACAGTTGCAAACAGGCGGTGATCGAAACGAATATTCTTAACCATTCCCAGTCCCTTTTCAAAAACGAATTTCAGCAGAAAAAAGCAGTTGTAAGACGCATGCGGATCCCCTTATCGATTACGTTTCCAAAACACTGGCAAATTAGTCAACACCAAAATCAATTTCTTCTCCTAAATAATGCACACTGTCACTGTACGCCTCCCGTCTGAATTAAACCAGATGTAGGAACAATGTGTACACATGCAGCCTTCATGCTTAATGGCTTTCCCCGTGCTTCAATATACGGCTCTTTGTTGCAACCTCAGACTTGTGAGCAACTATCCCTTTTCAGTGTAACATGTCATTCCCACGCTTCTGCTGGGTGTGTTATGAGCTAGAGCACGGGCCTCATGGAGGGAAGGTAGTTGTCCTACACACTCAACACAACACAACGAATGGGATTAACTGAGGTACAGCATTCAAACAAGCTGTTAATAAAGCGAGTCATGGAACTGCCATATGTTAGTTACACGGGATTGACAGAGGATGCTTTTATACATCATGCAATTATGATGTCCCAAAAAACAGAGTAAAATAATTTATTGTTTCGTGTCTTCTTTTTCATCAACGTGATCATTATCAATAATTCAGGATCACTCAGACGATTAATAGGACTGTCTTGGTTTGAATAAACTCATAAAGCTTAGTAGTAACAGGAAACAAAATGTTCCATAGAAACCGTTTTGCTCTCTGCCCTTTACAACCAAGTGTAACCAGTAACAGACAATAGCATGTTATATAGAAAAAGGTTTTGCTGCGATAGTGACTGTGATAACATCAACGCTGTTACACTATATGGTAAAATCTATATCAATATATCATTTAAATTGGGATGAAATATCACAATGACACAGATATTATCTGAATATTAACATATTAAACATATCAAGCCGTATTATTCGGATATTTCTTTTGTTTAAGGTTAACAAGAAGCATGCGCAGTTACAGGGAGCGAAAGTGAAATCAGATCCTGACAATAGAGAACGAGAGTCACACAGTACATCACTGAATCAACTGATACAGATGGTGTCGATAAATCATCATGAGGTGTACTACAAGACTGGACCTTTTGTATATTAAGCTTTAGAAATCAATATAAACCATGAATTGCCTAGTTTTGTAGGCCATACAACTGTTGTAGTATTGATGTAACCTTCATGGGAATATGTATAGTACATCTATCAAGAAGTTTTATCCACGCTCTGAATGGAACCGTGTACCCCTTTTAACATGGGTATTGAGGGATAGGTTTGTTAAGCTAACGCTAATACGCGGGTTGCGTCATCGGATTCATGTTATTTGCCTAGTAAGTTTGCTTCACAAAAGGTCCCGTTCGGGGATGATGGTGTGTATGCACATACGGTTATCAGCAGTTGTCTGGATCAATATTGAAGAAATATTCGTAAGATGTTTCAAAACAAAACCATTTCACGAATACGTATGTCGCTATTTGCTTCATGAACTGGCGAAAATGAAAAGCTGTTTCAAGTCGATTCTATTTAGATTGATACCATGATTAAATGGATCATCTAGATTCAGAATATTTAAGGACAAAATATTTCACTGGCCCAGTGGGGTAATAAACTACAAAAACAAGTCCCCATTGAGCAGAGAGATTTCATAAAACTCTTTTTAGATCTAAATTAGTTGCCGGTGTAGCGGGCTTCAGATGGAATAAGGAGATTGATTTTCAAGCGAAGTCAGCGAGGTGGACGATTCATTTGCCGCCCAGATTCACTTTATCAACTAACTGAAGACTTTATAAAAAACACATCGGGCATGCGATAAGGAAAGGGAATAGAGTTCACAATGTGATGTAGTAGAATGACACAAGGCCCATGTTGTTACACATAGCAAACGTGGTGATAAGCATTCATCTTGGACGAAGCACCCATACTTACTTTTGTGTCTGGTTCTAAAATGCAAGTCCCTCGTTATCGGATCTTTATGAGGTATGTTGACAGCATTTTGATGATATTTGACACACAGCGTTCAGCCAAGTTGTTATCGAGCATGACTTGAACCAACATGACCAGGGGACATAACCCCTAATTCAATTATCATAATATCGATTTGGCAAATAACAATGGCATTCCACACATGAAAGACATGATTCGTGACAAAACATGAACACGAATGGTGGAAGTGAAAACATTGGACCAGCTATCATGTTTAAAAACTGTCGAGAAAAGAGACGTGATGCTGTAAGGTTGAAAAGTAATATCCAAACTTACCTTGATTCAGTTTGAACTGTCACTCGGCAACCTGAACATTCGAAGGTGTGACTAACACGTGCAGCAGGTGCGAGTACTCCTGACACCTGCACAATGAGGGGTAGACATCCACCAGTACTTCCTGTACTGGACACACGGTTTACAGTAAAAGCTCTGTGAGAATCCGTCGTTCACTGCAGGCTCGGCACCCCAGTGTACACAACACCGAACCACCGATAGATTTGACGCAGCAAAGGTTGATGAGTGATTGGCAGTTACGGTTCATGCATCACTAGCCACGCCCCTTGCTATAAACTTGAGATGCAACAACCACGTGGTCGGGATGAGACAGAGATCTGTAGCGTACAACATCGGCGTCTACAAGCAAGGAACACCACTGCAACTGTACAAGAGGCGTCGCAGCCACAACTGTTGCAGAATAATGTTCTCAAGCGGCCCGCTGCCTCTGTTCTTGGAGCGTGTGCGACTGACTGTGTTGCCTTGCGGTGCTGTTGCTGTGGACACAACAGGGTCGGGATGCAGGGAGGTCGCTAGTTAGCGTCAAAAGGATCTCGGGGTGTTCATGGGTCATTATAGATGACAATCTTAATCAATAAATTGGTGAAACCTGCATACAATCAAGTTTTCCTGTCGGCCGCCTTACAGTGGTGAGAACAAAGGAACCTCCCGTTGGGAGGGTGTTGTGAATGGGGCGAGGCACACAGGGGCGGGGAGACAGGCAGGACAGCTGATAGTAGCGTAACATCAATTAAATTCAAATTTCAGATAACCGTCAAGAAATGGAGCCCTCGGATGCAGTGATGTTAAATATTAAATATTTGCAACATAAAGTGATTTGTTGAGGAACGGGTTGTCAGAAGCCTGGGCGTGGCTGCGTCAAACGTCACGTCGTAATTACATTGTACAATTGTCAAATATGTTTGGTGTTGTAAGAATCGATAACATGGGGATGCCGATGTTTGCAGACGAAATAAGCCACACCGTCCAGCCTGTATTGACGTCTCTAACTCAAGCCATAACGAACCAACATGTGTTTGTTTGGGGAAGAAGAATTTCATTAGGAGATGGTTGAGACGTGGGTTAAATTGCCTTTCAAAGATTATTCAGTCTAGATTGGTTCATTCCTTGTAAGAGAGGTTACAATTTGAGACCATTGCTTCAACGCCGAGTAACCGAAATGTAGTCATGCAGGTCGTGTGGTCTGTTATTACCTCAAACAAACGAGTTTGAATCCTTGTCGTCATTTATCTTATTGAGATATTGTTGGAGTGTTACCAAGCGTACCATTGCACTCCCTAACCGTACAGCACGATTATAACTAACCACCATATTTTAATATTTTACGAGCGAGGATATTACACCCAAGAAATGATGAGCAAGAATGTCTAAAACATTTATTAAAAAAACAATAAATACGGGTGAGAGTATTTCTACTGACTTATTCCACTGTAAACATACTTACTTATTCAACTGGAAAAGTGAAATGATGATGATAATAATTAGATATTTAAAGACAACGATGCTACTCAACAAAATCCAAGTAAGGCAAAATAATAATAAAACAACAAAATATTATAAATGACACAAACGAGGCGGGGTTTAACGTCGCGTCCAAGATTATTGCACTTTTATAGCAACGAGTGTGTGTGTGGATGCTTGTACTAGTCCGGACTGATGCCGATTTATAGTGCTAGCCCACTGAGATACCATGCCGCAGTTTAACATGAATACCCCACTCAGATACAGTGTACTGACTCCAAGCCGACCAGTCCTTGTTTTAGCCCCTTAATGCCGAGCGCCAGACAGGGAAACAACAAGTACTATCTGTTAACGTCTTTTGGTATGACGCGGCCGGGGCGGACGCTTTACCACTAGGCCACGTAGGCGGTCTGACACAAATGAGCACATGGACACTAAACAACATGTACATTGCCTTCCACTTATTAGTAACCAGCAGTTCTACCAAACTAAGAGTTCTGACTTATATTATAAATGATTGTTTTATAAGTAGTTTCCCCAAACAGCCAGATTCAAACCACTTTCATTTAATGTCATTCATATGCAAATAAAGAGATAGAACACAATCGACTTTACTTAACATGACTTATTTGAGGACACTGTGTGCACTATCGGGGCACACGCAACCGATATGATGTGGGGATTACTTGTTACTGTTGAAGCCACAATTCAGCAGGGGTTTCGCTCGTCGTTATCATGGAGTCAGAAATGAAATGGTATCCGTTCAGTCGACACCAGAGACTCCTGTAGGACGTGACGAACGCCCGAGAACACAGGGTCGACAGAGCTACTTCAATGAATCTGTGAGAACACCTTGTACTCGTCTGACAATATGACGTCTACACTGCTACACCAACAAATCTGTGATAGCGCCTTCTGCCTGTCTGACGATATGACGTCTACAGTGATACAAATCTGTAAGAGCGCCTTCTGCCCGTCTGACAATATGACGTCTACCGTGATACAAATCTGTAAGAGCGCCTTCTGCCCGTCCGACAATATGACGTCTACAGTGATACAAGTCTGTAAGAGCGCCTTCTGCTCGCCTGACAATATGTCGTCTACCGTGCTACAAGTCTGTAAGAGCGCCTTCTGCCCGTCTGACAATATGACGTCTACAGTGCTACAAGTCTGCAAGTGCGCCTTCTGCTCGTCTTACTATATGACATCTACAGTGATACAAATCTGTAAGAGCCTCTTCTACTCGCCTGACAATATGTCGTCTAACGTGCTACAAGTATGTAAGAGCGCCTTCTGCCCGTCTGACAATATGATGTCAGCAGTGCAACACCAAGTCTGTAAGAGCGCCCTCTGCTCGCCTGACAATATGACGTCTACAGTGATACAAGTCTGTAAGAGCGCCTTCTGCCCGTCTGACAATATGACGTCTACAGTGCTACAAGTCTGTAAGAGCGCCTTCTGCCCGTCTGACAATATGACGTCTACATTGCTACAAGTCTGTAAGAGCGCCTTCTGCTAACCTGACAATATGACGTCTACAGTGATACGAATCAGTAAGAGCGACTTCTGCCCGTCTGACAATATGACGTCTACATTGCTACAAGTCTGTAAGAGCGCCTTCTGCTCGTCTGACAATATGACGTCTACATTGCTACAAGTCTGCAAGTGCGCCTTCTGCCCGTCTGACAATATGACGTCTATAGTGATACAAATCTGTAAGAGCGCCTTCTGCCCGTCCGACAATATGACGTCTACAGTGATACAAGTCTGTAAGAGCGCCTTCTGCTCGCCTGACAATATGTCGTCTACCGTGCTACAAGTCTGTAAGAGCGCCTTCTGCCCGTCTGACAATATGACGTCTACATTGCTACAAGTCTGCAAGTGCGCCTTCTGCCCGTCTGACAATATGACGTCTATAGTGATACAAGTCTGTAAGAGCGCCTTCTGCTCGTCCGACAATATGACGTCTACAGTGATACAAGTCTGTAAGAGCGCCTTCTGCTCGCCTGACAATATGTCGTCTAACGTGCTACAAGTCTGTAAGAGCGCCTTCTGCTCGTCCGACAATATGACGTCTACCGTGCTACAAGTCTGTAAGAGCGCCTTCTGCTCGCCTGACAATATGACGTCTATAGTGATACAAGTCTGTAAGAGCGCCTTCTGCCCGTCTGACAATATGACGTCTACAGTGCTACAAGTCTGTAAGAGCGCCTTCTGCCCGTCTGACAATATGACGTCTATAGTGATACAAGTCTGTAAGAGCGCCTTCTGACCGTCTGACAATATGACGTCTACAGTGATACAAGTCTGTAAGAGCGCCTTCTGCTTGTCTGACAATATGACGTCTACAGTGATACAAGTCTGTAAGAGCGCCTTCTGCTTGTCTGACAATATGACGTCTACAGTGCTACAAGTATGTAAGAGCGCCTTCTGCCCGTCTGACAATATGACGTCTACAGTGCTACAAGTCTGTAAGAGCGCCTTCTGCTCGTCTGACAATATGACGTACACAGTGATACAAGTCTGTAAGAGCGCCTTCTGCTCGTCTGACAATATGACGTCTACAGTGCTACAAGTCTGTAAGAGCGCATTCTGCTCGTCTGACAATATGACGTCTACAGTGCTACAAGTATGTAAGAGCGCCTTCTGCTCGTCTGACAATATGACGTACATAGTGATACAAGTCTGTAAGAGCGCCTTCTGCTCGTCTGACAATATGACGTCTACAGTGATACAAGTCTGTAAGAGCGCCTTCTGCCCGTCTGACACGTCTACATTGCTACACCAACAAGTCTGTAAGAGCGCCTTCTGCCCGTCTGACATTATGACGTCGACACGAAGTGTGTGGCAGCGCCTTGTACATCGGGCCGACGGTTAAGTCAGCTTAATCACCACTGTTTGTCATCTGACACTACCAGCGTAAAATATTGATGGAAATATTAATTTGAAAGACAATATTACAGAGATGAGGTTTCATAGAATACCATATAGTAGACTCAGTTTGGCCCATGGGTGATTTAGCTTGAGTTTCACATTACGGGAAACTCTATCTGGGCTTTGAAGACGTGGCATCTCTCGGAGTCCAGTATTAGCGACTAAAGTGGATTTCGCTTTCAGGTGACATGTTTTGCGCAATTAGGTAGAATTAATGATATGTGAAATATGAACAATTCCGGTACCGTGAGTGCACATGATCATTGACTTAAGATGATTGATGAGATTAACTGAAACAAAGGGAAGGTAAAAGTAAATCTTTAAAAGAGTAGCCTTTAATGCACTTCCAACAATAAACCGGGGTGTGTCATCTTAACGTTGGGGAATCATGTTTCTAGGTTTGTCAGCACCAAAACCCGGGTTCGTGTCTTTCGCGAAAAAAAATCAAACTTCTGAGACCTGCATCACTATTGGCTTTCCTCCAACACTAAACTGACAAACCGTGTTATAACTGGAACACTGTTCAAAGCGGCGTTGAACCCAACTCACTCACACACTAATGATGCTGGGAATACCATGGCGAAGGTTGTAGGTGTTTACTACTGTGGTGAAACCCACACACACGGGTATGGTATCAACAAACTCATTATGTTTAACTGGAATATGGGATTCACGTCCTGGTGACTGAACTCCGCACACCGATCTGTGGTGCCCTGTGGAACCACAAGACGAACAACTGGCTATACTGTAACTGTTTTCAATGGACAATATTTAATTGTTTTGACTGAGTATTGATAATGACACATGCTTGAATGAATGGTTACCACTGGTGCGTTCAAGGGATTTGGGACTATCTGCCACAGTGAAATAGATCCAGATAATGGTAAGGATTGTCATTACAGTAACATGCTGTTAATAGAGATTATGTTTAAAAACACAGCCAGGAGTTTACAAAACAAACACGGCCCTAACATTGCCAGACATGAGTCTTTTTCCTTGTCTCTTGACGCTTACAAACAATACTTGACCAGCCTCATACCTCCAATGTCCGCTAGTTGTTAGCAAAGAATATGCTATCGATTTTTCATCACTCGTAGAAACTTTCCTAACACTCAAATATTGAGAAAAGGGAAAATATGTTAATTTTTATTTCCAGCAGCGTTTGGCCTGCACATGTATGTAGTTCTGCAGGAGTGTGCCATTTTTGCAGTTATACACTGAACTTTATGCTTACATCGGTGAATGAGAGGACACATGAGTGAAGCTTTGGTCATTCAACAAGCAATCATTCAAACTTTCGAAATCAATTAATAAGAGATGTGTTCACCATTTGGCAGTTATGTAGAAAATAGACTCTTGAAACACTATTCCATTATACAGCAATGCAGATGTGTGACAGCGCCAATGCATCACCATCACAGGAGACGTGACACACGGTGTCGTAGAAGTCAAGGGAGGACATGTTCCTCCAAACGACGGTACTCGTTATATGTGAATTAGAAACCTCTGCATACTTTCCCTTCATTTAATATACCATAAATACCAGATGGTTAGCGACCAAAGCAAATAACTGTCACCTACCGGTTCGTGGCAGTAGCTATTCAGATAAATCATCAATATCGCCAGTGCCTTCACTTGAACACTTGTTAATATTTAATGGCAATTTGTTAATTGTACACATGAGTTATGTGAATCAACATGTCTGCGGGTGAAGCAGGAATGTCACGTAACCCTTCGATTATTCTGCACCAGCGAGAGTCACAGAATATAGGATTCGGGGTTAGAAAGGACCCAGAGAAATGGTTGTAAAATATAAGTAAACTGAGTAGATCGGGTTCGGTGACTATAATTGTGTGTCCTCGTGTGGGACGTTACTCATAGTATCAGCCACTATGTGCTATGTGCTATCATTATTTAATCGCCGCTGTGATAAACCTTCAATTTTGCTTGCTGTGGTGTTACACAAACACGAAAATGATGATGAAGATGTGGATGAGGATGAGGATAAGAATGAAGATGTAGATGAGGATAAGAATGAAGATTAAAGATGAAGATGTGGATGAGGATGAGGATGAGAATGAAGCTGAAGCTGAAGATGAGGATGAGGATGAGGATGAGGATGAAGATGAAGATGAGGATGAGGATAAGAATGAAGCTGAAGCTGAAGATGAGGATGAAGATGAAGATGAAGATGAGGATGAGGATAAGAATGAAGATGAAGATGAGGATAAGAATGAAGATAAAGATGAAGATGTGGATGAGGATGAGGATAAGAATGAAGATGAAGATGAGGATAAGAATGAAGCTGAAGCTGAAGATGAGGGTGAGGATGAGGATTATGATGAAGATGAGGATGAGGATAAAGATGAAGATGAGGATGAGGATACGAATGAAGATGAGGATGAGGATGAGAATGGGGATGAGGATGAGAATGAAGATAAAGATGAAGATGAGGATGAGGATGCGATTGAGGATGGGGATATGAATGAAGATGAAGATGAGGATGAGGATGAGAATGAGGATGAGGATGAAGATGAGGATAAGAATGAAGATAAAGATGAAGGTGAGGATGAGGATATGAATGAAGATAAAGATGAAGGTGAGGATGAGGATAAGAATGAAGCTGAAGCTGAAGATGAGGATGAGGATGAGGATGAGGATGAAGATGAAGATGAGGATGAGGATGAGGATATGAATGAAGATAAAGCTGAGGATACGAATGAAGATGAGGATGAGGATGAGGATGGGGATGAGGATGAGAATGAGAATGAAGATAAAGATGAAGATGAGGATGAGAATGAGAATGAGGATGAGGATATGAATGAAGATGAAGATGAGGATACGAATGAAGATGAAGATGAGGATACGAATGAAGATGAAGATGAGGATTAGAATGAAGATGAAGATGAGGATGAGAATGGAGATGAAGATGAGGATGAGAATGAGGATGAGGATGAGAATGAGGATGAGGATGAAGATATGAATGAAGATGCAGATGAGGATAAGAATGAAGATGAGGATGAGGATGAGAATGAGAATGAGGATGAGGATATGAATGAAGATGAAGATGAGGATACGAATGAAGATGAAGATGAGGATACGAATGAAGATGAAGATGAGGATTAGAATTAAGATGAAGATGAGGATGAGAATGAGGATGAGGATGAGAATGAAGATGAGGATGAGGAGATGAATGAAGATGCAGATGAGGATAAGAATGAAGATGAAGATGAGGATGAGGATGAGAATGAGGATGAGGATGAGGATATGAATGAAGATGCAGATGAGGATTAGAAAGAAGATGAAGATGGAGATGAGGATAAGAATGAAGATGAAGATGGGGATGAGGATTGGGAGGAAGATGAAGATGAAGATGAAAATTTTCCTACGCCATCAATATATTTCCTTGAATTACAGCTTCTTGGGACATTATTTACGTGCAAAATAAATCCGGTAGAACCAGTTACCGGGGAAATAAATATCATGTTACATCTAGTAACGTAGCAGCTTGTAACAGATTGCTGTTTATATTCAAATTAATCAATACATCCCGCAAATGTAACAGTCGTAGTTAAAGTGCTTACATCATTGGTCGGAACGTCCACCATGCAATACAAAATCAAACACGTCACAACAATGTTAAATCTCTGTCTGAAGGCAGCAGTTCCGCAGATGTGAGCCAGAGGCAGGGTGAGTTAGCGTTAACGTTTGTGCAGAAGCACAGCCTGCAGTACGGCTTCACATATCGTCCCCATGTGGGGAATAAACCTAACAGCGTGGATACTTCTTTGGGGCTTCAATAATACCAGAGATTCTAACAGTTACCGGGGTTCATCGACCTCAAACTACAATGCGATCTTTTCTTAAATCTCAACCTTAACCTTTGTCAATGTAGTCAATGGGGACATGGTGCACAAATACGCGTTTCGCAGCAGTAAACTAAAGGAAAGGAAATCATCATGATATATACTACTCAAAACAAGTTAAAGAACATCTACAAATGTAAGGATGTGTGAGCAATACCCACCAACAGTGACAGATTAACCAGTCATATGAAAACATCGGTGTCCTTTAACCTCTTTGAGTAGTATATTTTAAGGTATCTTTCATCAATATTCTTCCTGCAAACATCGGTTCAATACCAAGATCAGACAGTAGTTGGTTGTTGAAGCTTATACACCAGCCTTACCGTGGGTTATTGATTCTGTGTGGACTTTTGTCGTACAGTACATACCACCATGGAAAGCATCAGCTCATAACACGTTATGAGTGTGCCGTTGAATACATATAATGTAATATTTATAACGCAAGCTAACAAATTATAGTTGGTCGAACATGTCAACAAGTTTTAACAGACGATGATACTGATGATCTGGTTGAGAGAGTGAACAACCTAAATGAAAGATTATTTAGATTATTTCAAAATGACATTTATTTTAAGTTCTTGGGATAATGTTTAACATGACCTCAGCTAAGTGTCACGTTTTCGATATGGATCTTGTGCGAGATCTATTTGTCAACAGACATGGCTCACATGGGAGGCTGACCAGTCCATGAA
Organism: Haliotis rufescens; assembly: GCF_023055435.1. NCBI lineage: Eukaryota > Metazoa > Mollusca > Gastropoda > Lepetellida > Haliotidae > Haliotis > Haliotis rufescens. Next base: position 51,257,366 of record NW_025963890.1, read on the forward strand.
TAACACTTGGCGGATTTACTTTAAATGTTGTATCTTCCATATCTATTTTTACAGGGTACATTTACCTGGCGGTAAATATATCAGTTTAACCTTTAGTATTTGGTTGTACACACGTATATCTCCCTCCATATAATTCCTTTTGGAACATGATTCGGCGTGTTACTTACATCGTCGAGAACGGGCACACCTCCACAGTATAAGTCGTTTCCAGCATAGGAGCTCATCCTGGCCTGCAACAGTTGCGGCATTTGTATGCAAAGACGTCTAGAAGCAAAGTCAAACTGGAAACCGACAGTGCAACGTACGGATGTTTTCCACGTGGGGCACCTAGATGTGCCGACCACACACACTCCCTGTAGTCTTGTATCCAGGAATAGGTCTGGCAGTGGTCGACGGCTGAATGTTAAATCGTGTTGCAGTATGGCGTTGTGAACTTTAACATGTCGGTGGCCTGGTTGTTCTCCACTTTGCTAAATAGAGGCATTTATCTGGCAACTTACCAGCGTTGTGACATGTCTGCATCCATAGAGCTGTGTTTTCGAAATGTCCACGGTGTTGTGCTTTATTCATACAGTGCCGAAGAACCCAACACTGACCATATTTGGACCGCCTCCGTGGTCTAGCGGTAGAGCATCCGCCCGAAGAGCGGAAGGTCCGGGGTTCGATCCCCGACCGCGTCATACCAAAAGACGTTAAAAGATGGTACTTGTTGTTACCCTGTCTGGCGCTCGGCATTAAGGGGCTAAAACAAGGACTGGTCGGCTCGGAGTCAGTATACTGTGTCTGAGTGGGGTATTCATGTTAAACTGCGGCATGGTATCTCAGTGAGCTAGCACTATAAATCGGCATCAGTCCGGACTAGTACAAGCAGCCACACACAAACGTACATGCACGTCGCTATATAAGTGCAATAATCTTGGACGCGACCTTAAACCTCGTTTCACCTCACCTCACCTGACCATATTTGACTGCAGCTGATCATGATCATTCATTCCATGTGTAGCAGGGCTTGGAGTCATCCCACAGATGACATCCTTACCTTGTCAGCTTGCTGACGAGGGTTAACCTCTTTGGTCTTGTGGACAAGGCGTCCGGCCTCTGATCAAAGGTCCGTGGTTCGAATCCCATCACGGGACTCGGAAATTTTATGACCGCTACACATGCTAAGAGTGAGTGAGTCAAGTTGGTTTAACGCCGCTTTGAACAATATTCCAGTCATATCACGGCGTGTTATCTCAACGTTGGATGAAATAGAAACAAGACGGAATACCCACGTTCCAGAAATCTCTTGAAATGGTGTACTCGGAGCTTGGTACTTGTAGACGATGTCACCGTCTGGTAGCCCGATGCCTGTCTGTTGATAATTATTATGTCGACCAACACAAGTTACATGTTCGAAACCTATAAAATTAAAACAAAAGCAACAGAAGCTGTGTAAATTATTAGAATTTGAAACGGTTTTCCTAAAATATATGGTTGGTTGTGGATTCCAACACGTGGTCGGTTTTGGGTTATTGCTATTCTATCCTGACAATAATAAACGAAAGTTCAAGAATCAAGGAATACTTCAGACATATATACAGATACAATACCTTTCACTAAGTTTTTCAATTCATATATTCAACGTTCCAAATATCGACCACATTTCAATGTCTCGCTGTCCAAAATGCGATGTATCAGTGATCGAAATTGGCTACCAAAATGGGCAAGAAAGACCTGTTTTTAAATAAATACTTTTTAAAATGTTATTGTGCAAAATTAGCCTCAGTACGGTGGCATGTAAGCCTGGGCCAGACAAACTATTTAGAGTGAGTGAGTTGGGTTTAACACCGCGTTTAACAGTATTGAGTTATATCGCGGTGTGTCAGCTTAATGTGGGAGGAAAGCCCGAAGTGATGCAGGTCTCAGACGTTTACCACTTCGTAGAAACTCACGAGCACGGGTATGGTGCTGACAAACCTAGAAACATGATCGGGGCGAACCGGGATTCGAACCCAAAATCATAGGTTTCTGGCGTGCCCGTGGGACACAACTCTGCACAGCGAATCGCGGCGCCTAAGACGACCTGGCCATCCGTGCCCCCAACTATTCTTTCCTCATTTTGAAGCTCCTGTGATGACAAGCTTGGATACAAGAAACTTATTTTTAAGCTGCCCCAGAATTCCAGGGGGTTCACTATGCCTGTTAAACACACTTCAATTTCTTCCGTGTGTATAAAATATAGACTAGACGTGGGTTTATTTGTATTTCTAGCAAGGTGGAATGAGGTCTTTCCATTAGCACTTTGTCCAGTTTTATCATCTGTGTTGCAATCGTTTATTGCCCTTGTTCCACGGAGACAATATATCAGTATCACAGAAAGCTCTAATGCCAACGCCTGGACATAGACTGGCAGAGGGAACAAGACCGGACGGCCTAGTCAGCCTAGAAGTGTTTGCAGTTATCCAACCTCGTCTATCTGTAGATGTATGCGGAAATCTGTGCTCGATTGTCTGTAAGTGTTTGCGGTTATCCAACCTCGTCTATCTGTAGTTGTATGCGGAAATCTGTGCTCGATTGTCTGTAAGTGTTTGCGGTTATCCAACCTCGTCTATCTGTAGTTGTATGCGGAAATCTATGCTCGATTGTCTGTAAGTGTTTGCGGTTATCCAACCTCGTCTATCTGTAGTTGTATGCGGAAATCTATGCTCGATTGTCTGTCAGTGTTTGCGGGTATCCCACCTTGTCTATCTGTAGTTGTATGCGGACATCTATGCTCGATTGTCTGTCAGTGTTTGCGGGTATCCCACCTCGTCTATCTGTAGGTGTATGCGGACATCTGTGCTCGATTGTCTGACAGTGTAAGTGTTTGCGGGTATCCCACCTCGTCTATCTGTAGATGTATACGGACATCTATGCTCGATTGTCCGTCAGTGTTTGCGGGTATCCAGTCTAGTCTGTAAGTGTTTCGGTTATCCAGTTTAGCCTGTCTCAAAGTGTTTTTGCGGTTATCCAGTCTAGTCTGTTAGTGTTTCGGTTATCCAGTCTAGTCTGTAAGTGTTTCGGTTATCCAGTTTAGCCTGTCTCAAAGTCTTTGCGGTTATCCAGTCTAGTCTGTTAGTGTTTCGGTTATCCAGTTTAGTCTGTTAGTGTTTCGGTTATCCAGTTTAGTCTGTTAGTGTTTCGGTTATCCAGTTTAGTCTGTAAGTGTTTCGGTTATCCAGTTTAGCCTGTCTCAAAGTGTTTGCGGTTATCCAGTTTAGTCTGTCTAGGTTTCAGTTATCCAGTTTAGCCTGCCTGAAAGTGTATGCGGTTATTCAGTCTATTCTGTCTGCGTTTCTGTTATCCAGCCTAGATTCTCTGTAAGTGTCTGTTGCCAAAGCATTTTTCCAATCCGCCACGGGTTACTCCACGTTTTGTCTTTATTTTAAAGCAAAGACATCCTTCTGATCCGGATCACAAATGCTTAACTGGGCAGACCCTCCATTTGAAGAACGACAAGAACATGTTGTTCCCCATGTACTGGCAACAAGTATCTGTTTGACATTTCACACAACATAATTCGTCACATACACAACCAGCTGTTATTCCAATATTGGTAAGTTCCCATTCTAAATAAAAGAAGAAATACAAATACTACTGTATCCCCTGCTGTTATCGATCGTGGTACACGCACCATTTGATATAAATCAACAACAATGAAACTGTCATCGCATCTCACGAAACTGCTACTTTTGTCACAGAATTCAGCTCGAGGAAAATTGATCTCCAAGGACGGAAGGTTTTCTTTTGTTTCTATACCGTCACAAATCACGTTCGTCAATTTCGACCGCGCTCAGCCTGGTCTTTGTGTGAGTCAGAAGCTGCCCTGGCACACGTAATCCAATTTTTTCATGTGAGCTCTCTCGGGAGCGTTAATTGCGACCCGTCGCTCTGAAAAAAAACAACTGGTATTTTATCTCCGTTTTTTCACCAGTCCGACCAAGTGAGCTTTGTAATTAGCTCCGTAGAACGTTGATCAAAACAGAAGAGCGGTGGGCTAACCACAAGGTCGTTTGTTAACGCAGTTTGCTGACCACGGGATTCCAAAGCAGCGTCATCATGACAACGACCTCGACAGCGCAACATGCATGTCATGACTGGCATGAGAACCAATTGCTTCTATTTTCATTCACCTAAAATGCAGGTTAGCTGACCCAAGTTGGGAGACAAATTACTGCCTGTGTGCTGGTCTACTGGTGCCAGACAGCTACCAAACATAGGGCACAAGAACAGGAACGACGGTTCGTTAGATTAGTTCGACCGATCCTTCTAGCAAATATGTACCCTATGTAAATTACCGTGATATAACCCAGTTAAGAGAACACTCCAAAATAACACAAGATTACTTTTCTGATGTTCCATGAACATTTTCTTCCAATGAGATTAAATAGGCATAATTAAGCAGTTTGTTTGTTAGTGCCAGACTACGGCCTCTTTGCGAATGATCAATTTACCTTATCATGTAACTTCAAGAAGTTTGGACAGTGGCCTTATAACTGTCAGAACTAGTTTTGTCAAGTGGTATATGTTTAACATCAGAAACGTCTGGTAAACTTCTTGAACAGTCATCGAGTGACGTCATTTCCCAAACAGTCTTTCAAATTAAACAAAGTCTTCACATTGTCAGTTGAAAACTGCACACGATTCATCACTAGGCTACGACGTTCCATTTCCTGATTAATATATAAAAGAAACTGCCAGTTTAAAGCTCCTTGTGTTAAAATGCACCAAAACTCAGTCAGATTTGTTGCAGCACGGTTGAGCCTCCCGCACGGCGTCATAATGCCTCCATATTGGTTGAAAACTGCCTCAGCGGTGTCTATTGTCCTCGTGGGACGAGAGCAGAATGAAGAACGGTGTTTTATGGCTATCATTCCACGCCAGGACATTGGTTTATCTCACCAGATGCCATCTCATCTCGACCTCGCTAAAATAGTCTGTCTAATACTTTGAAAACGAGATGAATGCATGACTCTGTCGAATGCTTTGCAGAATCCTCTTTTCAAGTCTTCTTTTCAAGTGCGTTTCTTGCTGGGCATGTCAGCATTGTGGAACCGAATCGCAAAGATACGGCTCCATCTCGCTAGACATTTATGCAGGTCTCCACAGTGGCCGGAACGGACAATACCCGAACTACAGAATATGAAAACAGTGATATTGATGTCACTAATGAGTAACAATACAGTTTAAAGTACATGGGATTCACCAGGGTAACATGTTTAGACAGAGGGTATATTGATGCTAAGATGTCTCTGTGTGATGGGAGACATGTGACTGTGTGTAGGGTCTGGTGTGATGGGAGACATGTGACTGTGTTTAAGGCGTGGTGTGATAGGAGGCATGTGACTGTGTGTAGGTTTTGGTGTGATTGGAGGCATGTGACTGTGTGTAGGATGTGATGTGATGGGAGACATGTTACTGTGTGTATGGTGTGGTTTGATGGAAGACATGTGACTGTATGTATGGTGTGGTGTGATAGGAGACATGTGACTGTGTGTAGGGTGTGAATTGATAGGAGACATGTGACTGTGTGTATGGTGTGGTTTGAATGAAGACATGTGACTGTGTGTAGGGTGTGGTTTGATGGAAGACATGTGACTGTGTGTATGGTGTGGTTTGATGGAAGACATGTGACTGTGTGTATGGTGTGGTTTGATGGAAGACATGTGACTGTGTGTAGGGTGTGTTGTGACAGGAGACATGTGACTGTGTGTAGGTTCTGATGTGATAGGAGATATGTGGCTTTGTGTATGGTATGGTGTGATAGGAGACAAGTGACTGTGTGTTGGATGCGGTGTGATAGGAGACATGTTATTGTGTGTATGGTGTGGTGTGATAGGAAACATGTAACTGTGTGTATGGTGTGGTGTGATAGGAGACATGTGACTGTGTGTTGGGTGCGGTGTGATAGGAGACAAGTGACTGTGTGTTGGAAGCGGCGTGATAGGAGACATGTTTCTGTGTGTAGGTTGTGGTGTGACGGGAGACATGTAACTGTGTGTAGGGTGCGGCCTGATAGGAGACATGTTTCTGTGTATAGGTTGTAGTGTGACAGGAGACATGTGACTGTGTGTTGGGTGCGGCGTGATAGGAGACATGTTTCTGTGTGTAGGGTGCGGTGTGATAGGAAACATGTAACTGTGTGTAGGTTGTGGTGTGATGGGAGACATGTGACTGTGTTTAAGGCGTGGTGTGATAGGAGGCATGTGACTGTGTGTAGGTTTTGGTGTGATGGGAGGCATGTGACTGTGTGTAGGATGTGATGTGATGGGAGACATGTTACTGTGTGTATGGTGTGGTTTGATGGAAGACATGTGACTGTGTGTATGGTGTGGTGTGATAGGAGACATGTGACTGTGTGTAGGGTGTGAATTGATAGGAGACATGTGACTGTGTGTATGGTGTGGTTTGAATGAAGACATGTGACTGTGTGTAGGGTGTGGTTTGATAGAAGACATGTGACTGTGTGTAGGGTGTGGTTTGATAGGAGACATGTGACTGTGTGTATGGTGTAGTTTGATGGAAGACATGTGACTGTGTGTATGGTGTGGTTTGATGGAAGACATGTGACTGTGTGTAGGGTGTGTTGTGATAGTAGACATGTGACTGTGTGTAGGTTCTGATGTGATAGGAGACATGTGACTGTGTGTATGGTGTGGTTTGATGGAAGACATGTGACTGTGTGTAGGGTGTGGTTTGATGGAAGACATGTGACTGTGTGTAGGGTGTGGTTTGATAGGAGACATGTGCATGTGTGTATGGTGTAGTTTGATGGAAGACATGTGACTGTGTGTAGGGTGTGGTTTGATGGAAGACATGTGGCTGTGTGTAAGGTGTGTTGTGATAGGAGACATGTGACTGTGTGTAGGTTCTGATGTGATAGGAGATATGTGGCTGTGTGTATAGTATGATGTGATAGGAGACAAGTGACTGTGTGCTGGATGCGGTGTGATAGGAGACATGTGACAGTGTGTAGGGTGTGGTTTGATAGGAGACATGTGACTGTGTGTAGGTTGTGATGTGATAGGAGACATGTGACTGTGTGTATGGTGTGTTTTGATGGAAGACATGTGACTGTGTGTAGGGTGCGGCGTGATAGGAGACATGTGACTGTGTGTATGGTGTGTTTTGATGGAAGACATGTGACTGTGTGCAGGGTGTGGTTTGATGGAAGACATGTGACTGTGTGTAGAATGTGTTGTGATAGGAGACATGTGACTGTGTGTAGGTTGTGATGTGATAGGAGATATGTGGCTTTGTGTATGGTATGATGTGATAGGAGACAAGTGACTGTGTGTTGAATGCGGTGTGATAGGAGACATGTGACAGTGTGTATGGTGTTGTGTGATAGGAGACATGTGACTGTGTGTTGGATGCGGTGTGATAGTAGACATGTGACTGTGTGTATGGTGTGGTGTGATAGGAAACATGTAACTGTGTGTAGGGTGTGGTGTGATAGGAGACATGTTTATGTGTGTTGGGTGCGGTGTGATAGGAGACAAGTGACTGTGTGTTGGATGCGGCGTGATAGGAGACATGTTTATGTGTGTAGGTTGTGGTGTGACGGGAGACATGTAACTGTGTGTAGGGTGCGGCCTGATAGGAGACATGTTTATGTGTGTAGGTTGTAGTGTGACAGGAGACATGTGACTGTGTGTTGGGTGCGGCGTGATAGGAGACATGTTTATGTGTGTAGGTTGTAGTGTGACAGGAGACATGTGACTGTGTGTTGGGTGCGGCGTGATAGGAGACATGTGACAGTGTGTATGGTGTTGTGTGATAGGAGACATGTGACTGTGTGTATGGTGTGGTGTGATAGGAGACATGTGACTGTGTGTAGGGTGTGAATTGATAGGAGACATGTGACTGTGTGTATGGTGTGGTTTGAATGAAGACATGTGACTGTGTGTAGGGTGTGGTTTGATGGAAGACATGTGACTGTGTGTAGGGTGTGGTTTGATAGGAGACATGTGACTGTGTGTATGGTGTAGTTTGATGGAAGACATGTGACTGTGTGTATGGTGTGGTTTGATGGAAGACATGTGACTGTGTGTAGGGTGTGTTGTGATAGTAGACATGTGACTGTGTGTAGGTTCTGATGTGATAGGAGACATGTGACTGTGTGTATGGTGTGGTTTGATGGAAGACATGTGACTGTGTGTAGGGTGTGGTTTGATGGAAGACATGTGACTGTGTGTAGGGTGTGGTTTGATAGGAGACATGTGCATGTGTGTATGGTGTAGTTTGATGGAAGACATGTGACTGTGTGTAGGGTGTGGTTTGATGGAAGACATGTGGCTGTGTGTAAGGTGTGTTGTGATAGGAGACATGTGACTGTGTGTAGGTTCTGATGTGATAGGAGATATGTGGCTGTGTGTATAGTATGATGTGATAGGAGACAAGTGACTGTGTGCTGGATGCGGTGTGATAGGAGACATGTGACAGTGTGTAGGGTGTGGTTTGATAGGAGACATGTGACTGTGTGTAGGTTGTGATGTGATAGGAGACATGTGACTGTGTGTATGGTGTGTTTTGATGGAAGACATGTGACTGTGTGTAGGGTGCGGCGTGATAGGAGACATGTGACTGTGTGTATGGTGTGTTTTGATGGAAGACATGTGACTGTGTGCAGGGTGTGGTTTGATGGAAGACATGTGACTGTGTGTAGAATGTGTTGTGATAGGAGACATGTGACTGTGTGTAGGTTGTGATGTGATAGGAGATATGTGGCTTTGTGTATGGTATGATGTGATAGGAGACAAGTGACTGTGTGTTGAATGCGGTGTGATAGGAGACATGTGACAGTGTGTATGGTGTTGTGTGATAGGAGACATGTGACTGTGTGTTGGATGCGGTGTGATAGTAGACATGTGACTGTGTGTATGGTGTGGTGTGATAGGAAACATGTAACTGTGTGTAGGGTGTGGTGTGATAGGAGACATGTTTATGTGTGTTGGGTGCGGTGTGATAGGAGACAAGTGACTGTGTGTTGGATGCGGCGTGATAGGAGACATGTTTATGTGTGTAGGTTGTGGTGTGACGGGAGACATGTGACTGTGTGTTGGGTGCGGCGTGATAGGAGACATGTTTATGTGTGTAGGTTGTAGTGTGACAGGAGACATGTGACTGTGTGTTGGGTGCGGCGTGATAGGAGACATGTGACAGTGTGTATGGTGTTGTGTGATAGGAGACATGTGACTGTGTGTATGGTGTGGTGTGATAGGAGACATGTGACTGTGTGTAGGTTGTAGTGTGACAGGAGACATGTGACTGTGTGTTGGATGCGGTGTGATAGGAGACATGTGACAGTGTGTATGGTGTTGTGTGATAGGAGACATGTGACTGTGTGTATGGTGTGGTGTGATAGGAGACATGTAACTGTGTGAATGGTGTGGTGTGATAGGAGACATGTTTATGTGTGTAGGTTGTAGTGTGACAGGAGACATGTGACTGTGTGTTGGGTTCGGCGTGATAGGAGACATGTTTCTGTGTGTAGGGTGCGGTGTGATAGGAGACATGTAACTGTGTGTAGGTTGTGATGTGATATGAGACATGTTACTGTGTGTAGGTTTTGGTGTGACAGGAGACATGTAACTGTGTGTAGGCTGTGATGTGATAGGAGACATGTGACTGTGTGTTTGGTGTGGCGTGATAGGAGATATGTGACTGTGTGTAGGTGGTGGTGTGATAAAAGACATGTGACTGAGTGTTGGATGCGGTGTGATAGGAGACATGTAACTGTGTGTAGGGTGCGGTGTGATAGGAGACATGTAACTGTGTGTAGGCTGTGATGTGATAGGAGACATGTGACTGTGTGTTTGGTGTGGCGTGATAGGAGATATGTGACTGTGTGTAGGTTGTGGTGTGATAGAAGACATGTGACTGAGTGTTGGATGCGGAGTGATAGGAGACATGTTTCTGTGTGTAGGTTGTGGTGTGAAAAGAGACATGTGACTGTGTGTAGGTTGTGGTGTGACCAGAGACATGTGACTGTGTGTAAGGTGTGGTATGATAGGAGACATGTGACTGTGTGTTGGGTGCGGCGTGATAGGAGACATGTTTCTGTGTGTATGGTGTGGTGTGACAGGAAACATGTGACTGTGTGTAGGATGTTGTGTGATGGGAGACATGTGACTTTGGCCTTCTGTTGCATATTCGGCATCATGGGTGACCCAGTCGTCTAAGGCTCCGACATTTGCTATGCAGCGTCGCAGCCCTTAGACGTGCCAGGATCCTGTGTTCAAATCCGCACCATATCCGTTCTCGTGGACGCCTGAGACCTGTATGTTTGTCACATTAAGCTGACACGCCCTGGTATAACTGACATAATGATGAAAGCAGCCACAAACCGAACGAACCATTCACTCGTCCATATTCCTATCTGTTAGCGTGTTATTTAAATTGCGCTCTGTGATGTCTCCAAGCGTATCTCTTCACTTTGAGCGTTTTGAGTGTGGTCGCCAATTCCCACATGTTTGATCATGAATAATATTACCATTCATACTCTTGATCGTAGTAGTTGCCCTATTGTTTAAATTGTGTTTGTGTTGATTTGTTTTCAGATGGCGATTGTATAACAGCATGTATGACGTCCCCCAGTCCCGGTGGTGAACTGCACTGTAAAGATACATATAAACTAATGTGAGCAACACATGACTGACAGGAGGACACCAGCAGTATTCAAACAACAAACGAATGCTGACGATTTCTTAATCTGAGATAGTTCTTTTTATTTACATCAAATGAGACGTGCGATTAGCCTCGGAGGTGTGCAGCAAAGGCTTCTGAGGACGATGCTTGTAATTAACTCTTGACAGCTCATTCAACTCCCGTTGCGCATGTAATGATCTGACACACATCCCCCGTGGCGGGGCCAACCCCACTGGTGCACCCTGACGTCTGTTATCTGTAAGTTGATTAGCATCGCATAGACATGGCACTACAGAGACAAGTTGACCGGCGACCGGATGTTAAGAGAATGTGAGGCTGACAGAACCCTGGAGTGAACTTATCCCAATCTTGTTGTCTGACTGGGAGAAAACCATGTTGACTGACTGGGAGAGGGCCATGTTGTCTGACTTGGAGAAAACAAGGGTGACTGACTGGGAGAGATCCCAATTGGCTTGCAGAGAGCTACATGTACGTGACTGACTTGGGGAGAGTCATGTTGTCTGACTGGGAGAAAACCATGTTGACCGACTGGGCTAGAATCATGTTGACTGACTGGGCGAGAACCAATTTGAGTGACTGGCAAAGGCCCATGTTGTCTGACTGGGAGAGAGCCGCCATGTTGTCTGACTGGGAGAAAACCATGTTGACTGACTGGGAGAGTTCCCCATTGGCTTGGAGAGAGCTACATGTATGTTGACTGACTTGGGGAGAGCTATTGTAACTGACTGTTAGCGTGTCTTGTTGTCTGACTGGGAGAGATCCCCATTGGCTTGGAGAGAGCTTTGTTGACTGACTGGGGAAGAGCCATGTTGACCTACTTGGGGAGACACACATTGGCTTGGACAGAGCTATGTTGGCTGACTGGGAGAGACACACATTGGCTTGGAGAGAGCCATGTTGACTGACTGGGGGAGACACACATTGGCTTGGAGAGAGCTATGTTGACTGACTGGGAGAGACACACATTGGCTTGGAGAGAGCTATGTTGACTGACTGGGAGAGATCCACATTGGCTTGGAGAGAGCTTTGTTGACTGACTGGGGAAGAGCCATGTTGACTGACTTGGGGAGACACACATTGGCTTGGAGAGAGCTATGCTGACTGACTGGTGGAGAGCTATGTTGACTGACTGGGGGAGAGCTATGTTGACTGACGGGTGGAGAGCCATGTTGTCTGACTGGGGGAGACACACATTGGCTTGGAGAGAGCTATGTTGACTGACTGGGAGAGATCCACATTGGCTTGGAGAGAGCTTTGTTGACTGACTGGGGAAGAGCCATGTTGACTGACTTGGGGAGACACACATTGGCTTGGAGAGAGCTATGCTGACTGACTGGTGGAGAGCTATGTTGACTGACTGGGGGAGAGCTATGTTGACTGACGGGTGGAGAGCCATGTTGACTGACTGGGGGAGACACACATTGGCTTGGAGAGAGCTATGTTGACTGACTGGGGGAGACACACATTGGCTTGGAGAGAGCTATGTTGACCGACTGGGGGAGAGCTATGCTGACTGACTGGTGGAGAGCCATGTTGACTGACTGGTGGAGAGCTATGTTGACTGACTGGTGGAGAGCTATGCTGACTGACTGGTGGATAGCTATGTTGACTGACTGGGGGAGAGCTATAATGGCTGACTGGGGGAGAGCTATGTTGACTGACTGGTGGAGAGCCATGTTGACTGACTGGTGGAGAGCTATGTTGACTGACTGGGGGAGAGCTATGCTGACTGACTGGTGGAGAGCCATGTTGACTGACTGGTGGAGAGCTATGTTGACTGACTGGTGGATAGCTATGTTGACTGACTGGTGGAGAGCTATGCTGACTGACTGGTGGATAGCTATGTTGACTGACTGGGGGAGAGCTATGTTGGCTGACTGGGGGAGAGCCATGTTGACTGACTGGGGGAGACACACATTGGCTTTGAGAGAGCTATGTTGACTGACTGGGGGAGACACACATTGGCTTGGAGAGAGCTATGTTGACTGACTGGGGGAGACACACATTGGCTTGGAGAGAGCCATGTTGACTGACTGGGGGAGAGCTATGTTGATTGACTGGGGGAGAGCCATGTTGACTGACTCGTGGAGAGCTATGTTGACTGACTGGGGGAGACACACATTGGCTTGGAGAGAGCTATGTTGACTGACTGGGGGAGAGCCATGTTGACTGACTGGGGGAGAGCTATGCTGACTGACTGGTGGAGAGCCATGTTGACTGACTGGTGGAGAGCTATGCTGACTGACTGGTGGATAGCTATGTTGACTGACTGGGGGAGAGCTATGTTGGCTGACTGGGGGAGAGCTATGTTGACTGACTGGGGGAGACACACATTGGCTTTGAGAGAGCTATGTTGACTTACTGGGAGAGATCCACATTGGCTTGGAGAGAGCTATGTTGACTGACTGTTAGCGTGTCTTGTTGTCTGACTGGGAGAGATCCCCATTGGCTTGGAGAGAGCTTTGTTGACTGACTGGGGAAGAGCCATGTTGACCTACTTGGGGAGACACACATTGGCTTGGACAGAGCTATGTTGGCTGACTGGGAGAGACACACATTGGCTTGGAGAGAGCCATGTTGACTGACTGGGGGAGACACACATTGGCTTGGAGAGAGCTATGTTGACTGACTGGGAGAGACACACATTGGCTTGGAGAGAGCTATGTTGACTGACTGGGAGAGATCCACATTGGCTTGGAGAGAGCTTTGTTGACTGACTGGGGAAGAGCCATGTTGACTGACTTGGGGAGACACACATTGGCTTGGAGAGAGCTATGCTGACTGACTGGTGGAGAGCTATGTTGACTGACTGGGGGAGAGCTATGTTGACTGACGGGTGGAGAGCCATGTTGACTGACTGGGGGAGACACACATTGGCTTGGAGAGAGCTATGTTGACTGACTGGGAGAGATCCACATTGGCTTGGAGAGAGCTTTGTTGACTGACTGGGGAAGAGCCATGTTGACTGACTTGGGGAGACACACATTGGCTTGGAGAGAGCTATGCTGACTGACTGGTGGAGAGCTATGTTGACTGACTGGGGGAGAGCTATGTTGACTGACGGGTGGAGAGCCATGTTGACTGACTGGGGGAGACACACATTGGCTTGGAGAGAGCTATGTTGACTGACTGGGGGAGACACACATTGGCTTGGAGAGAGCTATGTTGACCGACTGGGGGAGAGCTATGCTGACTGACTGGTGGAGAGCCATGTTGACTGACTGGTGGAGAGCTATGTTGACTGACTGGTGGAGAGCTATGCTGACTGACTGGTGGATAGCTATGTTGACTGACTGGGGGAGAGCTATGTTGGCTGACTGGGGGAGAGCCATGTTGACTGACTGGGGGAGACACACATTGGCTTTGAGAGAGCTATGTTGACTTACTGGGAGAGATCCACATTGGCTTGGAGAGAGCTATGTTGACTGACTGGGGGAGACACACATTGGCTTGGAGAGAGCCATGTTGACTGACTGGGGGAGAGCTATGTTGATTGACTGGGGGAGAGCCATGTTGACTGACTCGTGGAGAGCTATGTTGACTGACTGGGGGAGACACACATTGGCTTGGAGAGAGCTATGTTGACTGACTGGGGGAGAGCCATGTTGACTGACTGGGTGAGAGCTATGCTGACTGACTGGTGGAGAGCCATGTTGACTGACTGGTGGAGAGCTATGCTGACTGACTGGTGGATAGCTATGTTGACTGACTGGGGGAGAGCTATGTTGGCTGACTGGGGGAGAGCTATGTTGACTGACCGGGGGAGACACACATTGGCTTTGAGAGAGCTATGTTGACTTACTGGGAGAGATCCACATTGGCTTGGAGAGAGCTATGTTGACTGACTGGGGGAGACACACATTGGCTTGGAGAGAGCCATGTTGACTGACTGGGGGAGAGCTATGTTGATTGACTGGGGGAGAGCCATGTTGACTGACTTGGGGAGACACACATTGGCTTGGAGAGAGCTATGCTGACTGACTGGTGGAGAGCTATGTTGACTGACTGGGGGGGAGCTATGTTGACTGACGGGTGGAGAGCCATGTTGACTGACTGGGGGAGACACACATTGGCTTGGAGAGAGCTATGTTGACTGACTTGGGGAGACACACATTGGCTTTGAGAGAGCTATGTTGACCGACTGGGGGAGAGCTATGCTGACTGACTGGTGGAGAGCCATGTTGACTGACTGGTGGAGAGCTATGTTGACTGACTGGTGGAGAGCTATGTTGACTGACTGGGGGAGAGCTATGTTGGCTGACTGGGGGAGAGCTATGTTGACTGACTGGGGGAGACACACATTGGCTTTGAGAGAGCTATGTTGACTGACTGGGGGAGACACACATTGGCTTGGAGAGAGCTATGTTGACTGACTGGGGGAGAGCCATGTTGACTGACTGGGTGAGAGCTATGCTGACTGACTGGTGGAGAGCCATGTTGACTGACTGGTGGAGAGCTATGCTGACTGACTGGTGGATAGCTATGTTGACTGACTGGGGGAGAGCTATGTTGGCTGACTGGGGGAGAGCTATGTTGACTGACTGGGGGAGACACACATTGGCTTTGAGAGAGCTATGTTGACTTACTGGGAGAGATCCACATTGGCTTGGAGAGAGCTATGTTGACTGACTGGGGGAGACACACATTGGCTTGGAGAGAGCTATGTTGACTGACTGGGGGAGAGCTATGTTGATTGACTGGGGGAGAGCCATGTTGACTGACTCGTGGAGAGCTATGTTGACTGACTGGGGGAGACACACATTGGCTTGGAGAGAGCTATGTTGACTGACTGGGGGAGAGCCATGTTGACTGACTGGGTGAGAGCTATGCTGACTGACTGGTGGAGAGCCATGTTGACTGACTGGTGGAGAGCTATGCTGACTGACTGGTGGATAGCTATGTTGACTGACTGAGGGAGAGCTATGTTGGCTGACTGGGGGAGAGCTATGTTGACTGACTGGGGGAGACACACATTGGCTTTGAGAGAGCTATGTTGACTTACTGGGAGAGATCCACATTGGCTTGGAGAGAGCTATGTTGACTGACTGGGGGAGACACACATTGGCTTGGAGAGAGCCATGTTGACTGACTGGGGGAGAGCTATGTTGATTGACTGGGGGAGAGCCATGTTGACTGACTGGGGGAGAGCTATGTTGACTGACTGGGGGAGACACACATTGGCTTGGAGAGAGCTATGTTGACTGACTGGGGGAGACACACATTGGCTTTGAGAGAGCTATGTTGGCTGACTGGGAGAGACACACATTGGCTAGGAGAGAGCCATGTTGACTGACTGGGGGAGACACACATTGGCTTGGAGAGAGCTATGTTGACTGACTGGGGGAGACACACATTGGCTTTGAGAGAGCTATGTTGGCTGACTGGGGGAGACACACATTGGCTTGGAGAGAGCTATGCTGACTGACTGGGGGAGACACACATTGGCTAGGAGAGAGCTATGTTGACTGACTGGGGGAGACACACATTGGCTTGGAGAGAGCTATGCTGACTGACTGGGGGAGACACACATTGGCTTGGAGAGAGCTATGCTGACTGACTGGGGGAGACACGCATTGGCTTGGAGAGAGCTATGCTGACTGACTGGGGGAGAGCTTTGTTGACTGGGAGAGAGCTTTGTTCACTGGGAGAGAAGGAGCGAGTTTCTGAATAGGCTGAATAGAGGTCATTTCTCACTGATAGGAATTAATATAAAGTTCCAATTCAAGAGAATAACCAGTCTAGACCATCCACCGAAACATTTCACCTGGATTATTTTCTTAAAGGAATGCAACCTTAATATCATGTTAATGTATTGATAACTGAAAGTGATGATTGGATTGTGCATCTTCTGACTGTATACACAGCAAACCATGCTCAAGATCGACCAGGAGTACTCGGGTGAAAAAGAAAGTCACACATCAAATATCTGTTCTCCTTCAAACTTTTGTACAACTCTGTTTCGGACATTTCACCATAACGTGTTCAAACAACACAAAACTTTCTTGGCAGAACTTTACTTTAAACATTTTAATGTGAAAAATGTCAAAATCTTTAGAAAGCTCATGAGATAGTCAACTTTAAGACCAATGCACCGTCTTCGAAAAAAGAGACTGTAGTGTTTAGTTTAATGTTCTTGAAAAATCACAAAATGATTGTTAAGGACAATATCGTTGTAACTTTTGCCTTTGAATAATTATGTTTTACTTCTTAACACATTTTCGTGAGTAACATTTTAGTCAAGTGCAATCCAATCTCACTCACGTAAAGAACTACCAATAAAAAGAGCAAGAAAACCGAAGCTCTCCAAATGGGGTAATGGGATTGTACGAACTAAGCTAAACAAGATAATTATCTGTGAAAAAATACCAGAAGTAATGTTAGTACCACCAGTGGTTGCAAGCCAAACGTTGTTGTTTTTTACAGCAAACATCTATTTCACGAGTACACCAAGGTGATAAGGATAACTGTTGAAAGTATGCACATGGAATAGGAGCAGGAACCTAGATTCAAGAGCAAAACCTCGTCGACAACAGACTGCCAACAGAAAAGAAAGCGTACAACTTTATGAGTGAGTGAGTGAATGTGGTTTTCCGACGCTTTTAGCAATATCCCAGCAATATCACGGCGGGGACACAAGAAATGGGCTTCACACATTGTACCCATGTCGGGAATCGAACCTGGGTCTTGGCCGTGACGAGCGAACGCTCCAACCACTAGGCTACCCGACAGCCCCTTACATCTTTGTGGATAACAACTTCTGGTTTCTTGCATATTGCGAGGCTTCGATGTAGATTCTTACACTGTTATCAAGCTGGAGTGACAACAACCAACTGATGAGAGGTATATCTGCATGCCATGTTGTGATAAGCAGCAGATTAACATTGACAACAACGGGTAATGGATAACAAGTAGCATACAGATAATTGGATGAAATACCATGTACAGAATAACAAATAGCACTCAGGTATGATTGCAATAGACAATTTCAATGCGGATCCAATCAGCCTGTCACAACTGTTTAATCCTTTTAATTCTTTCAATCCTTATCCTTACTGTTGTACACGTGGCGTCATCCAAATAACTGAAGGCTACTTGTTATCTATCACATGTTTTCTTACTTATTCACATTCGTCACCATTCACCCCTTTCCGTAACCTGCAAGAAGACTCGTTCCCCTATCGGTGAAAGTTATGTTCGAAAATACGACAAACCAATCAGAATGCGCGTATGATTTCAAGTCCTTCGTCAAAGAATCCCTCCGAAATAATTTTTGATTTTACATATGTCTTGCATCTAAAACTATTACCAATGAATCTTGACAACAGTGTTTGTAGCTTTTGTAATGCTGTCAATGAGGACGTCAGCCATGTCTTTTGGGAAAGTAATCATTATGAAACTAAACAATTTTGGAATGATCTCGAACTTTGGCTTAACAATTACCTTCCACAAAAAATTAAATTGACAAAATATCTTATTTGGTTTGGTTCTAACTACTCTAATACTTTAATCAGTCATATAGTTTATTGGGAAAAAGGCATATTCATGTAAGTGGAATTAAAGGAACCAAACCGAAATTAGATATACTTTCAAAATTGTTTAAAAACATATATTCAATCGAGAAATTTATTGCTATAAAAAAAGGATGACAAAAGTAACTTTAATAAAAAATGGTTACCTTTATTCTCAGCATTTGATTCATAGCTCTCTGTTGATAATGATATGTTTGAGTCTGACTGTGTGTTGCAACCGTGTTGGTTTGAAATAGGACAATGTTTGTTTCCAACCCTTTAATTTTCTAAAGAGTGTATTGTGCCATTCTATGCAATCCGAAATATGTCTTTGACGGAATACTGTATTAATCTACAACTCTGGGAACAATAAAAACGTTTATAAAAAAAAGGGTGTGTAATATGGACGGAAAGGTGTGTAATATGGAGGTAAGGGTGTGTAATGTGGACGGAAGGGTGGGTAATATGGAGGTAAGGGTGTGTAATGTGGTCGGAAGGGTGTGAAATATGGAGGTAAGGGTGTGTAATATGGAGGTAAGGGTGTGTAATATGGACGGAAGGGTGTGAAATATGGAGGTAAGGGTGTGTAATGTTGACGGAAGGGTGTGAAATATGGAGGTAAGGGTGTGTAACGTGGACGGAAGGGTGGGTGATATGGAGGTAAGGGTGTGTAATGTGGACAGAAGGGTGTGTAATGTGGACGGAAGGGTGTGTAATATGGGGGTAAGGGTGTGTAATATGGACGAAAGGGTGTGTAATATGGAGGTATGGGTGTGTAATATGGAGGAAAGGGTGTGTAATATGGACGTAAGGGTGTGTAATATGGAGGTAAGGGTGTGTAATATGGACGAAAGGGTGTGTAATATGGAGGTAAGTGTGTGTAATGTGGGGGTAAGGGTGTGTAATATGGACGGAAGGGTGTGTAATATGGAGGTAAGGGTGTGTAATATGGACGGAAGGGTTTGTAATATGGAGGTAAGTGTGTGTAATGTGGACGGAAGGGTGTGATATATGGAGGTAAGGGTGTGAAATATGGAGGTAAGGGTGTGTAATGTGGACGGAAGGGTGTGTAATATGGAGGTAAGTGTGTGTAATGTGGACGGAAGGGTGTGTAATATGGAGGTAAGGGTGTGTAATATGGACGGAAGGGTGTGTAATATGGAGGTAAATGTGTGTAATGTGGAGGTAAATGTGTGTAATGTGGAGGTAAGGGTGTGTAAATTTGGAGGTAAGTGTGTGTAATGTGGACGGAAGGGTGTGTAATATGGAGGTAAGGGTGTGTAATATGGAGGTAAGGGTGTGTAATATGGAGGTAAGGGTGTGTAATATGGAGGTAAGTGTGTAATGTGGACGGAAGGGTGTGAAATATGGAGGTAAGGGTGTGTAATATGGAGGTAAGGGTGTGCAATGTGGACGGAAGGGTGTGAAATATGGAGGTAAGGGTGTGTAATGTAGACGGAAGGGTGTGTAATATGGAGGTAAGGGTGTGTAATGTGGACGGAAGGGTGTGTAATATGGAGGTAAGGGTGTGTAATATGGACTGAAAGGTGTGTAATGTGGACGGAAGGGTGTGAAATATGGACGGAAGGGTGTGTAATATGGGGGTAAAGGTGTGTAATATGGAGGAAAGGGTGTATGATATGGATGTAATACTGTGCAATATGGACGGAAGGGTGTGTAATATTGATGGAAGAGTGTGTGATATGTACTCAAAGATGTGTAATATGGAGGAAAGGCTGTGTGATATGGACGTAATACTGTGCAATAAGGACGGAAGGGTGTGCAATAAGGACAGAACGGTGTGTATTGTTAACTGAATGTCAAGTAACACCGGCAACACATCGTGTGTTCTCAGTTGAATGGAGTGATCGAGTGGTTTTACGCCACCAACGATATCATGTTCACACATTGTACATATGTGGGGAATCGAACCCGGGTCTTCGGTGTGATGAGCGAACGCTTGAATCAGTAGGCTGCACCACCGCTCCACTGAATGGTGTAGGCATTCTGGCGTGAATGCAATGTCGTTAGAGCCCAATGTCATGTCATCAGTGGGCCATCCATATAGTTCTCATCACTGTTTGCCCCTTACGCCCAATGGAATCTGTTTCGGCAAATAATCGAGATGATTATACAACGTTAAACTTGTTGAATTTGAAATTTTGTCACGTCTTCTATCTCAATGTTATCTCGTTTTTAGTCAATTTGTGTTTCCTTGTCTAAAGACCACGCTTTCCTTGTTATGATGTTGCTTGGGTCACGTCACGACGTTTTGTCTGATTCTGACTGTCTAGTGTCGGTAAGCGTGCATACCCTACACACGGAGCAGAAAGTGATGTAGTCGGTCCAATCAGTCCGGCGTGCGCCTGTCTCGATGTCGTCCACACAGTCCCCCCTGGAATACAGCACTCCGCATTGCACCAGTTTAACAAGTGCTCCATATTTCATGAAGGCAAATGTCATTATGTTCCTCATTACAAGTTTCAATCTGCGTGCCAAATATCAATTTAAAGGGAACTTGTTAATTTAAGACAAATACAGCTTGACATCCGGATGGGAATTTAATTAAACCAAGAAGATTTGAACTACAACGTGTCCGCGGTGTATTTCTTCATCTTCATTAATGTCTGGTTTAATGTGTGCGCGGGGTCCTTCAATCGTCCAGACTGTCAGTTAGAGGACGCCAGATCTGAACCACGGACATCGTGTTACAGGTGCTACATAAACACAAGTCAATATTTAATTCGGTCTTTTTATTCCTTTTCTTGGCAGACTAGGGTTAAAAGTTGGTTTAACTAACAGACATATTATTGTTGTTTTCTCTTCAACCATTCCACTCGACAGCTATGAAACATGATGTGGAACAAGAACCGACAACAGAACAAAGGACACGGAAGGGTCGAGGAGCACGAAAAGGTAAAACGATGTGCTCAGTGGTATAAAGAAGGATTGTAGTTCGGGACGTTGAATTCAGGTCTTGTTAGGTCGGTCAAAGCAAAGGGCCCCGTTCCGTGAAGCGATGTTAGCGCTAATACGGTCATAACTACATACTGTGACATAGATTTACGACAATCATAACGATGAGGTCAGATTCTGGAAAGGAGACAAGGATGTGATATAAGGGACGGTCAAGGTACACGTGATACAAAGGACGGTGAGGTACACGCCATGATACAAAAGCTGGTCGAGGTATACGACATGATACAAAGGACTGTTGGGGTACATCACCAAAGGACGGTCGAGGTACACGACATGATACAAAGGACGGCCGAGGTACACATGTTCAAAGGATGGTCGAGGTACATGACATGATCAAAGGACGGGCGAGGTACATGACATGATCAAAGGACGGGCGAGGTACATGACATGATCAAAGGACGGGCGAGGTACACAACATGATACAAAGTACGGTCGAGGTACACCACATGATACAAAGTACGGTCGAGGTACGCGACATTATACAAGGGATGATAGAGGAACACGGCATGATACAAAGTATGGTCAAGGTACACGACATGATACAAAGGAAGGGCGAGGTACACAACATGATACAAAGGATTGGCAAGATACACGACATGATACAAAGGCTGGTCTAGGTACACGACATGATACAAAGAATGATCGGGGTACACGACATGATACAAAGGACGGTCAAGGTACACAACATGATACAAAAGATGGTGGAGGTACACGACGTTATAAAAATGGAAGGTCGAGGATCACGACATGATACAAAGGACGGTCGAGGTAAAAAACAAAAAATACAAGAATGGTCTAGATGCACGACATGATACAACGTTATCAGGAAGGAAATGAGGTAAAAAGCATTACCAAAGGACGGTCGAGGTAAATGGCAGAATACAAAGGACGGTCGAGGTACATAACATACAAAGGACGGTGGAGATACACAACATACAAAGGTCGGTGGAGATACACAACATACAAAGGACGGTCGAGATGCACAACATACAAAGGACGGTCGAGGTACACAACATACAAAGGACGGTGGAGATACACAAGATACAAAGGACGGTGGAGATACACAAGATACAAAGGACGGTGGAGATACACAACATACAAAGGACGGTGGAGATACACAACATACAAAGGACGGTGGAGATACACAAGATACAAAGGACGGTGGAGATACACAACATACAAAGGACGGTGGAGATACACAACATACAAAGGACGGTGGAGATACACAAGATACAAAGGACGGTGGAGATACACAAGATACAAAGGACGGTGGAGATACACAACATACAAAGGACGGTGGAGATACACAACATACAAAGGACGGTGGAGATACACAACATACAAAGGACGGTCGCGGTACACAACATACAAAGGACGGTGGAGATACACAACATACAAAGGACGGTGGAGATACACAAGATACAAAGGACGGTGGAGATACACAACATACAAAGGACGGTGGAGATACACAACATACAAAGGACGGTGGAGATACACAACATACAAAGGACGGTGGAGATACACAACATACAAAGGACGGTCGCGGTACACAACATACAAAGGACGGTGGAGATACACAACATACAAAGGACGGTCGCGGTACACAACATACAAAGGACGGTGGAGATACACAACATACAAAGGACGGTGGAGATACACAAGATACAAAGGACGGTGGAGATACACAACATACAAAGGACGGTGGAGATACACAAGATACAAAGGACGGTGGAGATACACAACATACAAAGGACGGTGGAGATACACAACATACAAAGGACGGTCGAGGTACACAACATACAAAGGACGGTCGAGGTACACAACATGCAAAGCACGGTCGAGATACACAACATGCAAAGGACGGTCGAGGTACACAACATACAAAGGACGGTGGAGATACACAAGATACAAAGGACGGTGGAGATACACAACATACAAAGGACGGTCGAGGTACACAACATACAAAGGACGGTCGAGGTACACAACATGCAAAGCACGGTCGAGATACACAACATGCAAAGCACGGTCGAGGTACACAACATACAAAGGACGGTCGAGGTACACAACATGCAAAGGACGGTCGAGGTACACAACATACAAAGGACGGTGGAGATACACAACATACAAAGGACGGTGGAGATACACAACATACAAAGGACGGTGGAGGTACATAACATACAAAGGACGGTCGAGGTACACAACATACAAAGGACGGTGGAGATACACAACATACAAAGGACGGTGGAGATACACAAGATACAAAGGACGGTGGAGATACACAACATACAAAGGACGGTGGAGATACACAACATACAAAGGACGGTGGAGATACACAACATACAAAGGACGGTGGAGATACACAACATACAAAGGACGGTGGAGGTACACAACATACAAAGGACGGTGGAGATACACAACATACAAAGGACGGTGGAGATACACAACATACAAAGGACGGTGGAGGTACACAACATACAAAGGACGGTGGAGATACACAAGATACAAAGGACGGTGGAGATACACAACATACAAAGGACGGTGGAGATACACAACATACAAAGGACGGTCGAGGTACACAACATACAAAGGACGGTCGAGGTACACAACATGCAAAGCACGGTCGAGATACACAACATGCAAAGCACGGTCGAGGTACACAACATACAAAGGACGGTCGAGGTACACAACATACAAAGGACGGTGGAGATACACAACATACAAAGGACGGTGGAGATACACAACATACAAAGGACGGTGGAGATACACAACATACAAAGGACGGTCGAGGTACACAACATACAAAGGACGGTGAAGATACACAAGATACAAAGGACGGTGAAGATACACAAGATACAAAGGACGGTCGAGATACACAACATGCAAAGGACGGTCGAGGTACACAACATACAAAGGACGGTCGAGGTACAAAGTAAGCGCAGGGCCTGATAAAGAGAACCGTTCGTGTGCAGAAAATGGTACCAAGAATGGCCGAAGTACAGGACGCGGTGAAGGGACGGCTTGCGTGATTCATAAAACGACCCAATAAAGTCCCAAGAGAAACGCCTGGTACAAGCCACGCCAATCATTTGTTTGCCATGTTGCATTCGACACGATAAACATTTCCCTGTGTTAAAATCGTGATTGTACGACACTTTGCTAGGTATGTGCGAGGGTCGCCAAGAATACTGGTATCACACGAGATACAGATACAGACAGGCGGCGAAGTAAGACATCCCTGCATTTCAAAGGGGTTTAATACGCTGATGTATATTTATAAGTAACTACGGCGAAACCGCATTATCAGTGGTTACTACCCACTGGGACGGTTGTACATTTCCATATCCCACAGTTTATAGAACCAAACTGAGCTTGTTAGTGGGAGGTTTCAAATTCCAGTCATCCGGAGAAATTACTGTCACTATCATCAACCGCCTGACTGACACTCCTCGTGCATGTCACCACCTTGACTGCTAAAAATCATATGTGGAAATTTTCACTTGTGTCAGGAAAGAAAAAAATATTTCGTCTTTGAATGTGTGTACCATGTCCGTGTTGTTTACTAAAGCGCTCGTAAAATCTGACGTGTTGCACTGTGAACGGTTCGACTGATCGGTCCAAGTATTCGTTGGATGGTTTGTTGTTTAACGCCGCACTCTTCCAGTAATATGACGGCGGTCTGTAAATAGTCGAATCTGGACCAGACAATCCAGTGATTAATACCATGATCATCGATCCATGCAATTGGGATCGATGACATGCATCAACCCAGTCAGCGAGTCTGACCACTCGATCCCGTTCGTCGCCTTTTACGACAAGCATAGTCCAAGTATTCATTATGGTCCCGTTGCAAGTCAGAATACAGTCATCAACTATAAACCTTTGGTGTAATAGTCCAGATATCAGCATTCCAACTGTACATACTCTCGTTGGTATGATACAACGTGTAAAGTTTACGTAAGAAATTCCGATCCGTGAGGATCCGGGGTAGAATAGGTCTTCAGCAACCCATGCTTGCTGTAAAAGGCGACTATGCGTGTGGTAAGAGGCGACTAACGGGATCGGGTGGTCAGGCTCGCTGACTTGGGTGATGCATGTCATCGTATCGATCCTGATGATTACAATCACTGGATTGTCCAGACTCGATTATTTACAGACCGCCGTTATATAGCTGGAATATTGCTGAGTGCGGCGTAAACAACAAATCAACAATCCAACATAAGATATTCCATTAACGCGTACGCGAGTTGGTGAGAACAGTGGTATGTTTGGAACGTGTGCGTGAGTACGGATGACAGATTCATAAAAGGTGTATGAGTGAGTAAGTGAGTATGGTTTTTACGGCGCTTTTAGCAATATTCCAACAATATCACTGCGGGAGACACCAGAAATGGGCTTCACACATTGTACCCACATGGGGAACCGAACCCGGGACTTCGGAGTGACGAGCGAACACTTTAACCAAAAGGCTACCCCATTCCCCCAAAAGGTGTATGAGGGTGGTTGAATCAGTGAGTGAGTGTGTGTGTGAGTAGGGGTGGATGTGTGTGTGGCCGATGTAGTTTTTGTATGTATTTGTTTTAATTTCATTTTAGGTTTCTACATATATCTATTATATATCACTAGTTGTCAGTTTCAGTCAGCTATAACAAAGTGTATCTGACCTGTCTTACCTACTAACTGCCCCATGGCCAGAAGCTTCATTTGCTGATTGGCCAAGCTAACACCTATTGTTAAACTGCATGCTTTGATTACACTGCATACTCTCTCAGCACATGAACTGACAGAACTGCTCAGACCAGTAAAGGATAAAGAGATAATGTTAAATCAGGTGAGTTAAATGGTTATAACCTCTATCCTGTGTTGTATTGAAATAATACAGTATGTTTAAAGTGTTATATGCAGTAAACTAAATGCATGTAATCTAACATAAATGTTGATTATGTCTAAATATTTAAATCTGCATAAGATAAGCTAAACACCACTACTTTATCACCAAAATGTATTCTATCACTTCAATGAAATATGTGTGAAAGTGTTTTACTTCAAGAGTGTTTTAAAAAGCTTTGTAATGTACAGATTCAGATGTGATACATGCAAATCATTGTAACTAAAATCATAAAATGTGTGTATTACTTTGTTCAATATATTTAATGTTAAATAGTGTTTTAGTCTATATATTGTTTATTCAGATAATCTATGGTGTTGCCATACGTGTGGCAGTTTGGATCCACACCCTTGTATCACCCACAGGGTATGCATTGTGTTATTTATATTTGTCTAAGACTTACAATGTAATCTAATTGTGATGACCACATTTAATGTAAGATCATATCATTAATTTCTGTCTTAAAGTATTGTATATGTTTATACAGAATGTGTAAGCGTTATGTATTTATAGTGTGTATATATTATAGTCAAATGAAAGTCAAGGAGTTATCTCCCTTGAATGTCGGTATTGTGGCTCATGTATATGTGCTAGTATAATCGTTTAAGGTTCAGTCTATCATGTGTTTAATGGATGAATGATATATGTAAGTACTTACTTGTAATAAGCCTATGCTATGTATCTAGCATTAATGATAATGTTTTACTTATTATTTATTGTGTAATTATGTGTTTCAGGGTGTATGATATCTAGATCCTTGATCACACTCATCGCATCGCAATAAAGACCTCAACCCCGTAGTATGTGTTTGTTGACTCACTAAAGACATTCACTAAACTGCTACATGTGTTTCCGGTGACTCAATGTTGACGACTCGTATTGAGTTATTACAAAGGCATCTTCCCGAGGCAAGGGAGTTAACTGACTATGAAAGTCTAACCGAACAAGGCTGGAATTATGGAGTTAAATTTGTCTGGACTAACGAGTCTATGCATTGTCCAATCAAAAACCCATAATGAAATCGACATCAGGTTCGTAAACTGCTGTGCAGATTAAGTTCCATTTCAGGATTGGCAAAGCACGTGTACCGCAAACTCAGCGTCAACCGATATTTTCCAAATCTTTTCATGTTTATAACCAAGGTGCTCTGAGACCCGCACAACTTCGGACTTTCCTCCCACATCAAGCTGACACGCCGTGATATAACTGGAATAATGTTAAAAGCGGCGTTAAACCAAACTCACTCACCCAAGGTGCTCACGTGATTTGATGCACTTCGCGAAGTAAGACCCGTTAGATTACAATATAGATCTTGATTATCGATCAGTAAGTCTTAACACTAGGCGCCGGCATTTTGTTTGAAGCAAAAGCAAGTGATATGAGAGGTGGAATATGATTGGTCAGCAGGAGGGACAAAGAAGGGACATAACTCGTAATAGCCACTGGTGGCGCCACTTTAATAGTCAGTTAACTCCCTTGCCTCAGTAAGATGTTTAAAAGACAGCAGGATGGCTGTTTGATTGACACAACAAATCGAGTGGCTGATTGTGTGAGTGTTGATTACAGTTCGATATAACGGGTAGGAGGGTGGGGTCTGATTGTAAGGGGAGATTTGATCTGATCACATCACCACAGAAATGCATCTTTATTCATATGGGAATCAAATGTCATCATCACCTCCAAATGTGACATTGATTCACCGTCAGCGTTATATTGTTTGTTTGTTTGTTGTTTAACGACGCACTCAGCAATATTATAGCTGTATGACGGCGGTCTATAAATAATCGAGTTTGGGCCAGACAATCCAGTGATTGATATCATAAGCATCGATCGCAGTTGGGATACGATGACATGCATCAGCCAAGTCAGCGAGCCTGACCACCTGATCTCGACAGTCGCCTCTAACGACAGGCATAGTCGCCTGTGACGGCAAGCATTGATTGCTGAAGACCTTTTCTACCCTGGATCTTCACGGGTCGTCACTGTTATAAGTCATGCTACGAGTAACGTGTACGTTGTATCAAACCATTTTCACATCCAACTACTTGTGATCAGACTCGTGAAGATCCGAGGTAGAATATGTCTTCAGCAACCCATGCTTGTCGTAAAAGGCGACTATGTTTGTGGTTAGAGGCGACTAACAGGATCGGGTGGTCAGGCTCGCTGACTTGTCATCGTATTCTAATTCACTGGATTGTCTGGTCCAGACCCGATTATTTACAGATCTGAAAAATAGCTGGAAATATTGCTGAGAGCGGCGTTAAACAACAAAGAAACAAACAAGATTGTGATCAACATATTCACATCTGACTAAGCTGATGCATGTCATCGTATCCCATTTGCGTGAATATATTCTCATGATATCAATCACTGGATTATCTGGTCCTGACTCGATTATTTACAGACTGGGTTACGATGACATGCATCATCCAAGTCGTTGTTGGGGGAAGGTATATGCAGGCACATGGACAAACAAAAGTTGTGTTTGCGTAGTCTCAGGGCCTCCAATAAGCGGACACGCAGTGACCACTGCTGGATCAGCCTCACAACAGAGAGCGCATACCCCTATTGCCGTAAGTGCTTTTTTCGTTCGGGGGTTGAAGATGTTGGTTAGGACAACGACGACGTTTATGATGATTAAATATATATTAATGCTTTATCAAACGGTATTATAGCTAGATCTTGAGTACCAATACTTCTTGTGGCCATTAATAGAAAAAATTATGTGACCATTAATAATAAAATGTATTCTTATTTGGATATAGGATATAAAATGCATGTATATATTTTGTACGTAACTGTTTATATGCAGCGCAAATTAGTACGAAGTTATATTCATCCTCAATATAACCATAATAACATTTACATAATCAATCACTTTGTGATATTTTAACATATTCTCCGGTTAATAATAATTGATGTGAAAAACAATTGTGCGAGGCCACTTCAAATGTCTTGACAAATATACAAATATGCAATTGAGGTAAGTAACTTTAAACATTGAATCTGATAATGTTTCAACACCGTTTTAAAGCCTGCTGTGCCAAGTCTGTTCGGGGATATAATATAGGTGTAATGCAGTCTCTTTAAAATCAGATCTCAGTCCTCGCTACCGCTAAACAAAAATCCGAGGACATCCCATTTGGGGTCACGTCAGAAGGACCTTACATCCGACCAATCAGAGCGTTATCGATGGTTCAGTTATCTTGCACAGTCTCTATGTGTGCGCGTCACTGTATCATGTATCATCACCTATGATTGTGGGTTCGAATCCCGGTTCGCCCCGATTATGTTTCTAGGTTTGTCAGCACCAGACCCGTGCTCGTGGGTTTCACCGAAGTGGTACACGTCTGAGACCTGCATCACTTGGGGCTTTCCTCCGATATTAAGCTGACACGCCGAGATATAACTGGAATACTGTTAAAAGCGGCGTTAAACCCAACTCACTCACTCACTCACTAACATCCAGGTAACAAGTAACAGGTGTTATCTCACAGGTGTAACAGATTCATGCTTATATAACACTATGCCATTATCACTGTATCATCTCAACACTGAGAGAGTGAGTGTTTGCTGCTTAACGCCGATTGGAGTAAGCTGTTGGTCGCTTAGATGTCTGCCAATTCACACGCGACAGTGACATTGAAAAAACATTTACACCCCACAAACGGCAAGCAATACATAAAATACTAAGCTCGCTCCCGTGTAATACCAATCTTATGAAACTCATGACTAGTTCCGTCATGTTCCATTAACTTAATCAGGTTGTATGCCGTTTTACGCGTCGTGAAACGCAATAAAAAAGGTGAGCGAGCGTTCTTGAAGGTTTTGGAAAGATGTGAGCAGTGACGAATTGGTGGGAGAAGGGAGCTAACTCTGCTTGCTTAATCGAAAGTGGGAGGTTGGCCTACATTTGAAACTGAACGCGCTCGTAACAGAGAATATACACAACTAAACCGTATTACAATTTTCTGTTTTGACATATAAACTAAGTTTTCTGAGTTTTAATTGAATTGAAATCTACAAATGCGTAGACACTTCAGAAGAATTCACTACTGCGAACATTGCAAAAACACAACAAAGGCTCATTAATACTCAGTTCTTTTTTACTGTCGAACTCCCGAAATACAAATAGGCTTGTCTCATTTCAAATGTTGACAAACTTGTCCTGTCCATTGTGCCGTTAACAGATTATATGGATGTGCTTTCGCTCCTCGACATTTGAATTGAGTGAGTGAGTTGGGTTTAACGCCGCTTTTAACAGTATTCCAGTTATATCACGGCGTGTCAGCTTAATGTGGGAGGAATGCCCGAAATGATGCAGGTCTGGCATTTACCACTTCGGTGAAACCCACGAGCACGGGTATGGTGCTGACAAACCTAGAAACATAATCGGGGCGAACCGGGATTCGAACCCACGATCATAGGTTTCTGGCGTGCCCAAGGGACGCAACTCTGCACAGCGAATTACGGCGCCTTAGACGACTGGGCCAGCCGTGCCCCCACATTTGAATTGAAGAATGTTCTTGCTTTGCAACTATTTCTGCACACCTTTGACACTGACAATGTGTTGATTTAGACTGTGTGTAGCTATTATTAGCCCATTATCGTATGTAGCTCATTTTCACAGCAACAAGCGAATAATATATAAGGAAAAGAATTTACGGATACCTGATGGAGTAAGTATTTTGGGTTCCTCATAACCAAAGAAGTTGACATCCATAAATTCTCTTCCTCATATATGTGTATCACTTCTAAATGACTTTCAAAGATTTGAATAATATATGTCGCTGTGACCAAGCAGCTGAGGTCAGGACCAATGTGTATGCAGTGAAGATTCGCGAGTTGCAAATGTCGACCCATCTGTTGTATTCACTATCGAAGTAGATCTCTTTGACGGAGAAAAAATGGGACCACATGTAATACAATTATTATCAGCACAAAGCCCATCAAATGATTTGTTTTGTTTGTTTGTTGTTTAACGCCGAACAAATAAAACAAATCATTTGATTGGCTTTGTGCTGATAATAATTGTATGACGTGGTTCGCGGTTTGCAAATGTGGTTCCACCTGTTTCCATCATTATGTTTGGCTGGAAAACGTGGGGCCACATTTTGCAAAATGTTTATCAGCACGAAGCCGTGAGGTACGCATAACATTCAGCTTCCGTGAAATAGATTTACTTTCTGAAATGTGGGCCCATAAGCAGCCATTTATTTTTCAGTAAAAAAAGGTGGGCCCACATTTTATGAAACCTAAAAACCTCTAGATTTCAATTTCATTGGCAAAACCGTTTTTATTATGCTACAAGTTAAGGATGGAGAGATGAAAATAGACATATAGTTAAACATTCGATGAACTGTTTACCTCAGAGATTAGAAGGCGAGTAAATTTATCTTACTTCCATCTTAGAATATTGATATCTGATTGGTTCACGTGATCTTCATAAAATACCCTAAATTAATAAGTGAGTGAGTGAGTTTGGTTTTACGCCGCTTTTAGCAATATTCCAGCAATATCACGGCGGGGGACACCAGAAATGGGCTTCACACTTTGTACCCATGTCGGGATATATTCGAACCCGGATCTTCGGCGTGACGAGCGAACGCTTTAACCACTGGGCTACCCGACCGCCCCTCCTAAATTAATGACTGGGGATGCCCCGCTAAAATTAAAACAGTCTGCATGTGAATTTCTGAGCGGATTCCCACATAACCCGTTACTGCTACAACGTATAATGTTGACCAACGACAACATGCAACCCGACTTACGCATTTATTCGCAAATACGAATTTCAAAACATTTCGTGAATAATTTAGAGTGAATACCCTTTCCCAAATGAACCAAAGACTTAATCGATTTCGCCCAATTTCTTTAACAACGTTAACATATTCAATCCAAAGTAGTTTGATATTTATGCAACAAAATTCAGCAGGATCACTAGATGAAATGTACAAAACACAAAAACAATATAAAGCCAGCTTTAATGTGCTTGAAGGGATTTGAATATGCTGTGTGGAAATGTTCTCCTCCCGCGCGTCTCTGCAAATTGTCAACCTTGGAACGTTGGTTTCACCATATCACTCCACATCCATCTCATGCCAGCGGCAGGTAACAGTGCGACAAAAAATAGAGTTGGTCCCTCTCATGCTGTCTTCCTGTCATCGGAAGTCACGTGAGCGCATTTACTTGAGGCTTGGCTATTTGCACGTGCAGGAGTCATCACACTTGCATGTCTCGCCACTGGTGCATCCTTTGCCACACGCGCAAGAACCTGAAATGTGGATAGCAAGAAGGATGAACTCACTGTAACACAACGGCGAAGCAGTGATATTAAAATTAATATAATATATATTTTCCTAAAAGCGCCAATAGGTGAATGGTGTTTTGCACGATATGTTGCCGCCACGGGAACATAGTCAACAAGTATTGTTGGTTGGTTGGTTGTTTAACGCCGAACGCCGAATAGCGAGTGAGTGAGTGAGTTAGAATTTAAAGTCACATCGGCAATATTTCAGCCATATCGTGACTATTAAGGGTTAAAGATATAAATACATAGGGACTTACATAAAAACCTGCCAACGAAGGACAGTAAAATAACTAGACTTATCACAGAAATTTATTTAAAACTAGAATGTAATATAAAATCAATAGCACTATACATAACATTACATTATAAAAACGGGCCAGAGATCGCCAGCAACTGAAGTAGATCACCATACTAGGGACCATGGGGATTTACAGTACCTTTGCTACCTGCATGGACCCTAGCAAGATTTACATAAAAAAGGCTGGACCAAGCAATTAAGTGATTGACGTCATAAGCATTGATCCATGCAATTGGGATGAGGTGACATGCATCAACCAAGTCAGCGAGCCTTACCACCCGACCCCGTTAGTCGCCTCTTACGACAAGCATAGTCACCTTTTTATGACAAGCATGGGTAACCGTTGCTGAAGACCTACTATTTGACTTTATGAAAGATACCTATTGATCGTGGAAAGGGTTTTGTCGCTTTTATTGTGCAACATACATATCCTGTTTTTTGTGTTTACCTGAACACTTGCACGTTTTCTTGACCTTGCACGTGTCGCACGCACAATCGTCCGGGTTACACTTGCAGTCGGTACCGCACGCGCATGGGTCGGTCTTGCACTCAGCTGTGCATGCTGCTCCTGGAAACGTCATATATATAACGTAATATATATTACAATTTTAATATTCATGGTAATAACTTATTTGATGCAACGTGGCCTGTATTCTGAAATATGATATGGCTTGATGTGTTACAATCATAGGAACAGTTAGACCATATGACAACACGTTGTTCATCGACAGATACAAAACTTTGATAGGCGTTATGAGATATTTACCTCAGCGTGAAAATTATATCATAGCAAATGCTTCATGAATAATAACCTTATACAATTATTAATATATCATGAATACATTTCAAACTGTACTTTAAATGTATACACACCAGTAGCT
The DNA here is from genome assembly GCF_023055435.1 of Haliotis rufescens. Lineage (NCBI taxonomy): Eukaryota > Metazoa > Mollusca > Gastropoda > Lepetellida > Haliotidae > Haliotis > Haliotis rufescens. The sequence continues at coordinate 51,290,919 of NW_025963890.1, forward strand.
GCTATCTATTAATAATCCTCACGGTGTACGAGCTTGATTGGTTACATTCTATTACAGACACCTGGCAGTATGCCAGCAACAGCTTGTTCTCGCAAGACTGCGCCTCTAATGTTACCTTAAGGAAAATGTCATAAGTGGTTTAGCCTTTAAATGCGAGATGCACCCAGGAGAATATGTAAATTGCGATACCCTCAAATGGTCGTAATTAAGAGTACGATAAATAAATGCGAAAAAATGAAAAAAAACCGTTCCACGGCCAAACGATCTCTGCTAAGAGATAGGTAAGGTCATCTTCAATGCCGTCAGCCCAACCCCCCCCCCCCCCCCCCACCCCCCCCGCCCCCCCCCACCCCCCTACCACCACACACACACACACACACACACCCAACCCCACACACCTCTCTCTTTCTCTCACACCATTCTTGCAACTTGTAACCAACTCCAGTATATCACTTTAAGATCCCTAAAGCGTTCGAAGATCTTCTTTACGTCCGACACAAAGGAAGGTGTTGTTAATGTTATAATGGCTTGGGTATTTGGAGCAATGAAATATGTCCTGTTTATACACATCTACGTAAATACAATGTCGATCTGATGACACATCGTGACACAATGCCGTGCATGTACCACAGAAAACAAAGCCTCCATCACATGAACAACACCCCTCGACTGCATGAATGTTCGGAGGCTGCGGCTATCACAAAAAAGTCGGTCAACATTCATACAGTGGCAAATCATATTTCTCCTCGATCCCGAGTGTAGCATAAGGAATACTAGCCCCTAACATGGTTACATATAACCAACATTTACACACGTCACGCTAACCCAATGTCTACCTGAACATGGCTGCTAAACACATGAACAGCGGTGACTGTCTGATGGCTGCAGGGACAACAATATCGAGACACGCCTACCTTGGGGACTGGACATGATGATAATGTAGTGAGGCTGGTAGAAACGCTTTTTTTCTTCTCAACACAACTTCAACAGCGATACTGAAGCAGGTCAGGCTGACTCGGGCTATATATCGATAGTGACGCTGCACACGGCACCGACGTTGCACACGGCTCGCTGTCACGAGTTCTGCATTACGCATTCGACCTTTAAAATATATGCGTATTGAAGTTGTCAGTCAGTGATGTGGACTTTGGCGCTGTAGAAAAATAATTATTATTATTATTGAGTTGAATTAACAATTTTGTAACAACTGAAAAATACAACAATATTATGGACCTAGTCGTTGGCTTTGTTTATGTATGTCTGATGTATGTAAGCGGTTTGCTGAAGACGCCAAACTGCCTTACGTCATACCGTAGTACAAATATACGAGGTCAAGCTGACCGTGAACACACATAGTGGCGCCAAAAGCATGATAACAGTTCCCGCCAATTGTTCTCCATTCAGAACCTCTCTGTGCGACGTAGGAATCTCTCGCGTTGAAGATAACACACTCGTGTTGAAAAAAATATATGTTAGTGATAATACGCACTTCCCCAGTTTGGTAGCGAACAGTTAAAAGTAAAAAGATAGTTTTCATACTCATTTATTGTATAGGATTTTCCAATTGTCTTTAAGTTTACTCTCGCAATTGTAAAACGCAGTACAAAATGTTGGTATAACAGAGACGTGGTACGCACGTCCACTCCTGTGTGTACGGATGTGTAACTACAGTAAACTACGGTTATAACGAACACGCTTATTACGAACTGACGGATATAACGAACGTTTTTGGTCCCGACGACTTGCTGTAGTTATGCTGTTTATGTGCTTATAGCGAACTACGGTTATAACGAACTAAAATTAGTAGTCCCTTTGAGTTCGTTATAACCGTAGTTTACTGTATGTATTTAAATGTGTGGATATATAACATTACTTACCGTATGTAAGGAAATGACATTGTTTTGTTGTGTGTGAACAATAAATATGTATAACATACTGAATGTGCAAATATATACGTGTTTCACTATGTTAAAAACTTAATGTGTTTTACTGAATGTTAAACCATTTAAATATTTTAGTGTGTTTGCAATTTTGGAAATGGTTTTGTCACTTAAATTTATTAGACTACATAATGTTTTACAGTAGTATGGATACGTTTTTGCCTTACAATATGTCGAATATGTTAGTGTTTTACTGAATGTGAGAATGTGTACGGTTTACTGTATGTGAAAATGGATACATGTTTTACTGATCATGAGAAAATGGAAATGTTTTACTAAACGTGAGAATAGGGACATGTTTTACTAATGTGACAATATGGACAGTCATGTTTGGTGTGACCACGGACTTGTATATAGGTCCGTGGTGTGACTGAGAATATTTACACTTTTTACTTATGTTTTGTTTATTTGTTTGATTGTTGTTTAACGCCGCACTCAGCAATATTCCAGCTATGTGACGGCGGTCTGTAAATAATCGAGTCTGGACAAGACAATCCAGTGATTGACATCATGAGCATCGATCCACACAATTGGGATACGATGACAGGCATCAAGCAAGTCAGCGAGCCTGACCACCCGATCCCTGTGGTCGCCTCTTACGACATGCACAGTAGCTTTTTACAGCAAGCATGGGTGGCTATAGACCTATTCTACCCCAGATCTCCTCTGGTCTCTGGTCTTTTTACTTATGTGAGAACACGGACATATTTCACTGTATGTTACAATATGAACATGTTTTACTGAATATGGATGTTTTACATATGTGAAGAACCGCATACCTTTCTGTCTATACGACAGTGTCAGAGTGCGTTATCATAATTATGTAACAACCAAGATTTCCACTGATATGCTCTCTTTGACAATAGTGCAGTCTTTGTGCTCTTGTGATAACCCTAAGAGTTATGCTATCTCGACATGCTGGTAATGGATGGTGGTCGTGCAAGTTTATTTGCTAATGATTGTTGTAATCTGACATAAACGTCACCCAATCACAAGCAGCGTAACAACACGAGGCACAGGATGTTCGTACACATGGTTCATCTTTACCTGCGTCGCAGAGTGGGCGATAATCTGGAGCAAAGCATTAAGTACACTGTACCGGGAGACGTTATCTATTCTTTACTCCCCTCGCCAATACGCCGCGTCACGTGACACATAGCCATGTCTTTCTGAAGGCAGATTGGATGTCCAGTGTCTTGCATCTATGAGCTAAGATTTACAAGATCAATGCCGTAATCTTCGGCAGCAGAGGTGCATTATTTACATAACGTATAAAAGATATGTACAATTGAACATTAGTAAAGAGTATATTAACATGGTTTAAACTGCATATTAAGCAAGTTCCCTTGGGAATCATGTCTTGTTGGAATTAATCAGTTGTACACATTAGGTTTTCCATAACAAATATACGAATATGACTGCTTTCGTTATTTCGTAAAACATGGACGCAAAAAGAATCAGTGGAACGCATCACCCATGTAATTAAGAGAGAATATACTATATTGTCCTCAACCAGAAGTATTTATCTCACGCGTTCTCATACATACAGTAGTGTTTATGGTTAATTTGTGATGGTATTAGCGTTCTGGTGCCTACATGAGTGTTCTGGTTAATGTTTGATGGTAATGTGATTGTGTTTGATGTTTAAAGCGTTTTCGTGCATACAAGTGTGTTCGTAGATTGTGTTTTGTGGTAAAAGCAATCTCGTGCAACACCTGGTGCCATCCCTTGTCGATGGTTATTCATAAAAACATGCTCATGATATAGGCGGAATGCTACAATTGATTATTATGATTATCGAAAGGTTTTTATCGATTTGTTCTTTGGGTTGTGTGGTAATAGTAGGCTCGTGCACAGAGGTGATTTCAATGTGTATACGTATGAATGACATCTTGTTTATCTGTATCGGTACTATGGGCTGATGCTACCTTCTTTATCAAGCATGTGAGTTATGTGCGTCAAACACGATGAAAAAGTGGCTGATTAATTCCCGGGTCAGGGCGTGCGTCTCCTGTGAAAACATGCTAGATATTAGAGCTTATAATGGATCAGTGTGATGAATACAACTTGGGGCCAGATGTTTCATTTGCTAAACTGATCTCTGATGACAGCTGATGAAACATGCAACAATCGCCAAAATGCGTTAACGCTCATCATTTCTTGTAAATGAAACTTGTCACTATGTTAGTAGTTCTATTTCTAAGCGAACTGTGTTAAATTTAGGCTGACCGACAGCTCGATTAGCATATCAGCGTCGCGTTACGACAGTTAAGAACTATGTGGAAGAAATATCGCATGTCGGCCTGGCATGAATATTGAAACTTTAGGCGTCGGCCTCCCTTGGCACCGGCGCCGAACTCTGCAACATGATCAATATTGAATGTATGAATGTGGACATTTAAACATATACACAATAATTATAAGAAATAATATGACTGACGAGTCTCAGAATATTAAGATAATACGTTTCGAAATAAATTGTTGAAAGCAAAAAGAGAAAAACTGATAAATATAAACAACACATCTCGGGGTTAATGATGATAAACATTGAGACCGCCAGATTGCACCGTTACATGGGCCTGTTTTGTGTCCACAGATATAGTGTACATTCACATAATATACTACGGTATGAAGCGATGACGTGTCATACACCCCCAACACATCATTATCAGAAAATGACTAAACAACTGATATCATTGGTATCTGTTTGAATAGCCCGCCTTGCCACAGTGCTACACCAGTTGAGAGAATCGAATAAATACCTCCCTTACTCCTGACACTTAAATCTAAACCCAACGAAAACAACTTTGCAAACAACCAAGACCAAGGGAGCCTTTATTGTACATGAATTCCTTTGTGGATGTATATCGTACCGGGCCTTATTATCAGAAAAACTGTAGTCTATTTGTGAGATTATTCTGTTGGTCTCAGACACCGTACACTTTTTCTCAGCGACCTGTGTTAAATGTAGGCTGGCCGACAGCTCGATTAGCGTAAGGACACTTCGTATGTCACAGAAATACCTAATTTCTAACTTTAGTCGCCGGCCTCTTGTGGCACCGGCACCGAACCCTGCAACATGATCAATATTATCTTGGTCACATCTCTCTCATTATTTCCTTACCTCGTTCTACTATGCCGAGACCGCCTCCGTGGTCTAGTGGTAGAGCGTCCGCCCGGAGAGCGGAAGGTCCGGGATTCGATCCCCGACCGCGTCATACTAAAAGACGTCAAAAGATGGTACTTGTTGTTACCCTGTCTGGCGCTCGGCATTAAGGGGCTAAAACAAGGACAGGTAGGCTCGGAGTCTGTGTCATACTGTGTCTGAGTAGGGTATTCATGTTAAACTGCGGCATGGTATCTCAGTGAGCTAGCACTATAAATCGGCAGCAGTCCGGACTAGTCGGTGCATGTATTAATCAAAGTAATTTCAGCATCCAACTCCATCAACGCAGTTCATCATAGTTAAGCTCCGAACTTTTGAGCCAATCCTCGTTTCTCCTGTTATGTTTTTCGAATTCAACAGTTGGTTGTTTTCTTTTAATTGACATTTTGGTTTTATTTGTTTTAGAACAGCGTACTCACATTGACAGTGAAATATTGTTTGTACAGTGATACCAAGACCTGTCGATCAGTTCTGCGTTCTTAATTGTATTCGTATATAATGGTGTTGATAAATTTATTGTATGAATATGGACTATTAATCAAATAAACAATAATTATGAGAAAAAATATGACTGACGAGTCTCAGAATATTAAGATAATACGTTTCGAAAATGAATGTTGAAAGCAAAAAGAGAAAAATTGATTAATAAAAACAACAGATCTCGGGGTTAATGATGATAAACATTGACCAGACCGCCAGATTGCGCTGAACAATTGTCTGGTTTTGTGTCCACATACATTGTGTAAATTCACATAGTATACCGTGGTACCCTTACCCCTGACACTTAAATCTAAACCCAACGAAAACAACTTTGTATCATGCAGTAATTATATAACAAAGCAAACAAGGCCAAGGGAGCCTTTATTGTATATACATGAGCTCCTTTGTGTACATATATCGTACTGGGCCTTATTATCAGAACAACCATAATTTGTTTGTTAGATTATTCTGTTGGTCTCAGATAACGTCCTCAACGTATGCTCATGTAATAGTGGGTGGGTGAGATCTGATCTTAAGGGATATCCGTCTTATAGGTATCCGAACTACGCTTTATCCACCATTATAGCCAAAATGGAAAGAATTATCATTAAACCGCCCGCACGTTATCAGAAATGAGCGGGTCACTGTAACTTGATAATGCCCTCGTATTGCTTGACGACGGGCCATTATCAAGCCCGTTGTTAGTTTAAAACGTCAATCCATGGAATGGCATAATTCCACTTCTCCGGCACCAAAGAAACTCAAGTCTTCGAGATCAGTGAAGAAAGTTATGGCGACTGTATTCTGGCAAGCAATGGGTGTGATCATTGTTAATTACTTACTAATAGAAAGTCAAAAGACGATTACCGGTGCCTACTATGCTGATTTCCTTCATCGCCTGAGCGATTCTATCAAGGAAAAGCGGCAAGCAATGTTGACTGCTGGAGTTCTACTTTTTCATGACAATGCCTCTTACCGTAACTCTCGATTTGAAGACCGCCTGCCGTTCTATTGGTAGAGCTTCCGCCCGGAGAGCGGAAGGTCAGGGGTTTAATCCCCGCCCGCGTCATGCTAAAAGACGTTAAAAGGTGGTACTTGTTGTTACCCTGCATAACGCTTGGCATTAAGGGGCTAAAACAAGGACTGGTCGCCTCTGAGTCAGTATACTTTGTCTGGGTGGAGTATTTATGTTAAACTGCGACATAAGTGCAATAATCTTGGAAGCGATGTTAAACTTCATTTCACCTCACCTCACCTCTCGACATGCGAAGGTTGCTGTGCGACAATGTTGGTTCGAAGAGCTTCCTCACCCTCCATACTCGCCAGACCTGGCACCAAGTGATTTCCACCTGTTTCCTAAACTGAAAGAACACCTTCGTGGAAAGCGCTATGACGACAACAATGACATCAAAGATGCGGTGAATAGGTGTTTCAGGGTGGCTTCAGAAAATATCTTCGATAAGCTTTACTATCGATATGAGAGTTGTATTGAAAAGCAGGGAGATTATATTAAAGATATAATTAAAAACACTTTCACAATTGCTGGTTTTGTTAGTTAGACTATTTTTTTGACTAGCTTCATACACGTTTTCCTCTGCATGTAAGTATTTGTCCCACTTCGCCCAATAGGACGACGGAGATGATTGGGACGTATGTAATGTCAGATACGGCGCCTAAAGATAACTTATGTACTGCGTATTAGACGCCGGTGCTCCTACTGACCTGCTTTTCGCTGCTCATTCATGATTACCGTAATTGTTTTTGTGCATGTACAGATACCACCTGGCAACAACAGAGTCTTGGACGTTTTCAATACGTTTGTTTATTGCTGAACGCCGCACTCAGCAATAGTGTACACTTCGTATATATTTCATAAGTGAAGTCATTAGTATGATCCAGTCCACAGTACACATAAACGCCATACCTCCATGTCAGAATGACGAGATCTGATTGATCCACGTGATCTTCATACAATGCTTATGTATCCCTGCTTGGGAAATACATTTGAGAGGGAGAGGAAATCCCTTATACCCCGCCACGAAAAACAGGCTGTACGTTGATTTCTCAGCGGGAGAATAAATCGCTTATGCCCCGCTTCGATACAAAATGCCGCACGCTTTTTCCGAATCAATAAAAGTCGCGTGACATAACACAAGTTAACAGCTCAGTCAAACATATATACACGTTATAAAGCGAGTGATTTAATTATGGTGTAATTATGGCTTACTCCCTTGGACCTCGTACTAAGGACTGATACTATTGTTGTGCTGTCTGACAGGCACATGTGGCAAGTTGGTCGAGTTCTATTTGTTATCACTGTTGGTTGTTTTGAAGCAACAAATGTGTTTTTACATGTCATAATTTCCAATAGTTCAATCTGCTTAGTTCGGTTAAAAGACACTTGTTGTTGTTGTTGTTGTTGTTGTTGTTGTTTCCATTAAATATGTCATACGTTTGCGTCCCTGTCGGGTAAGGGGTATCAGTAACATTACCATCTCATCCTACCTGGTACCCATTCACTGCTGTGACACTCACATTTCGAACAAAGTCACTTGTCTGAGGAAAATGTGTGCGGCAGAACCGAAGCCCATAAACTCTCAGCGGCCATGCTGCCGTATGTGGTTACCATCGAAATACTCTCCGAGCCCGACGTTGCTTAACTTCACCTTTTAAATGACCTGTGCTATAATAACAGAAGACAACAGAGGATCTAGTGTCTGTGTTTACCCAGCTTGTTGTCAGATCTGCATGTGTTCAAGCATCCGTTAGTAGACTCAGTTTTCAAAAGTGTCAAAATACATTTACCATTAAACAATACCCGGCCTGTTATTTGATATTAAGTATAATATTCTTTATCAAAGTGTCAACATTGTTACGTGTCGATTCCCAAATTGAAACAATCTGTGCGTATCAGAATTCAGTGTGAAACCAACAAACAACCAATAAAGGACATACAATCAAAAATGGTATTACTAGGTTAACTAGGTTAACGAATCAATACAAATTACTGCACAACAATTACAGTGGCAGTTGACAATAAAGTGGTAGTACAGTATTCAATAGTAGTAATAAAATGTGAGTGGAAACGACAATGATAAGAATAATAATCACCTCGCAGCAACAGTGGTCAAGCTTATGGGATAGGCCTTCGATGGGATACCGGGGTGATAAGTGATCTTCACACGAAAGCTGGTCTTGATGTAATGTCAGATGAAATGCGAGATGAGACAGGCACGCGTCAGCTCCCATTATAAAGTCTAACTAGCTTCTAGCATTTTCCACACAGTGTTAGACCAGTCTTGTGTCACTAGTGTTTCTTTACGTTTTGACATCCATCGATGCTATTTCGGAAGTTTAAATAGATTAAATAGAACTACATAACTGACAACTAATCATTGCCCAAATGCAATGCAATGAACTTCTACTGAATCTCAACAGAAACAATGTAATGCAGTTACAATCATTGTTTAACAATATATTACACTGTTATGTAACAACATCCATATAACCCTAAAACAATACCCGTCATGATATTTGATATCAAGTATAAACTTGTCCATGCCAACAATATCTGAGAACACGCAAATGGCGTCTCATATAGGAGCATTTAATAAATGTGCATCAGTGCAGATGCTTCGGCTTGAGGGAGGACGCGGGTAGCCATGTGGCTAAGTCGCTGTAATACGTTGAGCAGCATTTTTTTTACTGTTCAAGTAACCACAGGGCGTGGGTTCGAATCCCAGAGTCACCTTGGTTAAGGTGCATTATATTGTCTGTCACCACTTTATACATGTTCGTGGGTGTCAGGACCGCCTCCGTGGTCTAGAGCGTCCGACCGTAGTGTGGAAGATCCGGGGTTTGATCCCCGGCCGCGTCATACCAAAACGCTTTAAAAGATGGCACTTGTTGTTACCCTATCTGGCGCTCGGCATTAAGGGGCTAAAACAAGGAATGGTCGGCTCGTGGTCAGTATACTGTGTCTGAGTGGGGTATTCATGTTTAACTGCGACATGGTATCTCAGTGAGCTAGCACTAGAAATCGATATCAGTCCGGACTAGTACAATGAACTAGTGCATGCACGTCCCTATATAAGTGCAATAATCTTGGACGCGACATTAAACCCCATTTCACTTCACCTCACCTCCTGGGTTTCAGCTCATAAGGCTGGCCTGCTGTAACTGAAATACAGTTCGAAGCGGTGTGAAACCCATGGCTGAACGAGAGATGGCGGATTTGATGACCACCTGGGGTTGTTGCACCCGAATGGGACAACTAAGGCAGGCTTGTGAGCTTGATCAGAACCTGGTACATCGTGTGTGAGATTGCCTGTCTGTCGCTCTACAAGTCGGTTATCTTATCTTGTGAACGAGGTGTAATTGATAAGTCTTTTGAAAATTTAAATCGCGACGTCACTACTTGTCAAGTAAAACTTGTCACAACATAGCCTAAAGTTATTTTAGCGAATAATTGTTGATTGTTGGCAATCATCGTCGCGAACTGATGACCTATTACACTGTCCCGGGGAATTATGACTCACCGTCAATGGTCACTAGTTGATATTGTTAGACTATCATTGTCATAGTCTATTCTCTATTAATTCACCGCCCGGAAAGCGGAAGGCCCCGGGGAGGGTCCCCGGCCGCGTCATACCAAAGGACGTTGAAAGATGGTACTTGTTGTTACCCTGTCTGGCGCTCGGCATTAAGGGGCTAAAACAAGGTATGGTTGGCTCGGAGCCAGTATACTATGTCTGAGTGGGGTATTCATGTTATACTGCGGAATGGTATATCAGTGGGCTAGCACTATGAATCGGCATCAGTCCGGACTAGTACAAGGAGCCACACACGTACATGCACGTCCCTATATAAGTGCAATAATCTTGGACGCGAAGTTAAACCCCATTTCACCTCACCTCACCTCTATTAATTCATGTTTTTTTAAAATAAAAACGTCTTAAGTAAGCCTTTCCCTTTACATCTAGTCTGCGATTTTTTAATTCTCTAAGAATTCCCTTTATAGATATTGAATAAAATCAACCCATACAACTGTTTCCGGAAAATATAATCAATGAAATAGTAAACTCTTTGTACATGCTTCTGTTTCAAATACAATAAACGTTCAATTACATATATTCATAACAGATCCACGGCTATTTTGTCTTTTACGCCCAGTGGAATATGTTTCGGCGGATGCTCGAAACTGGTTATTCTCTGGCGTTGACGTTTTTTTTACCATTCTGGCCCAAATTGACGGTCTCGACTTGTGCAAGAGAGATACAATCATTCCACTGTCATATTGTAGGACTATAACAGTATGTGTTAATAAGAATTCAAATCAAATGACACAGAGAGTAGGTGAAATATTGACCTACAGCCACCTCGATAACTCGCATACTCAAGATACGTAATGTTGAATAATAATTCATCCTGTTCTAATTAAATTCATGATAAATCGTCTTAGGAATTTGTGAAACAATTTCAGCATTGGTAAAGCACGGACTTGTATAACTATATAGGTCCGTGGGTAAAGCAACTCATATGAATAGTAGAAGAAATATCGCAAATTCTGAATGTAATTTCAGAATACATGTTTCCGCATTCCTAGTACAATTTACAATGCGCCTACTATCCAGGCATCAAGTTTGTCCTGGCAGTGATGTATGTATAGTGGTGGGAACTATAGTTCAAGTCTATCTCTTAACATAATGACATGGGTATGAGCAATCACCAAGTCTACTCTGACAGTGATGTGTGTAAGGCTTGGGAGATATGGTTCAAGTCCTATGATCTCTTAACATAATGACAGGGGTATGAGATGATCACGCACGTCCCTCTTGAATTGAAATTGATAGTGTGTGGCAGTTGTTACCCAATGTAAGGCATGTATGGCATTTACTTCCGTTCGCTACCCAAACAGCAACTCCCCCACGCCATACCAATCACCCCTCAATAGCGACTCAGCAACGGCTACCATAAAAGTGAATCAGATTGAAGGAGTTGCGTGCCCATTTTTATCAAATCAGGTTCAGGCTTGTGATAAAGGATGGATGCAGACGGTGGCCTAGACTTACATCTAGTCTCTGAAATGAACATATCGTACAGAAAAAAAACAGTTGTTCAGTTATCTTAATAAAAATATAATAAAAGGGAGCCCAGTGACTCTTTCCATGTTCAGATACTACAGTAATCTAGACTTGCCAAACATTATAGACTTGCATGGGCTGTATTTGATATATATTTGTATCAGGGTCTGTAAGACAGACTAACGGTGGCCAAACTAGCCTTTAAATACCAGGGTACTTCCTTTCATGGTGTAACTACTACTACTTAAAAGTCAATGTTTGTTTGTTTGTTTGTTTGTTTGTTGTTTAACGCTGCACTCATCAATATTCCAGCTATATGACGGCGGTCTGTAAATAATCGAGTCTGGACCAGACAATCCAGTGATTGACATCATGAGCATCGATCCAAGCACTTGGGTTGGTTGGTTGGTTTCTTGTTTATCGCCGCACTCAGCAATATTCCAGCTATATGACGGCGGTCTGTAAATAATCGAGTCTGGACCAGACAATCCAGTGATTGACATCATGAGCATCGATCCACGCACTTGGGTTGGTTGGTTGGTTTCTTGTTTAACGCCGCACTCAGCAATATTCCAGCTATATGACGGCGGTCTGTAAATAATCGAGTCTGGACAAGACAATCCAGTGATTGATATCACGAGCATCGATCCACGCAATTGGGATCGATGACCGTGCATCAACCAAGTCAGCGAGCCTGACCACCCAATCCCGTTAGTCGCCTTTTACGACAAACATAGTCGCCTTTTACGGCAAGCATGGGTTGCTGAAGACCTATTCTACCCCGGATCTTCACGGGTCCCAAGCAACTGGGATACGATGACATACACCAACCAACTCAACAAGCCTGAACACCCGATCCCGTTAGTCGCCTCTTACGACAAGCATAGTCACCTTTCACGGCAAGCATGGGTTGCTGATGATCTGTTCTACTCCGGATCTTCACGGGTCATAAAAGGCTATGACTTGGAGTCAGTATTATATGGAAATGCTCAAGCATCTACTGATACTAACCTTGCTATTGTACAATCTGTTCATTTGTTTATTGCAAAATCTAAAAGAGTTAAAACCTAAATATGTTGCTTTTTACGATTACATCAATCAAATAGTTGTTTGTATGTGTGAAATACTGGTATGTAGAGGTATAGGTGTACAAGCATATATGTGTATACGTACATGTGCATGGATACACCAGTATGGTTATGTGCCGATATACATGTATGTATGTGTGTATTTGTGTAATTGTGTGTGACTTGTTTGTTCGGATCATTATATTTGCAACAGAAGGTACAATTAATCTAAATTTATTATTTTTTGTACAGTTACTCTTATCAGTTGTTAAATGTCCTTGGTAGGAAGAGGTGTTAAAAAAGGCTTTGCCTGTTCGCCACCCCATTCCTTGTTTTCTTGTTTTGGGGAAATAAATATTGGTTAAATTAAAAACCAGGGTTTGTTCAAGGGGAATGTGCCTCCGCTAATTCTCCGAGAATGCTCCGATTAATATAGCTACATCACCACTAAACAGAAAGGCTGGTATTTGACAAAGTCGCTTGTATCGTATTCGGGGTGGCTGTATGTGTTAAGTTTAAGCACCACTGAATGTCAGCAGGGAGGAGTGAGTGAGTGAGTGAGCTTTTAACAGAATTCCAGTTATATCACGGCGTGTCAGCTTAATGTGGGAGGAAAGCCCGAAGTGATGCAGGTCTCAGACGTTTACCTCTTCGGTGAAACCCACGAGCACGGATATGGTGCTGACAAACCTAGAAACATAATCAGGGCGAACCGGGATTCGATCCCACTATGATAGGTTTCTGGCGTGTCCAAGGGACGCAACTCTGCGCAGCGAATCGCGGCGCCTCAGACGACTGGGCCACCCGTGACTTCTATATAACTTTATAAGGATTAACCATATATGTGACCTAACTTGATGATTAAGTCGAGGCTACATTAATCCCAAACAGCAGTGAGAGAGATTATGTACACTGAAATGGATGACAGAGACTGGCATTGAGTGTCCACGTGATCTCTCTGCCGCGAGGACCATTACAGGCACTCCTAGAGTAAGCCCTGGGCCAATCTCCAAACCCATAAGAACAGAGCCACCCTGTTTACAGATGATCTAACTACTGAGGGGTTTGATTATTAAGCTGTTGGAGGGCGAGAGTAGGTACTGATATCTCGGCTTAATGTGTGAGTGAGTTATATCTCGGAATAAACTGTGAGTGAGTTATATCTCGAGTTAATGTGTGAGTGAGTTATTTCTCGGGTTAATGTGAGTGATTGATATCTCGGGTTAATGTGTCAGTGATATCTCGGATTAATGTGAGTGAGTGATATCTCGGAATAAACTGTGAGTGAGTTATATCTCGGGTTAATGCGTGAGTGTTATCTCGGAATAAACTGTGAGTGACTGATATCTCGGATTAATGTGTGTGTGAGTGATATCTCGGAATAAACTGTGAGTGATATCTCGGAATAAACTGTGAGTGAGTTATATCTCGGGTTAATGCGTGAGTGTTATCTCGGAATAAACTGTGAGTGACTGATATCTCGGATTAATGTGTGTGTGAGTGATATCTCGGAATAAACTGTGAGTGATATCTCGGAATAAACTGTGAGTGAGTGATATCTCGGGTTAATGTGTGAGTGAGTGATATCTCGGAGTAATGCGTGAGTGATATCTCGGGTTAATGTGTGTGTGAGTGATATCTCGGAATAAACTGTGAGTGAGTGATATCTCGGGTTAATGTGTGAGTGAGTGATATCTCGGAGTAATGCGTGAGTGATATTTCGGGTTAATGTGTGGGTGAGTTATATCTCGTAATAATTTGAGAGTGAGTGATATCTCGTATTATTTGTGAGTGATATCTCGGAGTAATACGTGAGTGAGTGATATATCGGGTAGAAGTGTGAGTGAGTGATATATCGGGTAAATGTGTGAGCAGAGACCATATACCGAGGGACAGGCCTCAGGGCTAATTAGTAACTGATCACCGCCGCGCGAGACAAAGCGATGATTATCGCGTGACTGTGCGAGATCTGCGAGATTTGAAGGCTCATGTGCGGGTGTTTACGGACTTGATTTCATTCATCTATTTCATCCACGGTAAGTTTGTTACTTTTCTTGATTTTGTAAAGGACGACAATCATATATCAGTCATCTGTCAAACTTTATGTTGCTGATAATATCTTCTAAGGGAAACCGAATCACGCACTGTCCCGATGCTCTTCATTGTACACATAGAAAATGGCGGCCCCCTCGAAATCTGGAAAATAGTCATTTTCCGTGTGCATATTAGTCAAGTGAAATGTAATTAAAGTCTATTAAACGATCTGTGATTCTTCTCAGTAGCTGAGTAATTTGTGTCGTAGTATGTTTTGGTACTGTGTCAAAAACGGCAATAAAAATACATCAGTAATTGCAATTCTGTTATTTCATCATGCTGGTAACTCTTCATTGTGCTACATCTAATGGTACACTTATTTCAGTAATTAATTTCTACAAGGAATTTACTTTCATTTTTGCATTGAACACTATTTTGTGCATGTAATATGATAAAATATAATATTTTTCAATCTAACATTTGATTTTTTACGATGTTTTGAAAAGCACCATTAATCAGAGCAATAGTCAAACACGATTTTGAACGCCAGTTAGCAAAGTTCTTATGCTAAGAATACGCAATAATGTAAAGTATCTGACGGAACTGTAGTGAATATTTATTTTGTTTTATAATGTAATTTTCGTGCTATTTCTCCTCTGTCACATCTTGTAGATCAAATGTTTTATAAACTCAATATTTCACTGTCCTTCTGGATAAAGCCAAACCCACTTACCATTCTATGGTTACTTCAGATAATTTTGCAATATGGACATTCAAATAATTGCTCAAAATTACAAGTGCATATTTGTCTTTTTTCATTTGATTTGTTTACTATCCAGATGCCACGTTACAAAAAAGGGCGCATTGGAAGGCAATTTAAGCATTCTGGCATGAAGTCTACAAGTAAAGATCAGCAGTCAACCATAAAGGATGAAACTGACCCAACATGTCAGCCAAAAGAATTAAATGACAACATGTAAGTACTATGCGACTATCATATAAGTAATATTGTGTATTGTAAATGCATGCGTGAGTAAATGAACCCTGACCTCAAGAGCATCATGAAAATAATGCTATACGACCTGTTTGTGAACTCCGATCATGTAAAACTCATCAATTATTTGGACCCAAAATGTAGCCTTGTAATAAGTACTGTATAAAGACAATAAAAAAACTTTCATTAAATGGATATCCCATGACTGTAGACTTAATATTTCATGATACTGTATGGCAGAGAGCATATATTGATGATAGTAAATGAGCAATAGTATGTATTCACCATCAACATCAACACTGTGCTGGATACTTTCACATTGTAGATGGACAGTGTTTGTATTGTAATTCTAATATTCTATTACAAGATTATGACAACCTTCATACATGGTTGGTGACTGTCACAACTGCTTAATTAACTTGTGTAAACAAGTTGACAACACTTAACGCGGGATGTGTGTTTGAAGTACTGTCTAAATGTAGCACACAATTACATATTTTGTTGAGAGCTTTGTTAATTGTATGCCATTGTTTCTGCCCATGTGCACATGGTTCAGTGAATCTAACAAGACAACAATCTTCATTCTGTCCATTAACAATAAACTTTGCTTATTGCTGGCAAGAGTCACTCTACGTTGTCTCATTAATTTAATAGTTTATAGTATTTATTAAACATGCACTGTATAGTGTTGAAGAGACAAAACAATCAATGTGTACTGTCACTTTAGTTTTTGAAGACATATCTGTATATTTTCTTCCAGTGTAAGACAACTGCAGTGGGCTGAGGCTTGGGCAGCATTTTACATGGGCCCAGCTGAGTATCACCAATAGCAAGAAACGACAGAACCCCCCAGTCATAATGGATCCAAGGATTCTGACAACTGTTTGGCAAATGCGTTTTATGTTCTTGTGGGCGAGATGCACCAGTACAGTCCTGAAGACAATCTTGATGACGTTGTCAGGGGAATTCTTCATCATAGAAGGTACAAACAGTACTCATGTTTGAAAAAGACTTTGCTTGAGGAGTGTCACCAACTTGGAGACTTCACAGTCGTTCGAACAAAGGAGGATGCAATTAACCTGGTCCAATTCTATGACGGTTCACATTTAGCTCTGAAACTGTCAGTGTCAGTTACACAATCCCTACTTGCATCTGTCTCCGTCCACAGACAGTACATCGGACATGACAATGATTTTTGGATTGGCTTGCCTCATTTCTTTTCGACCCTCACAGATGTCAAGAAACTTTTATCAAAGTTGTCCTCTTACAATGTCTGCCTCGGAAATTACGAAGACAAATTCAGTCATCTGGTCCCAATAGGTGTTGGGTTGAGTCAGGCTGTTACTTCTGGCATCTCAGCCTACAGAGAAGGTGACTTTGGAATAAACACCAATGGCATTGAAATCAGCTCAACCATCCGGTCAACAAGTTGTTCCCTGTTGGTATTTGGGAAAGGGAGATGTAGACATTGTTGTAGGTATCGGTCTACACTCAGGAAACATCTGTCCAGGGATAGTTTATGTGAGCCACAGCCTCTTAAACTGTCTCATAAGACACATAAACACATGACAAAATTATAACTTGTGCACAAATTTCAAACTATTAAAAGTCATAATCAGTCACTTCAGAGCGAGTTTGATCAACTGAAAAGGAAAGTGTCTGATACGATTAGAAGTAAAGGACTCATGCTAAATGACACTTGTGATGCAGACTTAAGAGACATGCTCGAAGAGTACAGTTCTGAGATACAGAAAAGCCACCTGATGAACATTCTCTGCAAATATTATTCTGGGAACAGCAAGTGAAGTATGCCAAGTTAAATGACAATAGTCGATGAGATGGCATCTTATGGTCATTAAATGGTGTCTATATTTGCGGAGCAATAGCAGAAAAACCTATGATGCTGCACGGAATACAGGTTTCATAAAGTTGCCAAGCAGGAGAACTCTCTTCGACTATTCTCATTCCTTGCCCAGCATTCTTGGATTCCATCCTCAGTAAGCTAAGCACCTGATGACCGAAGCCAAGTCTTTAGGCATGCTGAAAAAATGACGCCAAATCCTTTGTTGGTATATTGCAGGACGAAGTTAAGGTATCCGAAGGACTCATTTATGACAGGTCATCGGGTGAATTGGTTGGCTATGTGGACCTTGATCAAACGGGTAATGAACTTCTACAATTAGAAGAATTATTAAAGGACACACGACCTCAGTTGGCCCGTACAATGCTTGTCATTATGGTTCGTGGGATTGTAGCAGACTTCAGGCATCCTTATGCCGCTTTTGCCACAAGAAATATTGAATCGGCATATCTATACTCCATATTGTGGAAACTGTTTTGACCTTGGAAAACACTGGATTAAAGCCTATATTCATTACATGTGATGGTGCTACCCCCAATAGAAAATTTTTCAATTTTCATTTTGTGCCACAATTGGGTAATACCTACTGGACATGGAATCCATATTAATTTCCAAAGAGGAAATTATATTTTATTTCTGATGTGCCTCATCTGCTCAAAACAACAAGGAATTGTTTTGCCAACTCAGGCTCTCACAAGATGTCCAGAACGTTATGGAAAGATAACCATACAATAAGTTGGCTCCATATTGTGAGATTGTATGAAGAATTTGTTGAGAACTCTCTCTATTGTAAAACATACAAACTTACAAGGAACCACATTGATTTGACATCCTTGTCAACAATGAAAGTTCACCAAGCTGCAGAGGTTTTCAGTTCAACCGTAGCTAATGATCTTGAGGAACAGTACGGAGACGAGGTGACAGAAACAGTTAAATTCTTAAGACATATGGACAATTTTTTGACTGTCTAAATACAAGAAGCATAACAGAAGGAATCCTATCCAGAAATCAAAACAAGAGGGGGTACCGGGATATTAGTGATCCTCGTTTGGATTATTTATTGAATGATTTCTTGAACTTTTATAAATCGTGGGAGGAGAGTGTCATGTGGCGTCCAGGTGACATTTCATTAGAGCAAAGGAGACATATGATGCTCAGTCATCAGACATTGAAAGGAATACAAATATCTGTTCAGTCAATAGTAGAATGTGTGAGGTTCTTGTTGACTAATGGTGCTGAATATGTGTTGACTCATAAATTAATCAGGACCCACATGAGGAGCAGTTTGGACAATATAGACAAAAGGGAGGTGCAAATGACAACCCATCAGTGTATGCAATAAAGCACATGTTTTCAGAGATGAAAGTTATAGGTTCATCTGCCCTTCAACCTATCAGAGGCAATATCTCTCAGAAGAGAGGTCTAGCAGTAGCCAGGGTAACTGTGGATGATTCACCTATGTCAAGAAAGAAACAAAAGCGTTTATTTAAAACAATAACATGTTTTTATTTGTTCACTTCTATTTTAGTTTCCGGATTCCTTCAACGCACCCCTGAGAGATCGGCTCCTTTTAATGCCCTTGTGTTTCCTGCCACCCCTCATTTCCTTCTGTACCTGACGTCTAGAGTGTTTAGCAACAGCTCCCCCACGTACACGTAGGAACAAGTCCACAATAAACTCTAACATTTTCAGTTTCAATGAATCACCACAGGAGATTAATTGGTCCCAATAGTACGAAACCATGTAATTTGTCATTAGGTTTCTTTAAGTTTGTCACATAGGAGTGACGAGGCACACAACTGAGGAAGTTCAACCTTTTTCCTCATCTCGATCTCAAATGATCTTAGGAGTAGGTAGAAATTGTTACTGGGGAATTTCAGACCTCCTCTGCTCATTTTATGTGTCCACTTGCTAAATTTCTCAATGTACTCCCTCTTTGAACTTTCACCAGAAGATGCAAACCATTCTCCCACGTGCATGTCTATGTTTGTACCAAAGATCACCTTCTTCTTTAAAACAGCGTGCAAAATGTAACCTGATACATAAAGCAACACTGCTTGGTCATTGTCACTGATTGTGGATGCTGTTTGTTCAGGATCTTTCTCTTGTGCTTCTGAGATATATTTAAGAATATTTCGCATGATGCGGTCCATAAGACATTGAGCAAAGATGTGAATAATCCTCGGCGACTCGCTTGTCACTTTGACCAAAATGCTGTGCAGGTCAGACTGCAATTCATCCTTGAGTCTCATCTGATGAAATTTCATCCACAGTTGTTCTCTATCAGCAGAAAGAGAACAGCCGTGTCCAAACTTGTTAGAAACTTCTTGCAATTCTGGGGTAAGGACTGAAATCAGTTTTTTTATGAACTGTTTGATTGTCAATACATTCTTTGGCTATGGTAACTAGATGTGGGCCATTCACGGAACACGAAGAGTCATTCATTGGATCAAAGATAACTGTAGATATTGACTCCGACAAGACAGCTTTCAGAGCATCCTGCATGTCTGCTTTCGTTGACATGGAAACTAGTTGGTTTGCTGTGCAGGTTGAATCTGGAGGGTTGCTTCCACCAGGAGAATCTAGTCGATGTTCGTGTGCTAAAATGAAAAGGGCATTGATTTATGAAATATTCAAGTGACAAACATTCATTTGGTAGATGATAATTACTAAGATATGTATTGACAATTAACACTTGAACTGGTGACCTGATATATATTTGTTCAAACCAAACAACACACATTGATAGAAATAGTGCAATTATTTCGATAGTTAGCCTTCGTCTTGGTACTGGGCAAACAACTATATTAAGGTAAATATTGCCTTGTATCTGTAACACAATAAGATATGGCAAGACTACTTTGGCAAGACTACTTTGACGTCTACAATAACAAAAACAGCTTCAAGTATTTGAATAGCATGTGTTGCGTACATTTGCAAACCAGCATGTTAATGCTGACCACCATCACAATAAAACTGTTTTACAGACAATGTAAACAGATTGTGTAAATTTCTGATAAATTGTATTGTTGGATAAAATGTGTTAATCATTGTTTTCGTTAATTTTAAAGATATATATAAAAGACCATTACAAAAAATTATGCATGTATATGTACGTAGATTGAATAAACAGAACTCACCTTTAATATCTGATCTGTTGTGTTTCATGGTAACATGACCACGGAAGCCCCCGATACTCATGTAAGTCCGTATATGGTCTCTGGTGTGAGTGAGTGATTTCTCGTAATACGCTGTAAGTGAGTGACATCTCGAAGTAATGCGTGAGTGATATCTCGGAGTAATGTGTGAGTGAGTGATATCTCAGAGTAATGCGTGAGTGATTCATACCTCGGGTAATGTGTGAGTGATATATCAGGTTAATGTGTGAGTGAGTGACACCTCGGGTTAATGTATGAGTGAGTGCATTGGGTTTATATCCAACTTTTTGTGGGAGGAAGGCCGAGTTTATACATGTCTACGAGCACGGGTTTGGTGCTGACAAACCTAGGAACATCATCGGGGAGATTCGACCCCAAAGTGATAGGTTTCTGGCACGCATGCGCGACTCTGCACATCGAATTCCTACGCCTCAGACGACTCGGCTACCCATGGCACTATTTAATGTATGGGAGGGAACACTGCCTGTGTAGTTTATGTGAAATGTGAACTGCAGCATATATCCAGTCATGTGTTGTTGTTAGTTATATCACGTTTGATGTTCACTGTGACTTGTTATGAATAAATTCGCATTCTGAATATGAATGGTCAAAATGCGAATGAGTAAATTGGTATTAACGCCGCACTGAACATAAGTAATCGCTCGGTTTGTCAGCTTAATATGAGTGATTGAGAATTGGGTTACGCCATTTTTAGAAATATTCCAGCAATATTACTGTGGGGGACACCAGAAATGTGCTTTACACATACCCATGTGATGAATCGAACCGACCTTCGGCCTGACTTACGAATGCTTAAATCACTAGGCTCTCCAAAAGGCATCAGCTAAATGTGCGTCTGGGAGGAAAGAAAAATTAATGCAGGACTCAATCAATACAGAATGTGAACATAGCAGTTCATGACGTAGATCCCACTACTTGTAGCTTCCAAGATTGATCATACTGCTTCAACCTGTAGGTCGTATAATCAAAGGTGACTTCTCTTTTTTTGACAATAACAACCTTCGTCAGTTATTTAGATACGGACCAAAATACCGTGAGCAACCTCCTACCAGTTGGGTTCACAACTTTAAAATCATTATAGATGCTGTCGAGCAAAGGTCAAAAAGGGCTAAAAGAGAAGAGGAATCTGTTGAAAGGCTTTCAGAGTGGGTTCAGTCAGTGCGTGATGCCGTCATTGGTTGAGTGCACAAACATGCTTCCCTAAATTAACAGTTAATAGTTGATCCAACAGACAAGGTGTCAAATAACATTATCATTATATGCAAACATCACAACTTTTTTATCACAAGATATTTCACATGTTTCTGCGAAGCTTGATATCCATCCATGCTATTCCGGAAGTTTACAGATAATTTGAGCATCTAAATATAATAACTTCCTCACCACTGCTTACATTAAATTGTACTACATTACTGACAACTAATCATTGCCCGAATACAATGCAATGAACTTCTACTCAGCAGAAACAAAGAAATGCAGTTACAATCATTGTTTAACAATAAATTACACAGCCATACAATAATGCATTCATTGAATATTCGTCAATTCCAGAATTTCAGTGAATATGTATTTTGAATTTCATTGGAAAACGTACACATTAGTTTCGATCTGGTTCAAATTGTTCAGCTTCTTGAAACACGCTGCACATAGCTTTCTACTCATGACTAGATACTCCTATTCAAACAAATAACCACAGTATGACATACATTCAGTGTTTTAATACTAATGATGAGTTTGTTTTACAATATTTTATATATTACATATTACTTGTTTGAAAATTATCATTTGTGATTTCAGACATTATTTACATTATCATAACATAATTCGAAATGCCACAATGTTATTTCAGTGATGTGTAGATCAATTTCATGATTTAATAAATGTACCGACATTTATCAGAACCGGTATTGATATTCAGTAAACAAGCCAGGTAATCAACAGTAGATCTATAGATGTACATTGTAATGTTATTTGGATCAAAACGATATGAAATTACTGAAATAAAAGTCATGAGAACTGCACTGCCGCTTACAAAAGTTAGTTGCAATTTAGATCGTATCGGAAAAAGTTAATTGTCCCATTAAATGCTTGAATAATTATGCATCTGGTTGTTTAAAAAATACATTGTCTGCCTATGTTTAAAAAAATAAATTGTCTGCCATTGTTGCAAGTGTGTTTATTGTTTTAAACATAAGTCTCATAGTTTTAATTTTTAAAAAATATCTGGTTTTGAAGCTGTAGCAAAGCAAAGAATCTTGTCTCCGTACAAAATCCCCTCTCTCCCCAAATCAAATCAAATAGTCGGTCTCTTAACAAATTATCATCCCAGTGTTCGTCCTGACAAATTGGGACCGCCTCCGTGGTCTTGTGGTAGAGCGTCCGCCCGGAGAGCGGAAGGTTCAGGGTTCGATCCCGGGCCGCGTCATACAAAAAGACGTTAAAAGATTGTACTTGTTGTTACCCTGTCTGGCGCTCGGCATTTAGGGGTTAAAACAAGGACTGGTCGGCTCGGAGTCAGTATACTGTGTCTGAGTGGGGTATTCATGTTAAACTGCGGCATGGTATCTCAGTGAGCTAGCACTATAAATCGGCATCAGTCCGGACTAGTACAAGCAGCCACACACACACATACACGTGCATGCACGTCGCTATATAAGTGCAATAATCTTGGACGCGACGTTAAACCCAATTTCACCTCACCTCACCTGACAAATTGGTAAATACCAGATGCTGATAATTAGCTTTTCATTTGAAATTGTGTCCATGGGCAGGGCAATGCGTACAGTGTTTACGAGCGTAATTTATTGTCTTTACTTTAACACAATTGCATATATTCACGGTCCGAAACAGGCACTTCCACTGTCAGCATTCCATTGTAACCCGGATGTAGAGAGTTACAATGTAAACACATCATTACTGCCTTACAAAAGAAACCATGATAACAAGTTGGAGTGATAGCAAATAATTGACCAGTGATACTGGGCAATCAATTTGCAAGAAGTACTAAAACACGTAGAGTACCGTATTTCCTCTAGTAGACGCCCGTGCTTCTATTTATTTCGGACAAGCCTTTGACCCGGCGTCAATTAGAGGCCCGGCGTCTATTGGAGGCCCGGCTTCTATCAATACCCCCATTTCACTATGACCACGAATGTCCCGAATCATTATGTAATTGAGGTCCCAAAAAGGGATCATTAATTGTATCAATTGATCGACCCGGCGTCTATTAGAGGCCCGGCTTCTATTTTTTTGCACTGAACAATTGACCCGGCTTCTATTAGAGGCCCGGCGTCTAATAGAGGAAATACTGTACTTATATTTTACGCTGAGCCTGGCGTTCCTTGTCAGTGCTCGCCATGTAATGACGTCACATATAATCTCTGAGAGACGTCACATTATTTTCAAATGACTGTTTGGGATAATATGATTGTTCACAGTCATAACAATAACAAACAATAAAAAAGTTCCTAATTACAGAGTAAGTGCAATAAAAGTGTGTGCCGTATTATATGAGTACCGTATATAAACACAAGACAAAGAAAACAGTATCTTTATTTATTTTACACATAAAATCACATGAAACAGCATTGATCAAGTACAACTTCTTCAAGTATGAAGTTGCAGTTATTTTTCTTT
This sequence comes from Haliotis rufescens, assembly GCF_023055435.1. Lineage (NCBI taxonomy): Eukaryota > Metazoa > Mollusca > Gastropoda > Lepetellida > Haliotidae > Haliotis > Haliotis rufescens. The sequence continues at coordinate 51,315,359 of NW_025963890.1, forward strand.
TTCAGAAATTTGTATATTATTCTTAAAAAACTTCGCGAGTTTACAACGTTATACTAACGTTGGCTCACAATTGTCAACCATTCGCCAAGGTTGACCCAAAGTTACCCTGCTAAGTGGGTTCTCTCCTGCACATGCTCCACGAACACATATTTTTCCTTATTAATTTTTGTCACTACAGCGCCCCCTACTCTTAACTACTTGTTTGTACATTGCGTCCCTTGGGCACACCAGAAACGTATCCTCGTGGGTTCGAATCCGTGTTCGCCCCAAATATTTTTCTAGGTTTGTCAGCACCATATCCGTGCTTGTGCTTGTTACCAAAGTGGTAAACGTCCGAGACCTACATGTACATGTACATCACTTCGGGCTTTCTTCCTACATTAAGGTGAGGTGACTCGCCGTGATATACTTGTAAAGCGGGGGCGGACGGGTAGCCTACATCTTCCCGAGGCCAGTGAGTTAACTGACTATAAAAGTCCAGTTTCCACCCTTGCCGAACTAGGCTGGTATTATGGAGTTAGATTTTGGCTGGACTAACGAGTCTATGCATAGTCCAATCAAAATCGCGAACCGCAATCGAAATCCGGTTCGTAAAGTGTCATGCAGATTTCGGTCGACTGCAGGATTTGCAAAGCATGTGCCCCGCTAACATATATTTTCTTAATCTTTTCATGTTTTTAATCAAGGTGCTCACATGATTTGATGCACTTCGCGATGTAAGACTCGTTTTATCACAATATAGATCTTGATTATCGATCAGATTGTCTTGACTGGGCGCCACCGTTTTGTTTGAAGCAAATGCAAGTGATACGACAGGTTAAATCTGATTGGTCAATAGGAGAGGCATAGAAAGGACATAACTCGTAATAGCCACTGGTGGCGCTACGATCAAGCCCAGGAATTCAATCCTAGTTCGGCAAGGGTCGAAACTGGACTTTTAAAGTCAGTTAACTCTGCCTCGGGAAGATGGGTAGCCTAGTGGTTAAAGCGTTCGATCGTCACGCCGAAGACCCGGGTTCGATTCCCGACATCGGTACAATGTGTGAAGTCCCCTGCCGTGATATTGCTGGAATATTGCTAAAAACGGCGTAAAATCAATCTCATTCACTCACTTGTAAATCGGCGTTGCACCCAACTCAATCACTCATTTATAATTCTATATGTATATCAATTATTACTATTGAGAGTCTCAATTGCACTCGGGCTTTCGATAAGCTGGCTTTATCAAGGATCATGTGTGATCTACAATGAACTATTCTTCTGGCTCGTGTCTGGCTCTTACAAGAGCCACATTCAAACAATATCAAGAAGAAACAGGAGACCCAACCCCTTTTGAGCCTCATGGTTAGGTCTTTGTTTTTTTTACAAATTTTAATTCTTATATAAATGTAATGTAGTGTAATGTAATGTAATGTAATGTAATGTTATCTTAATATCGAAGCTTAAACAAACTTTCCTCTCTGTTAACATACTTTACGCAAAAAACATATTTGTAGTCCATGTAAGCTGAACACCTTGGGGGGATTTAAAAAACCCACTTGCAATCCTTATTTCAGATACACCTGTCGTAACCGTCAGTTTGTGTCCCACGATACATTCTGTGTGAGAATAGAGAAATACCAAGATAACTTGGTTGACATTGAGATAAAACAGGTGGATCCTCAAGAGCCTCACTTTGAAATCATATGACACGTGTCACGTGATATAAATAGGGATGGGTGTGTGTTGTATGTAGGCCAAATTCCCATTCACGAGTTTCACTGATAACGTCTGTATTCCAATTTTATTTTGATAAATAGACATATGTGGACATGGGAAATATATGAAAGTATAACATTTGTGTAGGATTTTTAATATGAGGTAGGTGTACAGCCCAGGATTTGACACTTCGTGCCAGTGGTTGTGACGTCACTATGAGACTTTTAGCATTGAATCTATTTATAACCTGTGTTGAACCGAGGCCTTCTTTCCATCTATGAGCGGTATAATGGACTGAGTGAGTGAGTGAGTGAGTTGGGTTTAACGCCGCTTTTAACAGTATTCCAGTTATGGCACGTCGTGTCAGCTTAATGTGGTAGGAAAGCCCGAAGTGATGCGAGTCTCAGACTTTTACCACTTCGGTGAAACCCACGAGCACGGGTATGGTGCTGACAAACCTAGAAACGTAACCGTGGTGAACCGGGATTCGAACCCTTAATCATAGGTTTCTGATGTGCCCAAGGGACGCAACTCTGCACAGCGAATCGCGGCGCCTTAGACGACTGGGCCACCCGTGCCCCTGTATAATGGACTGAGCTCGCACACTGTTTGTCAGAAACCTGAGCTATTTCATGTTATGGTCTTACTCCTAATTATTCATTTGTTTGTTTGTCTGTTTGTTTGTTGTTTAACGCCACACTCAGCAATATTCAACGGTCTGCAAATAATCGAATCTGGACCAGACATTTCAGTGATTGACATCATGAGCATCGATCCCATCAATTGGGATACGATAACATGCATTAACCATGTCTGCGAGCCTGACAATCCGATCCCGTTAGTCGCCTTTCACGACAAGCACAGTTGCCTTTTACGGCAAGCATGGATTCCTGAAGACCTATTCTACCCCGGATCGTCACGGGTCTGTACATTTAATATTTCACTGACATGTTCCGTGGCATGCCCACGCCTCAGTGGTAGACCACACCTTGCTATTAATAGTCTTAATTGACTAATAGTGTTATACCGGCCGTATCTATGCCATTTAACAACAAACAACATCTATTTAAGATGAAGCATCATTTATTGAAGTTCCCAGTATTGACAACAATGGCCTGTTGGTTGTTGACTATAAGAGACACGATTTCACAGCCGCGTGCGGAATGCGAAACAGAAATAACTTTCCCAACACAATACGAATGCAGTCATAGGTCACCAGAGCACATATATCAATTACACAAACATTATCTGTCGGCACGTAATTACACACGAAACCTTCCTTGTACAGTCCTGATCGACGAGGGGGCACTGGGTGGCCCAGTCGTTTAAGGCGCCGCGATTCACTGTGCAGAGTTGCGTCCCTTAGGTTCGCCAGAAACCTATGATTGTGGGTTCGAATCCCGGTTCGCCCCGATTATGTTTCTAGGTTTGTCAGCACCATACCCGTGCTCGTGGGTTTCACCGAAGTGGCTTTCCTCCCACATTAAGCTGACACGCCGTGATATGACTGGAATACTGTTAAAAGCGGCGTTAAACCCAACTCATTAACTCACTCACTCACTGATCGACGAACCTTTCCGTCTGCACGTGCGGTCCACAAAAAAAATTAAATGCACGAAATACAAAAGTCAGATGACCACATATACCATACCAGGGGAGGTCGGCTAGCCTAGTGGTTAAAGCGTTCGCTCGTCACGCCGAAGACCCGGGTTCGATTCCCGACATGAGTACAATGTGTAAAGCCCATATCTGGTGTACCCCGCCGTGATATTGCTGGAATATTGCTAAAAGCGGCGTAAAACCATACTCAGTCTTCCATACCGAAAAACTATCACATGTGAATTGCAAGTGATTTAAATTAATGCAGATAAGACGTTTTATAGATAAAAGTGACAAAACCATTTCTGTAGTCGTGAGATACGACCCCTGTGGATGCCCCAGCAACCTACGCTTGCCATACCAGGAGACTGCTGATCATGTGGCCAGCCTCGGTAAATAAATTGCGTGTTTGTCTTTCCATACGATATTGGAGCGAGGTTGCTCGTAATCTCAATCACTGGTTTGTCTGGTTCAGAATCGATTGTTTACAGGCCGATTATTGGCATGCAGGACACGTGCGCAGTACACAACTGGCAGCCACTAGGGGCGGATCCAACATTGTTCAATGCAAGGGGTCCAAAATACGAAAATCCTCTCTCAGATAATATTACTGCCTATAACATGCTACATTTGGTTTTCAAATTGACTATGCTTGTCGTAAGAGGCGACTAGTGGGGTCGGTTGGTCAGGCTCGTTGACTTGGTAGATGCATGTCATCGTAACTTAATTGCATGTTTTAATGCTCATGATGTCAGTCACTGGATTGTCTGGTCCAGACTAGATTATTTACAGACCGCGATCATATAGCTGGAATATTGCTGAGTGCGGCGTTAAACAACAACAAAAATTCAAAAGGAGGTCACCTGGAACACCAAAGTGGTAAACGTCCGAGACCTGCATCACTTTCCTCCCACGTTAAGCTGACAAACCGTGATATAACTGGAATACAAAAACTGGAATATTAGCGGCGTTAAACCCAACTCACTCACTCATATTAGGTTAGCAGAAACATATAATATGACACCGTATGCGGCAACTTAAGGCACCATAACTAATAAAGTACCGACGGAAGTTTCGGTATTACGTCAACCCATCTCAGGATGAGGAAACACACAGGGTCGACACATGTCACATTTACAAACAGATAGGAATATCAGAAATGGACATAAAATATTCACAAACACTACGTTCTTAACGCATTGATAGTTTTCAAATTCTCATACCTCCGCTCTATACCAGTAAAAGGGAGATAATGTTAATAACATGGCAATCATGTTTGAATCCCAGATAGAGAGGACCCATGAAGATCAGGGGTAGAATAGGTCTTCAGCAACCAATGCTTGCCATGAAAGGCGATTGTGCTCGTCGTAAAAGGCGACTAACAGGATCGAAAGGTCAGGCTCGCTGACTTGGTTGATGCATGCCATCGATCCCAAATGCGTGGATCGATGCTTATCATTTTGAATCACTGGATTGTCTGGTCCAGACTAGATTATTGGAATGTTGCTGGGTGCGGCGTTAAACAACATATAAACAAATAAACAAACAGATAGAAAGCAAGGCTTACACTTTTTGGTTATCTTGCCGAGGCAAGGGAGTTAACTGATCATGACTATAAAAGTCCAGTTTCGACCCTTGCCGACCAAGGCTGGAATTATGGGGTTATATTTTGGCTGGACAAACGAGTCTTTGCAAAGTCCAATCAAAATCACGTAACGAAATCAAATACCGTCCAGATTTCAGTCGATTGAAAGATATGCAAAACATATGTACCGTCAATAGATATTTTCCAAATCTTGTTGACGTTTTTTTAGCAAGGTGCACACGTGATTTGATGCACTTCGCTAAGTAAGACCGTTTTATTACAATATAGATCTTGATTATCTACGATCGAACCCAGAAAATCCGGCACAGTTTGTCAGGGGTGGAAAGTGGACTTTTACAGTCAGTTAAATCCCCATCTTCCCGAGGCAAGAGAGTTAACTGACTTTAAAAGTCCAGTTTCCACCCTTGCCGAACTAGGCTGGAATTCCTGGGCTCGATCGTAGCGCCACCAGTGGCTATTACGAGTTTTGTCCATTCTATGCCTCTCCCATATGGACCAATCAGATTCCACCTCTCGTATCACATGCATTTGCTTCAAACAAAATGGTGGCGCCAAGTCAAGACGATCTGATCTGTGATTTGGAACACACATGCACATCCCCTACCCGGCCTATCAAGTCATGAAATCATAATTACAAAACATGCACACTCACACGCACACATGCATACATAATCTTTACTTACACTGGACATGTAACTAATGGTCACGCCGAAGGCCAGGGCTCGATTTCCCATATGGGAACAATGTTTGAAGCCCATTTTCTGACCGTGAAATTGCTGGAATTATGGCTAAAGCTGCGTACAATCATACTCACTCACTCACACACACAAAGTGGCAAGACAACATGTCCAGACGATAGGATTATCTAAAACGGACGTAAAATATATAGCGCGTTCATAAAGCATGTAGACACAAATTAACGATTGACGAGGAATGATGTATTTTCTGTTCTGAGAGAAAATAATTGTGTAAATCACGAGGCTTGGCGAGAAGCTAAGAAGCAAAATTTTAAGCCTAGTAACGTTTTGATAACTTTGGTAATTTTTTTTATCAAATCCATTTTTCAAGTGTATACTTCCTTTTGCATTATTCGTTTGCTTACTGTTTAACGCTGCTCTCAGCGGTATACCCACCATATGACGATCGCTTGTAAATAATCGAGTCTGAATAAACAAACTTATCGGTCAGTCCATGACAACCGACCGCCTCGGTGGCGTTGTGGGTAGAGCCTAAACTCGGATAACGGAAGGTCGGTGGTTCGATGCCCTGACCACGTCAAACCAAAAGGTGTTAAAAGATGGTACTTGTTGTTAATTAATGGGATAAAACAAGGAGTGGTCTGCTCGGAATCAATATACTGTGTGGTTTTCATGTTAAGCTGCTGAAGACACCAGACCCAACCCACCCACACACACACCCGCACACCCACCCACACGCATGATATTTTGGACCCCTCCCCATTCACAAGTGCATGAAAACCAAGAGTGAGTGAGTGGTGCAGGTCTCAGACGTTTACCACTTCGGTGAAACCCGCGAACACGGGTATGGTGCTGACAGACCTAGAAATATAATCGGGGCGAACCGGGATTCGAACCCACAATGATAGGTTTCTGGCGTGCCCAAGGGACGCAACTCTTCACAGCGAATCGCGGCGCCTTAGACGACTCGGCCACCCGTTCCCCCTGAAAACCACGACTGTGATCTGTCCTGGGAAGAAGTGTTTACACCAGCGTACATTTATTCTCAGTCGGATGATGTATCCAGATACGGCGGCGTTTGGAAGGTTAAATTTGTTTGTTTGCTGTTTAACGCCGCTCTCAGCAATATTCCAGCTATATGACGTTTGGAAGGAGAGACTGGACAGACAAATGTTTAATGATTGAAAATGAGTAAAAGAGCCCACAGGCTCAAGATTTGGTGCACCCTCTGCTGTTCCTTGCTGGATAAAACGGATCATCATTACCAGACTATAATGCTTGGTCTCCAGTCTCGATACAACTTGTTCACAGTGACCGGGCAACATGCAAGATCATAGGGTTGGACCACCGGTTCCGGTTTTTAGGTTTGCCGTTCCCCATACTCAGATTCTCATGATCCTCGGAATAACGTTTCACTGTACCACCCTCATACGTCATCCTTCTGTGTGGAGGATTGACCTCGAACCTCAAACCATGGGAGGTTACAGAATTATATTAACCTGCATCATCCAGTATGATGAATAACAATAGTTTTTAAATACTTTGGTCTCCATTCAATATCATTGGCAGGGGTATATTGTCAGTGATATGACAATCGAATTCGAAACCCAGATGTTAAAAGAGCTTTAGACTTTAGACCTTAGTCTCTAAGGCAATACTTGTTAGTTTAAGTCATAATTTCTAGATTATGCAAATAATAAGAACAAGTTGTCCCTATAAGAGACTGGAATCCTTACAGTACTGTCAACATATCGTAGACTTGCCTCCAAGGAGAATAGAATTACTACACATCCATGGACTTTTCTTTCAGTACACATGTACGTTCTCTTAACTGCTGATAAATAATGGCTTATGCTTTATAGTCATCAGTATTCTCCGCCATCCTTGTCGGAATATCTGTTTTCCACACACGCTCACACCTCACCGGTTTCAAAATCATAATATGAATACCGCCTAGCCATTTTAAAAGCCTGGATGTGCATGGACTACCTCAACTTGTGGATGTGGAGCGTGTGGATTTAACTGGTTTGACTCTCATAAATTATCAGGAGCATCTGCATTTGAAGCCGTAACATCCCATCCTGGTACATTTATTTGTGGCTGATCGCAACAGATCACGCTCATTACCAGTATGATGCTGTTAGTGGGCATCGGCATTCACACTAGCGAGCTCCGATTGCTCATTGCTTCATTGAAAAACACGTTTGTACATTTGATACCAGTTTCAAAACCAATTGGACCAAAAACATTGGTCATGTTGTGTGATGAAGAGTTATTTTCAGAAGGAGTAATTGTGCTTTTCTTTTACTGCCGCTGTGGTAAAAATAACAATAGTTTGCGTAGACAAGAATAAAAGCGCACCTTACAACATAACACTGTTACACAATTTGCTGCTTTATGAACCAGTTTCTGTCACGGTGTACACTCGCACTTTTGCAAACCTCTTCCGTGACTAGCTGGTGGCTATATGTCTTGTCATGATGTATAACCGAGGTCTCACACACCTCTGTCGTGACTAGCTGGTGACTAACTGTTTTGTCATGATGTATAACCGAGGTCTCACACACCTCTGTCGTGACCAGCTGGCGACTAACTTTCTTGTCATGACATACAACCGAGCTCTCGCACACTTCTGTCGTGACCAGTTAGTGACTAACTGTCATGTCATGATGACCAACCGAGCTCTCGCACACCTCTGTCGTGACCAGTTAGTGACTAACTGTCTTGTCATGACATACAACCGAGCTCTCACACTTCTGTCGTGACCAGTTAGTGACTAACTGTCTTGTCATGACATACAACCGAGCTATCACACACTTCTGTCGTGACCAGTTAGTGACTAACTGTCTTGTCATGACATACAACCGAGCTCTCACACACTTCTGTCGTGACCAGTTAGTGACTAACTGTCTTGTCATGACATACAACCGAGCTCTCACACACTTCTGTCGTGACCATTTAGTGACTAACTGTCTTGTCATGACATACAACCGAGCTCTCACACACTTCTGTCGTGACCAGTTAGTGACTAACTGTCTTGTCATGACATACAACCGAGCTATCACACACTTCTGTCGTGACCAGTTAGTGACTAACTGTCTTGTCATGACATACGACCGAGCTCTCACACATTTCTGTCGTGACCAGTTATTGACTAACTGTCTTGTCATGACATACAACCGAGCTCTCACACACTTCTGTCGTGACCAGTTAGTGACTAACTGTCTTGTCATGACATACGACCGAGCTATCACACACTTCTGTCGTGACCAGTTAGTGACTAACTGTCTTGTCATGACATACAACCGAACTCTCACACACTTCTGTCGTGACCAGTTAGTGACTAACTGTCTTGTCATGACATACAACCGAGCTCTCACACATTTCTGTCGTGACCAGTTAGTGACTAACTGTCTTGTCATGACATACAACCGAGCTATCACACACTTCTGTCGTGACCAGTTAGTGACTAACTGTCTTGTCATGACATACAACCGAGCTCTCACACACTTCTGTCGTGACCAGTTAGTGACTAACTGTCTTGTCATGACAAACAACCGAGCTCTCACACACTTCTGTAGTGACCAGTTAGTGACTAACTGTCTTGTCATGACATACAACCGAGCTATCACACACTTCTGTCGTGACCAGTTAGTGACTAACTGTCTTGTCATGACATACGACTGAGCTCTCACACACTTCTGTCGTGACCAGTTAGTGACTAACTGTCTTGTCATGACATACAACCGAGCTATCACACACTTCTGTCGTGACCAGTTAGTGACTAACTGCCTTGTCATGACAAACAACCGAGCTCTCACACACTTCTGTCGTGACCAGTTAGTGACTAACTGTCTTGTCATGACATACGACCGAGCTATCACACACTTCTGTCGTGACCAGTTAGTGACTAACTGTCTTGTCATGACATACGACTGAGCTCTCACACACCTCTTCTCGTGACCAGTTAGTGACTAACTGTCTTGTCATGACATACAACCGAGCTCTCACACACTTCTGTCGTGACCAGTTAGTGACTAACTGTCTTGTCTTGTCATGACACAACTGAGCTCTCACACACTTCTGTCGTGACCAGTTAGTGACTAACTGTCTTGTCATGACATACAACCGAGCTCTCACACACTTCTGTCGTGACCAGTTAGTGACTAACTGTCTTGTCATGACATACAACCGAGCTCACACACACTTCTGTCGTGACCAGTTATTGACTAACTGTCTTGTCATGACATACAACCGAGCTCTCACACATTTCTGTCGTGACCAGTTATTGACTAACTGTCTTGTCATGACATACAACCGAGCTATCACACACTTCTGTCGTGACCAGTTAGTGACTAACTGTCTTGTCATGACATACAACCGAGCTCTCACACACCTCTGTCGTGACCAGTTAGTGACTAACTGTCTTGTCATGACATACGACCGAGCTATCACACACTTCTGTCGTGACCAGTTAGTGACAAACTGTTTTGTCATGACATACAACCGAGCTATCACACACTTCTGTCGTGACCAGTTAGTGACTAACTGTCTTGTCATGACAAACAACCGAGCTCTCACACACTTCTGTCGTGACCAGTTAGTGACTAACTGTCTTGTCATGACATACGACCGAGCTATCACACACTTCTGTCGTGACCAGTTAGTGACTAACTGTCTTGTCATGACATACGACTGAGCTCTCACACACCTCTTCTCGTGACCAGTTAGTGACTAACTGTCTTGTCATGACATACAACCGAGCTCTCACACACTTCTGTCGTGACCAGTTAGTGACTAACTGTCTTGTCTTGTCATGACACAACTGAGCTCTCACACACTTCTGTCGTGACCAGTTAGTGACTAACTGTCTTGTCATGACATACAACCGAGCTCTCACACACTTCTGTCGTGACCAGTTAGTGACTAACTGTCTTGTCATGACATACAACCGAGGTCACACACACTTCTGTCGTGACCAGTTATTGACTAACTGTCTTGTCATGACATACAACCGAGCTCTCACACATTTCTGTCGTGACCAGTTATTGACTAACTGTCTTGTCATGACATACAACCGAGCTATCACACACTTCTGTCGTGACCAGTTAGTGACTAACTGTCTTGTCATGACATACAACCGAGCTCTCACACACCTCTTCTCGTGACCAGTTAGTGACTAACTGTCTTGTCATGACAAACAACCGAGCTCTCACACACTTCTGTCGTGACCAGTTAGTGACTAACTGTCTTGTCATGACATACGACCGAGCTATCACACACTTCTGTCGTGACCAGTTAGTGACTAACTGTCTTGTCATGACATACGACTGAGCTCTCACACACTTCTGTCGTGACCAGTTAGTGACTAACTGTCTTGTCATGACATACAACCGAGCTATCACACACTTCTGTCGTGACCAGTTAGTGACTAACTGCCTTGTCATGACAAACAACCGAGCTCTCACACACTTCTGTCGTGACCAGTTAGTGACTAACTGTCTTGTCATGACATACGACCGAGCTATCACACACTTCTGTCGTGACCAGTTAGTGACTAACTGTCTTGTCATGACATACGACTGAGCTCTCACACACCTCTTCTCGTGACCAGTTAGTGACTAACTGTCTTGTCATGACATACAACCGAGCTCTCACACACTTCTGTCGTGACCAGTTAGTGACTAACTGCCTTGTCATGACAAACAACCGAGCTCTCACACACTTCTGTCGTGGCCAGTTAGTTACTGTCTTGTCATGACATACAACCGAGCTCTCACACACCTCTGTCGTGACCAGTTAGTGACTAACTGCCTTGTCATGACAAACAACCGAGCTCTCACACACTTCTGTCGTGGCCAGTTAGTGACTGTCTTGTCATGACATACAAGCGAGCTCTCACACACCTCTGTCGTGACCAGCTGGTGACTAAATGTCTTGTCATGACATACGACCGAGCTCTCACACACCTCTGTCGTGACCAGTTAGTGACTAACTGTCTTGTCATGACATACGACCGAGCTCTCACACACCTCTGTCGTGACCAGCTGGTGACTAAATGTCTTGTCATGACATACGACCGAGCTCACACACACTTCTGTCGTGACCAGTTAGTGACTAACTGTCTTGTCATGACATACAACCGAGCTCTCACACACCTCTGTCGTGACCAGTTAGTGACTAACTGTCTTGTCATGACATACGACCGAGCTATCACACACCTCTGTCGTGACCAGTTAGTGACTAACTGTCTTGTCATGACATACAACCGAGTTCCCACACACCTCTGTCGTGACCAGTTAGTGACTTACTGTCTTGTCATGACATACAACCGAGCTCTCACACACTTCTGTCGTGACCAGTTAGTGACTAACTGTCTTGTCATGACATACAACCGAGCTCCCACACACCTCTGTCGTGACCAGTTAGTGACTTACTGTCTTGTCATGACATACAACCGAGCTCCCACACACCTCTGTCGTGACCAGTTAGTGACTAACTGTCTTGTCATGACATACAACCGAGCTATCACACTTCTGTCGTGACCAGTTAGTGACTAACTGTCTTGTCATGACATACAACCGAGCTATCACACACTTCTGTCGTGACCAGTTAGTGACTAACTGTCTTGTCATGACATACAACCGAGCTCTCACACACTTCTGTCGTGACCAGTTAGTGACTAACTGTCTTGTCATGACATACAACCGAGCTCTCACACACTTCTGTCGTGACCATTTAGTGACTAACTGTCTTGTCATGACATACAACCGAGCTCTCACACACTTCTGTCGTGACCAGTTAGTGACTAACTGCCTTGTCATGACAAACAACCGAGCTCTCACACACTTCTGTCGTGGCCAGTTAGTTACTGTCTTGTCATGACATACAACCGAGCTCTCACACACCTCTGTCGTGACCAGTTAGTGACTAACTGCCTTGTCATGACAAACAACCGAGCTCTCACACACTTCTGTCGTGGCCAGTTAGTGACTGTCTTGTCATGACATACAAGCGAGCTCTCACACACCTCTGTCGTGACCAGCTGGTGACTAAATGTCTTGTCATGACATACGACCGAGCTCTCACACACCTCTGTCGTGACCAGTTAGTGACTAACTGTCTTGTCATGACATACGACCGAGCTCTCACACACTTCTGTCGTGACCAGCTGGTGACTAAATGTCTTGTCATGACATACGACCGAGCTCACACACACTTCTGTCGTGACCAGTTAGTGACTAACTGTCTTGTCATGACATACAACCGAGCTCTCACACACCTCTGTCGTGACCAGTTAGTGACTAACTGTCTTGTCATGACATACGACCGAGCTATCACACACCTCTGTCGTGACCAGTTAGTGACTAACTGTCTTGTCATGACATACAACCGAGTTCCCACACACCTCTGTCGTGACCAGTTAGTGACTTACTGTCTTGTCATGACATACAACCGAGCTCTCACACACTTCTGTCGTGACCAGTTAGTGACTAACTGTCTTGTCATGACATACAACCGAGCTCCCACACACCTCTGTCGTGACCAGTTAGTGACTTACTGTCTTGTCATGACATACAACCGAGCTCCCACACACCTCTGTCGTGACCAGTTAGTGACTAACTGTCTTGTCATGACATACAACCGAGCTATCACACTTCTGTCGTGACCAGTTAGTGACTAACTGTCTTGTCATGACATACAACCGAGCTATCACACACTTCTGTCGTGACCAGTTAGTGACTAACTGTCTTGTCATGACATACAACCGAGCTCTCACACACTTCTGTCGTGACCAGTTAGTGACTAACTGTCTTGTCATGACATACAACCGAGCTCTCACACACTTCTGTCGTGACCATTTAGTGACTAACTGTCTTGTCATGACATACAACCGAGCTCTCACACACCTCTGTCGTGACCAGTTAGTGACTAACTGTCTTGTCATGACATACAACCGAGCTCTCACACACTTCTGTCGTGACCAGTTAGTGACTAACTGTCTTGTCATGACATACAACCGAGCTCTCACACACTTCTGTCGTGACCAGTTAGTGACTAACTGTCTTGTCATGACATACAACCGAGCTCTCACACATTTCTGTCGTGACCAGTTATTGACTAACTGTCTTGTCATGACATACAACCGAGCTCTCACACACTTCTGTCGTGACCAGTTAGTGACTAACTGTCTTGTCATGACATACGACCGAGCTATCACACACTTCTGTCGTGACCAGTTAGTGACTAACTGTCTTGTCATGACATACAACCGAACTCTCACACACTTCTGTCGTGACCAGTTAGTGACTAACTGTCTTGTCATGACATACAACCGAGCTCTCACACATTTCTGTCGTGACCAGTTAGTGACTAACTGTCTTGTCATGACATACAACCGAGCTATCACACACTTCTGTCGTGACCAGTTAGTGACTAACTGTCTTGTCATGACATACAACCGAGCTCTCACACACTTCTGTCGTGACCAGTTAGTGACTAACTGTCTTGTCATGACAAACAACCGAGCTCTCACACACTTCTGTAGTGACCAGTTAGTGACTAACTGTCTTGTCATGACATACGACCGAGCTATCACACACTTCTGTCGTGACCAGTTAGTGACTAACTGTCTTGTCATGACATACGACTGAGCTCTCACACACTTCTGTCGTGACCAGTTAGTGACTAACTGTCTTGTCATGACATACAACCGAGCTATCACACACTTCTGTCGTGACCAGTTAGTGACTTACTGTCTTGTCATGACAAACAACCGAGCTCTCACACACTTATGTCGTGACCAGTTAGTGACTAACTGTCTTGTCATGACATACAACCGAGCTATCACACACTTCTGTCGTGACCAGTTAGTGACTAACTGTCTTGTCATGACATACGACTGAGCTCTCACACACCTCTTCTCGTGACCAGTTAGTGACTAACTGTCTTGTCATGACATACAACCGAGCTCTCACACACTTCTGTCGTGACCAGTTAGTGACTAACTGTCTTGTCTTGTCATGAAACAACTGAGCTCTCACACACTTCTGTCGTGACCAGTTAGTGACTAACTGTCTTGTCATGACATACAACCGAGCTCTCACACACTTCTGTCGTGACCAGTTAGTGACTAACTGTCTTGTCATGACATACAACCGAGCTCACACACACTTCTGTCGTGACCAGTTATTGACTAACTGTCTTGTCATGACATACAACCGAGCTCTCACACATTTCTGTCGTGGCCAGTTATTGACTAACTGTCTTGTCATGACATACAACCGAGCTATCACACACTTCTGTCGTGACCAGTTAGTGACTAACTGTCTTGTCATGACATACAACCGAGCTCTCAAACACCTCTTCTCGTGACCAGTTAGTGACTAACTGTCTTGTCATGACAAACAACCGAGCTCTCACACACTTCTGTCGTGACCAGTTAGTGACTAACTGTCTTGTCATGACATACGACCGAGCTATCACACACTTCTGTCGTGACCAGTTAGTGACTAACTGTCTTGTCATGACATACGACTGAGCTCTCACACACTTCTGTCGTGACCAGTTAGTGACTAACTGTCTTGTCATGACATACAACCGAGCTATCACACACTTCTGTCGTGACCAGTTAGTGACTAACTGCCTTGTCATGACAAACAACCGAGCTCTCACACACCTCTGTCGTGACCAGTTAGTGACTAACTGTCTTGTCATGACATACGACCGAGCTATCACACACTTCTGTCGTGACCAGTTAGTGACTAACTGTCTTGTCATGACATACGACTGAGCTCTCACACACCTCTTCTCGTGACCAGTTAGTGACTAACTGTCTTGTCATGACATACAACCGAGCTCTCACACACTTCTGTCGTGACCAGTTAGTGACTAACTGCCTTGTCATGACAAACAACCGAGCTCTCACACACTTCTGTCGTGGCCAGTTAGTTACTGTCTTGTCATGACATACAACCGAGCTCTCACACACCTCTGTCGTGACCAGTTAGTGACTAACTGCCTTGTCATGACAAACAACCGAGCTCTCACACACTTCTGTCGTGGCCAGTTAGTGACTGTCTTGTCATGACATACAAGCGAGCTCTCACACACCTCTGTCGTGACCAGCTGGTGACTAAATGTCTTGTCATGACATACAACCGAGCTCTCACACACCTCTTCTCGTGACCAGTTAGTGACTAACTGTCTTGTCATGACAAACAACCGAGCTCTCACACACTTCTGTCGTGACCAGTTAGTGACTAACTGTCTTGTCATGACATACGACCGAGCTATCACACACTTCTGTCGTGACCAGTTAGTGACTAACTGTCTTGTCATGACATACGACTGAGCTCTCACACACTTCTGTCGTGACCAGTTAGTGACTAACTGTCTTGTCATGACATACAACCGAGCTATCACACACTTCTGTCGTGACCAGTTAGTGACTAACTGCCTTGTCATGACAAACAACCGAGCTCTCACACACCTCTGTCGTGACCAGTTAGTGACTAACTGTCTTGTCATGACATACGACCGAGCTATCACACACTTCTGTCGTGACCAGTTAGTGACTAACTGTCTTGTCATGACATACGACTGAGCTCTCACACACCTCTTCTCGTGACCAGTTAGTGACTAACTGTCTTGTCATGACATACAACCGAGCTCTCACACACTTCTGTCGTGACCAGTTAGTGACTAACTGCCTTGTCATGACAAACAACCGAGCTCTCACACACTTCTGTCGTGGCCAGTTAGTTACTGTCTTGTCATGACATACAACCGAGCTCTCACACACCTCTGTCGTGACCAGTTAGTGACTAACTGCCTTGTCATGACAAACAACCGAGCTCTCACACACTTCTGTCGTGGCCAGTTAGTGACTGTCTTGTCATGACATACAAGCGAGCTCTCACACACCTCTGTCGTGACCAGCTGGTGACTAAATGTCTTGTCATGACATACGACCGAGCTCTCACACACTTCTGTCGTGACCAGTTAGTGACTAACTGTCTTGTCATGACATACGACCGAGCTCTCACACACCTCTGTCGTGACCAGCTGGTGACTAAATGTCTTGTCATGACATACGACCGAGCTCACACACACTTCTGTCGTGACCAGTTATTGACTAACTGTCTTGTCATGACATACAACCGAGCTCTCACACACCTCTGTCGTGACCAGTTAGTGACTAACTGTCTTGTCATGACATACGACCGAGCTATCACACACCTCTGTCGTGACCAGTTAGTGACTAACTGTCTTGTCATGACATACAACCGAGCTCCCACACACCTCTGTCGTGACCAGTTAGTGACTTACTGTCTTGTCATGACATACAACCGAGCTCTCACACACTTCTGTCGTGACCAGTTAGTGACTAACTGTCTTGTCATGACATACGACCGAGCTATCACACACTTCTGTCGTGACCAGTTAGTGACTAACTGTCTTGTCATGACATACGACTGAGCTCTCACACACCTCTTCTCGTGACCAGTTAGTGACTAACTGTCTTGTCATGACATACAACCGAGCTCTCACACACTTCTATCGTGACCAGTTAGTGACTAACTGCCTTGTCATGACAAACAACCGAGCTCTCACACACTTCTGTCGTGGCCAGTTAGTTACTGTCTTGTCATGACATACAACCGAGCTCTCACACACCTCTGTCGTGACCAGTTAGTGACTAACTGCCTTGTCATGACAAACAACCGAGCTCTCACACACTTCTGTCGTGGCCAGTTAGTGACTGTCTTGTCATGACATACAAGCGAGCTCTCACACACCTCTGTCGTGACCAGCTGGTGACTAAATGTCTTGTCATGACATACGACCGAGCTCTCACACACCTCTGTCGTGACCAGTTAGTGACTAACTGTCTTGTCATGACATACGACCGAGCTCTCACACACCTCTGTCGTGACCAGCTGGTGACTAAATGTCTTGTCATGACATACGACCGAGCTCACACACACTTCTGTCGTGACCAGTTAGTGACTAACTGTCTTGTCATGACATACAACCGAGCTCTCACACACCTCTGTCGTGACCAGTTAGTGACTAACTGTCTTGTCATGACATACGACCGAGCTATCACACACCTCTGTCGTGACCAGTTAGTGACTAACTGTCTTGTCATGACATACAACCGAGCTCCCACACACTTCTGTCGTGACCAGTTAGTGACTTACTGTCTTGTCATGACATACAACCGAGCTCTCACACACTTCTGTCGTGACCAGTTAGTGACTAACTGTCTTGTCATGACATACAACCGAGCTCTCACACACCTCTGTCGTGACCAGTTAGTGACTAACTGTCTTGTCATGACATACGACCGAGCTATCACACACCTCTGTCGTGACCAGTTAGTGACTAACTGTCTTGTCATGACATACAACCGAGCTCCCACACACCTCTGTCGTGACCAGTTATTGACTTACTGTCTTGTCATGACATACAACCGAGCTCTCACACACTTCTGTCGTGACCAGTTAGTGACTAACTGTCTTGTCATGACATACAACCGAGCTCTCACACACTTCTGTCGTGACCAGTTAGTGACTAGCTGTCTTGTCATGACATACGACCGAGCTCTCACAAACTTCTGTCGTGACCAGTTAGTGACTTACTGTCTTGTCATGACATATAACCGAGCTCTCACACACTTCTGTCGTGACCAGTTAGTGACTAACTGTCTTGTCATGACATACGACCGAGCTATCACACACTTCTGTCGTGACCAGTTAGTGACTAACTGTCTTGTCATGACATACGACTGAGCTCTCACACACCTCTTCTCGTGACCAGTTAGTGACTAACTGTCTTGTCATGACATACAACCGAGCTCTCACACACTTCTATCGTGACCAGTTAGTGACTAACTGCCTTGTCATGACAAACAACCGAGCTCTCACACACTTCTGTCGTGGCCAGTTAGTTACTGTCTTGTCATGACATACAACCGAGCTCTCACACACCTCTGTCGTGACCAGTTAGTGACTAACTGCCTTGTCATGACAAACAACCGAGCTCTCACACACTTCTGTCGTGGCCAGTTAGTGACTGTCTTGTCATGACATACAAGCGAGCTCTCACACACCTCTGTCGTGACCAGCTGGTGACTAAATGTCTTGTCATGACATACGACCGAGCTCTCACACACCTCTGTCGTGACCAGTTAGTGACTAACTGTCTTGTCATGACATACGACCGAGCTCTCACACACCTCTGTCGTGACCAGCTGGTGACTAAATGTCTTGTCATGACATACGACCGAGCTCACACACACTTCTGTCGTGACCAGTTAGTGACTAACTGTCTTGTCATGACATACAACCGAGCTCTCACACACCTCTGTCGTGACCAGTTAGTGACTAACTGTCTTGTCATGACATACGACCGAGCTATCACACACCTCTGTCGTGACCAGTTAGTGACTAACTGTCTTGTCATGACATACAACCGAGCTCCCACACACTTCTGTCGTGACCAGTTAGTGACTTACTGTCTTGTCATGACATACAACCGAGCTCTCACACACTTCTGTCGTGACCAGTTAGTGACTAACTGTCTTGTCATGACATACAACCGAGCTCTCACACACCTCTGTCGTGACCAGTTAGTGACTAACTGTCTTGTCATGACATACGACCGAGCTATCACACACCTCTGTCGTGACCAGTTAGTGACTAACTGTCTTGTCATGACATACAACCGAGCTCCCACACACCTCTGTCGTGACCAGTTAGTGACTTACTGTCTTGTCATGACATACAACCGAGCTCTCACACACTTCTGTCGTGACCAGTTAGTGACTAACTGTCTTGTCATGACATACAACCGAGCTCTCACACACTTCTGTCGTGACCAGTTAGTGACTAGCTGTCTTGTCATGACATACGACCGAGCTCTCACAAACTTCTGTCGTGACCAGTTAGTGACTTACTGTCTTGTCATGACATATAACCGAGCTCTCACACACTTCTGTCGTGACCAGTTAGTGACTAACTGTCTTGTCATGACATACAACCGAGCTCTCACACACTTCTGTCGTGACCAGTTAGTGACTAACTATCTTGTTATGACATACAACCGAGCTCTCACACACCTCTGTCGTGAGCAGTTAGTGACTAACTGTCTTGTTATAACATACAACCGAGCTCTCACACACCTCTGTCGTGACCAGCTGGTGACTAACTGTCTTGTCATGACACAACTGAGCTCTCACACACTTCTGTCGTGACCATTTAGTGACTAACTGTCTTGTCATGACATACAACCGAGCTCTCACACACCTCTGTCGCGACTCGCTTGTAACTTCCCGGACAACAGCATTTTACACAGGTAAGCCTTCATTCCCGTACGTGTATGACCACTTGAAATAACGACAACAGATGCTGCACCACAAAGCTAGTTTCATTCAAATTCAATACAGGGCAAGCATGTAAAGATATTTCTCGTAATCCACAAGCAAGATTTGGTTGTCTTGTTATCACGTTCCATAATGCTGCAAAAGTATTTTTAAGCGGCGGATTACTGCAACTGTCTATGACGAATCTGCAAACAAAATATATTAGAACGTGATATAACGAATAAAGGCAATCGCAATTAGTTTGACCAAATGCAAACACATCCTGCTTAGCTGTGGCTGCGGTATAAAGGCCATTAAAAGACTCTTTTATCTGAATTCACATTACACCCAATCTCATTAAAATCGGATCTTAGTTCTCGCTACCGTTAAACAAAGCTTTACGGCACTAATGTCAAATTAGCGACTACGCTATGAAACATATTTTGACAAATTCTCGATTTAAAATTTGAAACCTGAACAAAAAAACATTCTGGAATGGCCAATAGATGATCTAGATTGTATGGATTCAGTCGTTAATCCCGTAACTATCGTTATACCCCGTGTTAAAGTTTTCGAGTTTGCATGATTAGAAATCACATTCCGACTGTCACTTTCATGATCTGGTAAGCGACGTTCTTATTGGTCGGATGTAAGGTCGTTCTGACGTAACCCCTAATGGGATGATCTTTGTTTAGTGTGAGTGAGTTATAATTTTACATCGCATCGGCAATATTGCAGCCATATCGCGATGATCTTTGTTTAGGGGTAGCGAGAACTAAGATCTGATTTTAAAGAGACTGCATTACACCTAAATTATATCTCCGAACAGACTTGGAACAGCAGGCTTTAAAACGGTGCTGAAACATTATCAGATTCAATGTTTAAAGTTACTTACCTCAATTGCATATTTGTGGCCTCGCACAATTTTGATGTTTTTCACATCAATTATTATTAACCGGAGAATATGTTAAAATATCACAAAGTGATTGATTATGTAAATGTTATTATGGTTATATTGAGGATGAATATAACTTGTGCTGCATGTAAACAGTTACGTACAAAATATATACATGCATTTTATATCCTCTATCCAAATAAGAATACATTTAATTATTAATAGCCACATAATTTATTCTATTAATGACCACAAGAAGTATTGGTACTCAAGATCTAACTATAGTACCGTTTAAAAATGCATTAATATATATTTAATACGCAATATTTCAAACTTGATTAACCAACAATCATCATAAACGTCGTCGTTGTCCTAACCAACATCCCCAACCCCCGAACGAAAAAAGCACTTACGGCAATAGGGGTATGTGCTCTCTGTTGTGAGGTAGAACTTGCCCTGTCTGTTGGCCCTGTCGGAGAAATAGCCCATCTGTGGGCACGTGCCGGAACCACAGGTGCTGCACGAGCCTTCCGTGAAGTCCTTGTATGACGCACATGGATGCGCAGTGAAGTCGCAGCTTGTGTCGGCAAGGGAGGCAACCCAGTATTCGTGTGACTGAAGGTGGCTGCAGGAAACAGCTTCAGGCACTTCTGGAAAGGTGAGGTGAAGTGAGGTGAAATGGGGTTTAACGTCGCGTTCAAGATTAATACACTTATATAGCGACGTGCATGTACGTGTGTGTGTTTGTGTGGCTGCTTGTACTAGCTATAGTCCGGTTACTAGCTATAGTCCGGTACTGATGCCGATTTATAGTGCTAGCTCACTGAGATACCATGCCGCAGTTTAACATGAATACCTCACTCAGACACAGTATACTGACTCCGAGTCGACCAGTCCTTGTTTTAGCCCTTTAATGCCGAGCGCCAGACAGGGTTGCAACAAGTACCATCTTTTAACGTCTTTTGGTATGACGCGGCCGGGGATCGAACCCCGGTCCTTCCGCTCTCCGGGCGGACGCGGAAAGACGTTAGTATAAAATAGCATTCAACCGGTAAAAGGACAGGCCATTGAAGGTTAAAAAGTTACACATCTACACCAAGTATTCATATGCATACATGATCTCACACCCAACATGGAACAGGTACTTAGCAGAATGTAGAGAAAAGGTAATGAATAGATTTGTGTCTAATAAATATTATTCACAGGCAATATTAAGTCAGCTGTAGGATGTCACTTTGCCGATTACAAGGTTATTCTTTGACATGATACTAATCAAGGAAAGATAGGTTATGAAACGTTTGGAAGATTTTGAATTTAAAAACGTAGCTAACGTTTTCAAACAATCAGATGTAGATAACAGTAGACACCTTCAGTCGTTTAACAAACAGCACTGTAATAGTTAACTAATTGTGCCTACAAATGGAACCGCCCGTACGGATTCCGGGCAGGTTTATATGTCCTAATATACCATACTATGCTTGTGGTATGAGGTAGCTAAATGGATCTGATTGTCAGGCTCGCTGTCTTGGTTGATGCATGTCATCGTAACCCAGTTACGTGGATTTGTGTTCATGATGTCACTCAATGGATTGTCTCGATGACTCGATTTTTTACAGACCGCCGTCATATATTGTTGACTGCAGCTTCAAACAACAAGGGGGCACGGGTGGCCCAGTCGTCTAAGGCGCCGCAATTCGCTGTGCAGAGTTGCGTCCCCTGGAAACGCCAGAAACCTATGATTGTGGGTTCAAATCCCGGTTCACCCCGATTATGTTTCTAGGTTTGTCAGCACCATACCCGTGCTCGTAGGTTTCACCGAAGTGGTAAACGTCTAAGACCTGCATCACTTCGGGCTTTCCTCCCACATTAAGCTGACACGCCGTGATATAACTGGAATACTGTTAAAAGCGGCGTTAAACCTCACTCACTCTCTCACTCACTCACTCACTCACTCACTCACTCACTCACTCACTCACTTAATCACTCACTCACTCACTCACTCACTCAAACAACAAACATGCCTCTATAGAAAGTCAGATATGCAGATCTTACCCTTAAACTTGAACTCTACAGCGTCCAGCAGTCCATGCGAGACTGCAGGGGGACATCCGGGTTGGTGCCCGCCGCCATTAGGGTAGAAGTCCACGTGACCCCAGGCCGACATTGTTCCCAATCCTGGAGCCATTTAGTATTGTTATGTTATATACACCTTAACATGAGGGAAACATTATTCAGAAATGAAAGATAGGTGTGTGTGATATTAAGCATTTGTTTACTGCGACAATATAAATATGTTGCATAATGTTTGATAAATCGTTTTGCACCAACATGTCGACTGAATGCATTTGTGAGGTTCGTCACCATTAAAAAAACTAAGCCATATCATGACACCGGAAGCACAATTCGAATAACTAACCGAGCAGTTTTATAATCACTGTTACCTGCGTCATAGAGAGGTGCGCCATCGGTGTGGATGTTGTCAACATAGATGGCATCAGTCGGGTCCAGACGAACCGCAGGATCAGTTCCTTCAAATAATGGTCCGGCAGGGTCCAGCCCTGGAGAGAATTGATGTTAGATGACGATATCAGCGTGGGAATAACTGGCTAGTATCAATGATGACCCTTCCAGTACAGATCCATATTGTCAGTCAACGTTTTCTACCGTCTAAATAGGAAATGAACAGTGCTACTTGCCTTGAAAAGTTGGAAGGTTCGATTTAATTCGGCACATGTATTAAATTTGCAAGCTAAGTCTGACCAGCTACTGAGATTGAAGAAAATATTTAAACCGCGTTTGCAGATAAGATTTGATTGTTTGTTGTTTAACGCCGCACTCAGCAATATTCCAGCTATATGATGGCGGTCTGTAAATAATCGAGACTGGACCAGACAATCCAGTGATTGACATCATGAACATCGATCTACGCAATTGGGATACGATGACATGCATCAACCAAGTCAGCGACCTTGACCACCCGATCCCGTTAGTCGCCTCTTACGACAAGCATTGGTTGCTGAAGACCTGTTCTACCCCGGATCTTCACGGGTCCTCTCTATCTGGGATTCGAACATGATTGCCATGTCATTAACATTATCTCCCTGTCACTGGTATTGACAGGAGGTATGAGAATTTGAAAACTATCAATACGTTAAGAACGTAGTTTTGTGAATATCCTGATCCCGTTAGTCGCCTCTTACGACAAGCATAGTCACCTTTTACGGCCAGCATTGGTTGCTGAAGACCTATTCTACCCCGGATCCTCACGAGTTTGCAGATAAGAACTATAATAATGTCCATATCATAACTTGTATGCTTTTTAATGGCAATAAAATGGTAGAGTGTCCCCAGTAATGATGTCAACTGTGTGAACCAAATCCGAACCTGAGATTCTTCCAATGCCCTCGACACGTGACCCGACGTAGCCGCTGATGTGAGAACCAAGACTGTGCCCCATCAGATGCACGTCCGCCATCTTTGCTCCCATCATGTCACGTGCAATTTCAACTGCCTTTGCAATTATGGCACCCACCAGTCGAGTGTTTGCTGCTGATTTGGGATAGAACTTATGAGCTCCTGACTTCCAGTCTACTGTGATTACATTGAAGTTGTCCTGCGGGAAAATAACATGTTAAAGTGGTTATTAAAGTCCATGAAACACCTTCTATGAAAATTACATACGCCAGTGAAGGGGGGTTGCGTAATAAAGTGGTTTAAAGCGCCACACAATGCCATTCTACTTAAATAGTACAGTTCTGTTTTAGTTGGGGGGCACGGGTGGCCCAGTTTTACTAAGGCAAGGCGATGAGTTGCGAGTTGCGTCCCTTGGGCACGCTTGAAACCTATGATTGTGAGTTCGAATCCCGGATCGCCCCGATTATGTTTCTAGGTTTGTCAGCACCATACCCGTGCTCGTGGGTTTCACCGAAGTAGTAAACGTCTGAGGCCTGCATCACTTCGGGCTTTCCTCCCATATTAAGCTGACACGCCGTGATATAACTGGAATACTGTTAAATGCGGCGTTAAACCCAACTCACTCACTCACTGATTTTGTTGATAGGACAGGAAGTTACCGCTTGTCTCCGATAACATTGATTTTGTGTGAAAACTGTGTTACATGTTCCTTGTGAAAGAGGGTCGTTTAATACATGTATAGATATGATTTAAAATGATCAATCTGGGTCCAGTAATGGTTGTGATTTACGCGAGACAACTTACCAGGCGAAGAAGGTACTTGGTGGAATTTGTCACCCAAGGCTTATCTGCCTCGCTGAGATATCCATGTACAATTATTTTTGTTTTCTCTTTAACATCATATAGACTGTTTATAAAACTGGATACATTTTTGTAGTCTAATATTTGGCCTTGACCTTTACTTTTTCTTGTGTACAAGGTCAGAGTAACTTTCACTTCATCAGGCGAATCCGGTAGCTCTCCAAACGTGTTGTCGAAACCATTGTCCCTGGAGAAACATCCCAAGTCACCATAACAAACCGATGATTTTCCAAACAATAAAGCTGAAAATAATAAAGTTTGAAATGATAATGGAACATGCAACTAAATTTGGTGATCGTAATTGATATTAAGTAGTCCTGTGTCCTTAAGCAAATTGTTTGTTTTAAATATGAAATGGTTCAGTTAAGAAATGAGTTGAAGCATTTTCAACTCTAAGCATTTTCAACAGGATCTAACAATAAGTATTATCAACAAAGGTAGTGATGCTTGCTGCTGTGTTATCAATAAAAGTACTGATGCTAGATACTGTGTTAGCAATGAAAGCACTGATGCTAAATACTGTGTTAGCAATGAAAACACTGATGCTAGATACTGTGTTAGCAATGAAAGCACTGATGCTAGATAGTGTGTTAGCAATGAAAACACTGATGCTAGATAGTGTGTTAGCAATGAAAACACTGATGCTAGATACTGTGTTAGCAATGAAAACACTGATGGTTGCTGCTGTTATCAATGAAAGCAGTGATGGCGCTGTGTTATCAATGACGGCAGTGATGGTGGCAGCTGTGTTATCAGTGAAGGCAGCGATGGTGGCAGCTGTGTTATCAATGTAGGCAGTGCTGGTTGCAGCTGTGTTATCAGTAAAGGCAGTGATTGTTGCAGCTGTGTTATCAATGTAGGCAGTGCTTGATGCAGCTGTGTTATCAGTGAAGGCAGCGATGGTGGCGGCGGTGTTATCAGTGGAGACAGTGCTGGTTGCAGCTGTGTTATCAATGACGGCAGTGATGGTTGCTGCTGTGATATCAGTGAAGGCAGTGATGGTTGCAGCTGTGTTGTCAATGGTTGGTAGTGATGGCGTTGTGTTATCAATGCAGGCAGTGCTGGTTGCTGCTTTGTTATCAGTAAAGGCAGTGATGATTACAGCTGTATTTTCAATGGGTGGCAGTGATGGTGTTGTGTTATCAATGCAGGCAGTGATGGTTGCAGTTATGTTATCAATGGTTGGCAGTGATGGTTGCTGCTGTGTTGTCAATGGGTGGCAGTGATGGTTGCTGTTGTGTTATTAGTAAAGGCACTACTGGTTGCAGTTATGTTATCAATGGGTGGCATTGATGGTTGCTGTTGTTTTATCAATGGGTGGATGTGATGGTTGCTGCTGTGTTATCAGTGAAGGCAGTGCTGGCTGCTGCTGTGTTATCAATAGGTGGCAGTGATGGTTGTTGCTCTGTTGTCAATGGATGGCAATGATGGTTGCTGTTGTGTTATCAGTAAAGGCAGAGCTAGTTGCAGCTGTGTTGTCAATAGGTGGCAGTGATGGCGCTGTGTTATAATGGAGACAGTGCTGGTTGCAGCTGTGTTATCAATGGGTGGCAGTGATGGTTGCAGCTGTGTTATCAGTGAAGGCAGCGATGGTGGCAACTGTGTTATCAATGACGGCAGTGCTGGTTTCAGCTGTGTTATTAGTGAAGGCAGCGATGGTGTTGTGTTATCAATGTAGGCAGTGCTGGTTGCAGCTTCGTTATCAGTGAAGGCAGCGATGGTGGCAGCTGTGTTATCAATGTAGGCAGTGCTGGTTGCAGCTGTGTTATCAGTGAAGGCAGCGATGGTGGCGGCGGTGTTATCAGTGGAGACAGTGCTGGTTGCAGCTGTGTTATCAATGAAGGCAGCGATGGTGTTGTGTTATCAATGTAGGCAGTGCTAGTTGCAGCTTCGTTATCAGTGAAGGCAGCGATGGTGGCAGCTGTGTTATCAATGTAGGCAGTGCTGGTTGCAGCTGTGTTATCAGTGAAGGCAGCGATGGTGGCGGCGGTGTTATCAGTGGAGACAGTGCTGGTTGCAGCTGTGTTATCAGTGAAGGCAGCGATGGTGTTGTGTTATCAATGTAGGCAGTGCTAGTTGCAGCTTCGTTATCAGTGAAGGCAGCGATGGTGGCAGCTGTGTTATCAATGTAGGCAGTGCTGGTTGCAGCTGTGTTATCAGTGAAGGCAGCGATGGTGGCAACTGTGTTATCAATGACGGCAGTGCTGGTTTCAGCTGTGTTATTAGTGAAGGCAGCGATGGTGTTGTGTTATCAATGTAGGCAGTGCTGGTTGCAGCTTCGTTATCAGTGAAGGCAGCGATGGTGGCAGCTGTGTTATCAATGTAGGCAGTGCTTGTTGCAGCTGTGTTATCAGTGAAGGCAGCGATGGTGGCGGCGGTGTTATCAGTGGAGACAGTGCTGGTTGCAGCTGTGTTATCAATGACGGCAGTGATGGTTGCTGCTGTGATATCAGTGAAGGCAGTGATGGTTGCAGCTGTGTTGTCAATGGTTGGTAGTGATGGCGTTGTGTTATCAATGCAGGCAGTGCTGGTTGCAGCTGTGTTATCAATGGATGGCAGTGATGGTTGCTGCTTTGTTATCAGTAAAGGCAGTGATGATTACAGCTGTATTTTCAATGGGTGGCAGTGATGGTGTTGTGTTATCAATGCAGGCAGTGATGGTTGCAGTTATGTTATCAATGGTTGGCAGTGATGGTTGCTGCTGTGTTGTCAATGGGTGGCAGTGATGGTTGCTGTTGTGTTATTAGTAAAGGCACTACTGGTTGCAGTTATGTTATCAATGGGTGGCAGTGATGGTTGCTGTTGTTTTATCAATGGGTGGATGTGATGGTTGCTGCTGTGTTATCAGTGAAGGCAGTGCTGGCTGCTGCTGTGTTATCAATAGGTGGCAGTGATGGTTGTTGCTCTGTTGTCAATCGGTGGCAATGATGGTTGCTGTTGTGTTATCAGTAAAGGCAGAGCTAGTTGCAGCTGTGTTGTCAATAGGTGGCAGTGATGGCGCTGTGTTATAATGGAGACAGTGCTGGTTGCAGCTGTGTTATCAATGGGTGGCAGTGATGGTTGCTGTTGTGTTATCAGTAAAGGCAGAGCTGGTTGCAGCTGTGTTGTCAATGGGTGGCAGTGATGACGATGTGTTATCAATGCAGACAGTGCTGGTTGCAGCTGTGTTATCAGTAAAGGCAGTGATGGTTGCAGCTGTGTTATCAATGAAGGCAGTGATGTTTCCTGCTGTTCAATCAATGTTGACAGTGATGATTGCTGCTGCGTTATCAACCATGTCATTAAATTGTTTATATCTGCCACCATTTTTAATCGTAGAATATAGAGGATATTATCTGAGTGTTTATGCCATACCATGTTTACGACACGAGTGCCTTAATACCGAAATTTTGGCACGAGTGTCGTAAACATAGTGTGACATGAACACGAATATAATGTTCTATTTCTTACGGAAGAAGATATCTACATACAGAACGAATTTTAGTGTTAACCTATAAGGACGGTAAGTCCCAACAACAGCGGAACCACAATTTGTCGAATGACGTCAACAGCTATGACGTCGTTTCTAGTGTGACGCCATTCCGACCTCACGTCACAATACGATTCCAACGGAAACAATACACTGTTGTTTCGTGACGTGATATGACCCGAGGGCACATATAATGTGTATGAACCCCGATATGTCTGCCCTCGTAGGTAATACATAGAGGATATTTCCCATGTCGAGTGAATATCATATTTCTCTCATCGAGTGACAGGGGAAGATATTTTCACCAGACACATGGAAAATCCTATTTATTATAAACTTTTTGTGTAGTTACCGGATAGTTAAAGTATTTCATTACAAATAAAATGTACAAACCTTGAAATGTACATTTTCCCTATGTTACACACAGGAACGGGTCCCAGCCCCTTGTGTTTGCGACTAAAAAGTAGTTTCGTGTTTGCAAAAACATAAAAAAATATAAATGAAAGTAACACAAAATATTTTGTGGCACGAAAATTCTGTATCATACATATAAATATGATTATATACAAATCAACTTTAAAGAAATATATTCTTGAAAACTTCGAGACCGCTGTTGCAAGTTAAAGAATACACGCTGGTCAAGTAACAAAAATAGCGCTTTGCGAAAGGAAGTTCAACGGTCTCGATTGAAGAGTTAAGTGAGAAATTTACGGTTTATAACGGAACCTTTTCAAGAGAATAACAAACGCCATGAAGCGATATTAACTCCATAAATGACCATCTGTCCTTATTTTGCCTTGTCTATGTTGGTCTAACGTAAAATGGAAGTCAACAGTTTGTGAACGTGCCAGACACTTACGATAAAGGGAGACAATTCGAGGGGAGGCCACTCTTGTATGACAATATGTTCACTGCAGTGAAATATCACGTGTTATGTTCACTGCAATGAAAATATCCCTTTTCTCAATTTCGGAAAACTCAGCCTTTCACACTTAAGTATATAATAAATGTGTATATTTTAATTTTCGGCATAACCTGAAAATAATCGCAAGCGGCAAGGTGTACATACTGCTTGGGTACCATGCAGGAAGCAGAGGGATCGTTAGTCCCCAGGTCCAAATTATGGTGATCAGTAGCCTGAACAACTATGTATATTAATCTTGAACTTTGTTACATATAAATACAAGTGACCCCTTTTCGATATGTTCTAAGATAGCGGACCTATGTATCCATGGGTAATTGCGCGCTTCAAAACGGGTGTGTGATATTTGACGCAGTGCTCAGCAATATCATAGCTTTTTTTTCTTTTTTCTTTTTGTTTAACGCCGTACTCGGCAAATTCCAGCTTGAAGACGGCGGTCTGCAAGTAATCGCGCCTGGACCAGACAATCCAGAGACTGATATAGCATCCAAGCCGTTGGGGAACGTTAACACACAATCAACAAAGTCACCACCCGATCCCTTAATCCTTCTCTTAAGACCACCATAGGTTACTGGGCATCAATTCGATATCACGGGGGACTGTCCTTTGTAAATATGAATACGTTCCTAAAATCAAACGCCTGGAAAGTGAGGATTCCTGATTAAACGGACTCCGGATTGACGGTGTTTCACTCAAAGTCTACTTGTAAAAGTCTTGCATCCTACCTTCCGTCCCCAGAACGAAAACACCCAGCAGGACGCACAATGTAGTCATCGTCATGGTTCTGGACTGACTCGGGGCGATAGCTGGCTGCACTATCTATAGCAGTAGGTACACCACGTGCTCATTCCCACCTTATCTTGACACACCTTAGTGCTTTTTTGAAAATATGTGTCACTTATTTATGTCGCAAACCAAGGACTGCGTACATGAATAGACAAATATACTGTGTTTATCTCACACAGAGAACACATGATTTTGTATGTCCCTGGGTCTTCACAGAATCTCTCACATAAATAACATCCCTCTCATACTTGCATGTACTTTGTCTGTCTTTGAAATTAGTAAAATAAACTTGCAAACAATTACTGATGTTTCAGAATAATAATTATTTCACCGGTTTTCTGATCAGCTCTTAAATGGCAGTCTAGTCGTAAATGCACCTTTAACTGCACACTTGAGAATACCATCACAAAAATCAATACCGAGGTATATTTTATTCGACATTTTTTCTAAACAAATAGAATCCTTTCTCCAGCCAGTTTTACATCTCTAATGTTCAGCAATAGTAGGGTCCATTGGCTGACGTCTTCAGAAAGAAGGAGCCGTGTTTTGACGGCGAGGCGTGGTACCCCATGTGACTACAGCCATGGCTGCCGCATGACGTGCAGTGGCCTTGTTCGTAGTTCTGTTGTGTGCAGGGGAATGCGTTGTAGCTGCAGTGGTTATTGATGGAGGATGTGAAGAAGTCAAGCACACGGCTGTGACTGCAGGAGGCGCCATCCTTCAGCTCTGTAACAAAGTAATAATTCGTGGTTGTGGTCTTGCCACAAAACGTTTTAACGTTGTGTTTAACGCCACATTTGGTAACGTTACAGTTACATGTATATGAAGTTGGTCTGAAATACAATCGAGCATAGTGTCGAGTATCATTGAGTCGGGCATCAACCCACGCCCTCCGCGTACGATGACACGTAATAAACGAGACTGACCACAAGAGGAGGCCACGGGTGGCCAAGTCGTCTAAGGCGCCGCGATTCGCTGTGCAGAGTTGCGTCCCTTTGACAAGCCAGAAACCTGTGATTTTGGGTTCGAATCCCGGTTCGCCCCAATTATGTTTCTAGGTTTGTCAGCACCATACCCGTGCTCGTGGGTTTCACCGAAGTAGTAAACGTCTGAGACCCAGATTAAGCTGACACGCCGTGTTATAACTGGAATAGTGTTAAAAGCGGCGTTAAATCCAACTCACTCACTGACCATCCGATCTATAGAGTCGCCTTTTGCGACCAGCATTGGATGCTTGAGTCCGATTCTAACGCGGGATGCCAACGAGGTGTTTTTTGTAAACATAGTTCCAATCTTATAATCATAGCATTGCTGCTCGAAATATATGTCATCAGATGTGTACGATAAATGACGTCATCTAATAGCAATGAACGTCGAATAAACAATGAATTATGACGTCTTCTTCTCTGTATTATCATTGATACTTCCAGAACCGCAAGCCGTCTGCTGTACACTATGAAAATAAAAAAGATAATGCCCTTTCTATAATTATGAGAAATCTCCATTGTACGATTTCGACTAGATCATAGAGTATGTCAGTGAATCACTGTCAAATAATAATGAGACAAGAAGTTCGCGAAACGGTGAACGCACCCTGCACCACCGGTATCACAAACACATGCAAAGGCAAATCAACTTTTCGTCTGAAAAAGGTAAGGGAACATATAGTATCAAACATCATGCATCAAACATCATACCATAAATCGTTCCGAAAGCTTTACTATAGCCTTGAACTTTTTCAGGAAGACACTCGTTGAAATTGTCGTAGAAAAAACCCCAAAAAACCATGCTCGATTGTAATCAAAGGTTGTGAAATGTAGACACTAAGGCTTAAACTGCTGGACTATTGCTCGACATAAAGAGAAAGATGAATATTGGAAAGTTGAAGTCAAAAGTGCTGTTGTGTTATATTATTTAGTAATAGCACTGAGGACACGGGACTTACTTGACATGCCCCCCGTGACGAAGCTGAAGATGTGGTTACCGGTGTTGGCGGGGCAGCCGGGCTGGTTGAGTCCGCCATTGGGGTAGAAGTCAGCATCTCCAATAGCCTTTATGAGGCCGAAACCTGGTAGTTAAACAACCTTGATATTCTCATATGTATTTTACAGCAACCTTGATATTCTCGTATGCATTTAACAGCAACCTTGGTATTCTCAAATGTATTTTACAGCAACCTTGATATTCTCATATGTATTTTACAGCAACCTTGATATTCTCAAATGTATTTTACAGCAACCTTGGTATTCTCATATGTATTTTACAGGAACCTTGGTATTCTCATATGTATTTAACAGCAATCGTGATATTCTCATCTGTATTTTACAGCAACCTTGATATTCTCAAATGTATTTTACAGCAACCTTGATATCCTCATATGTTTTTAACAGCAACCTTGGTATTCTCAAATGTATTTTACAGCAACCTTGATATTCTCATACGTATTTTATAGCAACCTTAGTATTCTCATATGTATTTTACAGCAACCTTGATATTTTCATATGTATTTTTCAGCAACCTTGATATTCCCATATGTATTTTACAGCAACCTCGATATTCTCATATGTATTTTACAGCAACCTTGAAATTCCCATATGTATTTTACAGCAACCGTGATATTCTCATACGTATTTTACAGCAACCTTGATATTCTCATATGTGTTTTACAACAACCTTGATATTCCCATATTTATTTTACAGCAACCTTGGTATTCTCATATGTATTTTACAGCAACCTTGATATTCTCATATGTATTTTACAGGAACCTTGGTATTCTCATCTGTATTTTACAGCAACCGTGATATTCTCAAATGTATTTTACAGCCACCTTGATATTCTCATATGTGTTTTACAACAACCTTGATATTCCCATATTTATTTTACAGGAACCTTGGTATTCTCATCTGTATTTTACAGCAACCGTGATATTCTCATATGTATTTTACAGCAACCTCGATATTCCCATATTTATTTTACAGCAACCGTGATATTCTCATATGTATTTTACAGCAACCGTGATATTCTCATATGTATTTAACAGCAACCTTGATATTCTCAAATGTATTTAACAGCAACCTTGATATTCCCATATGTATTTAACAGCAACCTTGATATTCCCATATGTATTTTACAGCAACCTTGATATTCTCATATGTATTTAACAGCAACCTTGATATTCTCATATGTATTTTACAGCAACCTCGATATTCTCAAATGTATTTTACAGCAACCTTGATATTCCCATATGTATTTTACAGCAACCTTGATATTCCCATATGTATTTTATAGCAACCTTGATATTCCCATATGTATTTTACAGAAACCTTGATATTCCCATATGTATTTTACAGCAACCGTGATATTAACATATGTACTAGTATTTAACAGCAACCTTGATATTCTCATATGTATTTTACAGCAACCTTGGTAATCTCATATGTATTTTACAGGAACCTTGATATTCTCATATATATTTTACAGCAAAGTCATACTTGCACAGTTACTCTGATACTGACATACGAATGATGATTTGCCACGACCTCTTTCCAACGACTTTAAAAAAAAAGAAATTATCAAGCTCTGTGTAACACGCCTGTTCAAATATTGATAGTGTGTAAACGAAGTTTGATCATTTGTCTGAAAGTATTCAGTTTCTATGATCCTATTGAAACAACATATACTGGGACCCTCGAGACAATTGTATAGATAGCATGGTCAGCAATGGAAAAACTCTCACCAAGTTTTAACAACGACTCTCCATCTGTGTGAATGGCGTCAACAAAGTTGGCGTCTGATGGATCGAGGCGGGTGCGAGGGTCATAGTTCTCAAAGGAGGGCCCAGCCGGATCCAAACCTGTAACAAGTGATGTTAATCATCGCCGCATCTGTCGAGTACCTCGACGACAGATGTCTTTTATTATTCTTGTCCCCTTCAAAAGCAAGTGAGTGAGTAGGTAAGCTTGAGTGACCGCATCAGACCAGTGAGGAAAGTTTAGTAATACCAAAACCTGAGAAAAAGGACAGGACTCGCGGATAAGCAGGAGTGGGGGTAAGCAGGAGTGGGGGTAAGCAGGAGTGGGGGTAAGCAGGAGTACTAATGTGACCTGTGCCTCCAATTTGGTGACTTCTGCCCTCAATGTGTACATTTGGAGACATCTCTTAAAGGGGAAATAAAGTCAACAAAACAACGTTACAGATTTTAATACTTGAGGGCTGATTAAGCACAAATGCGTCACCAAAATTAAATTTGAAAAAAAAAACGGAAATAGAAAAAGGTGATAAGAAACAAGCGAAATCGTCCTCGAAACAAATACTTCCGCCACTGAGGAGGTTCCCCTTATTTTAACACAGCTTCCGGGGTTTGAAACGCTGTGCAATTTTACGCTTATAACGATAGGTCCGACGCTCAGTCTGCCCGTTTCTGCCTCAGATGTTTTAATAGCATAACGTCTTTTTTTCAGTTTGCTCACCATGTCCACAACTTATGTAATCTTACTTTTATAAAAGATGCCTTCAGTTGTTTACTCAGAGGATTAATCCCTGATGGGCATTTACTCCGCGGAATAGCGCCGAGGGCGGCTAGTGTTTTATTACCCCAAAAGGATGTTAGTAATAAAACGCTAATTACCGACTGTTATTTGTTATTTTAATTATTCTTAATTTCAAGATCAAGTGTTGTTTCACACATTCAACAATGTATGCAATGTTATTTTTATAGGATTAACAGATACACCGGAAACAGTATATATACAACGGTTAAGAATCACAAGATTGGTAAACGGGATAAACGTATTAGCCAATGAAAACAATTGTCACCGCTGCGCCGGTAGCTTTAAGCCACGCCTTCAAATAGGTCGGTTTGTAAGCCGATTACGGAGCGTGTGATTTCAGCGTTTTCACTTTCATTACATACTTTCTACTAATATTATGAATTTCTCTCTCTCGGACAATGATGTATCAAGGAAAATTGATATACGCAAAACAATCGCTATCATTCTTTTCACTTTACTTACCCTGATAGTTTCCACATATCGACGAGTCATGTCAGCAGAAGATACCTCAGCACACACACTTACCTGTGATCCTGCCAAGACCATGAACGATCTCGCCGGCGTAGCCGCTGATGTGGGAACCGAGGCTGTGACCGATGAGGTGGAAGTTGGAGTAGGCAGCTCCTGCAGAATGAAGGGTCTTGATCATGTCGGCAATGACGGCGCCGACGACCCTGGTGTTGGCAGCAGCCTGAAGGTAGTTGGTTTTAGCAGCCCCCTTCTCCCAGTTTACGGCGATGACGTTACAGTCTGCCTGTACAGGATGCAATGGTTAATTGGTAACTACAGTATAATCACTGTTTGGGACACGTCAGTTGAGGTCTGTCTTTAGTACATGCGGGCAATCACACCCTTGTTCTTTTCATGACGAATGAACACTTTCAATTCTATTTTTTCTTCTCCATGAACTCATGATGAACTTCCTGTCTGTTGTTCAAGGTTTCACGATTTCTATATGTGGTTTTCTTTTTTAGTGTGATTACTTGTAATAAGAAAATAAACGATGTATATTGGATTTGACTGTAAAAAGGATATTTGAAAAATCGAAGAAAATATAATACATTCATTTAATAGCTGATAATCATAATTTCGTGGTGGTTCTTCAAGGTTTTTTTGGACCGCCTCCGTGGATAGAGTGTGGTAAGTCGGTGGCTCGATTCCCGGCCGCGTCAAACCAAAAGACTGAACAAGCTGTTACACTGCCTGGCACTCGGCATTAAGGTGATAAAAAAAGAACTGGTTGGCTCGTAGTCAGTATGCTGTGTCTGAGTGGAGTGTCCGTGTTAAGCTGCGGCATGCTATCTCAGTAAAAACTGTCAACTGTATAACTGGCAATAATCCAGGCTAATACAAGCAGCCATTATTACACGTGGCTATTAGTCCAATAATCTTTAACCCCACTTCACCTCATCATTACTTTATTATTCATTGCCTAAATACCATAGGGGCGGTCGGGTAGCATAGTGGTTAAAGCATTTGCTCGTCACGCCGAAGACCCGGGTTCGATTCCCGACATGGGTACAATGTGTGAAGCCCATTTCAGGTGTCCCCCGCCGTGATATTGCTGGAATATTGCTAAAAGCGGCGTAAAACCATACTCACTCACTCTAAATACCATACGTTTGTCAGTAATTCTTGAGTCATTTTCTTGATCCAATCAGCGCGTCCGTTGTCTGTATATCCATGTGTGATCATCTTGGTGGGATGTGCGTGGTTGTAGTGTGACTGATGTACGCTGTTGGAATCGGCTTCTTTCAGGATTTGGGCTTGTCCTTTGTTCGTCCTTGTGTACAGCAGGAATTGTATGCCCTGAGATTCCGGGGATTCTGGGAGGAAGCGTTTGGCATTGTTGTACGGGCTTGCGTTGCTGAAGCAACCATACTTTCCGTAGCACTTGGAATTAGTGAAGATAAGACCTGCAATCATAAATTTCCGCCATTATTTCAAACATTCTTATATCACAAAGTTCCAGTTAACTTGGGGAAAACGATGGCTGTAACAAATTCTATTAAATAAATACATACAGCAGTTGTCATATATCAGAGGTCTTGATCGTAAATGACTTAGACCAACGGGATGGTGTCGCAACTGTTTACCATCTCCACAATGGCGTAACTGTTTTTAGGGTGTAAAGGGATCCGGCAGCGATTTGCCGTTCGGTATAGCCGTGGTCAGTTGTTTTAGACATGGCTAGGCAACTCACAGGGCCGTGAGGGTTTTCGCTTAGTTAAGGAGAAGTTGAGATATTTGTTGTCAATTAGATACCGTAATTTTCTAATGTCTACCTTTATTCAATGCCACCACGAACGAGCATCAACTGATCTACATGTAAGCCTCTTCACGTGGCTTTGTTTAAATCCACGAAGAAAAATTGCACAGCATTATTAACAATGAATCACCAGTTCTGACAGGACATATTAGGTTTACATAAATACATGCACAGTATCCACTGATACTCATGTACCAACAAGTGGGCACGGGTGGCCCAGTCGTCTAAGGCGCCGCGATTCGCTGTGCAGAGTTGCGTCCCTTTGGAACGCCAGAAACCTATGATTGGTGGTTCGAATCCCGGTTCACCCGATTATGTTTCTAGGCCTGTCAGCACCAGACCCGTGCTCGTGGGTTTCGCCGAAGTGGTAAACGTTTGAGACCTACATCACTTCGGTCTTTCCTCCCACATTAAGCTGACACGCCAGTATAACTGGAATACTGTTAAAAGCGGCGTTAAACCCAACTCACTAACTTCAAACTTACGAACCTGTGAATTGCTAATATTACGAAACGTTTCCAACACTGTGTCAGCGCTACCACGTGTCCATATCTTGGAATATAGATCACCGCGTCAGTGCTACACCTGTTCATGTATTTGGGTAAAGATTACGGTGTGAGCTGCTCTACAATCAGAGAACAGTTACACCTTTTGATGGAACTGGAACCTGTCCACGATTTGCTATAATGCTCACCGTGTGTGCCACCAAACACACAGACGAGAAGAGGAAACAGCATGGCAGCCATGAGTCGTGGCGGAGACAGACGACAACCTTGACAGAATACACAGGGTCTTATCACTAAGTCGTGATACAATTTAGTTTTATCAAAGTGGCACCAATGCTGAAAACACTTATTATTCATGCAATAATACATGGCGTCACATGGCTTTAGTCATAATTCATTAATCAGCTTTTCCTTAGTGTTGTCATGTGACTTTACTAATAAAACTAATACAAACCAACGATTTAATCATTTACAAAGGAATACATACATATTATAACTATTGCGATGAATAT
This sequence comes from Haliotis rufescens, assembly GCF_023055435.1. Classification (NCBI taxonomy): domain Eukaryota; kingdom Metazoa; phylum Mollusca; class Gastropoda; order Lepetellida; family Haliotidae; genus Haliotis; species Haliotis rufescens. Next base: position 51,353,513 of record NW_025963890.1, read on the forward strand.
ACTTCAAAACGCACTTATTATTCGCAGAAATATTCATAAACATTTTTAAAATCATGTAAATATGAAAACTATCACAAGCTGGTTATCAGGAAATCCGATGCCAAACTATTTCTTACCAACTTTACTTAACTTTACAGCTGCTAATGGATATTACTCAGTTTCAACATCGAGGCTCATAAACTGCACATATCTCACACACACACGCATGCACATGCAGAAACGCACGCACGCACGCACGCATTCACACACACACACACACACACACACATTTTGTAAAATGCATCACCATAGTCAGCATACCTAAGGTTCTTCAACACAATCTGAAATCTTGTTAATTCCGAAACCCGTCGTGCACCCCATCGTATCTCATGATGCCATTGATCATGTTTCAGTATCCACGCCGCTCTTAGATGACTGTTGTTGGAGTCATTATATCTGACAACACCTCTGAACCTCTCGCTCGACACCCGCGGGGTTTTCAGTATTCCGGTGCGTGGGCAGACACACATACCGGTTTCGACCACCACAATTTACTTTTTGCCTTTACGCAAAGAGAGTTGAATGATGGGTAAAACGTCTTTCCACATCAGACGTTCATTACAGCTCCCGTGTGTACTAATACCCACAACGAAAATCGACTTCTGGTTCCTTTTGCTTTTCAGTAAACAGAGTAATCTTGCTCCATGTTCGTGTGTGAGGAGTCCTTCATGGATGACGTTGGTCGTGCCGTCTCACACGGCAGCCACGTAGTTCAAGTAGGAGAAGCACAGCAGTTGCATCCACCCTTAACAGTACTCCAGCCACCCTGGAAACATACGACACAATACAGACCTCTCTTAATCTTTATGTATGACCCCAAGGTCAAACTCCAAAACGAGGTTTTCCCCGCATGGCGGCAGAGCAAACACCCGGAAGTGATTGATCGCTCGTCTCGCATGTCTCGTTCAGCTTCGTCAAGAATTTGGTTCAAAGTCAATCTAAGAGTGCGAGGAGTTCCCCGTTGAACAAGGGATTCCATTACAACAGCGATGGGTTCATCAACAGTATTAAAAGTACGTATAGTGTGCTTTTACACCAAATAACAATGACCACTTTGACAGGTCACGTTACCTTTCATGGCATATGCTGTTGTTTTGAACTAATATTGATGAGCGTAACATGAATGGGCTAAGACAGCCATAATGACTGATAACCAGCCCTTTAAATGTGTGTAAGCGCTATATTTTATTTATTTTAATTCTTGTGTTTTGGGGTATTACGGTAGTCTATAGATCTAATTAAATATGATTATTATTAAGGTTATGGTTTATACTGTGTCACGTATATTGCAACCGTCATAAATACCAATGTTTTTGGCTATAGATCTAAATAGTGTTTTTTGTTTAAACCATAATCATTCACGATCATTCACAAATCTTCCTTTTAATTCAGTTCTGTTTCATAGTTGAATGTGTGTATGTAGTAATTATTATAGTTCCAGCGTCGTGCAAAGAATTCCTGTGGCCCGACTCATGTGAAATCCCACATAACTTAGAGGTAAGGACTATGAAATAAATATGTCGTATTCATGTTCAATTAATCAAATTAATTTGTATCAATTGGTATGGAAGTTACATTTAACTGCAACAATAATTCTGGGTAACAGACCATGCAGATTATCCTATTAATGCAAATTATATAAAATATTTTTTTTTTAAAAGTCAATTTGACTCGACACAATGTTTGAAGTGTTTAATAGTAGAACGCTTATTAAATTGCATTCATACAATTGACATCTGCATGTTTTTCTTCACAACTTCAATGTATTTTTCAGATTTATCTGAAGTGAGGGTTTCTGCAACAAACTGTTTCTGTGCCATCAGACAGATCGCGCCAGTGCTATGGACATCAGTTTAAATACAATGTATGTACATTGAGTAATAAAATAATTGCGTCTCAAACGATTTGACACGTTCATCTCTCACAGGCAATTTTAGCACAATTCTATAAGAGTGTGCAAGGAAACCATAATCAAGCAACTGTCCACAGCTGATTGATAGTTTTGAAAATTCTGCAACATGGACTCTCAAGGATATTATGGTTTGTATTTCTCCTATTTATTCGGCTGAAAGCTGACTACAGTTAAATAGGAAAGGGGGAATATTGAGACTTTTTCTTGTGTGCAAAGTGGTGGCAATAGTAAAGCCTTGGTCTGACCCCACACTATCACCAGGCTGTACAAGATCAAGAAAAATACCAAACACTTCATAGCTTTGTCATCTTAACATCAGACATACCAGCTGTAGACAAACATGGTACAAAGTTCACAGCATCGTGAGAGGCTATACCAATCAGGCTTTAGAGTGGGCGGCTAGTTTTGTAAAGTGTATAAAACTTTTGAGTGGAGGACAAAGGCCTATGGGATTTGAATTTTTATTTCAGTGCAGTCAACAGCATAGTCCTGGGTCTTCAAGCCAAGGAAACAGTGTCAGAACACACATAATACATGCTACACATTTTGTTGGCACTGGGTTGATTAAAATAAAAACATCACTTGAAAGTATCAGTCAGTAAAGAAATATAATATTGCATGAAACGGGTCAGTTCTAGTTCTTGATACTCCAAAATTCTCAAGAGCCAGATGGTTATTGGGTAGATGGTTCAACATGGACCTGCATCTCCTTCATTTCAAATTGTGCCTCACACCCCACATTCTGTGTGGAATGATCATTCCCTTCAACCTCATGTCCATCACCCCATGTTATAGCATTTGTTTCATATAAAAGATAGAAGCCACATAAATGGGACAATTAGTTGTTATGAATTAGCTTTACCTCTGTGACATATTACGCAACTAAAGGTGAATATGTTTATCAAATAATCAATTACAGTAAATAACCTAGTGTCTAGTGTTTAATTACGTATTTGGGTACAATATATAATACACATATACACGGAATGATTTCTTATTTTGTCAATTTAATCATAACCCAAATCATACAAATCGAATATGTGAAAATAAAAGTAGTGACTAACTTTATGATCAAGGGTATAAATACTCAATTGTATCTATTAATCCTAATAGTATAACAATAAATCCTGTGTATTTACTGAGCATATTTAGATACATCCGGATCTACGACCGCAGTCATATAATCAATCAAGGAAAGTATATTAGATTGAATTAAAAATGTGCTATCACTAAAACAAATTTTCCGTTATCCACGTAAGCCTAAACCTTGGAGAAATAAAGTTCTGTTCTGTTCTGAAGACGCCGTCATGATTAGTTGGCGCCAGTCTAGACCGTCCAATCAACGTGAATATACAAACCGTGATGTTACTTGACCAGTTGATGACACCTGTCAAACTCAAAGTGCCCCTGGTCCTCCACCCACCATGTGTAATACTTTAGCGTACTTGATTATTTTATTTGCAGTTATATCACTGTTAGGCTAAGTAATGAGAGAATACATTTTGTTGTTTTTGTTAACGATCGTTTCCATTTTCAACGTGGTAACCTTATATCTGACTAACGTTTTTATCATGATGAAATGAAACATATTAAAATAATCAGAGGGACTGACAATCGCATTTTTCGCATAAATGTCATGCTCGCATTAATTTCATGATTTACTGAAGATAGATTTGAACATTTCTGAGCAACGATCATGTTTGGGTAAGGGAAGTTATCTTGTCCCCGCTTGCGGGAGTAGTGCACTTTACCAGGCGCACTTTTCTGATCCAATTAGCGCTGTGGGGGCTCGAACGTGCTTCGCCGGCTCACCGGCTCTGCTAATTAATGCGTTAATTAGCCGACGCTCTACAACTGGACCACAGGCGCTATCACATGTAATCAGTGCTCGTTTAACGGGTCATTGGAATCCCCATTGACATGCATGCGTAATTCAGTAAACAATGAATTGCGCATGCCTGTGACGTCACGGTCCGCTCTCCCATTCATCTTTTCTTGAAACCACACCCGCAATTGTTTATGTCAACATGACCGACCAATGGGATTAACCGGATTAACGCTTGAAAAGGTAAAAATTTATGGTTAACCCTTGCCCAAAGCAAGCTAACCCTAATGACCGAAAAGGGGTTATGGATCGTAAAGACGTGTAAGTTTCCCTAAGGTCGTAAAACGGGTGTTGGATCGTAAACACGTGTAAGTTTCCCTAAGACCGAGAACGGGTGTTTGATCGTAAAGATGTGTAAGTTTCCCTAAGACCGAGAATGGGTGTTTGATTGGAAAGATGTGTAAGTTTCCCTAAGACCGAAAACGGGTGTTGGATCGTGAAGCGAGAGTCACCAGAGCGTGAGGCACGGTAACGGTATAACGAGACAGCGGTGGCACTATAGCGCGGTAATTGAGCGGATGGTAGAGCTCGGGCTGCGCCCGGTAAACTGCATTGTCGCAGCTTGACTGTTCGGTACGGCCGAAAGGCGGCATCCATGTTGTTCACGCTCCGCTGATTACGGGGCCTCATTTGTCTGTATTCTGCTTATGAGCCGGGATGCGCATGAAACACGAATATATTTACCAATTATATGTACGGTCAATTAGCCAGTTCAAGAGACAATACCCTGGTTCTACCACCTTTAGGTGTAATTACGTCGCATGTCCCTGGTTCACGGTTCGTCTGATCTCCCGTCATAAAACCACGATGTTTATTTACCTGGAGCCTCGGACAGCGCCGACTTCCTGTGTACATGTACGTACATGGCAATAAATGGTTTGACAGCTGTTTGACGGAATCAGTCAATCATTATTGACACAGTGATGTAATTAAAATTTGTCACTATTCTAAACTCCCATTTTGATTTTTTTATTGTTCAGCTGTATTTTCGATCAGTTTTATATGTATAAAAAATCTTCTCTAGTATTTATAAACCAAACCTAAAAACATTATATAAGAACAATTGTGTTTTTAAAACGTAAGTTTTCTATTAAAACAACCATGCAAGTAAGATTTCAGCCGTAATATTACTTTAGTTACACCACAGATTACACATCTTATATGCTGCAAACGCAGCGAATGTAATGCTACTACGTCACAGCTGCCTCGGTAATTAAGGGCTGGAATGTTTTTGTGAAGGCAGTTAGAGCATGCGAATTTTCCCCCTCGCTGTATAATGACGGTCGCTAACCATATATATGTATTTTTCATGTTTTGGGCTTAATTTGATTGTCCTTTGGTGAAAACAAATGTTCAATTGTGAAAGCAAACCCTTTTCCCCTGAAAGTTAAAAGACAGGAGACTTTGTTTTTGTCTGAAATATCAACGTTGAAGTCGTTTATATATTCGGAAATCCATATTATGGTAAATATTTATTAAATGCATGTCCTGTTTTGTATATATGTATATATTATTATGTTAATATGGACAATGGTAAAATTCATTATCACAGTTTAAGTGCTATTCTCAAATGTTATTAAATCTGCTTCGTGATGAATGAAGCATGGCAATAAATGTATGCATCTGATTCTTCATTTGTTCTGTATTCTTTGATGAGAATGAGTTTCGTTAATGATGATCACTCGTACAGATTATTTGATAAGAGGATAGGACTTTAACTGGAGAATAGTAGTGAAAAATATATATATAAGTATAGGCGGTCTGTGCACATGTGGTGAAACTAATACCTCATTGATTTGATAATCGGGACTTGGAAATCATAGTCTGTCATTAAATTGATTTTTAAATATATGGTTTTGACTGTAGTACGTCCTGACATGATAATATTATGTTATAAACAACTTATCTTATCTTATGTTAAGTAAAACAATTATTGATAACTTCCTGAATTCCATTTGTTCAATGAACAGAATTATTCAAAGCTCTGGCGTGAGACAACATTAAATTAGATGTTACCAAAGATTGTCCATTTTATGATCTTAGGCACATGTCGGCGCACTTACATGTGAGCCGTCTAGACGACTGTCTGTTTTATAATTAAATGGCAGCTGCCATCCAGCCGAATACTTAATCTTGAGACCTATAGCTATTATTGTCTTGTCGAGTCAAGTGCGGGTCTCTCTCTCACCTTAGGGAGAATGCGAATGTAAAAGCCCCTCGCTACACAGACACGTAGTGAATGTTTGAGATAAGTTTATTATTTATTATATATAGTTTAAACTCAATAGATAATTCATAGTCTTTTTATTGTTCAAATTACTAATAAAACATATTTTAACTTGTTCCTTCTAAACATACTTCCAAACAATTCCAAAACATTCCAAAACATTCCAAAACATTTCAACTCATCTAAGTCATTCCAAACATTTCCTGTGTTGGAAATATGTTTGGAAATGTTGCCAATCCAATTTTGGATTTTCTGTAAAGATCGATCCTTCCAAGCTTTGGAAAGGTTGGAATGAGCGATCTTTCCAAAGCAACCCAACAATCATTCCAAATTGGAATGGACGCTCCTTGGTCTCGTGTTCATCGTGTGCTCTGTGTTCATTACTGTGTCTTTTGTACGTATGTCTAATCGAGTTTGTACGTCAAGGGGACAATCCATGACACCAAAACACACTGCATACCGCTAATGATCAACTGTCATTGGCGAACATTATTCCCCAACCCCTGACAGAGTCAAGTCCAGTTTCTTGTCTGAGAAATAATGGATGAATTACACAACTAGTGTATAAGAGTCATTTTCTTCCAGCACACAAAGGTTCGTTGATGGTCTCAGATACTCACCTTTTGGGATCTTGACATTGTTTGTCCATCACCACCAGCGACAACATCACACACCCTTCCAACATCCCAGTGTGCCCGCGGCTGGTTGTTGACAACATAGGAACCAGATCCCCTCTCGATATTGCTGGATTTTCACGGCTCCATCTATGTTGAACTCTTTAAGCATTGTTGACTTTCGAGGTCAGCAATGACTTGTGTCTCTCCTGCCTCCTACTATCTATTTCCTAATCTGTGCATATGTCTTTGGGGAGAAAGGTATCAACTCCGACAAGCTGAAAGTGGTGGGGTGTCAGCAGGGTATAGTCCTCAGGTGATGGCTGTTGTGAGTCAATGGGCGACTGTTCAAAACAGGCTCAACTTCAATCAGTGCAGAGCGAAGCACTGATTCAGTTACAAAGGTGTTACCAAGAGCTGCCTTGCAATGAGAGCCGTCTTTGTAGACCAGTCTTTCCCATGCCCCACACACGTATGGACCTTGAGGTTGGTTAAAATACCAAAGGATGCCTTATGGAGCTAGAAAGTCATTGACATAATCTTTTTTGACATCACGAAGGCATTGCCCTAGTTAACACCTTTGCAATTTTTCCCGTTGTCACTGTCTAAATGTTTCAGATGACGTCTTCTTTCAACAAGGCACCTGGAAGGAAGAGGAGAATGAAATCTCTAGTAGATAAGCAGACGAACAAACATTCCCATCACTTGACTGAGCTCCTACGACCTCCCTAACATGGGACCAAAGTGGTAAACTCCAGTTCACACAAAGGGACAATAAAGTGCACCAAGACGACACGGAGGCAGATCAGCCATTCTGAGTACTCGTGGTTTGACCTTCATATTCCGACAACCAAGACAAGATTATCATGATTGATAGATGTGAGCTGCAGGCGTTTCACCGATGACAGAAATGATGTACAGCACGCGCTATCCAGGCAGTATGACGACATAATCTGTGCCAGCAGGAAAAGCTAGCAGGATTGAGCAAGTTAAATATTTTCAAGTCACAAAAGAAACGTTTCTCTGAGTACTGAGTTTCGCAAACGTTTGTTGATATGTGTAGTGCATACTCTCCCTTGACCTCAGGGTAAATTTCACAAAATTGATTTTAAGAATCAAGGGTTTCCGAAGGCCCTGTGTTTGCTTCTTTTTTTAAGGAATTCAGGTGCTTGAAACCAAGAATGAGGAGACATTAGGTGTTTACGTGATTATCCGCGTGAACAGTGGTCAGTCGGGTTTCCAACAGACATTTTGTTGACTCTGTCCAGAGCTGTACCCTTTCAACAGGTATAGTCACTTCATCCTTCAATGTGTTAGGGAGACAGACACACTGCCAAGACTGTTCCTTGTAGTTTAGAAATTTAGAAATAGTCAAGGATGGCTGCAATGAAGCAACATGCGTTTAAGACGCCACAAGAGAATAATCCCTTTTCCGGCGCATCATCAAACAAGTGAAGTTCAAATCATTTCAATGAAGTCAGAGAACAACTTTCTAAGAGCCATTCTCTCCATTTCTTTGCCAAAATCTTAGGAAGCGGGTCATCCAAAAATAACCTCGCCCTGAATATGAATTGAGTGAGAAATCCACAAGGGTTGACGACTGAAGTGATTGTGCTCACAACTTCTCTCTTCGTAGATAAGCCATCTTTGTGGATTGGGTCAAAGGCAAAGGTGTCATCAGAGACATTCCATTTGAGACCTTGGGCTATTTGAATGAGTGGATTGTCTTAATTAAAGTTCACGACTTACGACTCTTGCTCAGAAGTTGTTTGTTGAAGGTTACAACAATTGAGGTCTCCGTAAAGCTTTCAGAAATGTTTTATAAAAAATTACGTCCGATGCTATGCCCTATTTTGACTTGTACTATGTGTTCCCATGTTTTTTGCAGGTACACAATTGACTTGGCTTTGAATGCGTTTGTGATGGATGCCACTGGTAATGCTGGATACGCTCACCTTTTAGCGAATACCTGGAATAATATCACTATCAGATAGCGATTCATTAACACATGATTTAGTATGAATCGTACACTCGACACGGCAGGAAACTGTCCCCACTATGTTGCGAAACGAACATATTTCTAAAACGTTTTTCTTTACTAATAAGCAGCCTAATCTCTGCACTGTTGCACAACAGACTTAATTCAAAATGTACATATAATTTTTATGATCATTTTATGTTTCAACAATATCAGTAAAAGCACTATCGTGTTTCTGCATTTTCTGGTCCATCGATCACTTGACTGTCTGGTTTCATGACAAGCAATAATTATTCAAGTCGCGTGAAGGGCGGGTCCTACCAGTAGGGCAGGACATGCTTACCTTTTTAGCCAACATCTGATATTCAGTGATAATATATATAATTGCCACAGATATTTTGCCTTTTACACACAATGGAATCTGTTTTGACGAATGACTTTTCTCTGGCGTTACATAGTTAAGTAGAGATTTCTAATGATTATGGGCATGCATTTGTCGGTTTCATTTGATTGCCTAAGTTAAAATTGTTATAACAGTCCTTGTACCATATGGCGCAAATCATTGCTCACATTTAAATTCCCGATGACACGTGACGAAAATACATGTGCATAACATTTACGTATCGGCAGTACCTGGTTTGTGTGTAATGTAGACGTGGCTGATCATCTGTCCTACCTTTTGTAAGTGAAGTACCTCCTGACAGGACTCTTGGTACAGGTAAGCTCACTTGTGTTAAAGGTACCACTAGAAGTTTGAATGGGAAACCACTCTTTGTTTTTAATGCTTCAGAAACTATATGAATAAGAATCAGAAACTTCATCTATTTTGTTTGACTTCAAAAGTGTGAAAAATAATAAGGTTTTTACTTGGCTTCAAAGGTCACAATCCAACAATCATCAAGTGGGATATATATTATTGTAGATATGTGCGAGGATTAATTGTCATTGGTATCATCCATGTTGCTACATATAGTTCACTTTTAAAACACAAACAGATCAAGAATATACGTTACAAACACTATGCTGAGTAGTTCATATGCCTATCCCAGAATATCATGGGGGAGAGTGGCATTCGCTACAAATGCTATGGCTCACGTTGGCTCTGGTTTTCTAACGAATGGATGTGTACCCCGTAGTGGGATACAGAAAAGATGATAATAGATACTGCACCGATAAGGGCATACGGTATTCGGTATCTCCGCAGCCATTTATGGTCGAAGGGCCAGTCGGTGGCTTGGTCAATACCTTATCTTGACAAGGGTTGTTAGTTTTGAATCCATGCGATCCCTTTAAAGTTCAATAAGTACACTTTTCAAAAACGAAACGCACAGGTAGTATGTAGTTCACTGAACCTGGCTACACAACAAATCCGGTAAATAAATTGGATATATTTCATTGGAAAATGTTCATGTCCTGATATTCGACAAACGCTGCGTCAAAATGCAGCCATTGTCGATTTGCAATGTCTTAAACCGCATTGTTTTCACACTTGTTCAGAAATGTCATGGAGGAAAACAGTAAAGTAACATGCACGTGCAAGTTATGGCATTCGTAACTCGTGGTAGTCGCTATAAAAAGGCAAATATAAGCAAATAATTTGTCATTCAATTGTCAACATTTTTCAAGTTCGAAAATGCCGAGACTCAGCGCTGCCGATTGTAACATCGCCATAGGACGTGTTTATCGTCGTCGAAATGAGCGTTTCATCCCGACATTGTGTACGTGAATTCCACAAATTCGGTGGCGGTAGTGTCATGGTGTGGGGGGCCATATCCTACACCACGAGATCTTACTTGGTTGTGGTTCAGGGAAATTTGACGGCAAATCGCTACATGAATCAATTTCTTCAACCTCATCATCTTCCAATTATTGACCGCCAGAGGGAGTTATTTCAACAGGACAACGCTCCATCGCACACAGCTCGTGTCACGGTAGACTACCTTTATAATGCCAGCATCAACGGCTTGCCCTGGCCGTCCAGATCTCCAGATCTCAACCCAATCGGACACCTATGGGATGAACTCGATCAACGTGTACGTCAACGTCAGAAAACGTCGCAGACACTCCCACAACTGGCCGACGCGCTACAAGCAGAATGGCGTTGAATTCTGCAGGACAGAATTTGAACACTTATCCAGTCAGTGCCGAGGAGATGCAGAGCCGTATTGCTGCCCTTATGTGGCCTCGTGTGACATGACAATGAACAGTTTTCAATGCCTTTGTGCAACGACATGTGACTATCGAGCACCAAAATTTCATCTATCTATACTCACACGCAAAAGAAACGCAAGTGGTTTTAAGCAAATAGGTAACAAACACGGAACCATAAATTGATACAAGTTTGAGCATGTAGTGAAGCCTGATGGTGTTATCAATATTTTTGGTTGCATTTTGGAAGCCCCGAGTAAAAACGCAACATAAAAAACGAATCACCAAAACGCACCATTTATGAATGTGTGGGTATCAAGCACCCATTTCTCGCGAAATCGAAAATGTACGAACTGTCACGAACTGTTGTGGGTATAAAATTCTTAGACCTACCACTCCTTGGTCAACAATGCCACGCCTAACTCAAATTCAGAGAAACCAGGCTATCGGACGTTTGGAAGCTGGAATTACTGGGCTCGATCGTAGCGCCACCAGTGGCTATTACGAGTTATGTCCTTTCTATGCCTCTCCTATTGACAAATCAGATTCAACCTCTCGTATCACTTGCATTTGCTTCAAACAAAACGGTGGCGCCCAGTCAAGACGATCTGATCGATAATCAAGATCTATATTGTGATAAAACGAGTCTTACATCGCGAAGTGCATCAAATCACGTGAGCACCCTGATTAAAAGCATGAGGTTCAAAGGCGTCTGCACAATGTGCGCCCAGTCCCTACAACTGCCGATGAACTACGCACAGCTGCTCTGGTTGTGTGCAGGAGGATCCCTAGGGCCTTCACAAATCGGTTGATCCACTCAATGTACAGGAGCTGTGTGGCGGTGACCAATGCTAATGGTGGCCACACCAGGTATTAACTGACATTTCGGGTATTGATCCGAAGCTGTGTAAGCCCTCAACATTTGAAAAAAACAACAATTATGTCATCTGCCTTTTAATCCATTAAACTGTCTTTAGTGAATTTTTTGTCAATCTTGCCCTATGAATATTTCTTGTCTTTACTGTTGAAAATAAATAACATGTATACTGCATACTCGACATGCGTTTCTTTTGCGTGTCAGTATATTATATTCAATTAAATATATCGACTTCATTAGGTACACAATAACACGTCCCATTTTATTTCTGGAAACCCCAAAGTCCAGTCTCCGTCAAAGGTATTTACAAAATTAAACATGCTTTTTTCATGGGAACATACCAAGGAAGAAAAAAATCAAAAAAAATCTCATGTTTACACTATGTCGCCCATGGGCCTGCCCATGGGCGAGAATATTCTCCTTTACTCAAAACTCATGTTTTTGTTTCGCAAAAAATGTATATCTTTCAAGTATCATGACACAAACTTTACCTCATTTTAACTTAATTCAACGATTTTATAGCGATATTGAAATATTTCGCCCATGGGCGAGAAAAAGGTTTGGCCCATGGGCGAGAAATATTTTCATTTGCTCAACAGTTTTAGTTTCGCAAATACATAAAGGTTTTATATGCATGACACATGATTCAACTCATTTTACCTTAATTCAACTATTAAAACATTTCGCCCATGTTTTCGTCAGTCCCTTTAAATAATTAACTAAGTGTGTACAAAGTAAATTGTATCATGTGAAATATACTTTATATTATGTCATTTATACATTACTATATAAAAAGGGCCTTCTGTTTCCTTTACAGAAGATTACAAATTTCACCTTTTTTACATATTGCAACGATCTTTAATGAAACCGGCCTTACCTCTCAAAACATTTTGACAGTTTATCATACGAATTCATGCGCGTGTACACCAATTCATTGGCGATATTTTCTAACACATTAAAGTTTAGTTGGTTTCTTTTTAATTTCCCATTTTATGTCTCGTCGATACATCACACTGGGAAAGTAAGTGACACGAGGTATGCAATATACAGGTACACGTGCGCGTATTTTAATGGAAACAGAATACGATTCGTCTTTCATTGCATAACGTTTGGCTGAATATCTCACACTCTAACGAAATCTCTAAATAATTATTTATTTAATTATATGCGGTGTCGAACTGACCAATGGGAATTTTGTGTACATGCAATTTGGGAAAACTTGAGTGAATATTATAACACAAAAGCAACTTTTAAATGCATAGTTACTTTTGGTATAAAAATGGTAACAGTTCAGAAAAAAACAACAGCCTTCTTATTATAATTCTCATATTCTCATTAGGTTGTTGTATCTAATTGCAGTGTCGGCCTTGTTTACAGGTGATTCTAAACTTATGTCCAAAAGAAACGATACCACACATTTTTCTAAATATTTTTTATGAAGAGTTAATTTTCGTCTGAAAAGGTACTTTTGCGTATCCTACGTTCCAAACCAAACGTATTCGGTTGATAAAACCGGGAACATTTGATCAATTGAGAAAAAAGCGTGCAATTAGCCCAAATGACGTTCCGTCCCGTAACACGGAATGCACGTGAATATCTTATGTATAAAACTGCTGACCCGACACGTTGGGATAACAGCAACTAAAAGCACACAAAAGAAATGCCACGTTTGACAGCGATTGAGAGAGAGGGAGCCGTAGGAATGCTCCAACAGGGAGCTACGCACCGCGACGTCGCCAGAAGGTTAGGATGCGCGCGCATAACCGTCACCAGGTCATTGCAGCGGTTGCGTCAAACAGGTCGGACAGCAGATAGGCCGAGAAGCGGGAGACCACGGGTGACCACGCCTATTAAAGACCGCTCCATCCGGGTACTTCACCTTCGAAACCGCTTCGTAACGGCGACGTTAACGGCACGGACGGCACTGGGACACGTGATAAGTCGACAAACCGTGTACAGGAGACTACGGGCACATGGTATCCGAGCACGTCGCCCCTACCTCGGAGCGTTCCTGACACCTCAACACCGACTCAGCAGACGGATATGGGCCAGGCGACTTCGACGGTGGCAACGGTGGAACTGGGCACGTGTCATGTTTTCTGACGAAAGCAGATTTTGCATCATCAGGAACGACGGCCGGCAGCGTGTGTACCGAAGAGTAGGTGAACGTTTGGCACCGAACTGCATCCATCAAGTCAGGCCATACTGAGGCGGAGGTTTAATGATTTGGGGTGGAATCTGCGGTGACGTCAAAACGAGACTCGTCGTTATTCGAGGAAACCTGAATGCGCAGCGTAATCGTGATGACTTCTTACAACCAGTTGTGGTGCCATTCATCCAACAACAGCCTAATGGTGTCATTTTTCAGCACGATAATGCGAGGCCTCACACGGCAAGGCTGACCCTGAACTTCCTAGCAAACGCCAACATTCACGTTTTACCATGGCCGGCATGTTCACCGGACATCAACCCAATCGAACACATGTGGGACATTCTCGGCCGCAAAGTCAGGCATCGCCCTTTGCCTCTTGTTAACCTCCAGGAATCAGAACAATGCCTCTTCCATGAATGGCAACGCATCCCCCCCAACGTCATCAGACGTCTGACGTCATCAGCCCGTAGACGTGTACTAGCGTGTATTGACGCTCACGGTGGACATAACCGGTACTAACGTGACTTTGAGACGTGTGTGGTGACATTTTCCACACTTGACCCATCAACTGTGTTCAAATGAAATTTTCATTTTTGACCCACCGCGTCTTTACATGTCTGTCCTCATGATTGTAAAGGATTGATAACAATGAATTTTTGTACACATGCTGTGAAAACATTACTCACAAGTCATATACAAATTTGAAATGTCTGTATCGTTTAGTTTTTTTTAATGTCCTTTCAAACACGTGGTATCGTTTCTTTTGGACATTAGTTTACAATACCTGATCTCGGTCAATTACGATCTACCACACCACGCGTGAATTAACAGTTATGCGGGTGTTGCTGTGGGCAAATACCTTGCCTGAAAATGTATATATATTTTTGTGGATACATGTTTTACAAATTTGATATATGTGGATATATTAAGCACAAAGACAATGAAATATGAATTAGTGCCTTGATATATTCAACGAGATGTGTATCATCGTTTAAAAGGGTCATTCAATAAAAGTATGTTTGGAGGAGATATCAAAGGAGCCGCCCAATATACACAGTGTCGTCCGGTGAACTACCACCCCACCCTGTCCATAAGAGTTATGTAATCGGTACACAAATATATTTGATGCGGTGTCATTATGGAAGGAGTTTGAATTACGTCCGCCACTGGCCACAGAAATCCTCAAAGTATAGTAACAATAAACAAGGTCAATGCCGTACTAATTACCTAGTGACGCACGTAACAACGATTGTCAATCTGTCTGCTACAGCTACCATACCATCATCCCTGTCACAACTGGCATATTAACGGCTTATTCAAAATATTAAATGTAGAAACGTCGTTAACAGACTTACGTATGTCGTATACAGTCCTCATATTTGATTTAAAAAAGTAAGTACGTCAACTGGGAATTCAACTGGATGTTACCTTCCTTATATCAACGCGTGTCGGTCTGACGTTGATTAATGAACAATTTGCATACTCGTATATGCAAGAGGCCGACGTATGGTTCTCAGTAGGAAGTGACAACTTGGAGACGATGGCTTGCAGTATATACAGTTTTACTTTATACATGTAGATAGATACATACAAATGACACTATGTGCCAAGTCAGCACATAGTGGTAGTGCTTGTTGTCTTGGTGCCCCGGAGCACCCAGCCTAACCCTAGCTAGGCTAAGGGTAAGACCTTTCTTTCTCCTTTCTGGACAAAGGCTTATATAGCCAAGGTCACCTGACATTTAGTAAGTAATAAATATAAATGTAAACAGTAAATCATCAGTGACATACTTGCACATCCTGTTCAGGATGGCAGACGGTCGATGTACACAAAAATGGGGATTAACAAATAGGATTAGCATCTTATAAATAACAGCAATTAAGTGTTTCAAGGCATATAGATGTCATGGCTCCAGGGTAATGAGCCTTTGCAATCAAATGTTCTTCAGACAATGGATGTCGTAAATCAGTCGCTATGACACTTATATCAGCTAACAGCCCTGTTTGTGAAAATATGTACTGGACATAACATTTAAAGACTAATAAAATCAATTGTAAGGCCGCATAGACCATAAAACCGAATAAAATATGTCTTGGCATTATCTCTTGTGTATTAGATGATGGTAACGACCTGAAATGTTATAACGTTAGATTAGGACGGAGAAACATTTAAGTGTTTTATAATACTTGGGAACATGAGCAATAAGATGTAGCAACATAAACATGCATGGAATAGAGAAAATGGTGAAAACAAATTGAAATAGATTTTAATAAAACATGTACTAAATAACTTAAAACTTAACCGCAAAAGCGGTGCCCAAACTTGTTTGGCCGTGTTATGTGTGTTGTGGACTGACGAATAGCAAGTAATTGTCATGGTTTACGCATGGTTCCATATACAAATTCAGATATACAACCGGTATGAAACTGAGAACTGAGATGCCAAGTACAACCTACATTCACACACGGAAGCAATATACTTGTGTGTATGCCCTCTGAAAAATGTATCACTAAAGTATTTGCATTGTTATAAATATAGTAATGATAAAACTTGGTAGGTCTCCGACAGATATGATTTTCAGTTTTTTTTACACCTTTGATTGATACGGATTACGTACATGTAGTCTAGTCACTGTCTCTTGTGTATCTGCTTGTTAGAAATTTCAAATGTCCTGTTATAGCACTGTTCCTAAAATAAGGCAGTTTCTTTTATCGGGTATAAACAGTTGATTCGTCTTGTCACGCAGTCATTTTTACTTTTTTTGATCGAATGATTTCTACAAAAAAATTCAGGCAGAGAGTTTTGTATTTTATTATATACATGTATTGTTAATTGTAGAAGATGCTTACATCACTGTATCTCAGAACGCAAATCTGATAACATTCAAACATGTAATTAGTACACAGTTAATTGTTACATATAATTTCCTGCATATTCCTTTTTGAACAAAAAGCCTACATTTGTACATGTATACTGAAATCGGTGTCCACTGTTAAAGGCTATTAGTG
Source organism: Haliotis rufescens (assembly GCF_023055435.1). NCBI lineage: Eukaryota > Metazoa > Mollusca > Gastropoda > Lepetellida > Haliotidae > Haliotis > Haliotis rufescens. The sequence goes on from NW_025963890.1 coordinate 51,370,353, forward strand.
AATGAATGAATGACTTTATTTCGTAAGGGGGTCACCGGCCCATTATACATTGTTCATTAATCGGTATCCATTGTAACGATGGAGTGCCAGATGATAACAGAGTATATAAAGCTACCAATGGTAAAAAAATAGAGCAGATCATACTAAAAAGATCATTTCTTGTCCACAGGGGTTTGTCCCAACCGATTACTTTATATGAAATTGTTTACAGTGCATAAATAAACAATGAAGCTTTTGAAAATATCAGTACGTATTTACAAAAGAGCTTGTCACAGTAGATAAGTACATAAATTCTGTTTACAGTGTATATATGAGCAATAAAGTATGAAAAGTAGAGCAGAAAAGTAAATCCTACAAGAAGCATCAGTTCTTGTTTACAAAGCGTCTATATCACCCGACCACTGGGGACTGAATAATTGAAAGCCATTATTAAATATGTAGTGAGTATCAACCCAAATACATGTGGTTTCCTCTTATTACATGTTCATATTAATCATTGGTTAAGAACTTTTCCCTTTTCTTAAATGCAAGAAAAATAAATTTTCCTATGCTGTTTAACATTGTGGTGTTAGAAGATACAAGTAAACTATGAAGCATTTGCTCTGTAGGACAGCGGTGTTAATAACTAGGAATAAGTGACTGTCTTAAATCCGAATAGAAGTTACATTCAAGACAAAAATGAAACTCTGTTTCTACGGTGGGAATAACACAAAAGGTACAGAGACGTTTATGTCTCGCCAAACCCAGCTTTCTGCCTGCCTCAATCATCAACTGATGGCTGGAGCACCTAAATGAACAAGTGCAATACGATAAGCTTTTATATTAACATCGTATAAATAATTAAAAGGCTATTAGTGCAGTCAGCCATGGTAAATGAAGAGACAATAATTACATTTAGTACTAACTACTAAATGACTTTATCGAGCGTATCCAAACCATTGGGTAATTACGTCCGCAACCAAATCACCCCTTGTAACTCAATCACCCCCGGCTCACCACTTTGCACGGTGCCCGGGCAATAATCCCATGCAAGAATCATCCCGCCTTTGTCAATCATTCGCGCACCGTCTCTCTTCAAGTACACACGTGTTTCGCTGTATCTAAACGTGGGTGGGGTTCTTGTGGGCTACACTGCTAGTAACAAATTAACTTGCTTCCAAATTAATACTCGTGCTTAAGGCTACCTGCTTTTCAGCGGGAACCTTTCCGGGGTTACCTGCTTCTCAGTGGGAACCTTGTCTTTCCCGACTTTTCAGCTGGGAAATCGTAAAATAACATACGTTGGGGCAAACAATTGCCACGTATATGGGCCTGGCGGCGGAAGTCGTCTTGTCAAGCGGTAGCTGACAGTTGGGTCCGTGGCGGTAGTCGCACAATGGTTTTGCTAATGGGGCCAGGCAGTGGGACCTGCTTTGGCCGGCTACCTGGGGCCGGGCAGCGGTAGTTTGACTTAGGCCAGCAGCGGTAGCTGCTTTTGGCAGCGTGGTAGTTGCCAAGGAATGGTAGCGTTTAAATATGCTACCGTGGGGGCCGGACAGCGGTAGCAGTCTCAGGCCAGCAGTGGCACGCTAGTGGCCATGGCAACGGTAGCATTTTGGTATACACAACTAGCAGCTTAGTAGCCCACTTGTACCTGCACACCCTCGGCCATTTAACCCAATCTCATCTTCTGTTTTTATTATAGGCACGGGCATCCACGGCTCGGTGGCCCGTGCCTCTCCTTGGCATATCACGGGATAACAAGGTGATTAATTATAGTCTGTTGCAGAATATGCGGTATAAGTGTAGTCATTTATACATATACACATTACACACATACAGATGAAATACACGATATGATACAGCGCAAGAACAAATTAAGATACGGGTTCTATTAAAAATATTTTTACGATTATGGATTTAATTAGCATGTTTAAATTTTCAGGACAACACAGTTGAGGTACAGCATCGGCAAACTCAACTGTCGGCCGTAAGTTCATTGTTTGACTGAGCACACTTGTGTCGGGTTGCGATATTTTCTTCTCCTTGTTGGCAGCCTGCCACCGGCCTGAATTTTGAGAAAGGTCTCAGCATGGGACTGTTAATTTCTTTTTAATGATGTCTACAAGCTTACAAACTTGTAGATGTTGGGGCGGTTAGGACCAAACTTTTTCAGCTCAGAGTGCCACTCTTCCCAGTGTTACTGGTCATGGAACCCATAGTGTCAAACAGGTTCTGCACAATATCAGATTCTACTGTTCAGCAACATTGTCGCTGAATTTCAGAACTCTGGCATGATATAATAAGGATTTCGAAGGTGAACGAGGGGAAAGGCAGACACACGTGGATTTACTCTCAGGTTATTATTGTCTGGAGTTCACATTTTGGGGCATTTCATATACTAATTGAACAGAGTTCACTTGCACATGTCCACTTTAGTGAGACAGACTGTAACCAAAAATGCAATGAGCTGTAGCTCTTAATCCCTTATAACAACGACAACAACAACAAGGGTGAGGGCACAGTAAGGTTAAACCGTGTCCACCAGACAATCTCAGGTGGCTAACGCCATATCTCCCATCAAGTCAGCTCTATTTTTAAGCGCATAATTATATCGTTACATTTTGAATAAAAGGATTTAAAAAATCATATTTAACAAACCTACACATTACCAAATACTAAACTTTATAACCCTTTCTTGACTTCGTTCCAATTAACCTGGATCATTCAACTCGCTCGCTAAGGTCGTATACGACTTTAAAGTGAATACATCTACAGTGTACAAGTAACTTTTAACTGTATCACATATACTCATGATCAGCAATTATTTTCGTTCCTAATTCGAATGAGCACATTCTGAGGCTAAATCTGCAAAAGGACAGACAAAATATTTCGATACAAACGTAGCGGCTGATAATAGAGACAATGATTGAATAATCTGCAATATATCATTTGTTCTCGTTCAATCTATTGTACATATTGAAGTGATTGTAGAGTTTCAAGGAGTACTAAAATGTTGTGGTATTATGAATGAATTTTGAATATGAATAGCGAAAAACAGTCACCATATGGGATGTACATGTATAACTTGTCTTTCAGCACCACGCTTGTGCCGAGGCCCGTGGTCATAAAACTAATCGGTCCCATAAAAGGAGCAAATAGTTTCGCAGATATCCCCCTGTACATGCTATGGTTCACTCCCAATTGTCAGACGACCTAATCTTCAGACAGACCAGTCAAGTGTGACCAGTGTACCTACCTGGTTTTACCTCCTAATTACTGAGCTGCCCAATACTGTCATACTGTGGGCAGAGAAAGCTACTCCAACTCGTTCAGTGATACAGATTAACCAGTTTATGGTTGTGTTTGTAAGTTGCGTTTAATCTGTGTCGGGTTGCAGTTGTTTTATTAGGCAAGACCAGGGGTAGTTTTTTCAATGAAACCTTTTAGCCGTTGAGTTTGTTTTGCATTCATTTCATTAAATACATTGTTAGGTAGAATAATAACACGTTATATAGATTAAACATCTCCCTAACCTGAGTATAATCTCACATGTACTCTAAGTACCGTACTATATTACTTTGAGGAGACATTGAGTATAATTTTTGAGTTGGCATTGTATGCTGTCTGAATGACTTTACACAAATCCCTGCGTCAATGGACACGTGAAGATCCGGGGTAGAACAGATCTTCAACAAACCATTCTTGGCGTAAAAGGGCGACAGCGCTTGTCGTAAAGAGGCTACTACCGGGATCGGGTGGTCAGGCACGCTGACTTGGTTGATGCATGTCATCGTATCCCAATTGCGTGGATCGATGCACATGATTTCAATCACTGGATTGTCTGGTCCAGACTCGATTATTTACAGACCGCTTATTTTTTTTGTCTTACAAAATACAGACGGACTTTTCATTTTTGGATGGAATCTGATTTAACCAATACCATCAATCATGTTCACTAAAATAAATGAATACAAAATAGTATAATTTTTATAAAATATGTCTCTACTTTATTCACGCCGTGATATATTTCGTTGTAAAAAGTCAGTCTTATTCTTATTTTCAATCTTAATTTTCAACTCTGTGATATATTTCGTTGTAAAAAGTCAGTCTTATTCTTATTTTCAATCTTAATTTTCAACTCTTTCATATATTTCGTTGAAAAAAGTCGATCTTATTCTTATTTTCAATCTTAATTTTCAACTCTGTGATATATTTCGTTGTAAAAAGTCAGTCTTATTCTTATTTTCAATCTTAATTTTCAACTCTGTGATATATTTCGTTGTAAAAAGTCAGTCTTATTCTTATTTTCAATCTTAATTTTCAACTCTGTGATATATTTCGTTATAAAAAGTCAGTCTTATTCTTATTTTTAATCTTCTTCTTAAATTATATCTGGTTCACATCACATATTATTCACCGAACATATGATAAATGAATGTAAGTATGTTGTAAAAGCTAGGTTGAAATGAAACATCCCAAGTTCTTATTAAGGATACATGAACAGTTTTAGAATAGTGTTATCTCACCTATAGTGTTTTCCAAATCCTTTTAAAATATGCGAAACACATATCTTCCGTGTAGCATGTATCGGCTTTAAGAATTTTTACCCACCTCAAACCTACGCTGTGATATACCACCGTAAATGGTCTTACAGAAATAACCGTCCCCCCTTATGGTAACCCATGTTTAAGTTACAGTACCCTGTTTAGAGATAATACGTTAGTATGTAAATAATGTTTACCCCATCCGACAGCTGGCTGTGTGAATGGGCGGGACACGCGTTGTACTGATTGACCTAGATGGATACATTACCTCAGACATTGCTAAACCGTGCGTGAATACAGGCTGCCGCTTGGGATACGATGACAATATTTTATCATTTGGAAAATGGTATTCATTGAATAAATTGGAATGTTGCCCTGAATAGTTTATCCAAATTCCAACTTTCTCTTTATGTTGAATGGCTGAGCGAAGTTGAATATCACTTTGAATAGTTTATCAGGAATTCTAAAATTCTCTCCAGACTGAAGTGATGACCAGCCAACAATGCAGACTTGTCTCGTTGGTAGCAAATGCTCGTAAAGTTAACTCTTTTCATTCAACGATATTATAATGCATTTAAATGACATCTATCAAACGTTTCAAGGGTTAAAAGAGCGCGCGAACCATTAGTATTTCACAAGAAGTTCAGCTTTAAAAGCGAAATGATCTCGGCTCGTGACACATGCACATGTAGGCACTGCTGCTGAGAAGATCTATGAAAATAGACAGGAAAAACAAAACTCTCACTTTACAGTCAGATGTCAACAATACAGTAAGTCACGTCTATTTATCTTAGTTTCTCTCAAATTTAAGAAACGTTGTCAAGGTATTAGTAAATATGAAATTGTAATCAAAGAACATTTTGTAAATCGCGAAACACAGTCTACTGTTCAAGACGTTTTGTGACATACGTGTGTAGCGATCAGAACACTGGGATACGACCAGAACTGGGATATACAGTCCACAATTTCGTAAAACCCCATTTACTGCGGTAATGCTTTCGGTCAACTCTAAAACGCATGGCGATATATATGCGGAATGATTTAGTTTATATATATTTTTTTTTTGGGGGGGGGGGGGGCATACTCAATATGATATTTTGTATATTTCCATTCTAAATAAATAACCCACATTAAATTCTAAACTCTTCCCCAACGCATGTACTGTCACACAGATTGCACAACACGTCTATATAAGGGTTATTAATATTTGTCAGATCCAATTTACCAAATTTTAATTCAGCTAATGCTACCATCCAAACACCTTCGAATCTAACACGATGTGACAACTTGACGCGGAAGCGATAGGGTGTGTTTTTAAAATAGACTTTGGAATCTGAACTGTTGAAGACCACATACTTGTCCATAATGACAACCAATGTTCATTGAATGTTTTGCACCTGACTTTCTTCTACCCACGAATTGAAACTGGATGGCCATCCAGTCCAACGCACCAAGTAATACTCTTTTCCTTTCTTTCGCTTTTTTTTCATCACCTTTTCAATATTCCATACGTGGTCCAAGTCTTTGTTTACCATTTGAAGCTCTTGCTGGTAAACCCAATTATGTTTCTAGGTTTGTCAGCACCATACCCGTGCTCGTGGGTTTCACCGAAGTGGTAAACGTCTGAGACCTGCATCACTTCGGGCTTTCCTCCCACATTAAGCTGACACGCCACGATATAACTGGAATAATGTTAAAAAGCGGCGTTAAACCCAACTCACTCACTCACTCTTGCTGGTAAAACCGACCTTTAAAGGCCTCATCATGGAAATCATTCAATGTGTAGATAGGTATACCCTATCGTCGTGTTCGCGAAGCAATTTTGAATAATTCTTCAGTCCAGCGTAGGTTGTTTTCTTTACTAAAGGTTCTTCTCAAATAACTTATACGTACAATATCACCCACCTTATACTCAAATACTTCTTGCTTTTTACATGTATCAGCATGGGTCTAACGTACAAGTGCTTCCACAATTTGAGTTCATTTGTCTTGGTCACATCAGCAGGGGCCCAATGTCCGAGGCTTCTATGTTGACAATGATGATAGTTATACACTAAATCTGGTAACACATCAATATATTTTTCAGAGTTGTTGTGTGTCAGATATTTAGACAATAGCGTTCTCAACGTCCTAGTGACTCTCTCGGCATAATTAGCGGAAAACGACCCTCTTTGAAGATTGTTCTCAACCCCTTGGTGACCGTCATAGTCTTTTTATTCAGTAATGGGACAACCCATACATACCTAGAGAGGATATCAATAACGATTAGTAAATATCGTATTTCATCATTTTTCTTAGCATAACGACTCACATCTGCCAAGTCAATATCTCACATTTCATCTCGGCTGTTCACCCGAACTCTCAAACGTGGAAACCTATATTTCACCGGCTTATGCAGCGAATAAGCATCTTTGTCATTCAAAAATTGTCTTATTTTCTTGACTTGATACTTGCTGTTTCTCTGTTTCTGCAATGCTTGTTTGAATTGTATCGGACCATAGAATGCACCCGGATTACGAGGGTTAAAATAATAATTTTCTAATGCCTTTTCCGTAGAGGAATGTGCTGTGTCTGTAGCCATGATTCAACTACGAGAGAGTGATATTCGTCTCTGCATAAATACAATTTAAGATAAACTAACGATATCTAAGAACGATAAGCAATGAGGAGAAAACAATCAGAGAGTGATAAACAGCGTATTTTATTCATGTAAACACTCGTTCACAGAGAATCAGAAATAAATGACTGTTCAACTATAAAACACAGCATATTTCAACGTATGACATACTCTTTTATCGACACCATCCTCATGTAGCATATCGATGTGATATTTTATTAGTGTTGTTATCCGCTCCTTATGACCTTCGGCTTTCGCGTAAACGTTCAAGCAATTTCTGCTATCATTACATAAAAATATTTTTATTCGAGTACATATGGCTACAACTGTTATATTCTATAGCATGTAGGTTTTCATTGATGAGCGTAGTAAACTTCGAGTACATTCTTTTACTTTTCATCGTCTTTTAGTCCATTGTTGATAACCTTAATATGTCTTTTTAATTGTTCGTGGAAATCATTCAGACAGTGTTCGTTTATTCATTGTCCGTTCATTCATGGATCTGATTTGTGCACGGATGAAAGGTTTTAGACGTAACATCATTTTCCATTCCCCCTGAGTAAGCGTTATACCTTTTATTGTTTGTTTCTCATTCAGAAACTGTCTGAAGTCAAGTACGGTGCGATTTTCGCTAGGACAAACGACAGTTCGTGTTGAATAGGATAAGACAAACTTAGTGTTCGAGCACTGTGAAGAAGCGTTGATAGACTGTAGACTGAGGGTTGGTTCAATAGGAGGGTCGTCAAAAAATAGTTCAATGTCTATTTGCTGTGAAGTTTTATTTTTCAAATTCGAAATAGTAACCGCATTAACGACAGTCAAAATGGTGATTGCTAACATCAGTAAACCAACCAGAGTTCCGACTACAGCGTCCTCCCTGTGAAAGGAAGTAGAGACATATTTTATAAAACTATACTATTTTTTATTAATTTATTTTAGTGAACATGATTGATGGTTTTGGTTAAATCAGATTTTTTCCATCCAAAATTGAAAGGTCCGTCTGTATTTTGTAAGACAAAAAAATAAATATATTTCCTCGCAGTCGACTGTGATGATCAAATGGTGAATGAACTCGTACATTCTCCTCTTCGTCTCGATGATGGCATTCTACTTATTCATTAAGTAGCTATATCAAAGATCGAGGACTGTTTTGTTCTTTCACGATATGGTGACATTCCGTTTGATGCTGCTCATTCTAGTATACATCTGAAGATATCAACAACGACTACATTCCACATAGCTGGCATTCCTAAAGAATTCCAAATTTCTTCACAAAAGGGATGACATTCCATTTGATGATGATCATTCTAGTATACATCTGAAGAATTCTACCCCGACTACATTCCACATAGCTAGCATTCCTAAAGAATTCCACATAGCTGGCATTCCTAAAGCATTGCACATAGCTGGCATTCCTAAAGAATTCCTCAACTATGACATTTTAACAAAGGCCGCATTCTTGACATTCTTAACAAAGGCCACATTCTTGACATTCTTAACATGCATGCATAAAGACGCCGTTCTCATTGTGACGTCATGCATGTCTATTAGCATAACAATAGGCTCATGAATATTCATAGGGCACCTTCCACGGAAGGTGTTGAAGGTATTACTTTTATACTACTTACAACACACGAATAACTGTCAAACGAGTTTGGGTACCCCTTGTGTTCAGGCAAGTTATTTAGTTCAATAGTTTTGTATTAAAATCCTTTTCAATTTGTTTTCACTATTTTCCCTAATCCATGCATGTTTATGTTGCTACATCTTATTGCTCATGTTCCCCAGTATTATAAAATTCTTTAATGTTTCTCCTTCCTAACCTAACGTTGTAACATTTCAGATCATTACCATCATCTAATACACAAGAGATGATACCAAGACATATTTTGTTCGGTTTTATGGTCTATACGCCCTTTCAATTGATTTTATTAGTCTTTAAATCTTATGTCTAGTACATATTTTCACAATTTTTTAAACAGGGCTGTTAGCTGATATCCGGAATGTTACATCCACAACGTACCAATGAGAATATGGGAATTATCATAAGAAGGCTGGTGCGTTTTTCTCAACTGTTACCATTTTCATACCAAAAGTGGCAATGCATTTAAAAGTTGCTTTAGTGTCATAATATTTACACAAGTTTTCCCCAATCGCCTATAAACATAATTCCCATTGATCAGTTCGACACCGCATATAATTAAATAATTATTTCGAGATTTCGTTAGAATGTGAGATATTCAGCCAAACGTTATGCAATGAAAGACGAATCGGGGGTTTTTTTCCATTAAAATGCGCGCACGTGTATCTGTATATTGCATACCTCGTGTCACTGAATTTCCGAGTGTGATGTATCAACGAGACATAAAATTGGAAATGAAAAAGAAACTAACTAAACTTTAATGTGTTGGAAAACAACGCCAATGAATCGGTGTACAAGCGCATGAATTAGTATGATAAACTGTCAAAACCTTTTTAGAGGTAAGGCCGGTGTCATTAAAGATCGTTGCAATATGTAAAAAAGGTGAAATTTGTACAACTTCTGTAAAGGAAACATTCTGCTTAGAACTGTCAGTGAACCTTCCATTTTGTTCAAGATGTCACCGGAAGTAAAGTCATGCGTAAACATTGCTGTACATATTTGGTATGTTCAATTTGGCGAAGGTCCGGTGAATATAAGTGCACACACTCATTCTAACTTGTTATTTACAGTTTCATTCATAATGTAGTTTTTGCACATCATATGAATGTTTTGTATCAGAGTTCATACTTAACAATAATGATATATTACTATACTTTCTCATACCAAAAGCAACACATTATATGAACCTTCTAATGTTTCTATGTACGTTGTTTACAGAATAGGAAAAAATACAATATCATCAGCAAAGAGAAGGAGCATTATGTCCATTATTTCTTGTGTTACAAATATCCAATGTTGACAACTATTTTGCAGCTCACTCATAAAGTTCGTTTATGAAAAATATAAACAACAACGGGCTTAAAACACAACCTTGTCGTACACCGGAGGCTGTTGTAAAGCAGTCCGTACATTCATTATTGACCTTTATACATGCGCTGACTGATGCATACATGTTTTTTTAAGAGTACAGACATTTTACCATGACATCCCATAGTAATAAGTAAATACATCATATTTTTCCTATTTACATAGTCAAAAGCTTTTTTAAAGTCAATAAATACACAATATAAACGACCTCTGGTTTTACACAAATATTTAGAACAAAGAGCTTGTAAAACAAACAAGTTATCAACAGTAGAGTAGTTTGGTCGGAACCCTGCTTGAGACTCGGACAGTAAATAATTTACTTCCATCCATATTCTCAAACGTTTTTCTATGATTGACGTGAAGATTTTTCCCATAACATTTAGCAGTTAAATGCTTCTATAAGTACTTGGTTTACCAACTGACCCAGATATATATAATGAAATAATCACACTTATATTCCAAGATTCTGGAAATACACCCATGTCTAAAATCTTATTGTATAATAGCTTCAAGTATGGTGCAAAGATATTCGATGGTAGTTTCAAGAATTCAGGGAGTATCCCATCTTCACCTGCGGACTTGCCCGTATTCAGGTTATTGATAGCGTCCGTGACCTCTCTTTCAGTGATCTCACCTGACAGGAGCTCATTCGAAATCATTGCAGTTATCACATGTATGAGAGAGCAGAAACTCCTCCACAACACAATCAAACTCATTATTATCAATTCCTTGTTAGGGATTAAGAAGATCTCTAAAGTAAATCAGCCAGCCACTTGAAGATACTAAACAACAAAAGTTCCTGTGACACCAATATTTTAGTGTATTTTTCAATATTGTAGTACATGTATGGAATCAAGTCACAAAAACGCAACTGCTACAGAAAAGCATGCATTCCGTGCAAAAGTTGACTTTTATGCACGCCCCATGCATTTCACTACCCAAGATTGCATATAAAAACATGTGCGTCAACGGGATTCCATATGCACTGTTTAGCATCGTGCTGACAACAACCACTCAGAAAGAAAACAAAATTACGCAATTATTCAACATTATCAAATGCCACGCCTGTCCAAAAAATGAGCGTCTGCGAGTCATTGGTAAGCTTGAAGCAGGATCCAGTGAACGTGATGTTGCAAGACAATTTAACGTCTACATAAACACCATTTGGTGTTATGGCAACGTTGGCAACAGACGAATGCAGTCAGAGACCATCCTCGGAGTGGCACGCCACGCGTAACCAATAATCGACAAGACAACTGGATTCGATCAACACACCTACGAAATCAATTCCAGCCACCAAATGTGACTGCAAGAAGTATCCCTGGCCTTCGACGAATATCTTCACAAACCTTACGTCGTCGCCTCAGATGTGCAGGGATTGTCGCTAGACGTCCCATTTTGGCAGGAAACCACCGTCTACAGTGGTGCAGACAGCGTCTACGCTGGACGGCAATGCAGTGGGGACAAGCTCTATTCACTGACGAGTCGAGGTGAACGTCGAGGTGAACGTTACGTCAATCGGTGTGTCATGGAGGAAGATCGGTTCGGGACCGGCAGCGTTATGGTATGGGGTGGGATTAAAGCAAAACAAAGGACCCATTTGATAGTGGTAGAGGGAAATCTCAATGGACAGCGCTACCGCGACAAGATCATCGGCCCTGTTGTTCTACCATTTTTGCGTCGTCATGGCCCAGGCATTACCTTTCAACATGACAACGCCCGGCCTCATATTGCTCGACTTGCTTGATTCCCTTCAACAAAACAACGTGAATGTTATCCCTGGCCGGCTCGCTCCCCTGATCTCTCACCAATCGAACACACGTGGGATGAGATGGATCGGCGCCTTCGACGTCAACCACGTGTTCCACAGACACTCCAGGAACTTCGAAACATGCTCCAGCAGATATGGACAGCTATCCCACAGGACCTTGTGCGAGGCCTGGTCCATTCCATGAGACGAAGATATGTTGCTTGCATCGCAACCAGAGGTGGACACACACGCTATTGATTTGTAAATTGACATTTTGGCATGTTCATGTTTATTTATGAAATAACGCATTTTCTGAAGTCAGTATGGCACATTAAAACCATTTGAACACTTACAGGAGTCTTTTATCTGTTGCAAACCGAAATTGTTTCAGATTTGGATAAAAACATAACTTTGCATTAAATCTTATTCAATGTCACAGGAACTTTTGTTGTTCAGTATATTATATGGATATACATGTGTATAAACAAGTGTAAAATTGAACCTGTATTTGATAGGACAGGGTAAAATTGAACCTATACTTGACATGGGCTCAAGTATTGATATGTTGGAAAACCATACAGTTTCAGTCCGAATGTAGCATTTTTATATGAATACTTTGTTCACAGCGCCATGGAGTCTCACATGTTTGGGAAATGGGATTACACAGTGTTTGGTGTCATGGTGGCCGTCTCGGTGAGTACTGGCATATACCACGCCATAGTCGGCAGACATGATAGACTGGAGGAGTACTTCCTGGCTGGACGCGCTATGTCCTTCTTACCCATAGCGTTGTCGATGCTGGCTTCGTTCACGTCAATCATTTCCATGCTTGGAGCATCAGGAGAGGCGTATCGTAATGGCATCATGTGGGTTCTCAATGAAGTAGCGCACTCTGTGGGAAAACTTATAGACATGTGCCTCCTGCTGACCCTTCTGAAGAGACTGAACTTATCAAGCCCATTTCAGGTAGTGTTGGTTTCATTTTCTCAATGACCATAAACAGTCAGTCGACAGGGGGAAGCGTCGTGTGTAGTGCATGCATTTGTCTGGTAAAGGGGAGGTTATATTTCGACTTCATATCCCACCATATTGTTACTGTAACAGCAAAATTATGGGTGTTAGTTGCTCCTCTCAAAGTTTGTCTGAAATTATAATTGGTTATTAATCATTTCTATTTGTACTGGCATTTGACCATAATCTGTTCAAGATTACTTGTGTTGTGTTTGAATCTCTGCCAAAAGCCAAGCCCATTATACGCTTCCGACTGTATCACACATTTCAAAATTTGACGCATCAGTGACACAAATGATGTTCAGTACTATTCCTAATTTTGACTTGTGCTAAATGCCCCCTTGTTTGTTCAACGTTTCGTTGAATATGGATGTCTGCCAAACACCTTTATATTATCTTAGATGCACAACTGACCCAGCTTTTAGCAGATATTTTGTAGAAATGATTTCTTCACTTTTATTTTTGGTGAATGCACAAATGTTATATTCTGTCCATTAGATGTTATTTTAAAATAAAGACACGTCTCTATTATTACAATGCATTTATTTCTATGATATCGAGTAAACAATCAGTAAAAACATGTGTCAAAATATAAAAATTATGATAAAAGTAGTTATACATTGTACATGTTGTCAAATGAAAGGATCCCACTTTCAGTAAGTTTTTTTTATTGTTAATTTCTTATTATGAAAACAAAACGCCCGACTAATACTCTACGTAAAATCTATGGGTTTGCCAAACACCTGTAATAATTATCACAAGTGTACCCTAGTACGTGTCATGTGATACACAGGTAATGTTTTTTGGTCTCGAGAACAAACATTTTTAGACCAAAAATCTTAATCTTTTCAGTACTTAGAAGGATATACAAATTATATTTTTGAAACAGATTTTCATTGTTCTTGTCTTTTCCAGTATATCGAGGGTCGCTTCAAGTCCAGACTTCTCACCCTCATTGTGACGGTGGCGTCTTGTGTACAAAATGTAAGACACCTGTGAAGATCAACAGTTTGACCTCTGACTAAAATCATCTTCGTGAAGCCAAGGACAGTTATTTATAAGTTAATGTCTAGACATAGTATCATATGTATTTAAAGACAGTTTGTGAACACACAATGCCATTTAGAAAGTGGTCAAATGTAACAAATGTTATATTTGGAATAACACTTTCTTAGTAAAGTACAGATTCTCGTACTTTTTTTGGGTTGAGTCCCGTCCGGGATACGAACCCACACTTGCCAGAGGCAAGCTAATCGCCAGCACACAAAGTCAGCGATCTAACCCACTCAGCCACCGAGGTTTCCACAAAAATGAAAGTCCGACAACTGGTAGTCTAGATCACGTACTTTGAGTACCCCTCTGACAAGTGTAAATTGGCACGGCTCCAAAGGCCGAAAGCTATGAATACAAAATGCCATTTAGAAAGTGGTCAAATGTAACAAATGTTCCCGCCAGATTCAAACATTACTTCCCTGATTACGGTAAAACACAGTTCGAAAAATGCTCGTTAGAAATGAAACCCCAAGATATGAAAGTTGAACCGAGGCGAGCGTGAAAAAAAACAGGCGAGCGAGCCTGCACGTTTGCTGTTTCATTCATTCTCGGCCTTCGGTTTCAAAGGGTAGTTTGGACAATGAATATGCATGAAATTTGCTCAATGTCCTGTGCATGATGATACACGTGAGCAGAAAGGGAATTCCCTCGACTGTAGTATAGGGATTCCCCGACCTTCGGCAGTAATAAAAGTGGTGCGCTTCGGTGGGCGTGGCTTCATTTTTTACATTCATTTGGCGGCAAAATAAAGTATAGGTCGAGGTCCATGATAGATAAAAAAAATAAAAAGAAGAGGTTTTGTTGTGAATTATAATATACACAATTTTTAAACTTATCCTATCTCACACTATGCATCTCTCTTTCTTCTTTCGATTCTGAGTGGAAACGTATCTGAAATAAAAGTTTCCAGCTTCTAAAGTTAATTAACCCTGTCATACCTCACATCGTCACGGTCACCTCCCAGATCTGGGTCATGCGCGCTATGCATGCTGGTTGACCTTCTTGCACTGATCACGTGTCTATCCCAGTCAACTCATTCTCTTTCAAATCGCCACGCAGTGGTGACGTATTGTTATTACAGGAATCCATTTTGGGTTTTTCTTTTCACTTGCAAGCGATCTTCATATTTTTGTCGTCTAATTGCCTGCAATTTTACTTATATCCCTGTTTGGGATAGTTATTCATCATAATGGACGAGCATTCCACACGGAGACCTGTCTGCACTTTGTGCCGACGTGTTTTCTCTCCGTCTGACCCTCATGCCCAATGTTCGGATTGTCGTGGATTATGCAGTTTTGTAGAGCGTTGCGAGCTCTGCTCCGATCTACCAGATGAATCCTTCAAACTGTACTTGCATAAATGTCGGCGTCGGGTGTCAGATCTTCTCTCTAAGACTAAAGGAAAAATCCACGAAAGCCAAGAAAACACCGGTCAAGAAAGCGAGATCGGCCCGATCACCCTCACAGGCGTGCCAGAATACTAGGGATCAAACTGGTCCCATGATCTCGTTAGACGATGAGGGGGTCTCTGACTCTTTTCTCACAGACGACATGTCAAAGGTATCCACGAATCCACCTTCAAAGTCGAACCTACCCTCCACATCCCGAGACTCGGACATTCGACGAGTCCTCTCGTTAGACACGAGTGTGGATGATCGGCTTACGTCAGCCAACGTATCCAACCCGACCGAGGTTCGTACTTTCGACTCGTCGTGTTCTACGACTAACATGGAGCTCGCTCCTGTTTTACCTTCAGGGTACACATGGTACTGGTACCTCGGTCGACCCTATAAGTTTGGTCCGTCGTTCGAAATCTCCCATACGACGATCTTCGCAGGATCGATCCTCTCAAGACCAGGAGTCGTATGACAACTCATCGGATCAAGGTTCACGAACCTCCCATTCCCGAGAGGATTCACAAGACGATAGACATTCGTCCCGGGATCGACTAGCATCGACAGTCAGTGCACTTTATTCAGTGCAATCATCGGGGGATCGGCATTCAGACTGGGACCAACGGACTTCTCACCCTCGACACCGAGATGATTCACCGAACATCCAACCATCTAAGGTTCCTCGTACTTCCGAACCTCGAACCTCCGAACACTGAACCTCCGAACACCGAACCTCCGAACTTGGACCCCCGAACCTCCGAACCTCCGAACCTCGAACCTACGAACATCGGGCCTCCGAACCTCGATCCTCCGAACTTCGAACCTCCAAACCTCGAACCTCCGAACCTCGAACCTCCGAACCTCGAACCTCCGAACCTCGAACCTCCGAACCTCATCGAACCTCCGAACATAACCGACCCTCCGAACCTCGTCAAACATCCGAACCTCGTCGAACATTCGAACATCGTCGAACCTCCGAACGTCGCTGTACTCCCGAGGTGCGACAGTCACGTTCGAATCGTACATCTTCGGACAAACAAAAGAGATTCGAGCCTCGTCGAACCTCTGAGGTTCAACGAACATCATCGAACCGAACTTCGAAGGACATACGGACTCCTAAGTATCGACACACTTCAAAGGAGGTTCAACGGGACACGAGAGTTCATAAAACCTCAAAGGAACAGAGACATTCGAGAGACTCGAATATGCGACGTTCACCTACAGATCGTTACTCGTCTTATGACAGGCGAGCGGATTATCGCTCATCCCCTTATCATGTCTCACGAAGAGACTATTCAGACCCATCACGTCTAGGCTCGGAGGATGAACGCTACAACGAGTCTATTAGCCATTCATCCTACATGTCTCGATCTTCTCCTTAACTCACCCATCTGGAGTTTCGACTAAGAGATTACCCTCACACTTTTGATTTTCATCAAAGTGGTGATTACCCATGGAACACTACTTCATATAGTGCCTACGCACATGAGTTGGAACGACGCCCACACTACAGGGATCCCCACCCTCCATGGCATGGGTATCCTCATGATCCAGATTACAGACCTTATCGGTCAAGCTACATTTCCTCTTCTCATCATGAGGATTCTCCTCGGCGACATAGAGATAGACCACTCAGATCAGCTACCGTTAGTAGATGTCCTTCACCTAAAGATAGGCAGAGTTCTACTTCACCTACTCGTCGTACCGGCTCCCCATCGCCACCTCCGGTTCGACGCCCTCCTGTTTCCTCAGAATCACAGACTCCTGCAACATCACAAGCTCCATCACAAGCTATCCCTACATCATGGATCCCTAGCGAACTTTCTGCTATTCCAGCAGAACAGATTCGTTCTCTGTTACAGGCTGTAACAGCAGTATGTCTTCCCCAACAGGCACCTGCTGTACCAACTACGGTTCCTCTATCTGCATCGACACCCACTACATCCCTTTCAGTGGATCAACCACCAGAATCAGAGTCATCAGACCACTATACCTTCCCAGCTTCGTCTTCTGGGAGCTTCGACATAGCGGATCCGATCACTGTACTTATCTGGATAGCAGATAAGTTACAATTGTTAAAAAGCACTTCAACGGAGGACTCTTTATCATCATTTGTTGTGCCTTCAGCCTCGTCGCCGAACATCACACTCCCTCCGAGACCAGTCCTACAGGATATGGCCACCAATTTAGACAAAGCATTTGGATCCTTTCGCCGTCTTCGTGATCGGCTTCAATCTCCACGCTTTGTATTGGCGGATGCAGGGACTCATGGCTTGTCTACGATTTCTCCGGAACTAGATGGTGACATCGCAACATTAGCTCCTAAGCGTCCGTACTCAGCTTCTTCAGTGGATGACAGGGACCTCGTTCACCTCGACACCACTGTTCGAAGGACCCTCCCGTTGGTCTCCACTATTTTATCAGCAACTGAAGCACTTTCGTCGGCTCTAGCTCATGCATCTTCCTCAGAAGAATCCTGTATTCGAGGTGCTGTGACCCTCATCCAGGATAAAACGACAGCTATACTAGACCTCCTTGCTCACCATGCGGGATCTATCACTTCTCTTCGTAGACGGGGGGTGTTACAACATTGCTCATGGGATGATCAATTCAAGAACAGGCTGTACCAAATGCCATGGTCAACACCCTCCCTTTTTGCTGAGCGCATACAGGAGGTCGCCCATGACGTCCAAAGAGACACTTCCCTGCAAGTCACTGTTGACTTACTTCGTCTCCAGAAAAATCAACTGGAAGAACAAAGGAAAGACCGAAGACGACCAACCTTTACTCCTTCTCAACAAGACCTTAGAGAAGTTTTGAGTAATAGGTCTGCTTCTTTTCGTGGCCGTGGCCGAGCACGCCAACATCAGCGAGGAGGGAAATCAGGCGGACGCACCGTCTCCTTTTCAGGGACTAAAGGAAACACTAACTCTCCTAAGCCAGGAGACACTAACCACAAATGACTCACTACAACAGCAGGACGACCGGGACCTTCCGACTCCAGCCATTCCGATTTTCACGTCTCCTGTAGGCGGAAGACTAGGCACGTTCGCTTTAAACTGGACCATCCTAGACGACCCATATGTGTCTCGTCTCCTACAAACAGGTTATCCTCTACCTCTTGCCACCACACCTCCGACGACGTGCAAACTGCCTCAACATCTGTATCCAGCCAAACAACTTCCAGTTCTCATAGACACCATAAACACGTTACTTGTAAAGAACGCAATAGAGTGTCTGGGCACTCAGCCAATGACACCAGGGTTCTATTCTCCAATTTTTCTGGTTCCCAAGAAAAACAGTCCTCAACTACGTCTCATCTTCAACATGAAAACCTTCAACCAGCTATACCTAGAGACTCCTCCACACTTTCGCATGACATCAATCGCTCTACTACGAACGATTATTCATCCCGGCGACTTCATGATCAGCCTAGATATACAAGACGCGTACTTACACGTCCCTATCCTGCCAGAGCACCGCCATTTTCTTCGGTTTGTGTTCCTAGGCCAACACTACCAATGGCGAGTGCTCCCATTTGGAATTTCTTCGGCCCCGTGGCTATTTACTCGCCTCACAAAACCCATCGTCAAGTTCCTACACACTCGCGGCATCGTCTTCGAAACGTACATCGACGACTGCATTCAAGCCAACAAGGATTCGAACACTCTACTTCATCACCTCGATTTCTCTCAACGCCTACTTCATCAACTAGGTTGGATCATCAACCCAAAAAAGTCCGAAACTATTCCAACACAACGTCTCCAGTTCATCGGAGCCCTCTTTGACACGAGTCTGGGCAAGATGTTTGTACCCCAAGATCGTTGGGAGAAAATCCAACGCCTCGTTCCATTGGCACTCAAACAGCCAATTTCCTTACGTCAATGGCAACAACTTCTCGGTCTCCTAACATCAGCACAAGCCCTCACCAAGAGAGGTCAACTTCACTTACGGCCAATCCAGTGCTTCCTCAAGCCCTTCCTTCAGGACGACGATTGTCAGGTTCTAATATCTCTTCCAAACCATCTACACCCACACCTCAAATGGTGGTTAACTCCATCAAATGTCTGCGAAGGAGTCTCCTTGCAACCATTCAGCCCGACCCTCCACCTGTTCGTCGACGCCTCAACCGTCGGATGGGGAGCTCATTGCCAAGACCTACAAGTGGCAGGGCGGTGGTCATTAGAAGAAAGCCAGCTTCACATCAACAATCTAGAATTCAAAGCAGTGATTCTGGCAGTGTCTCATTGGTCAACACTCCTTCAGTCCTCCACACTAATGAATCAGTCAGACAACCTATCGGTCGTGTGGTACATAAACAAGATGGGATCCACCAAGTCAACGTCACTTCTATCTCTAGCACTCGACTTCTTCAAACTGATCGACTCACTCAACATTCAAGTTCGAGCGAGACGTATTCCCGGCATCGCCAACGTCATAGCCGACTCCCTGTCCCGACCCGACAAACCATCTCCCACTGAATGGCGTCTACATCCCGTGATTTTTCAGTGGATTTGCCAGTTATTTCCGTGCCCAGACGTCGACCTCTTCGCAACCCGCTTCAAAACTCAGCTATCCCGGTTCGTATCTCCTATCCCAGACCCCCTAGCCTGGGACCACGATGCGTTAGCAATCCCATGGGAAGGACTACATGCTTACGCCTTTCCCCCAACCGGCATTCTACATCGGGTTCTACAGAAGATATCAACGACCAATCGCCTCACTCTACTTTTGGTCGCGCCCTACTGGCCAACACGCAGATGGTTCATAACGCTCATTCGTCTCGCAGACAGAAAGTTTTACCATCTACCTCTAAGGGACGATCTTCTGCATCAACCACACTCTCAGCTCCATCATCCGTCGCCAACAACCCTCAATCTATGCTTTGGCGCATTTACAGAAATCATTGATAGCTAAGGGTTATTCTGAACGAGTGGCCAAGACCATTGCGGGGACGCACAGGTCATCTACTAAAGCACTATATGACCATAAATGGAAGGCATTTGAATCGTTTTGTCATTCACATGACATTTCCACACCTGCCACGGCATCCCCGCAACAAATTGCTGAATACCTTCACTATCTTCGATCATCTCGTAAACTAAAAGGTTCGACTCTAGCTACCTATTTAGCTGCGATCAATTCTGTCATCGCAATTACAACGGGCACTAAGATTTCAACAATCGCCGAATTACAATCATTGATCAGATCGTACAAGTTGGCAGACCAAACATCACGTTTTCGACCACCAACTTGGGATCTAAACATCATACTTCGCCATCTAACGTCGGCCGAGTACGAACCTCTCGCCGAGAAAGATTTCGAACATATTTCTTTGAAGACAGTTTTCCTTCTGGCCCTTGCAACGGCGGCTCAATTGAGTGAAATTCACGCTTTAGACGTCAACAAAGTGCGTTTCGAACGAACTGCACATGGGAAAGTATTTTTGGGACTACGATGGGATTTCATCGCCAAAAATCAACTCCCTGGTCAACCCGATCGACTATTCAGTATCCCACCATTGACTGCCCTCTTAAACCCTGACGAAGACATATCCTTGTGTCCGATACGCGCACTTAAAATCTATCTGGAAGCGGCGAAACCACTTCGTCGATTACGTAAGAGGTTATTCATCCTGCTCTCTGCGGCAGCTACTACGGAGGTATCCCGTACCACAATCTCGTTTTGGATACGCTCAGTGATGCTTCGAGCCTACACCTTGGCTGGCCTACCTGCTCCAGTCGCATCTAATCCTCACGAAACCCGTGCTGTCGCTTCCACCATGGCACTTCACAGTAATTGCTCCTTGACCGCAATTATGGAGGGATGTTTTTGGAAATCCGATACCGTGTTCGCATCCCATTACCTCCGAGACATCTCAGTGACGGACGTTCAAGGCCTTCACCAGTTTGGACCCTTGGTACTCGCACAACAGATCTCCAAGACACACCTGCGCAGATAGGGAGATGTATAACCAGATTTTCATTACATTACATCCATCTCTATTTATAATAAACATTTGTCATGATTATTGGTGTTTATTGTATTCATTCGGGCTTCCCAGACTGAGTATCCGGTTGGAGGGTATAATCACTCGTCTGTAGAGACCTTGGTCTTCAACTTGAAGTCGTCATTAGACGCGGCCGATTTCGATGTCCCGATCCCTTATTTCAAACACCTCTACTTTAGGTATGTGTGTTGAGTAACGGATCGATGATCCTTTTGTGGATATTGTTGATCGTTTCCTCTTCTCGTTTTTTACCAATCGATTCAATCACTGACATGATTGAGGGTTTGACGAAGCGATAAAAGAGATGCCGAGTGGGTCCAACCTATCGTCCTCTGGAGATAGGAATACCCCGTCTTGTAGATTCGACGACTGGATGTATACTCTCTCGAATATAAGTCGTACTCGTTCGTTTTAGACATGCGATTACGCTTGATTACGTTTGAACATGTTACACATGTTGTACCCGACTTATTGTGTTTCAGTTGTTCACGTATCAGGATCTCAACATTCTTTGAGAGTGTTCTTCTTATCCTGTCTACGAGTTGTTGTTTTTGTGTGTTGTTTTTTGTTTTTTTGTTTTTTGTCTTACGACACTTAACTGTGTTATTGTATTAAGTATTGTACCACTGTTAAGTTCCAGCTTCCTCGTAAATATCCTACGGTTGTGATCTATAGACAAGGGAGTTGCGCCCCACCATCCAACCGTGGGATAAAATGCATAGTGTGAGATAGGATAAGTTTAAAAATTTGAAAATTTTATTATAAATTGTATATTTATATACTTATCCTATCTCACACGTTATATGCACACCCGTCCATCCCCACATCGCAATTCCTTAGTCTATATGCTCTTGAAAGAGAATGAGTTGACTGGGATAGACACGTGATCAGTGCAAGAAGGTCAACCAGCATGCATAGCGCGCATGACCCAGATCTGGGAGGTGACCGTGACGATGTGAGGTATGACAGGGTTAATTAACTTTAGAAGCTGGAAACTTTTATTTCAGATACGTTTCCACTCAGAATCGAAAGAAGAAAGAGAGATGCATAGTGTGAGATAGGATAAGTATATAAATATACAATTTATAATAAAATTTTCAATATTTGTGAGCTGTTACTTTTGGTACTTAATGATGACTATTATAACGAGATGTACGATTGCTATAAGCCGTATATGTAAACCTCATGTGATGCAAAAGTTGTCCCAAAGCAAGTTTATCTTGTGTTCCAAAAGAATATGAGCAGAAAGGAATTTTACCGAAGACCAGAATTTGAAGGATTAGAAAACACTGAAAAACAGATTTTGTCATGTAACTGTCATGATAACAGCAAACTATATCAGGTGTCACATATACACCCTAGATAGTCTATTGCAAGACAGAAACTTATATTATTCTAGCCAGTCTGGGTCCGTTGCATAAACCGTGTCATAAATGGAAAGCCACGTGGCAAGATTTGCGAGGCTTCGCATTAACGTACTTAGTGTACACATATACTATACAATGCCGCTCTGTATTGACGTCACGGCTCCAGTCTTGTGTCTACGTGTATGTTGATGATGGAATTAGCTCACAATGAAGAGAAAGAAGAGTCCAAATGTCTGTAGCCGGTTATAAAATATACAAATAAAATTAACAACAGGATAAGTCAAGACAAGTATCCTCCTATATTTTATGTAGCAGCATATCTTCACTTGTACACAGCGGACGAAGTTCTTATCCGACTTATTAGTTTCACCAAACACAATGAAGGTGCTATCATGTGACTCGATTGTCTGGTCCATCGATCACTTGTTGTTTGGTTACATGTGAAAACGACATGAAACTTGCAGGTGATAATGGTTAATTCCACTAGAAATATAACTGTATACTAACTGTTGATGTCCTGAGTGAGACATTCATTCACCATAATGTATGGTCATGAGTAGATTTTATAGATACATCCCCTTTTGATGTTTGTATCACTAGACTTCCTTGTTCAGAAAGTAGGTCTGTGTTGTAGGGTTGGTCAGTTGTAGGGTCGGTCAGTTGTAGGGTCGGTCAGTTGTAGGGTTGGTCAGTTGTAGGGCTGGTCAGTTGTAGGGCTGGTCAGTTGTAGGGTTGGTCAGTTGTAGGGTTGGTCAGTTGTAGGGCTGGTCAGTTGTAGGGCTGGTCAGTTGTAGGGTCGGTCAGTTGTAGGGCTGATCAGTTGTAGGGTCGGTCAGTTGTAAGGCTGGTCAGTTGTAGGGTCGGTCAGTTGTAGGGCTGATCAGTTGTAGGGTCGGTCAGTTGTAAGGCTGGTCAGTTGTAGGGTCGGTCAGTTGTAGGGCTGGTCAGTTGTAGGGTCGGTCAGTTGTAGGGCTGGTCAGTTGTAGGGTTGGTCTGTTGTAGGGTCGGTCAGTTGTAGGGCTGGTCAGTTGTAAGGCTGGTCAGTTGTAGGGCTGGTCAGTTGTAGGGCTGGTCAGTTGTAGGGTCGGTCAGTTG
This sequence comes from Haliotis rufescens, assembly GCF_023055435.1. Lineage (NCBI taxonomy): Eukaryota > Metazoa > Mollusca > Gastropoda > Lepetellida > Haliotidae > Haliotis > Haliotis rufescens. The sequence continues at coordinate 51,394,185 of NW_025963890.1, forward strand.
TAGGGTCGGTCAGTTGTAGGGTCGGTCAGTTGTAGGGTTGGTCAGTTGTAGGGTTGGTCAGTTGTAGGGTCGTCAGTGTTATCTCTAACACAAAGTTGTACAGTATTGAACTTGTTGCTTACTATAAACAGTTAATAAAGTAATAGTAGAAGTAAATTGCTTTCTTATCCATCACTACTATTTTTCACAACTACTGTGGTGTGTATTTGGGTAATCGCTGTGCATGTTTGGGGGCAAATATTGCAAACTACTGAAAGAATTCCCTCGTTCAAAATCGCTGAAAGTTTTTATAGATAAATACATGTTTCAACAAAATTAGTATTCAGATGGTATATGTTTTCTTCTACATAGAAGGATATTGTATCAGTGAAGGCTCATACTGTTTATATGTAGACCTTTATAGTGATATTGTATGTAGGTATGCTGTAAAGTTTACCAAAAATATAATGCAATAAATGAAACAAAAACAGGATTGTGGATGAAAACAGGGCACGGTGTGGATGGCACCGACGGGACAGTATGCCTGAGCAGCACAGTTGTGGCCCTCTGTCGTGGCATGGCAGATGGGTATAGGAATGGGATCTTTGTACTCCCTCCCGCGGAAACAGCAGGCAGGAAGATTTGGACTGCCGCTGTAGTAGAAGCAGCAGCCAAGAACCAAGAAGGCAAGAGGCTACAGAAATAGCTTTTTCATATACTTATCATTGTTGCCCCTTATCACAGCTGCCGCTTGACTATGTTGGAGATGCGGCGGTTAAGTTACGTGCACTTGGTCTTGATGGCGCGAATGTTGTTGGCTCAGTGCCATTCGAGCCACGGTGGCAGCTAGACAGCTCAGGGGGATGTATAAAAGGGTCCTGATACACACTATCAAATAAGTGCTTGGAGGGGACCCGACACAGGTCGATGGAGCCGAGGTGCAATATTATATACGACCTGCATGGGCCCCTCTCCTCGATCAGCTTCTCAATCCGACCCTTAAGGTCCTGCCATCTAAGGCCTCCCTTGGCCGACCACACTACACCCCCATCCAGGCCCAGGTTGCTGCGCTGAGGCCAGAGGTAGCTGTGCAGTCTGGCAGCGTAGCTGGACCCGATTATCCAGGCTGGGCCTTTAACCCACAAAGCAGTGATGTTAGTATTACCTAAGTAGTGGAGGTATTCGGATATAAGTTTTGAATGCAGCTGATGTCCACCGCCCCAACTGCTGCATCTGCTGTGGCAGGATACCCTGTAAGGTAGCTGTTGTCACTGTCTGATACAGAAGGAACGTGAAGAATAAAGATTAGCATTTATATCATCTTTTGTTGCCATTAATGTTATTCTCAGCACGGTCTGAAATTGAAATTTGTTAAAGGTGAAGAGTTTGCATGTAAGAATAAATATCCACTTGTTGCTGGCCGAACTGTCAAGTAAGATGCCAGGGCATAGTGTGGACTGTTGAGTGGCCTGTAAAGAAATGCGAGTGCTGTGGCCTTGCTGTTCCGTCTTCGATGATCTTAGGACAACCTCAATGTAAGATAGATTGCTGGCAAAGGACAGGACAAATGCCCTTTGTGTTGTGTCTGTTGCTGAGCGAGCCACTACTTCACTCACCCTGCAAAAGCCAAAGAAGATTACCAGGTATGCCGAAGAGAAAGGTGATGCTTCATAAGAATTGCTACATACCGTGGGGAGAAGCTGCACGAAATAATTCCACTGTGATAGGTTGTCTTGCGTCAGCGCGTAGAGAGACCCTGGACATCCCGGCAATGGCCTTCGGCACTAGAAAATGGTTACACATGCCCTGCAAAGAATTTTGCCTCTGCACTGATGCCAAGGCTGAGACATAAGAGCGTGCTGTACAGGGTGACCTACCTGACAAGGAGAGGTGTGCAATGAAATGGAGTAAGTGGTCTAACTGTACCAGCCAGATGTCGGGCAGGGGGTACACTGCCCTGAAGAGTTGTAGCGATTTAACCACTGCATCATTAGTCCTCCATGTATTGGGGGCCACTGAGCCGGCCACTAAATTGCTAACTTCTGTAGTCAGACGAGCAAAATGTCTGGCAGGATCTGGGTTGCCTTCTGGTCTGCTTGAGAAGCCGCTGCTCGAAACTGGGCCCACTGAAATCTCGAAAGAGTATGTTGTTTTTTAAACATAAAAGTACCATTTGCCTTAGCAGTTTCATGACCCATTGACCCTTGGTGATGTGTTTATTGATGATACTCACCACTGGCTGGTTGTCGCAGAATATTAATACCCTTTTGTTGACTAAGCTGCGGCCCCAGATTCTTATGGCTATTGAGAAAAGCTCCAATAATGTAATGTCTTTGACCCACCCCTGCTGTATCCATTGCTCCGGCTAACCGCTGTTAGTCCAGTGACCCTGAAAGTATGCTCTGAAGCCTTGGCTGCCCACTGCATCTGTATATAGTTGAAGGTGTGGGGTGGTGATCCTATTCCAGAAATAATGTTGTGCCGTTGTGATTGATAAGGAATTGTAGCCAGAGGTTGAGGACGTCCTGCATGCCTGCTGAAGTGTGGAAATGATGAGGTTTGCCTGCCCCTTTTTGAGCATCTATGAGACGCTGTAGGAATGGGCGGCCCATGGGGATTCCCCTGCATACGAAATTTAGCTTACCTACTATAGATTGCACTGTATGCAGTGTAACCTTCTAGTATTTGTGACAGTTGCTGGACCAATTGAACCACCTTGTCCCTTGGTAGCCTGACTTCACCCTTCAGCATATCTACATGTATGGTCAGGCCGGGGAATGTAAGGCAGGTTGTGAGCGGTACTGTTTTATGGTGTGCAACGGGTACCCTTAACTGATGCAGAAGTTGAAGCGATGTATTGAGGACATATGTGCATGTGCCTACTTTGACTGCTGCTAAGATAAAATCATCCAGATAGTGTGCGATGTTCATGCTATGTGTGAGATCCTAAAGGGAAGGGAAGGCATTTGTCAAAGTAGATTTTTTTTCTGAAAATTCATACCTAACAGTTGAAAATCTGCTGGTGGTACCAGTAAAAGTCGAAAAGCTGACTTGATGTCAAATTTGGATATGTGTGCGCCTTTACCTAGCTTTTGTATCATGCAGACTGCTTGATTGAAACTAGTGTACCGTACTCTGCACTCTGGTATGAAGTCATTAACAGACGAGTCCTACGGATAAGAAAGATGATGAATGAGGCGGACGGCAGCCTCCCCTTGCAGTGTTGCATCAGATTTCTTTGGCACAGAGCCAATTGGGGAAACTATAAGGTTATGAAAAGGTTTGTGAAAGAATGGACCTGCTATGCATTCTAGTTCAATTTCTTTTTGTAGCTTTTCCTTGATATGACAACTTGTGGGAGAGAGTAAACGGAGTTCAGGTTCGAAGCATTGCGTGGTTCTCGGGGACCCCGATACTGTAAGCTACAACCATGACTGAAACCTAGTTTTAGTAATGAGGCCGCTGCTGGATTTATTAACTCGTAACGTTGTAGACATTGTTCTAACCGCGAAAATATTAATTGGGGTTGGTGCCTTACAATGTGTTTTTGATGGGAAGTTTTGCTGGTCGCTTTGGTGCTGGTGCTTACATTGTCTTGGCCTTTTCTCCACGCAAACAAGATGAAGGTCCATGGCCGCCGATGTTGCATGACAGGCATTTGTGCGTGTAATGGCATGACTGACCCTGTCCAATCCTTCGCAACTGAAGTTCTTATAAATTTCAGCTGGTGTTGACAGGCGCTCTATCTGGTTAGAAAACCTTGAGGGTGTAATGTTGTGCTGCCTTTGGTTGGGTAGTATCAGCTGCAGCCATAGCTGCGCATCGATTGCACCCTTGACCAGGAAGGGTTCCCCTCCATTTTTTGGCGAAAATGTACGTTGAATTGTGCCCAACAGTCGCCCCAAAAGCGTGAAGCAGCGCCGCGGATCGTCTCGACGTAGGTGAGCAGCTCCTGCATTTTGTTGATGTGTGTGCTTCGCTCTATGACGATGCTGATGTAACTCCAAGACCCGATATTAAGAGGCTTGGATGGCTGTTGCCTGGGTTTGAAGGTTACCTGGCCTTATGAATCCAGTTCCATGATAAAGTTTGATCCTTCCTGTATTGGCTGTCTATCTAGCAGTTACAGCGTTTTCATGTCAATGAATTCTCCCCAGGGTATTTTTTCCCTATTTGCCTATTTGACGTGAAACCCAATGTTTTTGGCGTTGAAATTTAGCTGTTGATTACTGGCTAAATGGGTTGAAGCGTTCATAATTGGCTGATTAGCAGTTTGAGAAGCTGTGATGGTTGCCTGAGGCTGCGGCAACGTGGCCAGGTGCCCTTGACCAATGGATTGTGCGTTTACCATTGGCTAATTGGCATTTTGATAAGCTGGGTTGAATTGTGTGAGGGGGTTGGCGATAGGTATTTGGTTAACCTGTGAGAGAAGCATTTCAGGCATTATGTTGACATGGTGAACGTTTTCATTAAACGGGTACATACCTTGATTGTTGTCACCCCTGCAATGGGAGTGACGATTGATTGCAAAGGTGAGCCGGATCCCTGAGGTTCCCCTGCCCCGGTGACAGCTGTGGGGCGACTTTGGGGCGCCGTTATTGAGGGAGGAGCTGTTGTTTCGCGAAGAGTCGCGGGGATGGCACCACTCCTGCGAAACTACCAAGGCGCCTTTGTCGGTACAGTAGTTGGGCGAGGAGCCATGGTCAAGGGGATGGCACCAAAACCGCGAAACTCCCTTACCCTCTGCTTAACCGCCTTGGCCTGGCCTCCGACAAGCGTATGATTGAGAGACGCTCTACGCTTGGAAGGTATGGTAGTTGTGCGCGGGAGAGCAAGAGTTTAAGAAAGTTTAAGAAAGAATTTAAAACGATGAGCCGAACAGTTACAGATTAGAAGTTAAACACATTAGTAAACAATGCCAGGAACGATAGAATGTCAGCGATAAAAATGAGAATGCCAAAAGTGATAGTAAGCACGGTACGACGCTTTGGTGAAAGGAAGTGACGTAGGGCAGAGAACGTGACGTAGGACATGTGAATGTAGGGAAGTGACATAATTGCCATTGCTGATAAACACGGAAGTAAATGGGGGATTACATGTTTAAGTTGAATTTTGTCTGTTAAAAGTAGGATTACTTATAGGGGGAACAAATGGTAGAATGTAAGATAAATGCTGCCTATAAACCCATCTAGCGAATTACTGCTAAATGCTAATATGTGAGGGTTTCTTGTTAGGACTAAATCAAGCACAATGAAACAACGTCATCGGACGATTGTAAGCAGCAGAATTGCAGTGGACAGAAGCTGGTATATTCAATTGGTCTTAGAGCACCATCTCTAGAGTTTTGTATCGTTGGCAACAGCACGATACACCATATGACTGATCCAAGTCAGACTGACATTGGTTGCCCAGAGCATTGCAGACCACGTTCGTAAATCAGGTCAAAGACGCAAGTCAGAGGTAATGTTTTGGTGCAAAGACATGGAAATCTACAACGTCATTCTGATCAATAATGCAGATTATGGCCTAACCATCAATGGAGCACTATTTGATTCAGCTCACGTCGTCTTTTGACAGAACAATGCTGAGGTATACAGTACATGCAACAACTGAATTCCTATGGGACCACACTGATCAGGTAGTTATGTGGGCCTCTAAATGGCCAAATTTGAACACCTTAGGGTCAGATCGCTGCGTCCGACAGAGAAATCCTTAACCAACAAGAGCAACAGCTCGCACATGCACAACAAGACGAGTTGGCTAACATTCCCCAACATGACATGTTTGTGTACAGTTAATCAATGAGTTCTATTGGATGAAATTTTGCTTTCCTATTTGCCAAATAGTGATACAAATGTTACCTTGACTCCAGTCCTTGGCCTTTATTTTGAATTGTAACGTGTTTCATCTCAGTGAATACTGTACATCCTCCGCAGTCCCTACTTAAATATTTTAACAATACCATTTTGTGTTGGTTTTGGGATTGTTGACTATTGTGATTATTTTGTGCCATTTAGTTTGTGTGAATAGCAATAACGCATTTGTTCCCACAGGACTATCATACTTTCTTTCGGTTTTAATCGAGGGTATTTTCTTCCTCCAGCAATTACATTTTTCATGAATATTCCTTGTTCAGAGGATATGAGCGACTGTCATCGTCAATATGAGTGAAATTTATGTGTGGCTTCTTCCATGTTCTCAACTGGCAAGACTCATGACCACCCAATAAAGAGAAGTGCAGGCTTCGCAGCATGTTTGCATCACACATGTATCATATTAAAGAAATTATTTTTGTTTATAAATGTGGACAGGTAAAAACTACCAGTTCATATTGTTTGTTATGTTTTACTTTTCAGTAAAGCAAACTTTTTATCATCATTGCATTGTTTCAAAACATTCGATTTTACTCCAGATAACGGTCGACTACGCCTCTGACTAAGCGTATACATGCACGTGCAATAATGCCGGTGCCATCCAGTGAAACACAGGTTTAGTGCTATTATACAGCAATGAAATATTCTGTAGTAATAAATTTTTAGGTTTACAGGTTGGAGAATCACTCCTCACTCTGAGTTTTGCTTATCCAATCTGTCCTACTTCAGGGTTTACAAAACCAAGTCTTGTTATATCCTTACATATTTAATCTTACTCGTGATTGCTTATTTTCCAGATGTTCTACATGAGTGTAATCTTGTTTGGACAGGGAATGGCATTGCAGGCCGGTAAGACAAAAGGACGACATAGATTAAGAATTCCTTTGTTGTATATTTACCAAACAACAAAGGTGTGCACAGTTGAAGCGTTCTAGCCTAAACGCCATACCTGTACACCTACAGCTACGCTAGCTATCCTGCCACACAAACAGCACTCATAAACACTCAAGCTACATCCCATTATTGTGCTGACACCATCACCATCACCATCGCTACCACGTGTGTACACTGTACATAGTTTGTACTCCACTTGTATCAGACCTGCATACAACATGTACCACTCACGTTTCACCTGACCACCACATTTCTACATTTAAGGGCCACAACCCTACCATTTCATAACCTACCTGTAGTAAATCATCTCCATCTATGATGGAAAGTATATATTCAATGATGTCGTGAGTTGGTCCAATTTGTATGCATCTCTAATAGCCTTTTAATAGAGAGCGAGGGCAATCGGGATCGGGACACAGATGGCGACTTACAGCTGAGGACCGAAATCTCTACAGACGGGTGAATGCATCCACCGGTCAGATAATCAGTCTGGGAAAACATGAAACAAATTATGATAAACTCAAACAGTCATGCCAAGGTTTATTATATCTAGAGAGAAAGCGTAATATAACGAAACTGGTAGGGTGAACATCTCAATCTATCTGCATAAATGTGTCTTTGAGACTTGTGCAAGAACAAATGGCCCAAATTGATGCAGACCTTGGACGTCAGTCACAGAGATGTCTCGGTGGTATTGGTATGCAAAAACGATAACAAATTTTCAGAAACGTCCTTCTTTAAGTGCAGCCAGAGTACTGTTTAGGTTAGATGCGACTGCATCTTTGTGACCATCGTGGTAGAGACTACGTAGTTGATCGCAGCCAATGATGTAGCTAAAGTAGAACCTTAAGTGAAGAAAGCAACAAAACCCTTTCCATATCCAATAGAAATCTCTGCAGAAACCAGAGCCGATTGTACAATTCCGACTATACCATGAGCATGTGTTTATGAATCACTATCAATTAGTTATAATACCCCCAGATGTTCAAAAAGGCCAGGGTATCTTGCTCCATGGTGGCACCCATTGCAAGCAGATGCAAAGGCAAGTCATTTGTCCACTTGCGAAAACACGGGATGTGTCCTCCACATGTCCAAAAAGCAATCGGAGATGCCATTATCTTCGATCCATAAAATTGGAACAATGAGGTTCGCTGAATCCACGTTCAGCAAATGTGCTGATAGTCTCACTGGTGTTCTTGGCTTTTTTACCAGAGTTTTTTTGTTTGTTTTTTGTCGTTTTGTCGGAAACTTTAGAGCCCATATTGCTCATGTAAATACTAAGGATGCATCCGGCAAGTTTATGCATTGAGCACATCGCACCAAAGTTCTGCAACACCCACGACATAGTGCAGGTCTATGATGAAAAGGGGCGGTCGGGTAGCCTAGTGGTTAAAGCGTTCGCTCGTCACGCCGAAGACCCGGGTTTGATTCCCGACATGGGTACAATGTGTGAAGCCCATTTCTGGTGTCCCCCGCCGTGATATTGCTGGAATATTGCTAACAGCGGCGCAAAATCAAACTCACTCACTCACTCTATGATGAAAACACCTGTCTGCAAGCCAGCCACACAGGACGGTGCGTTGACTGCTCGTCTATGATGGAAAACGACTAGTAGAAATGAAAACTGCCCAGTCAAAGAGGGAAAATGAACAAAAAAGTAAAAAATCAAATGAATCCTCTTGGTGTATAAACACATCACCACAAGGTGGCGATTAGAAAAAGAATGAGTTGGCTGGGGAAACCACGTCTTCAGCGCGTGTGGGTCAACGGCAAGAAAAGCATGACCATAGTGATCAGTGTTCGAGTGAATTTGTTTTTTTAAGAAGCTGGAAGCCTTTGTTTCCACAAAGTATCGAAAGAAGAAAGAGAAATGCATAGTGTGAGATAGGATAAGTTTAAAGATTATTTTTTTAATGCCCATTATTTCTTAATCCTTTTTAACTCCACTTTAGAAAATGCACTGATCATGACCCCGGTCATAAAAAAAACTCAATTGTTGAATGACGTCAACACTCTTCAGCTATTACGTTGTTTCTAGTGTGACATCATCCATAATTTATGAAACAACAAGATTCGAACGATGTCAACAATGAAGCTCGGATGAAATAAACGATACTCAAGTGATCTTTGCCCTTGTGGTGGTTATTTCTTACCAAATGGGTAATAAAGCAGTCTATTTCCTTTTACAAGAAAATATATTTTGAGGTTAGGCGAAAATTTGTATCTACTATGCAAACTATTTTTGCAACACCAACCCCCAATTCACACCCAACATCGCAACAACCGCAAAGTTACGGCTGAAGACTCACGTTGTTTGTCAGTTGTTTAACTGTTCTCTTAGCAACATTCCATACATATGACAGCAGTCTGCACATAATTGAGTCCAGGTTATGTACCAAGCAACCATGTCACCAAGTCTGACCATCACCAAGTCATTTAGTCACCTTTTACGACCGGCATAGGTTGATGTGGGGCTATATTCTTATCCCAATTCCCACAACTGTGACGACTCAAGACAATTTACATCTTGTGTACATCTTCCAGTGACAGGGTTCTCCACACTGGCATCAATCTTAGTGACGTCAGCGGCAGCTGTTCTCTACACTTCTATTGTGAGTTATTCTTTGGCCATGGTCACTGATCATAAAGTGTATTTGTGATTATTTTAAAACTATTGTTTCTGAAATGAATTTATATTTTGAATCCTCTTTCCGAGGAAACCATTGTAAGTCTTCGAGCTCTGACTGACAATCAATTCAGGACCCCAGCCCCAGAATATCAAATTTGTTGTTTCCCGATTGGTCATTCATTGTTTATTACTTGAGCAATGCTGCTTAATTGATAAATATATTTCGATTTAGTGAAATGTAACTTCGAAATGCACTATTTTCATTTATAAAAGAGCTCTCAATCTGACACTCAATTTCAAGCAATGTCACGTCAGTATAAAACTTTCAAGAGCAACGATCTATTCCATCAGGTCACATTTTATTAGCACCTTTTCCTCGTTCCTTTACTTATAATGGCAGTGACGTGGAATTGGTGAAGTTTTTAAGCATCGCATATTCACTAGTTTCATGTATCCCGAACACATTTCACTTACATTGTTATCTATAATAATATAATCATTACGTCCCCAGGGTGGCCTGAAAGCGGTGATATGGACAGATGTTCTCCAGTACACCCTAATGTGTGCTGGGATACTAGCAGTCACAATAAAGGTGAGAAGTATTCACATATAAGTAGAAATTTCACAAGAAGCAAATGATAACATCAAATATTTCTAGAATCATATAAGGGATAACGTCACATCACGTCACGAAATACGGACGTCGTCGTCAACAAAGTCTTTCATTGTTAGATGTATGACAAATAAATCCCTACAATATCCAAAATTCTACTGTGATGTTGTTTAGGGTGGTGGGATAGGTTCATGGTTATTGCATTGGCAAGTGACACTAAAGGCGCGGGTGCCCCCCAAACCCAACCAAAGTCATAATATTGCTTTACTGGAATGTTTCCTTTATTAATTTGAATTGTATTCAAATCTTAAATGAAATGAAACAGGGCACCATTGACGTAGGAGGAGTGCAGGAGATATGGAGCAGGATGAGGTCTGGAGGAAGACTTACTTTAAAGTGAGTACTGGTTTTGTCATAAGCGAAAAGGGATGGAGGATTGGAGTGCATCTGTTGCAGGGTTGTTGGAGGGAGATAAGCCTTCTACTAGATGAACTGCTGTACATGTATTCACAAGCAGCAAGTAATTGAAGCGCTAGTAAAATGTCGACTGCTGTCATGACAAGATTTTAATAACCGTCATTGGTGGCGAGTGATCATTCGATATATACTCTTCAAAAAAAGAAACTTGACACTAACTTTCAAAATGTAATATAATGCGGTTGTTTCAAAATAGCACACAGAAACCATAATTGAAACACTGTTTGAAGATCAATGTACACAATGTTCAAAACATTAATCGTGTCACCTAGACAGACACGTACACGATACAGTTAATGTCACAGGGGTACAGAAAATGCCAGTATCGGTTGTGTCCACCACGTGCATCAATCACCGCTTGACACCGACGACCCATAGATGCCATCAAGTTGTCAATAACACGCTGTTGGATGTGCTGCCATTCATGCTGAAGTGCATCAAGAAGCGCCGGAAGTGTTTGGGGCGGTGGATTCCTTCTGCGAACGCGTCGATCCAACTCGTCCCACAGATGCTCAATCGGGGACAAATCTGGTGACCGGGCTGGCAAAGGTAATGTCTGGATGTTGTTGTGCTGTAAGAAGTCCTGACAAACACGTGCACTATGCGGTCGAGCGTTGTCCTGCTGGAACTGTCCGCCTTGAACGTTGACGTGAGGAAGAACGTAAGGCTGTAGGATCAAGTCTCTGTAACGCACAACTGTCAATGCACCTGCCACATGCACGAGAGGCGTCCTACCACCGTGATGAATTCCGGCCCATACCATGACACTCCCGCCGCCAAATGGGACAACCTGCTGCACACAGTTGGGGGCGTAACGTTCACCCCGACGTCTGTAGACACGTGCGCGCCCATCAGCACGTGTGAGAAGGAAACGGGACTCGTCAGTAAACAGTACATTTTTCCACCTTGCACGGATTTTTATACCCATTCAGCAGGGGGGCCTGCATGCGTAAATGCAGGATCCTGTGCTTCACGTTTTTTACAGGCGGTTGCGTTTGGATGAAGCTGTAAAATTGATCCCCAAATGCTACGTTTATGTGCTTTGCATGTGTTTTCGCGAATTATAGACACATCATCTTTCTGTTTGACTTATTTGGTTCTCATTTAATGTAAATATTTTAGATATTTGGCAAAAAGTAGTTTTACATCTGTCAAGTTTCTTTTTTTTTGAAGAGTATATATCTGAACACGCCGTTTTCCTGCCAGCTTCCAACACTATCGTACATTCAAGAACGAAGACAAACCTACATAGTCTGAACATTCATGGGTGTACTTTCATTGTTTCTAGGGCCTGTTATTAATTGCTGCTGACACTTATTTGACCCGTTGTCTTGCCTGTTTTGATTGTAAACTTAGAGTGGTGTGTTTGAATATATCCTACGATTCATCATTGATCTTGTATGGTCATCTACTGATTTTACAATTGTGTCCTCTGCGAACTGAATTATGGGTTAACCTGTGGGTTTTAATGTTGAAATCACCCGTTACACTTCATATAGGGCTTGAGGTTTGGGCTGGATCTGCAGCAGGGTTATGGACAGAGGGAGATTATCCTTCATATGACCTCAGTGGCTAGAGGATGATAAATAAAAGCAACAAAACCCTTTCCATATGCATACGATTGTACGATTCCGACAATATCATGAGCGTGTGTGAATTGTGATGAGATCAGGTCTTCACGAAAAGGTGAGAGTATCCTGCCCCTCCGGTGGCACCCATCACAAAACAGGGTAAAGGTAAGTCAATTGTTCACCTGAAAAACATCCAAGGAAGGTCTGCAGGAGGGTATAGTGTTTTAAAGGTTTGAGTCATGTCACCATGTAACTCATCTCAACAAATATATATCGGCCGATTTGTCTGGTTAATTTACTCAGCATTATGATCATGGTTTATTATACATACACACCATGCATCCTGTGTTGTGGTGGGGGCACGGGTGGCCCAGTCGTCTAAGGCGCCGCGATTCGCTGTGCAGAGTTGCGTCCCTTGGGAATGCCAGAAACCTATGATTGTGGGTTCGAATCCCGGTTCGCCCCGATTATGTTTCTAGGTTTGTAAGCACCATACCCGTGCTCGTGGGTTTCACCGAAGTGGTAAACATCTGAGACCTGCATCACTTTCCTCCAACGTTAAGCTGACACACCGTGTTATAACTGGAATACTGTTAAAAGCGGCGTTAAACCCAACTCACTCACTCAACTGTGTTGTGGTGTTACCGCCCAGTCACTAATACCGCTGATACCATTGTTTGAACCTACTCGCACAGGAAATAATGCGTTAGCCTACATATCAGGTGGGATTGTGATCCATAGCTATATCACTTACTGGTGAAAGATGCCTGGTTCATGTCCATCATGTAATGCCCACACATTTTGTTTGTGTTTTCAGATATGACTTTGACCCGACTATCCGCCACACTGTGTGGATCGTAGGATTTGCCGGAATATTTAATCCACTTGGTCTTCTTTTCCGACCTGCCTATCTTCAGCGTATTGCCGCCACGAAGTCACTCACCGACGCAAGAAGGTATGAACACATGTTTCCAGTTTCTTTTGCTTTCATAATATGATAATTGTATACTAACAGCATCATAACTGGAGTGGACTTCTGGCTACAGCCTTCAGACAGGAGCTACAGGCTCGTTAAAACATATCAACTCATAGCTTACAGTTTCTTAATGTTTTTGCAATATTAAGTGCCATTAAAACAACAGTGGTGGTGCGACATTACATTTTAATTCATTCATGCAGGGGTATTATACCATTTAAACATACATCCATACACTTATATGGATTTATATCATGCTAGTATCTAGTTATATCAGGAATGAATATTACTTTGACTGATGGTCGTGTACGAAGACAGCCTCATGTTATGATCAGGCTGATTTGTCTACCTTCCTTCACGTTGATGAACGTGCCATAACAACAGTACCGAATGTTTATGTTAAAGGGCGATGATACTTGGCCTTATCTGCAGTCCCTTATTCGGAATCCTTTGCGTCATCAGTGGCCTTGTGGCATATGGTTACTATGACTACAAGAGATGCGACCCTGTAGCATCCAATCAGATCGACAAAAGTGATCAGGTATTGGTTAAAGCAAAGGTTAAGCACCTTAGGGTTTAACATGAAATAGTACAGTCACAACAGCGTCAGTTCAGTGGGTCAGCACAATCGAATTTTTATTCAGTCATACATGGGCTGTAAATACTGAAAACCCTTTTATATATACACAAAGAAAAAAGTTAAGAACACCCCTATTTCTAAACCATGACAAATGTCAAAAAACATGTCATGGGATGACTGACCACAGGAGATGGGCAATACCAATGTCATCGGATAGAACAAACATTTGACAACAAATAAAAAAGATACTGGTGAGTTGTGATTGAAACTTACTGACAAAACCATCATGGTAACACAGGTACTGTTTTTGACCTTAGACAATATCTAAAAAATGTATGGAGCTGCAGGATTATGTAAACGAGTTACGTTAGATGTTTTTTGTGAAAATGTTTCTTAAAGTCTCTTCTTGACATGACACATGAAACAGATCTGTAGCGAGTATTATCACCACATGCCCGGATGACGCATTCCACCCTACGTCTCATGCCTCCAGTCAGATTTGGATCTGTTGATGGGTCAACAACAACCACTTCTGATGCAATGCTGCTTCCAATTGGCGTAAATCTTGTACAGGGGGATCTCGTGCCTGTCTGCGCCACCCCAGAATATCCCAAACATGTTCAAGGGGGTTCAAATCTAGGCTCATTGCTTTCCATGGTAATGTCGTTATTGCATTGGCCCTCATGTAATCCACGACTACATGCGAACGGTGAGGCCTGGCATTGTCATCCATGTACTGAGGTCGAGTAGCAAGAGGGTGGTTGTCAAAATGAGGAACGACGACTGGCCTCAAAACGTCGCGGATGTAGTGAGCTCCGGTTAAGATGCCCCTTATGGTGACCAAATCAAACCTGCAATCATGTGAGATACATAATAACTCGTCTAGGCCTCAGTCCTGCTGCTTTCAGCCGGTTGCTGATGGTTCTGGTGCTGAAACAACGACTGGGCAACCACATCTGTTTCAGACGAGTACTTGTTAAAAAGGGTTCTCGGCATATGGGACGAAGAAGGTCCCTGTCTTTGAGATGTGTCGTCACAGGAGGTCTTCCGGATCTGGGACGGTCCTGTACATTACCGGTTTGAGCATGTTTCTCAACTAAACGGCTTACGACAGGGTGATGATACCCCAAATTCCGACCAAAGACATTCCTGCGTTATGCATGCTGATTATTTGCCATCTTCTAGCGTTTGATAATCGCCTTCGTGCAATGAGCTTTCTTCATGCATGGATGATTACATCATCTCGAGGAAACACAATTCTTCACGCAATTATATATTTCATGACTGTTACACATATTGGGACCAAACAATAATGAAATATATGAGGGTGTGCTTAACCTGTTTCTTTGTGTATATGTTGAATAAAGAAGAACAGCATAAAGAATGGATCCACGTAGTTCTTTCGCAAATATTTAAAGATCTATGTTAATGTGTAGACTCGAAAATTGTTGCCAATGTTCACCGAAACTGTGACGATATATTTAAAACTGAGAAAGAAAGTGCTGAGTGAAACACATTTGACTTGCCCTCTTTCTCTTCCATTCACTCTCTCTCTATCTCTCTTCCCTAGGTATTACCTTTCATGACGATCGACATTTTCCGAAGCATGCCAGGAATGCCAGGACTGTTTCTTGCAGCACTCTACAGTGCGTCTCTCAGGTCAGTTTTGGTGACATGGGTTATAGGATCATAGCGACCTGCTACACGGCCACACAGAGGGTGTATGATGTCGTATTCACAGATGGATAAGCTTACAACGAATATATTTTACCACCTTGCTTATCACTTTTCATAATTTGAAAACAAATGGATATTGAGGTGCCAAAATGCCTGGGTATGATATTTCCTTTATTTAAAATTCAAGTATTGCATATAAAGTAAGATAATAATAAATAAAAGCAAAGTCCATTGTACGATTCCTACTACATCATAGGTATGTGTTTATGAAATAGTCATGATATCCGATGTTTGCAGAAAGGTGAGCGTATCCTGTAACGTGTAAATAAATAACCATATCCATGTAACCTGTATCTGTCTATCAGCGATATCTATGGCTGTCGGAATGTGCACACGTTAAGTGTACAACCACATACACTTTTACTTGACCTGGAATTAATAAACTTAATTACTGTTATTTTTCAGCTCATTATCATCAGGACTATCTGCCCTCGCGAATATAACATGGGAGGATTTCGTAAAACCACGTGTTTCTGCAATGTCGGAGTTCAAACAAATGGCTGTTGCCAAAGTCTCAGGTATAACAGAGTTAAACGAGTTATTGCTTCTGAATTATATTTTGAATTCAAGGACACACAGTCTGAGTTGGATGTTATGATCTGTTGTTGGAGATGCATGTTGCCAGACATGTTAATGTTCATTGAAACACATATTGTCTCTTTTGAGACGTTATGTATAGCAGGGCATCATTCATGACTTGTCACGGCCGGTCGCCCACAGGTGGCATCATTTCAACAAGACAACCATATTCGGATGGTGCATCCACGGAATTGATACCAAACTGCCACATTAACAGCTCGGACAATTTCTTGGTTGAGACCAATCAGTGGCAGGACCGTACTCAATTGATTGAGGGAGCACAACATCAGGCCTCTATGACCTGCCACACGCCCAGTGTCTCCATGTCACCGTCAGGCACACTTAGCTTGTTGTAGACAGCATCGGGGGTACAGAATACAAGATGGGACAGTATACTGTTCACAGACGAGTCTATGTTTTATTTGGACAGCAATGGTGGTTGTGCAAGGATCTATCGGTGTCCAGGATAACGTTTTTGCGAAGCTTGCATTACTCAACGTCGTGAGTTTGGGGGTGGAAGTTAAAAGGTATGGGGTTCATCACAACTCACAGGAGAACACAACTCATCATCGTTAATGGCAATTTGAATGACGTATGCCTCCAGGACGGCATCGTTAGATTGTGCAAATAAAGGGACGTAGCGTCACGTTGCAGCAGGATAATGCCCGCCCTCACGTTGCGGGTGTATTAACATACTTTTTGAGGCAGCATATCACTGCTATACTGCCGGATGACCACTCCCCCATAGAACATGTCTAAAATGAGATGGAACGACGCTTACAGCGGGACCAGAATTAGCTCATAACGCCATCTCATTCGTGCAGATCTTTGGTTGATATTTGGATTAACATCCCCCAGGC
Organism: Haliotis rufescens; assembly: GCF_023055435.1. Classification (NCBI taxonomy): domain Eukaryota; kingdom Metazoa; phylum Mollusca; class Gastropoda; order Lepetellida; family Haliotidae; genus Haliotis; species Haliotis rufescens. The sequence continues at coordinate 51,410,953 of NW_025963890.1, forward strand.
TGTTTTCCGTCATCTTGTGTGTGTAGTGCGCCGCCACCGCCTCGCCTATATGAACGCAAATAGTGGTCACACTCCATGTTGACATTGTTAATAGAGTGGTTACAGTACCCATCTTTTAGGGCGTGTCACTCTGTCTCCTGTTACCTGGTATGGGTTTGTCAATGAATTTGTTATGAGGAAACATTGATCAGACGAATAACCAAATATTATGTTGTTATGTTCAATAACATAGCATTTACATCACTTTATATGAAGCACAGTTACTTTTTCCATTAGTACATTAGCATATGTTTATGAATCACTTCATTTAACTAAAAGATGAGTGTATCCTGCCCCATCGTTGGCACCCGTCGCAAACACAAGTCAAATGTTCACCTGAAAAACAACATGTTCCTTACGTTCGGGCAACTTGGGATATAGACGTTCCCCACCTCTATCGTGCCACAATTGTAAATGTACACCTAAACGGTTGCTTCAGTCAAGGCATTATTTCCCTTATTTCTGTCGGTAGCATATTTTGATATACCTAAATGTTATGATCGCTCGTATGTCTGCTTCTTTTTTCAGTGGTGGCGTGGGGTGTTGCTATTTGTTGCGTGGCGATATGCGTGTCATCCATAAAATCCATCCCCCTACTTCAGGTGATAACAGGATAAAGCGCATTATTTTTCTCTCAACGTATTGAAGTAATATTGTTAAATAGTGTATTGATAATTAGTCCATCACTTTTTTCATCTTCCTACTCCAGGTGAAAAGGTTTCAGGGCCATTATCTGTCTGAGAGTGTTGAATTATATTTGATTTAATCATTTACATATTTTCATTTTTTTAAGTTTGGCTTTGAATAAAGACAAGGAGGAACTTTGTTTCAGATATATTACAGCGCCAACGCAATCATTGCTGGGCCAATGTTCGGCGTGTTCTACCTCGGTGCCATATTCCCGTTTGTCAATACAAGAGTATGTATACATTGCTGATTTGCCCACATCAATGCACCGAAACTGTAAATATGTGGTCAGCATACAGGTTCTAGTAAAACATGATTATAACATTGTTAGTTTCTGATGCATGATTACATCTACACAGTTTCTTGTTTATTGTTTGTTGTTTAACGCAATATTCCAGCTATATGACTCTGAAGACCAATTTTAATCCGGATCTTCTCGGGTGTCATCTACAGAGATAACAATTTATGTTTGCATGTATATTTACAAATCCTAACATATATAATGTTGATGCCATGTTTATCAAAGGTCATTTTCACCTTTGAGACTATTGTGAAAGACGGGTGTATCATTCATTGCCAGCTATTGTTTCACTTTTACTTTACGATCCTGAGAATTGGCAATTGTTGATTCTTAAGGAGTTGCCTTGATAAAGGTAAAGGTCTAGACAAAATGATTTTGAACTGGAATGTAATTGTAGTATTTTATGACTTTGCATGTTTTAGGATATGGTGGTGAAATGCTGGTTCTGTGTTTACAAGACCTAGTTTCTATATATCTTATGACATACTATTTCTCGTCTACTTCGCTTCTTTACATATTATGAAAGTAACCTAGACTGTGCCATCAATTAACACTTCATCTATCTCCAAATATCCCATAAATGTGGCACCGTGATTTTCTCCTAATTAGTCCTTTGTCGTCCTCTACTGTTTGGCAGTCTGGTATTCCGATAACCCTTGTATGGACAGCCGCGAGTAGGACACGCTTCCTTGCTGGACTATCATAATTACTCTGATATGCGATTCCTCTCTGTGTGATCACACATTCACAGAAGGTCGCGTTAAATGAACAGTGAGCAAACTTTGATCACCCAAACAAAATGAAGGAAGCATCGGTTCTTCGGCCAATCAGAGGTCGGATTTCTGAAAAAATAAACGTCATGTCTCAACTGCCTCGCTTCTGAATTTTCGATCTCAGCAAAACACAACTTTCAATCCCAAGTAAACCCTGTGGGAGTAGATGTCGTGACGATCAGAAACTATTCGAACTGCCCAAATACTAGTATATTCTTTTTTGAGATACAGATATCAGATATGCTTGTCTGAAGCCTTTTCTCAACCGTACTGAGAATGTATAAGCATTGAGGCTAATTGCTGATTAAAAAACGTCACCTGACTCAACCTCCTGGAGTTGTCCTCAGTTTGTGACGCAGAGGTATCTTATTTGGGTAAAGGATCTGATTTTCGTGAGATACTTTAATCAAGAGACACGAATGACGTACAGATCTGGCTCATCACCACATTCGTTTAATACATGAACCTCATGTTCACATTTTTTTCGAGCACCATGGTGTATTTCTACCTTTCAGGTTATCTCCGAGGTCTGTAGCTCATGTGCAAAATTGGTATTGACGTTGTTGCTGTACACTTTTGCAAAATTGAATACAACAAATATGTAAGCATGGCACAGTATGGTGTGTTCTGTGTTCCTGTTGCAGATGAGATATATACACTTTGCTTGACTGTCCATGCATCGCATATGTGGAGGACTAGAACGTTACCAAAATATGCATGTGTTCCTGTTTCTAATGACGAATTGAGTGGAAGAGTTTGTCTTAGAAATCTTACAGAATGTGTCTATCCTCTCTTGGACTGTCTTTGCTGCACTGATGGCTTGGCAGAAGGCTGAAAGTAAACTGAACATATCGAACATAAACTATCTTCAATTGTAACAACAGTCGGATTAAATCGGCTAGCTTAGCTTGTATTAATATATATAGTATCCATCCTCTCTCCCTAGAGCGCTTTTGTTGCACTGCTGGTTGGGATCAGCTTCCTGACGTGGCTGGTGGTAGGAGCTAGTATTTCCCCAGGGGTGAGGAAGACGCCCCCTCTACCACCTGGCCCGACTGATCACTGCCCGAATGTCAACCTCACTCTGCCATACACCATGACGACACTGAACTCAACCAGTGATGATCTGCACCAATATACGGGGTAACGCATTTTGCTATGTTAAACAAAGAAACAAACAATGTATACTCTGCAAAAATGTCACACACCGTTGTCATTGTCCTAGGTTCCACATGGCACACATGGAACTGTAGATGTTCATGGTGAAGGTCATCTGTTCTCAATGTCTTCTATTTCCACCATTCGAGTCCAAAACTGAATAGCACCGTCGTCCCATGGGAGCAATCAGATCCAGACTTGTGGCCTGGGGAATATTCACCCACCCTCCCTGTAGTGCTGCCAACATCCAGAGGTTCTGTGATTGTTTGCTGGCGTGCTCGCAGTAGTTGATCCAGTGCAAATATTCGATTGGGTTTAAATCTGGAGACGTGGAGGGTCATGGCAGGACATAACGTGAAAATGACGTTCGCTCGGAAGGACGTGTGGCCAAAGAATCTCACAGCTGAATATGATTCTCCTGTTTGCAGTCGGCCAATGGCGTTGTTGTGTTGGCTTCCGTGAGACGTGGCATGTTTCGCTGTTTACTTGCTGTAAGATTGTGATAGCATGCAAATGAAAACCAAACATTTTCATAGCCCAACAAGTGATATTGAACCTGCATATCAGATTGGTGTGTTTCAGCGCCAGGCTGTCATGTGGTTGGGGTTTTGCGATTTGTCCATCGTTTCACCTCATTTTAGCAGTATCTCATTCTTTCAAAACAAATCAATCCATGTCCATTCAGAAATGTCCAATTCATTTTTGGTATTAATTTTGTATGGATGTCGGCAACACTGACATATTTACGATTTTACTACCTGGATTTTGTTCTGCTGAGTATATATGATGGTTAATCCCTGAACAGAACTCAACCAGTGATGAATCTATGCCATTATACTGGGTAACGCTCTCGGCGATTTGCTTTGTTAAACAAACAAACAAACATACAATATATATGATGGTTAATACCTTTCACAATTTATACGTCAGCTGATTATGAGTAACATAAAAAAGTATCTTGAATTGTTGAGATTTTGTTTTGAAAAGAGTAATTACGTTTGTTATGATAATAAGTAGGATGAAGTCAAATACGTCTCCACCCTGAGAGGTATCACCTCATGAAATTCGCCCCTAATGATTACATATTCAATGTTTTCTTTCTGCCAGTCTGGTTATTAAACAATCTATGATTTCCTGCCAGGTCAGGTCTTGACGCCTTCTACAGCCTCTCTTACGTTCTGTACCATGTGTTTGGATTCCTCATCGTGCAGGTGGTGGGCGTTGTCCTCAGTCTGGCCACAGGTAAATGCCAATATGAACAACTAATATACTATCTTCACCCTTCCAGGCTGAATATCATTCTAGTCCTATACTGATATGTTTCATTTTATATACGTTCGTAGAACATATTCAATTGAACACCATATAAATTCGAAGGGAAAACGAATCAAAACATCGCTGTGAAACACACTTTTTGACTGAATACTGCAGGTGGAAACAAGGATGGAGTTAACCCTCTCTACGTCAGAAAATTCTTCTTCTGGAGGAGTGAGCCGGAAGAAGAACTTGTGATGGTCAGTATCATAAGCCAGAACCCTAGGTCGCAGAATTATAACCTTGTGAAATGGGTACCAACTACTCTACCTTATATGTACAATTCACCTAATCTGATCCTTCAGAGATGAAAATCAAGGAAACAAAGTTCTGTGAAATCGTATTCAGCTTCTTATGTAGACCTGTGCAAAGAAATTCAACAATACCAATCTGGATAACGGGATGATTTTGATTTTCTAATCGTGAATTCCATCGTCATGCTAGGAAATATACCGTTAGTACCAACTTATGACGTCTTCATTTCTCAACTGTTTAGGTACTTTAAATCATGTAACATGTATTCAAATTTCATGGAAAGCCACATTTCGCTTATGACTAAACTTTAAGGCTTCGTCATCTGGGGCCTGGTTAAGTCATTCCATATAAAGTCTATGGTAGACATCAATCAAACACCAAACGTAACGGATTGGATACTTTACTCAGGTTCTGCTACGTGTCATCGTATCCGAGGCTTCGGACGTAGTACATTCTGTCAGTAACTGGTTCGTCTGGTTATTCGAGTATTTCCAGGGCTTTATTTTAATATTGCTCACTGCAGCAACAACAAACAAATAAATGACTAGCATGTGACCCATGCATCCTGTCCTAATACCAGGGACTTTATGTTGGCTCGTAGTTATGAACCTAGGCTTCAACATGTGCTTCTCTGTTTTTCTTTCAGACTTCAGGAAGGTTTGCTGACACATCAGATGCCCCGGTGAAAGGACCAAGTGGCTCAAACGATGAGGAACAAACAGAATCGTTCATCACCGAGAACCGAGTTTTATGATTATTGGAATTAATTTTCATATTATTTACACATAAGGGCACGGGATCCGCATTCTCTTTACTTTTCTCAGCATTTGTATATCATATTCAAGTAATTAAGATAATACTTAGTCGTTACTCTACTTTTCTAACATCCTCTTTCAAACATAATTATGTTTAATTCACCTGTATTCACAGAAGGTTTCGCTGCGTATATTTAGCTTATAATTATACCATCAACCAAATGTATTTTATATATTATTATTAGTTGTAGTAGTATGTACGGATTAAAATAAAAATAAAAATGCAGCAAAGAGGGTTTGGTTGATCCTGGCACAGACAGGCTGGTTAGGCTCATCATCAGTTCATGGCCTTTGCCCCCTCTACACGCAGCCCAAACAGCGAATGGGACTTCTCCCAGGAAGCGCTGCCTAATCAAACCAACCCACAACTTTTCGGAGAATGTGATGACTCCCCAACTCTGCAGCCTTCTGCATTACCCAGATTGTCAGAAGGGCTGTATTCCTTGTAGCAAACCCGGGTATTCTCCCAATGTCAGTCAACAGATTGGGGTACCAAACCTAAGACACCGACGACAGTGGCTTGACAGAACGGAGACCCTGAGGCCTGGAGAAAATCGGGAAAAATCCAACCCGCCTGTCGAGTTTCAAGACGTTGTCACAATTTTTGATTTTCAGCTTCCATACGTATTTTGGAAAGTCATGGCTTGACAGAACGGAGCCCCTGAGGTGAGGTGAATGGGGTTTAACGTCGTGTCCAAGATTATTGCACTTATATAGCGACGTGCATGCACGTGTATGTGTGAGTGTGCGTGTGCGTGTGCGTGTGCGTGTGCGTGTGTGTGGCTGCTTGTACTAGTCCGGACTGATGCCGATTTATAGTGCTAGCTCACTGAGATACCATGCCGCAGTTTAATAGAGGTTATCACGCGAGTGTGTTTGGGAATGGTAAATATCCTGCATTAGGAATAAACATTGTATTTAGCGAGCCTTGGCGAGCTAAATACATAGTGTTTATTCCTAATACAGGATATTTACCATCCCCAAACACACAAGCGTGATAACCTCTTTATCATATAATGTCATTCTTTAATTCTGTTCTTCAAAATCGCTTTCCCTCTCTCACAAACATTACCGAAACATTGCGAGTTTTCCTGGAATGCGCGCATTAATATTTATTACGTCACATGGTAAGTGATGTGTCAATCGGACAGTGACAGTAGCCAATATAGTTACAACTGAAATCTCTTTCTTATACAGTGGCGAAGCAACTTATTCGCAAAACAACAATTGTTTTTAATTGCCTTTCGCGGCAACCATCGGTCTGCCTGCTAGAGTAACTGCCCTTTGTCAAAGGGAAGTTACTCTAACCCTAGTCTATGAGACGTCACGGCCACTGTCAGACTTTGTTGACAGTCGGTCTGTCCTGTCATAACGTTAAGAAGTGTAGTCAGATGTACACAAAGCGACAAAACGAAACAGGGAAACAATTCAAACATATTTCGGCCAAATCCAACTATTTTAATTTGTGGAGAAAGGTTCAAGCAGCAGGTCTACAAGCACAGATATGGCTACTGATCCCGCTTGGCTAGGCCTCGTGCCCTCTCAAAATTGTGTCGAAATTTATATCTCCAAAGTTGCCAAAACGTATAAAATGCCTTAGCTACGTCACAGTAAGACACTGATTTTTAGTATATTAGACTGTTCTTTTGATAATGAAAGCAATTATCTCTGTAGTTTATCCAGATTCCCGGTGGTTAAATCTGACTCGATCGCCGAATAACGAGGGCGACGCCATGTTTGTTTATAAACAGTGAAAGTAGTCCCTACTTGACCTGTGATATTTGCATCTCTTTCCGCATATGACCCCAACGGATATCGTTTTTATCCGTTGGCTTTATCCTGCCGAGAAACCTACCCATTATATGATAAACATGAATACCTCAGTCAGACATAATATACTGACTCTGAGCCGACCAGTCCTTGTTTTAGCCCCTTAATGCCGAGCGCCAGACAGCGTAACAACAAGTACCATCTTTTAACGTCTTTTGGTATGACGCGGCTGCATGGGGATCGAACCCCGGACCTTCCGCTCTCCTGGCAGACGCTCTACCACTAGACCACGGAGGCGGTTGAGCCCCTGAGGCCTGGAGTGAGAGTGAGTGAGTTGGGTTTAACGCCGCTTTTAACAGTATTCCAGTTATATCGCGGCGTGTCAGCTTAATGTGGGAGGAAAGACCGAAGTGATGCAGGTCTCAGACGTTTACCACTTCGGTGAAACCCACGAGAACGGGTATGGTGCTGACAAACCTGGAAACATAATCGGGGCGAACCGGGATTCGAACCCACAATCATAGGGTTCTGGCGTGCCCAAAGGACGCAACTCTGCACAGCGAATCGCGGCGCCACAGACGACTGGGCCACCCGTGCTCCCCCCTGAGGCCTGGAGAAAATCGGGGAAAATCCAAAGTTTTAGTGCCAACGCAGGTGTCATGTTAAACAAACGTAGAAATGCAGTCAGTTTCTCAGTAAATCAAATGATACTTGGTCTGGGAGATTGACAGACCTTAAAAACTAACAGTGTTTCATGTCACAGATCGCATGCTATCGTTACACCGGGTGTACAAAACACTCAAAGTGGATACAAATTTAGATGAGCCTCCAGAATTAAAGCTACATAATAGCCAAATGTGTGAATGTTTCAATTTTAACTCCTATGCCTAAATTAGTGACTGTACGTCTATAACATCTATAAACACACTGATAAACCTCTGATGACGTCATCATGTTGTTGACCACAATACCATAACCTGTTTGTTAGACCTCGGCGATGTCCTGTTTGAGATCATTAGCTATCGGTACTAGCTTTGATACTTACAGAAGGCTTCGAAATGATTTCAAGAAGCTATTTTTCAGGAAAATGAAGTTTAATTTTAGCAACAAAGAACTGTTTAATAAATTCAAGAAAGGATCCCTGGTATGTTTGGGGGGGGGGGGGGGGGGGGGGGGGGAATGGAATCCTTAACCCCCTGGATGCCAGAGGGACATATATGTCCTTCCTCTACAACCCTCACTTTGAAGTCGAATAATATTCAACATACATCATGCACACTAATACACATCACAGTTTTGAATAAGGTGGGAGATTCCCTGTTCTGTGATATTATTCATTGGCTCTTTAGGCCAAGCAAAAGTACAAAAAATGACCTCTGAAAATTAGGTACTTCGTAAATGTCGCCATGTTTTACACATTACTAAATCACCACTCGCCGCGTTATTTACAGCATGTTCTGGAATCTAAATTTCGGATATTTACTCCGAGAAATGAATTTCAAAAATAGCATATTAGTGATCACGGGTATCTGTCCTTTATGAAATCACCAATGATCATTCAAAAACGTCTCCGATAACCATAGAATTGTTTAGAATGTTTTGGAAAATACGCAAACACGAACGCCGAAGTGAACTTTCCGCCATATTGGATAGTGTTTACAAAATCACGTTTCATGTACACCGGTTATGAGGCGCCTGTAACATCCCGTATATTCCAAACTTTGCTGCGATACACACATCCTTGAATTCCTCATACATTTTAGAATCGAATGAACAATGGTCTTTGTCACAAATACGAAGTGGCTGGATGAAATCAAGCAATATAAGTCAGGTGTGAAAACGAACGCTGTGCTCGAAACACTGCACTTGTTTGAAGTGTAAACAAAGCAAAATACAGATTTTACACACTGTAGCATTTTCTCCTATTTTGAGCTATCCATTCGTCTATTCGTTCAAAATATTGGCTCCACATTTGCAGAATGGTCATGGGAAGAGAATCGTAGGAAGAAATAGGGAATTTAAAATAGATACATTGACAACTTCTGTTGAAAATATCAAATCAATGCAAAGTTACCGTCCTGTGTGACGCCATGACTGACGCAAAATCACGCACAACGACAACGGTATTTATCGGAATTTCTGACTATTTCGGTTTGTTTCAATGAAAATTATAACAACAAATAACAGTACATAGATTGTCAGAATGTTTCTGATTACTTACATGTCACATTTATGTAAATACGATGTAAATACGTACTGTTGACAGTGAACACGCCATTTTGTAAAATTCGGTCACAGGTAGTGATGTCATACGTCAACATTGTTGTACATATTTGGTAATTTCTTTGAGGTGAAGGTCTTTGAATGAGAGTGCACACGATCATTGTACCATGCTGTTTACAGTTTCAGTTATGATGCAGATTTTGCATATCTTTTATACATTTTTTCACACAATTAGATTCTAATTTCACTTTGGACATTTGTCAATGTTAAAAATGATATCATACGTAAATATCGGCCACAACATGTATGAAGGAACCTTGATAATCTCCTGTTTGTTTGAACATTAATTACATAACAATTGATAGGTTTTTAGTGTCGCATACGATATTTCTTTCCTTTGGACAAGTGTTACAAGAAGTGTAAATGTAACTGCAGCATGTACGCATTTCTTGGGATGTGCAATAGTCAATATTTTAAGTTCATATTAGCAATGTCCATGAATAGCCGTTTCATTTTATTTTATAACTAAAACTGAATATATTACTTTTACAAAAAAAAAATCGGTAAAATATATGCACACATTTCTGAAAGAACTGTCTTGGTCTTGGAACTGTTTTTGATGTCGTTTGATACACAGAACAGTGATATCTAACGATTCGCCAGGTGCGCGATAGTCACACACATTTTACGAATTATTCCTCTCGTTTTCCATTATATAATCAATGGGTTCATTCTTTTTTCAATATTGTGATCACGGGATATTAAACTGTTTACTTAATTTCTCCAGAAATCTTAAAATGTATAAAATAAAATCCATGCCAGATACCCCGTTGGTTCAACCTTATACGATTATCCTATATCCTATTCTATACCAATATGATAGTGCTTTCTTCGTATCTTTTATTGTTTCATTCTGAGACGAGATGAAGAGAAATACTAACATGATAATGAACAAATATACGTCCAATACTGAATATAATTTTGTTTGTTTTGAAATATTCTTTTGTGAATTTCATAACGTTAATTGATGCCAAACAGGTGCGTGTCCTGTCCAATTAAGATACACGACAAACTATCTAATTGTTTACATATTCAAGACATTATTTACTTGGTGAAAGCAGTAATTTTATGTTGTGTCGAAAAAGCGTCAAATTCCGTTTTACACATCGAGATTTTCCAAACCATGAACGAAAATTATGGGAGATATATATAAATCAAAATACCAGTGTCGTCTTTCTCCGACGTTATCAAAGACATAAAACCAGCCATGACGTCAAAAGGAATGGTGTTATTTTGGGGTATGTCATTACATTTGATGATAAAGCTAGTGCTCCATTAATAATGGTGCACCATAAGTCAAATTACACTTACACACTCAGGAGAATGTTGGAATATAAGGACTAAGTTATAGGTTAGATAGGGCCATCCATTTTTCTATTACCTCTTTTTTATGAAGTACGATTTCATCATTTCTTGTGGGTTTTATTTATAGGAAAACGTAAACAGTTTCAATATCGATATTTGTGTTGGAATAGTTTGGTTCCTCGAGAACGAAACACAACGAAAATACATTGTCCTTACCCACAGCTAATTCTCACCAATTGACCTGAGTTACAATAACCTAGTGCTAAGCACAGCGGAGTTATGCCCCCTTTTCTTTGTACGCGTGTAACCTCTCGGTCGCCTTTTGACGTCATAGAGAAAAATCAGTTTTCGTCATTTACGGCATGCTATTTTTGGCATTGAATGTATGTCGTTACACATACGCATATAACTCCATTTGATATATAGTTATGTCGTTCAGATATTAGGCAGTATTTTGTTCGCAGACAGTTTCCGTAAAGCTTCGAAATAAAAAAAAATCGTCGCACAGTACTTTTATCGATGTACGATAAAAAGCTGAGAAATTTACTGTTTTTCAACGCAGAATAAATTCTCGGACAACACTTAGAAGCGTATTTCTTTCAAACCGGTTTAATATTTGCAGTTAACTTAACACCATCAAATAGGAAATTTAATATTCTCCACCTCTGCGTAATTTTATAGCCAGAGGTAGATCCAGTGCCGCGTGAGCGCAATTCTCGCACAAACTTCACTTTTCCGATCTTAGGAAAATGTGCGTCAGAAAAAAAACTCGGCATCCAGAGGGTTAAAGGAGGGTGAAGCATTCGTAAAATCACCATGAATATATCCGTTGAACAGCGGTGTAACCATTTTTATATTATTCTGTATATCAGGGACACTGTATTTTGATTATTCAACTATGATTTACATTAATTTGTATCTCCATCTGACAGAACATTTTAGGAAGAAATATATTCTTGTTTGAAGGTGTTGAAATCAAAAAGGACTCCTGGACCTGATGGTCTTCAATGCGAATGGCTGCAAGTAACAAAGAACTGTACACCAACTCGAAGAAAACTGCTTAATAAACTGTTTTATCATATAATGGATAGGTTTCTCGGCAGGATAAAGCCAACGGATAAAAACGATTTCCGTTGGGGTCATATGCGGAAAGAGATGCAAATATCACAGGTCAAGTAGGGACTACTTTCACTGTTTATAAACAAACATGGCGTCGCACACGTCATTCGGCGATCGAGTCAGAATTAACCATCGGGAATCTGGATAAACTACAGGGATAATTGCTATCATTATCAAAAGAACAGTCTAATATACTGAAAACCTGTGTCTAACTGTGACGCAGCTAAGGCATTTTATAAGTTTTGGCAACTTTGGAGATATAAATTTCGAAACAATTTTGCGAGGGCACCAGGCGTAGCCAAGCGGGATCAGTAGCCATATCTGTGCTTGTAGACCTCTGCGGCTTGAAACCTTCTCAACAAATTAAAATAGTTGGATTTGGCCGAAATATGTTTGAATTGTTACCTTGTTTCGTTTTGTCGCTATGTGAACATCTGACTACACTTCTTATCGTTATGACAGGACAGACCGACTGTCAACAACGTTTGACCGTGGCCGTGACATCTCATAGACTAGGGTTAGAGTAGCTTCCCTTTGACAAAGGGCAGTTACTCTAGCGGACAGACCGATGGATTGCCGCAAAAGGCAATTAAAAACAATTGTTGTTTTGCGAATAAGTTGCTTCGCCACTGTATAAGAAAGAGATTTCAGTTGGAACTATATTGGCTACTGTCACTGTCTGACTGACACATCACTTACACTGTGACGTAATAAATATTAATGCGCGCATTGCAAGAAAACTCGCAATGTTTCGGTAATGTTTGTGAGAGAGGGAAAGCGATTTTGAAGCACAGAATTAAAGAATGACATTATATGATAAAGAGGTTATCACGCTTGTGTGTTTGGGGATGGTAAATATCCTGTATTAGGAATAAACACTATGTATTTCGCTCGCCAAGGCTCGCTAAATACAATGTTTATTCCTAACGCAGGATATTTACCATCCCCAAACACACTCGCGTGATAACCTCTATTGACCATCTACATTCCCTCCCCAGTGGGGAAACAGTATTATTTGCCGACTGCACAAGGCAGGAAATATCAAAGAGCCTAATAGTAATAGAGGAATATCCCTTATTGACTCATTTTGTAAAATACTGTGTTGTATTCAAGAAAAGACGGGAGTTGTGGTGTGATGTTATGATAAAGAACATGTTATCTGAAATGCAAGCCAGTTTTTCGGCCAAAATGTTGACCAGATTTGCAGGCCATGATCCAAAAATATTTATCTGAAAAAAGGGGAAGATACGGAAGCCTTTTAGGGCCATTTGTTTTTAAAAAAAATTTCGATAGTATCTTGAAATTTCAACTTAGTATCTTGAAATTTCAACTTAATATCTTGAAATTTCAACTTAGTATCTTAAAATTTCAACTTAGAATCTTGAAATTTCAAGATAGTATTGAAAAAAACAAAAAAACAAATGGCCCTAAAAGGCTTCCGTAGGAAGATTTTATTTAGTTTTTATCGATTTTGCAAATGCATTTGATCTTGTCAATGATAAGGTTCTATTCCAGAGGTTTATTAATATTGGTATCAGGAGGGCAAAATTTCTAAATTTTGTTGTATTAATTCTTATCTATCTTCTTGTGTTAGAACAGGCAATGGATTAACTGATTACATTGGGTGTAATATTGACATCCGCCAGGGTTGCACTTTACACCACCAATAATAACCATTTTATAAAACAGTTGTTTAATATGTTGGATATAAATGGTGTAAATGGTATCTTCGTCTCCTCCGACTACCCCAGTGTTTCAGCTCTTTGATGTGCAGTTGATGTACACTGTATCTAGAGTATCTGGCAATTCAATTAGAAAGGACAATTAATGTAGTTGAAGATTTTTGTGTTAGTACTGGTATGAGACTATATCTGAGTAAGACAAAGTAGATATTGGTATTGCGGAAAGGTGGTCGACTCCGCTCTTATGAAAAGTGGTGTCATAAAGGACAAAACATTGCTCCTACACTCTCATGGTCTAAGGCACAAAGCTGTGTTACTCATGGAATTCTTTATACACGTTTAAATATTTCTTGGAACAAATAGATGTTTAAGAGAATTTCAAGGTGGTTCCCAGAAAAGAGAAAATAGTGCAAAGTTTCGCACAATACCGCATAGCGAATATAGACAGTTTAGACAAATAACAGCCGCTGGATAATTCAAGATACTGTTCCATACACCACTTTTCAGGAACTAGTTTTTTTTATCAACGACGGCCCAGGAATACACCACACCTGGGAGAATTCCTTTCACAACTGTTTTTACGACAAGGGAGAATTCCTTTCACAACTATTTTTACGACAAGGAAGAATTCCTTTCACAAAATTTCACAAAACACCTTTGCTAAGTCACGTTGGTCTGGGTCATTGTCATTTTTCCTAATATATATTTATCTTTCTATTCAGGGGCCATCGTAACGCAGCTACTTGCAAGTCATCCCGCATGCTTGGAGACTTTCTACTTTTGACTGTATTTATCATATTTGAATAAAACATTCAACCCCAGAATATACTGTCCTTATAATGTCAGAGTTATCCGACTCACATACATCAACTGCCTTACATCCCCAGCTGTTTGTAAGTGGAATTTTCATATATTTCAGCTGTGAAAAAGCAGCTGTATGGTATTATTTGCATGGAGATGTGTGTTTCAGAAGGCACAGTGGAGATGTGTGTTCAGGTGGACTCAGGAGATATGTGTGTTTAGGGCCCAGACATTTATTATAAGCAGGGTCAGAGGGAATCAGGGAAGGGACTTAAAAAACTCATATTTGGGGAGGGTCATGAAAAAATGGACATTTTATTATAAAATAATAAGTGCATTTGCATGTTGTCTTTTCAGGGGGATCATGTGAATAATTTAGGGAGGGTCATCCAAAAATATGGTTAGCATTAGGGGAGGGTCATATGACTAGCATCAGGGGAAGGTCATTATTTAGAGTACACTGGTGGCTCAGAAACCTCTAAACGCACACACACAGAGTAATAATTAAATGACCGGTCCCTTAGGTAATCACAGTGGAAATGTGTCTTCACATAGCAGACGAAGTAATGCATAACATCTGACATCATCAGATGCCGGTCGTCCATTCATATGTTTTTAGCTTTGTCACATCTGTCATTTTTGGTTGGTCACATCAAACCTTGCTCACAAACATTAAATGTTATGCATTGAGAATACTAAATGAACTATATTTGGCATACATCTCCCTGATAATACAGTAAATTGCCAAGTAAAATATTTTGTGAATATGTGCTTGCTTTAATCGTTGTTCCAGTTGATTACTGCCTTAATGTGGCAGAGATGAAGAAAGTCGAGGTAATCTTGGTTTTATATTCTTGTTTATTCACTTCTAAATTTCTTATATCACAATGAAATAGGTCACATTATCACCATGATTAAGAAGTTTAAAATAGCTTTTCAGAAGGTTTAATTACTCAAGAGTCAATTATATGATCAATAAATTGGTCTACAGCAGATTCTTGTATATTTTCTAAGTGAAACTGTTTTACATCACATGTGGATCTTGTCAGAGCTTTAGCTTGAGACTTGGTATAGGTTGGATCATAGTGATCACGTAAGATACTCTCCACAAATTCTTCGAACCGATCATGTGCTAATAAATCATACCAGTCGTACACCTTCTTCTTCCCAACAAATCTCGCTAAAGGTGCAAGTGTCGTTTTCAGTTTCTCCACATCAGATATCCAGTGAGGATAATCCTTAATGATGTGCCGAACACGTTCGGACATGGGTAAATTCACTTCGTATCTCTGTCCTTCACCCATTTTGTCAAATAGTGTTCCTGGGATGGTAACTCTGCCAATCCGCCTACTCTCAGACTCCACCCACACAGGCTTGGTGCTGTCCAGCTGAGACATCTTGTCCCGAAGGAGGGACTCCCACATCTTCTGAGAGGGCTGGGTGTGGTTGTGCCACAGACCGAGGGTGGACCCCTTGTGGCAAGCTAAACCTTCAAGGTCAAGGACTTGTTGGCCTCGTTCTGATAACTGGTGAAGGAGAAAAGTCTTGCCACTTCCTGTTAAACCTGAAATGGTCATAGTTATTATAAGTCAGTGTGAATCAACCACTTCACTTTCATCCTCATAGGAAAACAAGAACCAGATGTTTATTTTATTTAATGTTTGTTTTTTGACAAATCACAAGATGTCCCATAGTGATGAAACTTTGAGAATAAAGAAAGAAGCGTTTTCACAATATTCAAGCATATCACAGCAGGGACACCAGAAATTGTAAATTTTACATTAAATTGTATATTTATGATAATTATCCCATTTCACAACATACATTTCTTCCTTCTTCTTTTCGATCATTTTAAGGAAATGTGCTTGAATAAAGTTTCAAGCTTCTAAAAACATTTCACCTGAACACATCCCAGCATCACCATGGTCACCACCCAAACAAATGGATCACGCATTGTTGTGATCTATCACGAACTAATCACCTGCATCATTCTCTTTCTCTTAGCCTCTTCAGGCTAGAGGAACTGTGATGCAGGAATGGAGTGGGGGGATAGGGGGTTAATGTGAGGTAGGATAAGTATTATAACTACATAATTTAATGTAAAATGTACAACTATTTAAACTTATCCCACCTCACACTACGCATTGATCCCATGGCTGGACGGTGGGCCACAGATACAAGGAAGCTTATCCCACCTCACACTACGCATTGATCCCATGGCTGGACGGTGGGCCACAGATACAAGGAAACTTATCCCACCTCACACTACGCATTGATCCCATGGCTGGACGGTGGGCCACAGATACAAGGAAGCTGTTGCTAAACAGTGATACAATCAATATCCGCCATAACACTGTCAAGTGTCGTGAAGACAAAAACTCGTAAATGGGTAAAAATATCATAACAGGCATCTGGACCCTTTACGCTAGTCACATGTAACATGATATGGGGTATAACATGAGTCATGTGGCTTCACATAGGACATCATTACAAGAAATGTGAAATGTTTTTAGAAGCTGGAAACTTTATTCTAGCACTTTTCCACATAAGAATCAAAAGAAGAGGAAGAAATGCATAGTGTGAGATAGGATAAATTTGAAAATTACTCTTCTCACACTTTCCACCATGGAAATAAAAAACAGGGCCATGTTCCAGACAGCAATCACAGAGCTATAGAGCTATAGCAGTCATAAGTCTATGATAAAGTGTGAGGTACACTTAGCACTACAAAAGTATTATTGAATGGGGCCAGATAAAGAATCATTTAATGACACTGAATAATTAAATAATAAAATATAGATTTAGAGCATCACATGATTATGCCATCAAAACTGTTGATTACAAAAAGTTTAAAAAGCCATCTGAGGTCATTGACTTTCTCAAACAAAACTATTGTCAGCATAAATCCACAGGATTCATACAAAAATGAGAAAACCAACCTGTTATAACCCTGAAGTTCATCTCCCTTGGAAGGATGTCGAGATCCCGGGTGACAATGTGCCGGTATGACTTATAGCCCCCCTTCAACACAAACACACGAAATCCAATCTCGGCCAGAACTATCGCCAGACTGTTTGACCTCTGACCTCCACGCCAGCAGTACACTAGAGGTGAATAGTTTTCATCTTTCTCCTGGAAATAGTTTTCAATATGTTTGCTGATGCAACTGGCGACATATCTGGCCCCCAGTTTCCTAGCCTGGAAGGCATTGTCTGTGTACCGAGTACCCACTTCAACGTGCTGGGCCTGTGTCAGCACTGGCAAGTTCCTGGCACCTGGTATGTGGTCCAATGAAAACTCTCTCTCTGTACGGACATCTATAACTTCTGATGCCTGAGGTTCAAAAGGATTGCAAGTTTGCTGAGGAGGAGATCTGTACAAACAGCTTGTGGCATGAAATGGAGCAGTCGGATGTATGGGGATTTTGACGTGTCTTCTGACACAGAGTCTCCCCATCTGCATCGTACACCGCATCGCACACCATCGAAGATTGCTGTTCACTGATTGGACTTCTACAATGGACAAAGAAGTGCTCAGAAACATGATAGTGATCATAGGAGTATTGTTTGTTTGTTGTTGAACAACATACTCGGCAATATTCCTGCTATATGACGGAGGCCTGTAAATAATCCGAGCCTGGACCAGTGATTGATATTGTGAACAACAATCAATGCCATCGGGGTATGATGACACACTATGAACCATGTCACTGAATCTGACCACCTAATCTATTTGGTCGTCATGTACAACCAGCATAAGTAGCTAGCGATCAATTCTAATCTGGAATACCCACCGTGAGTGATGAAAGACACAAATGTTTAGATCTGGATTACATGTGAATATCTGTACACCTGAATATTTCTTGCTTGTTGAATCAAATCTAACAAGAGACAAAGCTCAGCCTGGTTGCAGTTGACCTGGGTCTCGTTCCACAAAGCGATCTTATCTCTAGGAGTATTGTAAGCTTATGTTAAAGTGAGGGAGTTACCATCATCTTAGCGCTATTAGTATTGTAAGCTTATCTTAAAGGAAGTTACCATCATCTTAGCGCTAGGAGTATCATAAACCTATGTTAAAGTAAGGGAGTTACCATCATCTTAGCGCTAGGAGTATTGTAAGCCTGTGTTAAAGCAAGGGAGTTACCATCATCTTAGTGCCAGGAGAATCACAAGCTTATGTTAAAGTATGGGAGTTACCATCATCTTAGCGCTAGGAGTATTGTAAGCCTGTGTTTAAGTAAGGGAGTTACCATCATCTTAGCGCTAGGAGTAAAGTAAACCTGTGTTAAAGTAAGGGAGTTACCATCATCTTAGCGCTAGGAGTATTGTAAGCCTGTGTTAAAGTATGGGAGTTACCATCATCTTAGCGCTGGGAGTATTGTAAGCCTGTGTTTAAGTAAGGGAGTTACCATCACCTTAGCGCTAGGAGTAAAGTAAACCTGTGTTAAAGTAAGGGAGTTACCATCATCTTAGCGCTAGGAGTATTGTAAGCCTGTGTTAAAGAAAGGGAGTTACCATCATCTTAGCGCTAGGAGTAAAGTAAACCTGTGTTAAAGTAAGGGAGTAACCATCATCTTAGCGCTAGGAGTATTGTATACCTATGTTAAAGAAGGGAGTTACCATCATCTTAGCGCTAGGAGTATTGTATACCTATGTTAAAGTAAGGGAGTTACCATCATCTTAGCGCTAGGAGTATTGCATACCTATGTTAAAGTAAGTGAGTTACCATCATCTTAGCGCTAGGAGTATTGCATACCTATGTTAAAGTAAGTGAGTTACCATCATCTTAGTGCAAGGAGTATTGTAAGCCTGTGTTAAAGTATGGGAGTTACCATCATCTTAGCGCTAGGAGTATTGTAAGCCTGTGTTAAAGTAAGGGAGTTACCATCATCTTAGCGCTAGGAGTAAAGTAAACCTGTGTTAAAGTAAGGGAGTAACCATCATCTTAGTGCAAGGAGTATTGTAAGCCTGTGTTAAAGTATGGGAGTTACCATCATCTTAGCGCTAGGAGTATTGTAAGCCTGTGTTAAAGTATGGGAGTTACCATCATCTTAGCGCTAGGAGTATTGTAAGCCTGTGTTAAAGTATGGGAGTTACCATCATCTTAGCTCTAGGAGTATCGTAAGCCTGTGTTAAAGTAAGGGAGTTACCATCATCTTAGCGCTGGGAGTATTGTAAGCCTGTGTTAAAGTAAGTGAGTTACCATCATCTTAGCGCTAGGAGTATTGTAAGCCTGTGTTAAAGAAAGGGAGTTACCATCATCTTAGCGCTAGGAGTATTGTATACCTATGTTAAAGAAGGGAGTTACCATCATTTTTGTGCTCGGAGTATCGTAAGCCTGTGTTAAAGTAAAGGAGTTACCACCATCTTAGTGCAAGGAGTATTGTATACCTATGTTAAAGTAAGGGAGTTACCATCATCTTAGCGCTAGGAGTATTGTATACCTGTGTTAAAGTAAGGGAGTTACCATCATCTTAGTGCAAGGAGTATTGTAAGCTTGTGTTAAAGTAAGGGAGTTACCATCATCTTAGCACTAGGAGTATAGTAAACCTGTGTTAAAGTAAGGGAGTATCCATCATCTTAGCGCTAGGAGTATTGTAAGCCTGTGTTAAAGTAAGGGAGTTACCATCATCTTAGTGCTAGGAGTATTGTAAACCTGTGTTAAAGAAAGGGAGTTACCATCATCTTAGCGCTAGGAGTATTGTATACCTATGTTAAAGAAGGGAGTTACCATCATTTTTGTGCTCGGAGTATCGTAAGCCTGGGTTAAAGTAAGGGAGTTACCATCATCTTAGCGCTAGGAGTATTGTAAGCCTGTGTTAAAGTAAGGGAGTTACCATCATCTTAGCGCTAGGACTATTGTATACCTATGTTAAAGAAGGGAGTTACTATCATTTTTGTGCTCGGAGTATCGTAAACCTATGTTAAAGTAAGGGAGTAACCATAATCTTTGCACTAGGGGTATCGTAAACCTATGTTAAAGTAAGGGAGTTACCATCATTTTAGTGCTAGGAGTATTGTATTCCTTCCATGTAAATACTGAACAGACATCCAATTTAAACAGCGTAGGCTAAAGTTCAAAGTGATGCAAGGTTCAAGCCTTTGATTCAAAACAATATGTTCTTTCAACAACAATATTTAAATAGAAATATCTAAAGTAACAGTCGCAAACACTACATTTTAGCTTGCAAGTATTGGTAATTGAGTTTTGACCAGACAAGCCAGAAGTTGACGGGTCGGGCAATGATTCCTGCCATCAGCATACACTGGCACTGAATGAGACAGGTCCCTCACAGTGACCAAAAACATCAAACAGTTGGTGGGCTCCAGTGATGTCGACCATGTACAGTAAACTACGGTTTCAGCAAACTCAAAGGGACCACTAATTTTATTTTGTTATATCCGAAGTTAGTTATAAGTATTTCGACTGTCACAACATACTTAAAACACCTTGGTTTCGCGGATTTACCAATCAATAAAATTTTACTGAAAATGCTGAATTTCCTCACTTGAGTTGTCTCATTTTATACACAGAACATATCCACTTCAAAGGCTATAGCCAAATCACTGTGATGGTATTGTTAATTTAGGGTGTAATTTGAGGACAAAGTGTCAGTACTTAAGAGTAAATCAATTGCCTTCAATTGTTTATTGCCGCTTTGAAAAGCTGTGCATGGCCTCAGAGTGAGTGAGTGAGTATGGTTTTACGCCGCTTTTAGCAATATTCCAGCAATATCACGGCGGGGGACACCAGAAATGGGCTTCACACATTGTACCCATGTCGGGAATCGAACCCGGGTCTTCGGCGTGACGAGCGAACGCTTTAACCACCCGCATGGCCTCAGATGTTTTGATAGGCAGACTGGTGACACATGAGCAGCTCAGCTCAGCTCAGGGACTGACAGTTCGTTATAAACTTTAACATTATAGTTGACAGAGTACACACGGGACCACAAAGCATATTCGTTATATCCATCAATTCTATATGATAAAATATACAGCAAATGGCCGGGACCAAACGAACAGTTCGTATTATCCGTCAGTTTGTTACAAGCATGTTTGTTATAAACATACTTTACTGTATCTCAGGAATCCAGTAAGGGTCAAGGTCAATCACATAATCAATCTTTAAACATAATATTCACAACAGCTATATCATTGAAAGAAATATTTCTTATAGCAAAAGCCACCAGCTACAGTTCTATACCAAGTGAATGTTCTACCATGCTAGCTAATGTAGATCTATGTGAGCTCAATGATCTTGACTTATATGTACAATGGTTCTTGCTGACTTAATTGTTTTGTTTTGATGTCACTATATTAATTCTTATTAGTTGTTAGTACAGAAAGTGAGTGGATGTGAGTGTGAATATATATACATGTATATATAATATCAGTGTTCAATTTAGACAAACATTTAATTTACACCTGTAACAGCGACTCAGAAATAATATATCAATTACAAAAAAACTTATCTAATTACAAAGACAGTTTCATAATTCACACTTGGGAATCCTATCTGGTCTATACATTATGTCATATTTTTATATCTCAAAATGATGAGCAGAATTCAAATGACAGAAGTACTGATGAGTGATAGTATCAGTCGGTCTAGATTTTCCCCATACACAGCCTAATACATATTTTTCAGTTTGTCATAATTCCATCGTGATAACAAAAATATGACTGTCGACGTGTGTATTTAAAATTCAAAACAGAAAAATCACTGCGTACCTGAACCTATGGTACTTTTTTCTAAATCAACTGTGCATCCAAAATACTACTGCAGCATTTGGAGGCACATTGGCCATGTCAAGTTCCTCGCAGCGATAGCCCGTTCCCGGAGCCGTATCGCGATGATAATCGGGAGGGTAACGAAGGTGTCACGCACTGGGGTGGAGCTTGTGGCCCATGCTTATAAGGGAGATAACTCTAATCGAATTTATTTGGTTTGTTGAAAAGCTTGCCTGAAATACGAAATACGAAATCATGTAGACTTAATACAGAAATACGATGGCACGCTATGCCAAAGGCATCAACACTTGAAACAGAAATGTCTTTGTGTGTCAAATATAGCTGATTTACAGGCCGATTTGCACACACACTCGTTTCTAATTTGCAAAATATTTGTTTTGTCCGTGTTATATATCCGGTCCTAAATTTCTGTGAGAGCGCCATCTGCGGACGGAGAAAGAAAAGTTCGTTTTCTATTTCTACTTCAGTTTATGTTGATAATAAATAAGTTTTGCGACATGATTACTTTTACTGGAATACCTTCCTTGTACAAGTCAATGAGCATGATAGCAAAAACAGATATAGTTCATATTTTATGAATTTACTCGTTTTGCCTAAAAAGTCAACAACCGGCTCACTGATTTTGACATGGGTCGTACTGGTAGAACCCAGTCAGGCTAATGACAATATTGGCGAACGTCCTTTCGCATTTCTGTATTGTGTGTATGAGGTTTTAAAAAACGTGACAGGTTTAACGCAAAAGGCGGTTGACCCAAGAACGAATAAGCAGGAACTGCTTTGCTCTGCCTGAACTGGCTCAAGTCAGTTGAGTTACAGAATTTCACAAATTACACAATTACACAAGTCTATTTTTGGATGATTAGGTCATAGGGCCTATAAAAGAGACATTGCATGAGAATAAGTGTTGATAATAGTGATTTGTGTCGGAGCAAGTGAGGTATTCATGATGCTGTTTTTGTTGTAGTCTTTCAATAACTGAATGTCATTTGTCATGTCTGTTTCATGTTTTGATATTGTCATATAATGACACATCTTGCTGTACATATTGCCTCACACTGTACACAGCATGAATAGAGAGTTTAACAGACACTTAAGACACTATTTTTTCTGTGTGACATATTATTCTCATGGTGAACTCAACACATCTGATTTGAAATGTTAATGATATCTGGGATGATATGTAGGGATTCATCTTGGATTCCAAACTAAGTGCCCTTGGCAAGCAAGATGGGATGAACTTGTTCAAAATTTGATTGTTTTAGTGTTTTAATTCTTAGGAATTAGGAAATTTTAAATTCATATTGGGAATTTTAAGTAACATTTGCTGCAGACTTAGGGCCGATACTGACCCAATCTAGATAAATCCCTGATATGCATTCTTTAATCATTGTCAATACAACAGTTTAGGAGCACCTTAAGAATACAGTACCACAACTTCTCGTGAGGACGATCTCTGCCGTAGGTCACACGTCTCAAGACAAGCAACCAGTTTTTGTGAGAATCGGTCGGACGCGAACCCGGCACCTTCGGATTGTTAGCCTGACAGTTAACCGACTGAGCTATGTCCACACTGTTAAACTTAGTGCAAATTTACCTAGTCATGCCTATGACGTCACGGAACTGAACGAAAAGGGTTGAATAGGTGACGGACACTTACGAAGGTTACGGGTGGGCATGGTGTCTCGTGACTTTATTCTACGGACACTTACGAATTATCCCGATGCCATTTTGCACACTCGTCCCATTCCATAATCTACCAGATACCGAGTGGTGAGGAATGAGCCGATATGCCGCGAACTGAAAACGGCGTCAGACGTCGAACTCGCGAGTACACATGAATGATATGTTGATTTTTGTGACAGAAAAGTGTGGTAGGGAACACTGTAAGAATGATGTGGATAATAATAAGGAACGAGGGAGGAATAAGCATGACTAGTGAAGACACAACGGTGAGTTTGCTTTTGAATCAGTACTGAAAAAATGTAGCCGGTGAAAGTGGCTTGTGTGAATGTTCCAGGACAGTTTCCAGTAGCCAAAGTATTAGACACAAAACCATTTCATACTTTTTACTTGACGTTTTTGTGTGAAGAATATCAGGAGCCGCTATAGAATCTACAATAACCACTAAACGGGTAGATTTACCTAACCCTAATGATCGTAAAGGGATGATTGACCGTAAAGGGGATCCAAGGGCTAAGGACAGAGTTCGGGTAATCTAATAGCCACTAAACGGGTACCTAACCCGAATGATCGTAAAGGGGTGATTGATCGTACAACAAATCTAACTGATGCTTGTTCAAAGAATTGTCTAGAATCTGGATCAGGATATGGTGAATAACCTGGCTCATGCTTTCCTTCACTGGTTGTCTAGGCCAGACTACATTAGTGAGTTTTATCCAGGCGGACATTATGTATAGCATATTTAATGGAATGGTAATATGTACAGTTGCTTCCTCCAATTAGATTGGTTTTGAAATACTTTAATAAAACTACCAATATCATTATCAAGTACAGTAAACTACGTTTATGACGAACACTCTTTTAACGACTTGTTTTTTAGTCCTGGTCATTTGTTGTATGTGTGCTGTATATGTGCTTATAACGAATTACGGCTATTACAAACTTAAATTAGTAGTCCCTTTGAGTTTGTTATAACCATAGACTGTAACTGAATGGATGGCAACCTAAACTTGAACAGACCCGTGAAGATCTGGGGTAGAATAGGTCTTCAGCAACCCAGCTTGCCGTAAAAGGCGACTAACGGGATCGGGTGGTCAGGCTCGCTGACTTGGTTGAAGCATGTCATCGATCCCAATTGCGTGGATCGATGCTCATGATATCAATCACTGGATTGTCTGGTCCAGACTCGATTATTTGCAGACCGCCGTCATATAGCTGGAATATTGCTGAATGCGGCGTTAGACAACAAACAAACAAACAAACAAACAATAAACTTGAACAGATGATGATCCTTGGTTTGCGAGGCTCTTATTGCACATCTAGTGCCTTATTGCACATCTAGTGCCTTAATGCACATCTAGAGCCCCACTGCACATCTAGCGCCCCACTGCACATGTTTACCTTCAACTGATGCTGTGTGAAAATGAAAGTGTTTTTTTTACTAATCCTACTCACTCTTGAATGCCATTCACAGACGTCATAGTGTAGTGTGTTTACCTTTGTTTTCAGTTATCTCTGGTGGGTTTGGAACACCATGAGTATATTTGGTGGCACATCACAATTCGGTCAGTCCAATATGTTCGGTTCATCCACAAACAACACAGCATACAATCCCATGAAGGACATTGAGGTAGGTGAAACCTTATTTATCCAGACAAGATAGAACCGCTAGTGTCAAAGAGAAACAGTAGTTATATATGAAAGTAGTTAGGACTTGACATTACTGATCATTGTTAACAAAGTCAAGCATCATCATTGGAAGAAATAAAGTTGGTAGGGTCCCAGAGGTTTGCTCCTAAACAATTTGAACTGAGGTAGACCAAAATATGCCAAATTTTGAGTTTTACCATTAGGTTTATGGTAAGAAACCCCATCATGTTTAGTTTTGAAAACTAAGTCATTGTAAGGTGTTCATACATGTGAAAGAGTTTGAGTACTTTTTAAACATTTATTGTAAATTTTCTGATAGTGGAAATTTATAAACTTTTCCTATCTCACACTATGCATTTCTTCTTATTCTTCGATCTTGGTGTGGAAACGTCCTAGAACAAAGTTTCCAGCTTCAAAAAACACCACTTACCCAAACACATCCCATACATCACCAAATCACCACTGTGATCATGGTTCACGCACCACTAAAATCCCGTGCGACACGACCCCAGCGACCTGATCACCTGACATATCCAGCACCCTCATTCTCAATTCAATCGCTATGGTGTTCGGATGTTATTCTTGAACAGAGAATTTTTTTTTTTTTTTTTTTTTTTATATATAAAATTTGAATACACAGCATCACTACTAAAGTTTCCACACCAAAATCGAAGAATAAGAAAAAAATGCATAGTGTGAGATAGGATAAGTTTAAAAATGTATGTATGTTTGGAATGTCCATGTTGAGAACCATGTGTGTCTTGCAGGTTGCCTCTCCCCCTGATGACAGTGTAAGTTGCCTCAAGTTCAGCCCCGGTGCTCTCCCCTCCACATTCCTTGTAGCAGGCAGCTGGGACAACAACGTGAGTACTTAGTGATACAGTGTGAGTACTAAATGATACAGTGTTTATATATGTCATTTTTCATTTGGGGGGCATGGGGGCCCAGTTGTCTAAGGCGCCGCAATTCACTTTGCAGAGTTGCGTCCCTTTGGTACGCCAGAAAACTATGGTTGTGGGTTCAAATCCCAGTGCACCCCGATTATGTTTCCAGGTTTGTCAGCACCATACCCGTGTTCGTGGGTTTCACCGAAGTGGTAAACATCTAAGACCTGCATCACTTCGGGCTTTCCTCCCACATCAAGCTGACACACAGTGATATAACTGGAATAGTGTTATGAGCGTCGTTAAACCAGACTCTCTCACTCATTGTTCTTTGTTCAAAAGTCTTTGGTGACATTCATAAAAGAGCTATAGTCTGAAAAACATCTTGTGTACCTACTGACCTTTGGACTATGTACTTCTTGTGGCAGGTGCGTTGTTGGGAAGTGCAGCAGAGTGGCCAGACAATCCCCAAGGCCCAGCAGACTCACACAGGACCAGTGCTGGATGTAGACTGGAGTGATGTAAGACCTTCTAGGTTGTTTTGGGTTTTTCTTCTTCTTTGTAAAGACCTTCTATGTAATATACAGTCGAGTCTCGTTAATCCGACACTCGTTAATCCGACAGTCGGCTTTATCCGACACTAATGATGGGAACCGATTAAATCAGTGCTATTTTGACCCGTTAATCCGACAGTCTCACACTCCGACTCAGACACACCTAATTTGCAACGAATTATCGAAATCACTCATTAATCAGTCTCATTAATCCGAAACAGTGATCAGCGAACTCCGTGGTCATCTGCCTGCGAGTACACAGCCCATGTTTTGATGCAAGACGAATCTGCTGGTAGCTGCATGTTACAATGGCTGTAGAGATAAACTTGCTTAACAATAAACAATTAATGCTTTAAATAAAGAAAACAGGATAAATCACTTGCTTAGATTACCTCAATCTTATTTATATTTATTTTATATTTTTTATTACGTGTTTGAATCCTTATCTATCGTGTACTTGTCCGATGTCACGAATGTTGATACTACTAAATTTCGTTAATCCGACATAATCATATGCAACCATCGATGTCGGATTAACGGGACTTGACTGTACATGCTTTCGCATACTGTTTTTTCAAAAGCACCCTAAATTTCAGTGGCTGAATCAAAAGTAAGAAAGAAACATAACATAGATTTTATTATCCCAAGGGAATTGTTTTGCAACATAAGAATCTCATCAGCTGGATACACATGATTACAATATATAATAGATATGAATCACTGACTATTTGATTAGATTTTGTACAATACCTTTAGTTGATAGGCATTCTTTAATACAGAACAATATGAAATCACTACCTCATATAGTCAGTGTGATGTACAAACAATACAAGACCTGTTATGTGATTATTGAAGCCAACATTTTGGAACCAGTAAGCATAGGACACAGCATTAATAATCAATACAAACACACTCACTTTTATGACATTTACGTTACAGGCCTAGAAAATGGGCCTACGTCTGCAACACTAATATTTGTTTCTCTGGTGACTTTGTTTCACAGCTTGAGACATAACACAAACCCATTAGTAACAGGCATACAGTTTCATTGACAGTTTATTCTGACGTCAAACTAGTAGCCCTGTGCTTATCATAGGGGGGCGGTCGGGTAGCCTAGTGGTTAAAGCCTTCGCGCGTCACGCCGAAGACCCGGATTCGATTCCCGACATGGGTACAATGTGTGAAACCCATTTCTGGTGACCCCAGCCGTGATATTGTTGGAATATTGCTAAAAGCGGCGTAAAACCATACTCACTTACTCACTCATCATAGGACAGAAAGATTTCCTGCACTTTCAGTGAAATTAAACAATGTTAAACAGTACAACCTGAACAATTGTTCAGAATATGATAATTCATGTATGAATGGTATGACAGTACGGAACTTGATTCATCAATCATTACCCAGTCAACTTTATTTTGAGATGTGGGATAGTCCAGTGGTCGCTTGCCACACAGAGCCAGGTTCTCTGTCCCATCCTTGCACAGTGTGTGAGGGGTTTTCTTCGTACCCCAAACATGACTTTACAGGGATACTGCTTGAAGCAGCACAAGCTCACTTCCCTTTTAAATCCGGTTGGGATTCCAGGCTGGAATAGGTCCCCAGCAAACCCACTGCTGGTCGTAAAAGTTGACTACTGTATTCAACGTAATAAGCGGCTCGGGCGCTCTAAAACTTAGAAATAGGGGTATCTTATTAGAATATTATTTTGGTGAAAAAAACAGAGTTGAAAGATCATAAATTTCGTGGTTTATGCCGACACCCTGAAATGTTAATATCCGACAGATATATTTTTCTAGCAATTTGATTTTAGGGTGCATATAACACACAAGTGCATATTAAACATGAATAAATAAGTGTTGTGTACATTGATCGATCGGAAGAGGTGCTAATTGGGATTGTTCACTAGCCAATATATTAGCAAATATCGCCGTGGGCGCTTATTAGAGCCGGGTGCTTATTATGATGAATACGGTAAGTGAATTTCACCATCAGGCTCGATGACTTGGTGGATCATGTCATTGTATCCTAACGGCATGGATTGTTGCTTATAATAACAATCACTAGATTCTCTGGTCCAAACTTTATTAATTTATTTACTTACCATCATCATATAGCTGGAATAGTGCTGAATGCTGCACTAAACAGCAAACAAATAAACAAATAAATCCCCTCCTAACTGAATATACAACCTTGGGTTGATTCTCCTGTGTCTGAAGCCCAGACCTGTCATGCCGTGGCTGGAACTTCAGTGTGTAGCTGACCCGTGAAGATTCCGGGGTAGAATAGGTCTTCAGCAACCCATACTTGCCGTAAAAGGCGACTATGCTTGTTGTAAAAGGCGACTAACGGGATCGGGTGGTCAGGCTCTCTGACTTGGTTGATACATGTCATCGGTCCCAATTGTGTGGATCGATGCTCATGATGTCAATCACTGGATTGTCTGGTCCAGACTCGATTATTTTACAGACCGCCGTCATATAGCTGGAATATTGCGGAGTGCGGCGTTAAACAACAAACAAACAAAACAGTGTGTAGCTCTCCAATATGGGTTGTGTTTAGCCACCTGACTGTTATGTACCAGTAGTGTGTGACAGTTGAAGGCTGTGTTTCCAGGATGGCACCAAGGTGTTCACTGCATCGTGTGACAAGACTGTGAAGATGTGGGACCTCAACAGCAATCAGGCCTTACAAGTAGCACAGGTGAGATACAGGCAGGCTTTACAAGTAGCACAGGTGAGATACAAGCAGGCCTTACAAGTAGCACAGGTGAGATACAGGCAGGCTTTACAACTAGCACAAGTGAGATACAATCAGGCCTTACAAGTAGCACAGGTGAGATACAGGCAGGCCTTACAAGTAGCACAGGTGAGATACAGGCAGGCTTTACATGTAGCACAGGTCAGATACAAGCAGGCTTTACAAGTAGCACAGGTCAGATACAATCAGGCCTTACAAGTAGCACAGGTGAGATACAGGCAGGCTTTACAAGTAGCACAGGTCAGATACAGGCAGGCTTTACAAGTAGCACAGGTGAGATACAGGCAGGCTTTACAAGTAGCACAGGTGAGATACAAGCAGGCCTTACAAGTAGCACAGGTGAGATACAGGCAGGCTTTACAACTAGCACAGGTGAGATACAATCAGGCCTTACAAGTAGCACAGGTGAGATACAGGCAGGCCTTACAAGTAGCACAGGTGAGATACAGGCAGGCTTTACATGTAGCACAGGTCAGATACAAGCAGGCTTTACAAGTAGCACAGGTCAGATACAATCAGGCCTTACAAGTAGCACAGGTGAGATACAGGCAGGCTTTACAAGTAGCACAGGTGAGATACAGGCAGGCTTAACAAGTAGCACAGGTGAGATACAGGCTGGCTTTACAACTCGCACAGGTGAGATACAATCAGGCTTTACAAGTAGCACAGGTCAGATACAAGCAGGCTTTACAAGTAGCACAGGTGAGATACAGGCAGGCTTTACAACTAGCACAGGTGAGATACAAGCAGGCCTTACAAGTAGCACAGGTGAGATACAGGCAGGCTTTACAACTAGCACAGGTGAGATACAATCAGGCCTTACAAGTAGCACAGGTGAGATACAGGCAGGCCTTACAAGTAGCACAGGTGAGATACAGGCAGGCTTTACAAGTAGCACAGGTGAGATACAAGCAGGCCTTACAAGTAGCACAGGTGAGATACAGGCAGGCTTTACAAGTAGCACAGGTCAGATACAATCAGGCTTTACAAGTAGCACAGGTCAGATACAGGCAGGCTTTACAAGTAGCACAGGTGAGATACAGGCAGGCTTTACATGTAGCACAGGTGAGATACAAGCAGGCCTTACAAGTAGCACAGGTGAGATACAGGCAGGCTTTACAAGTAGCACAGGTCAGATACAATCAGGCTTTACAAGTAGCACAGGTCAGATACAGGCAGGCTTTACAAGTAGCACAGGTGAGATACAGGCAGGCTTTACATGTAGCACAGGTCAGATACAAGCAGGCTTTACAAGTAGCACAGGTCAGATACAATCAGGCCTTACAAGTAGCACAGGTCAGATACAGGCAGGCTTTACAAGTAGCACAGGTGAGATACAGGCAGGCTTAACAAGTAGCACAGGTGAGATACAGGCAGGCTTTACAAGTAGCACAGGTGAGATACAGGCAGGCTTTACAAGTAGCACATGTGAGATACAGGCAGGCTTTACAAGTAGCACAGGTGAGATACAAGCAGGCCTTACAAGTAGCACAGGTGAGATACAGGCTGGCTTTACAACTCGCACAGGTGAGATACAATCAGGCCTTACAAGTAGCACAGGTGAGATACAGGCAGGCTTTACAAGTAGCACAGGTCAGATACAATCAGGCCTTACAAGTAGCACAGGTGAGATACAGGCAGGCTTTACAAGTAGCACAGGTGAGATACAATCAGGCTTTACAAGTAGCACAGGTCAGATACAGGCATGCTTTATAAGTAGGACAGGTGAGATACAGGCAGGCTTTACAGGTAGCACAGGTGAGATACAGGCAGGCCTTACACGTAGCACAGGTGAGATACAGGCAGGCTTTACAAGTAGCACAGGTGAGATACAGGCAGGCTTTACAGGTAGCACAGGTGAGATACAGGCAGGCTTTACAAGTAGCACAGGTGAGATACAGGCAGGCTTTACAAGTAGCACAGGTGAGATACAGGCAGGCTTTACAAGTAGCACAGGTGAGATACAGGCAGGCTTTACAAGTAGCACAGGTGAGATACAGGCAGGCTTTACAGGTAGCACAGGTGAGATACAGGCAGGCCTTACAAGTAGCACAGGTGAGATACAAGCAGGCTTTACAAGTAGCACAGTTTAAATATTTGCAGGGCAAACCAGAAACCTGTGATCGTGGGTTCAGATCCCAGTTTGCCCTGAATATGTTTCTAGGTTTGTCAGCACTATACCGTGCTTGTGTGTTTCACTGAAGTTTTAAAAGTCTGAGACCTTCATCACTCTTACATTAAGGACCACCTCCGTGGTCTAGTGGTAGAGCGTCCGCCTGGAGAGCGGAAGGTCCGGGGTTCGATCCCCGACCGCGTCATACCAAAAGACGTCAAGAGATGGCTTGTTGTTACCCTGTCTGGCGCTCAGCATTAAGGGGCTAAAACAAGGACTGGTCGGCTCAGAGTCAGTATACTGTGTCTGAGTGGGGTATTCATGTTAAACTGCGGCATGGTATCTCAGTGAGCTAGCACTATAAATCGGCATCAGTCCGGACTAGTTCAAGCAGCCACACAAACACACACACGTACATGCACGTCGCTATATATAAGTGCAATAATCTTGGGTGCGACGATAAAACCCCATTTCACCTCACCTCACCTCACCTACATTAAGCTGACACGTCAGATGTAACTGAAATATTGTTAAAAGTGGCATTAAACCCAACTCACTCACTCACTCACTCATGATAAAACAGATTTCGTCATCTTGTTTGTTTGCATACTTACGTGATCAGTAATGTAATGGTGCTAGTTTTAGGTTGTGTTCCACCATGGCTACAATGTTGTGTGGCTGTTACAGCATGATGCTCCAATCAAGACGGTGCACTGGGTGAAGGCCCCCAACTACAGCTGTGTGATGACAGGCAGCTGGGACAAGACTCTCAAGGTAAAGTCATACAGGGTTTCTGGTAGCTGAAGGTTTTCTTCAGAATAGGTCCTCAGTACCCACCCCATGCTTGTCTCTGTAAGGATTTATGGTCAGAATAGGCCCCTAGTACCCCATGAATGTCATATTCCAATTGCATGGATCGATGCTCATGATGTCAATCATTGGATTGTATGGTTCAGACTTGATTATTTACAGACTGCCATCATATAGCTGGAATATTGCTGAGTATGGCATGGTCCTGGTCAGAATAGGTCTCGAGTACCTCATGGTTGATTCCCTTTAGGGATTCCTGGTCAGAATAGGTCCCCAGTACCCCATGCTTGTCTCCCTTTAGTTATTACTGGTCAGAATAGGTCCCCAGTACCCCATACTTGTCTCCCTGTAGGGATTCCTGGTCAGAATAGGTCCCCAGTACCCCATGCTTGTCTCCCTTTAGTTATTACTGGTCAGAATAGGTCCCCAGTACCCCATGCTTGTCTCCCTTTAGTTATTACTGGTCAGAATAGGTCCCCAGTACCCCATGCTTCGTTCCCTTTAGTTATTACTGGTCAGAATAGGTCCCCAGTACCCCATACTTGTCTCCCTTTAGTTATTACTGGTCAGAATAGGTCCCCAGTACCCCATACTTGTCTCCCTTTAGTTATTCCTGGTCAGAATAGGTCCCCAGTACCCCATGCTTCGTTCCCTTTAGTTATTACTGGTCAGAATAGGTCCCCAGTACCCCATACTTGTCTCCCTTTAGTTATTACTGGTCAGAATAGGTCCCCAGTACCCCATACTTGTCTCCCTTTAGTTATTCCTGGTCAGAATAGGTCCCCAGTACCCCATGCTTGTCTCCCTTTAGTTATTCCTGGTCAGAATAGGTCCCCAGTACCCCATGCGTGTCTCCCTGTGAAGATTCCAAGTCAGAAAAGGCACCCAATCAGAATATCACTGATGCTTGTCACAAGAGACAACCAAACTACTTATACTAGTAGACTCAGTATCGTAACTGTTAAACAAACATGATGCCAGGAGCGTATGATAGTTTGTGCTGCCATGTTTCTGAATAATGTTGAAGTGTCTTTCTCCCCCAGTTCTGGGACACTCGGTCACCAAACCCCATCATGAACATCCAGCTCCCCGAGAGATGCTATTGTGCTGATGTGGTGAGTAACAGCCAACCACAGGTATCCATAGGTAACCACAGCCATACCACAGGCATATAACACCTATACCACAGGCAATAACAGCCATACCACAGGCATATACGAGCCATACCACTGGCATACAACACCCACACCACAGGCACATAACAGTCATACCACAGGCATACAACAGCCACACCACAGGCATATAACAGCCACACCACAGGCATATTACAACCATACCACAGGCAACCACAGACATGTGACAGCCATACCACAGGCATATAACAGCGATATTACATCAAAAGTGCTTAGCTTTCTGTGTCCATGCCGACCGTGAAGATCTGGGTTAGAATTTGTCTTCAGCAACCCTCTTTGATCAGTTTGGAAAGTGTGCTTACATACTTTCATCAGTATCATATGATAATTATGAGGATAATATACCTGCATCGTATGTCCCTGTTGTAGAAATACCCCATGGCAGTTGTTGGCACAGCGGGTCGGGGTCTCATCATCTACCAACTGGAGAACCAGCCTCAAGAGTTCAAGAGGATGGAATCACCCCTCAAGTACCAGGTGACGAAAATGTTGCTGTGTATTACTGGTTTACTCTATGTGTTGTTTTAAGTAGGAAATACTTGAACTCCTACACACTCATGTAATTTCAAGAAGTTCTGTCATGTTATCAAAAGCAAGCCCTCGAACAGAATCTAAAATTTGTATTTTATTTATTTGCTATTGCCTCAGCTGAAAGATTGACCTAATTTCCACAGCATATCAATTATTCATCTTCTACACGGTCCTATTGAAACTGAACTCTTGCTTATTAGAAATTGCAAATCAGACTGTAACTAGATCATGTGACCATGGTTACTGGATATTTATGAATATAATATTTAGTATGTATTTGAAGATTATTCACTTATGAACCATTATTCGACCAGGGGACTTTTAGACAGAATCCTCATAGTTGCAAGAAGTGAGAATCGTTCTGAAGTTTTTTTCTGACATACTTGTTAATCCCTTGTTTCTCTGTGCAGCATCGCTGTGTGAGCATCTTCCTGGACAAGAAGACGAATGCTCCGACCGGCTTTGCGCTGGGCAGCATTGAGGGCCGTGTGGCTATACACTACGTCAACCCCACCAACCCCAAGGACAACTTCACCTTCAAGTGCCACCGGTCTAACGGAGCGTCCAACGGCGTGCAGGACATATATGCGGTAAGTTCATCTGTGTGTAGGACAGATGGTCACCTTGGACTAATGGTTGTCAGGACACCCGTGGGGTCTAATGTATAGAGCATAGGCTCGAGAGCAGGAGGTCGGTGGTCAAATCCCCTGCCTGTGTCATATCAAAAGAGGTAAAAAATGGTATTTATTGTTACCCTGCCTACATTAAGAGGATTAAACAAGGACTGATTGGCTCTGAGGCATTATTCTGTGAGTGCGGTATCCATGTTTAACTGAGGCTAGCACTGTGTAAATCCAGACTAGTACATGCAGCTACAAACACATACTTGCATGTTCTTTGCTATGTAAGTGCAACATTCTTGAATCCGACATTATGTACCATAAAGATTCCTAATAAGAAATTGGTCCTCAGCAACCCATGCTTGTCATAAAAGGCAACTAACAGGATTGATTGGTAAGGCTCATTGATTTGGTTGATGCATTTCATCATATCCCAGTTGCGCCGATCAATGCTCATGATGTCAGTCACTGGATTGTGCGGCATTAAACAACAAACAGTTAGAATGAGACGTTACACCCATTTGACCTCACCTCACCTAATGGTGGT
Source organism: Haliotis rufescens (assembly GCF_023055435.1). Lineage (NCBI taxonomy): Eukaryota > Metazoa > Mollusca > Gastropoda > Lepetellida > Haliotidae > Haliotis > Haliotis rufescens. The sequence goes on from NW_025963890.1 coordinate 51,446,351, forward strand.
GGGCATGGCAAGCCAGCTGTCTCTCCATCATGTTTATGAGCTGATGTTTTTGATCTGTTCAGGATTCTTTGTAATGTTTAAAGAATGGCTTGAAGCAGTGTCGGAAATAGCTGCCTGCCCCCCTGCCCGTGACTGGTAACTTTTGCATGAAATTTTGTTCCTCCCTTGCCCAACTGTCTTGCAGACAATTTTAAGACTACTTATGTATTCAAGTCTTTACATTATTTCAACTCAATAAAGTTGGATTTGTCTCATATTTTTGACAATATTTCCATATTTATAATGTTTTTAATGCGGTCAGATAACTTTGAAGATTGCCAGGCAACACCTGTCCCACTGTCTGGTTGGTTTTAAAATTATTTCAAACTTTGGCTTAAAGTAGGGTTGTGCAATATAACTACTATACCAATATATCGCATTTCAACCCTTGCATATCAATATTTTCCAATACAGTCACAGAGAAATTCTAAATATATAATTATAAAAATTATGTCAACTATCTTGAGGGGTTTGGGTGGACAGGTTCCTATCTAAACCGTGCAATCAGTCTCGTTTATCCATACTACCTATTTCGTAGTCAGAAGGCTGGATTATTGAATGAAGAAGTGCCATTAGAACAGTACAAATATATATAATTTGGGCTCTAACACGTATTTCAATATGCATCACAATACAGCTCTCTGTATTGCGATGTATTGCAATACAATTAATTTTCCATTTTTCTGTATGTAAAGAAAGACATTGATATTGTTATACGATTCATTGTTGAAAATGTGATTGACCACTGAACATGAGTCACAAGCATAAAGGACCCTTGAAGATCCGGGGTGAATAGGTCCTCAGCAACCCATGCTTGCTATAAAAAGTGACTGTGCTTGTTGAAAGAGGCGACTAACGTGATCGAGGGGTCAGGCTTGCTGACCTGGTTGATGCAGGTCATGGTATCCCAATTGTGTGGATAGATGCTCATGATGTCAATCACTGGATTGGCTGGTCCTGACTCGATTTTTACTGACTGCCATCATATAGCTGGAATATTGCTGAGTGCGTTGTTAATCAAAAAACAAACATAAAGACAGTACATGATTGGACAATGAGGTATCATGTACTATTTGAGTTCTATTTACCTGAAACACTGAATACAGGATGCCACTCTTCTGCAGGTGAATGACATCTCGTTCCATCCCGTCCACGGCACTCTGTCAACTGTGGGATCTGATGGCCGATTCAGCTTCTGGGACAAGGACGCCCGCACCAAGCTGAAGACCTCGGACCAGTTTGACCAGCCTATCACGACCTGTAACTTCAACGCTCAGGGCAACATTTTCGCCTATGCATCCAGCTACGATTGGTCCAAGGTGAGAACAAGCTAATATTATTGCGAAGTTCATTCTTTGCTGAGAGTACTGGGAGTTCTGTTCTTTAGTTCCCCACATGGGTACAATGAAGCCAATTTCTTGGTGTCCCCTGCTGTAATATTGCCAAAAGAGGCATCAAGCCATGCAAACTCACTCACTCCATCACAATTGACACCTAGTTGATGCATGTCAACGTATCCCAATGGCATGGGTCTGTGCTCATGATGTCAATCACCTGATTGTCTTGATTATTTACAGACAGCAGTCACATAGCTGAAATATTGCTGAGTGTGGTGTTAAACAACAAACAAACAAACAAAAATCATTGTAAAGGCAATAAAAGATGTCAAAACATTGTCAGTAATTCTCTTTGTTGGACAATTATTGTTTTGGATAATTCAAGGGTGAATCAGATTTTTTTTAAAATAAGCACATTTTATTTCACATGAAGCTTTCCCAACTGTTAGGGTGACCTTGAAATGTGCCATTTCAATTCCAAAGACATAAGCCTGTTTTGGGGCATATCTTGGCAAAGTCAAGTGTATGTAAAGTGTATGTAAATGCAGAGGTAAGAATGTTCTGTTCTCTGTTATTGTAACATCGAAGGTGCCGCTGTGCAGAGTTGCGTCCCTTGTGCATGCATGGGTTTCACTGAAGTGGTAAACGTCTAACACCTGCATCACGTCAGGCTTTCCTCCCACATTAAGCTGACACGCGTGATGTAACTGAATACTGTTAAAAGCGGCGTTTAACCCAACTCAATCACTATTGTATCCTGATGACATGGACTGGTGTTCATTTATATTCTCATTTTCAGGGTCATGAAGGGTACGATCCGCAGAAGATGAAGCCACATATCTTCCTCCGGTCCTGCTTTGACGAACTAAAGCCAAGCACCAAGAGGTCATAAACACATCCTGCCCTCAGCCTCACACAAGATGGACGACCGTTGCAGTCATGTCTCATGATGTGCAACAATTATCTTAATATGAACATTATTTTGAGATACTTATTCAAAATGGATAACACCATTTGGTGATTTAACAACATGATCGGTTCCAAGTCATAAATCTTGTAAATATTCATGCTAATTGTCATTTTTTGTTTCATCCTGTAATTTTTTGTCATATGTCAGTGCAAAGTCAAGCTGTCCAAGAATCTGGTGATTATGAGTAATACGAACAGAGCATGTGCTATTGACAAGGGTCCAATCACTGATGATCCACAGACTCGACTGGAGGGGTCTGTTTTGGATAACAGAAGGGTGAATCTGATTTTGTTAAAATAAGCACAGTTTGTTTCACATGAAGCTTTTTCAACAGTCAGGATGACCTTGAAATGTGATATTTCAATTCCAAATACATAACCCTGCTTTTGGGGCATATTTTGGCAAAGTCACTGAAATATATGTTTTGCCTAAAAGCGGCATCAGAAGAGGTCCTCCTGACTGCTGAAGGTATGGTCCAGATCTTAGCATGTGTCTTACCTGGCTTTACTATGTCTCCTTCATGGTACCTGGTGGTCACCTTGAGCTTGTTGTAACGTATAGTTGATATTGATGTACATAAGCATGATCAGACAATAAACAATCTTTACCAGCTACATTATTTGTGTTGTCAATTATGTAAATTAGTATCTATATGCTATGATTTTTTTTACTCAAGACTGTCAGATTAGTCTCGTACTGGGGCAGATAAAGTGCAAAATATACTAGGAACACTATTTGAGTGAATCGGCAAATTTATGTGAAGAAATCTTCATAGTAACGTCAATATCAGGTCAGTGTCCCTTTAGCAAAGGTGTTCAATCGGTGACATGGCTGGAGATTTGGCTGGCCAGGGCAATGTTGTGACACTTCGCTGCCCCAGACACTTGAGTGCAACACAAGCTCTGTGAGGACGTGCGTTGTCATCTTAGAACTCAAATTTGGTCCACAAAACGTTGACCGGTCCTCTTCCCTTGCAGAGCATAGATCCGATCTGTCCTATATCAATTCAGGAGAAAACATTGTGTATCTAGAACGCCCCTGTTGTGTGCCACAGTCAGATGCATTCCACTGAAAGGGCGTCTTGATTTCAGACTCGCAGTTTTCAACCTGTTTCCTAACGTTGACGTCGAAAATCCGATTCCTGTGGCAGTTGTGAAGTTGTTCCTCAGTTTGGTGAAAAAATGAATCTGTTCCTCATTGAAGTGGTATCGATCCTGTCTGGGAGTAATGTTTTGTGGCCTTCCCCTACCCACCCTAATTTCAATCTTAAATATTGTTTTTATATATAAGTTAATTGATCAAATGAGGATACAAGCATGAACCTTTACATCAATATTCCTATTGGTATGGGGGCGGTCAGGTAGCCTAGGGGTAAAAGCGTTCGCTCGTCACGCCAAAGACCGGGGTTCGATTCCCGACATGGGTACAATGTGTCAAGCCCATTTCTGGTGTCCCCCGCCGCGATATTGCTGGAATATCGCTAAAAGTGGCGTAAAACTATACTCCCTCACTCACTCCTATTGGTATGTATACTCTTAAAAAAACAACGGAAAATTGATCTTATGTATATTTTTTATATCTCATAAATAAATCAACAGATGGTAATCGATTGTTCAAAATTGGCAAACATCATTGTCATTGACCCAAGTTCCGTATGGCACACATGGAACAGTAGATTTTCAAGGTGAAGGTGATCTGTTCTCAATATCTTGCATCGTCATCCCATGAAAGCAATCAGATCCCGAATTGTGACCTGGGGAATGTTCACCCACTCTGCCTGCACTGCTTGCGCCAACTGTCGGAGGTTCTGTGGTTGGCGCTGACGTGCTCGCAGTCGTTGATCCAGTCCATCCCATAAATGTTCAATTGGGCTTAAATCTGGATAACTGGAGCGCCATGGTAGGACCTAGATGTTGTGATTCCTGAAAAAAAGCTGTTGTCAGTCTTGCCGTGTGAGGTTCGGCGTTGTCTTGTTGGAAAATGACGTTCTCTTGTATAATGGGAAGGACGTGTTCCCGAGTAATCTCATCTGTGTAGCGTTGATGTTGATGTTGAACGTTGTTAAATTTCCCAGAAGTTGCACCAAGTCTGTTCTACCAGTGTAGGAGATGGCTGCCCACATTACCACACTGCCACCTCCAAATCTGTCCACTTCTTTTATGCATTTGGGTGTATAACGGTCCCGCGACGACAAAGCACATTAAGAGACTCGTCATTAAACCAAACTTGTCTCCATCGCAGTTGTAGCCGTACACTGTGACACTGACACCATTGACGCCGCAGCCGATGGTGCAGGTTAGTCAAAATGACATCTCGAACTGGTCGTCTAGCGAGAATACCTTCAGCACGTAACCGGTTCATCACTGCCTGGGCTGATATCCTACGCAATCCTGGCATTGCCGTAGTTCTTGAGGTTGCCGTGGTGCAAATGAAAAGCCAACGTTTTTATAGCCCTACAAACGATCTCATGTTGTGTGTGTCGGTGTCAGGCTCTCACCAAATTTCCACCAAATTTCTGCAGTATCTCAATCCGGATTCATGCAGATGACCAATTCATTTTTTGGTATTAATTTTGTAAATTTGAATGTCGTCAACTCTGTAAAAATATTTACGATTTTACCACTTTTGCGTTTGTGTATATGAGAGAAAACGAACGTCACCCACACTAAAATCCAAAATGGATTATTTAAACCACATGTCACAATCATTATCTGATTGACCTAAATTCAAAGAATTAACCGATTTAGGTGATCTTAGTGTTTACAATGTTCATTACTATGCGGAAAATGACTTTACTACTTTAAAACCTGTTCTTTTCATTATTTTATTATAACAAAGAGCGCTTTGACTTGTGTTGAAGTGACACGCATTAATCACTTATATTACCTTACCATATATGTAACTCTATGTTGTATAAAAGGACGTTTTGTGGAATAATAAGTTCGTTCAATGCAATTCCAAGATATCTTCTAATATTTGCAATGTTTCTGAAGCAGTGATATATATGAAAGACATGTTCGTAAGTCATGGCTTGTGTTGGTGAAATAATGTAATTAGGGAGGCGTTTACAGATTTACAATTGCATCCTTTCAGTCCCCCCAAAATGTAAAACTCGAACAGTATGGTTATTTGTGGGCAACATATCCTTGTGGTCAGCTCAAATACTGGGTGACCATCAGCTCAAATACTGTGTGACCATCAGGACAGTCTATTGCAAAATCTAAAACACACGTGCAATACAGGCACCACTACTGCTGCGGTTTAACGAGGATCTTTACTGTATTTCTTTGCAGTGTTCAACAGGGTGACGCCACCAGGTTTTATCATCCAACATTCAGCAGACGACTTGGGAAGTTGTTAGGGAGAACCCCTGGTTATTGTGTGGTATAAGCTTGTATATCCAAATGTATATCTTCAGACAAGGTGTATTTTGGATCAAAGGTAATTGGTTTTCTTATGACAAACAATTCTTCATAACACTACCTTCACAGTCCAGCATTCGTCTCGACGTCAAAACAGACAGAACTTGACGCCAAGACGGTACGTGGATTCCACGTTCCGGATCGTCGGCCCTCCTTTTCTCAAGCTTTTTAGAATCAACGCCTATCTGTCAGCTGGGAACAAGCAGTAAGCCCCGCGGGTCTTAATTTTGATGACAAGTCGACAAACCAGGATTATTTCGAGGTATGGTTAATGACGTCATGTTATTATATGTTGAGGGTGTGTTTGTTGTTTAACGCCGCACTCAGCAATATTACAGCAATATACACATGCAGCCTGCCTTCCTCAAGCTCAGGACACAAGCAGTGACGGACGCCGTGAAGAACACATTGCTGAAGAACAGTGCCTGGACAGTGGTCAACTGGTCAGTGGAGGACACATCAGGAGGAATGATGACGTAGAGAGGCCTGACATGAGCCATCATCTCGGATGAACGGACCGTACATGTCTGATCCATTCTAGACTGACGTCCTACGATGTATTCCAGCTATGTGAGGGCTGTCTGGACCAGACTATGCAGTGATTGACGATGGATGCATCGATCGACACAATTGGGATACTGGTTTTTTTTTTTTTACTGATGTGTTGGTTGTATATGTTGTATGATGATAGTTGTGTGTATGCGTTCGTGAATGTTATAGAGAATGAATGGTTGACTTTATGAATGTGCAATGATTGCGTGGTGTTAAGTTTGCTTTATAACATCTCATCAGCGTCTGATTTGTTCCCTATCCCTCCGCGATGAATGGACTGCTCCACTGTGACGTCACACAACTCATTATCGCCAGAGAAATTCCGAAAAACATGGCCGTTCGAAAACGTAACGTTTGGAAACCTGTGTAACACAACACTCATATTTTCTTGTAAACGTATAGTTAGATATACGAAAAAGGGTTACGAAGTTTCTTTTTTTAAGGTTACGAATTTTCCAAGGGTATGAAATTTCTAGATATACGAATTCGTTTGGGTTATGAAATTACCACAACTAATACCAGTGTAGCATGACCTCAATGTCAGGAATGGACCAGACCAAATAAGGTGTGTTCCGGGTCCACAGGGTCCAATCGTCATCAACACTTGCTCTGCTTTGACACCCACATTCATGTCATGACCATTGAATTCGGTTAATTCAGCCTTCGTGGTATAGTTTGTTTGTTGTTTACGCCGCACTCCGCAATATTCCAGGTATATGACGGCGGTCTGAAAATAATCGAGTCTGCACCGGGCAATCCAGTGATTGACATCATGAGCAACGATCCACGCAATTGGGGCACAATGACATGCACCAACCAAGTCAGCGAGCCTAATCACCCGATCCCGTTAGTTGTCTCTTACAGCAAGCATGATGGGTTGTTGAAGACCTATTCTATCGGTGGATCTTTACGGTGGTAGAATGTCTCCCCGAAAAGAGGAAGGTTAGTGTTTCGATCCCCGCCTGCGTCATACCAAAAAGACGTTGAAAGATTGCACGTCTTGTAACCCTCCTGCTGGTCGGCACGGAATGTACGAGATCTGGGTGGGGTCTTCCTGTTAAACTGCGGCATGGTACCTCAGTGGGGTGGTACTATAAAACCGGCATGAGTCCGGACTAGAACAAGCAGCCACACATGCACGTCACTATGTAAGTGTAACAATACTGAAAGCGGCGTAAACCCCATTTATCCACGCCATTCATTTCATGGGAATGAGGCGGTGTGGTTAACGTCACGCTGAAGGCCCGGGTTCGATTCCCCACATGGGCACAATGTGTGAAGCTCATTTCTGGTGCCCCCGCCGTGATATTGCTGGAATATTGCTAAAAGCGGTGTAAAACCATACCCATCTATTTCATGGGGTCGGTTATTATTCTCCGTCAGTATATATGAAGAATTACACATAACAACCCGTACAACGTTCTGTATTTATTCCACAATAAGCGTGATATCAAAACAACATCCCTGACCACCAGCACATGTAACTGTTAAATATGAGCATCAAATGTATAAAGTACCCAAATGTGAACTAGAAGGCACCGTCTTCTCAAGGCTTTCTTGTGTATAAGAAATGGCAAGAATAAAACCTTACGACAAATACTCAATGGTATCGTGGCCCACAACGACCAAACCTGCCACAACTTCCCCCCAGACACACACACATATATATAAATATACAGGATACACATTCCTTCATACACAAGTAGGTTCCAAAGCCAACTCGAGGGTTCAATTATAACGCAGGCAAACAGTCAGTCTTCATATAAAATACACAGTTGCTGCGGTGTCTCATCCCTCGAACACGTTTGCTGGCGTTCCCTTGAAGCCGAGACCTGTCACCCTGAACACTGACCCCGCCAGGTTGTCGCAGGTCTGGAACTGTCGGTCCGAGACTCCCTCCTTCCCGCAGGTGACGTACAGTTCGTCCAGGTTCTTGCCTCCCCAGCAGCAGGACGTGGTCCTGGTGGCCCCCGGGAACCCGATCGTCAGCAGCTCCTTGCCTGGCAATACGAGCAGCGATCATTAATGCAGTATTCTTGAAAACATCTGCACATTTAATAACATGTAGAAATTATTAACAAGCATCAGAAAACGGACCATGTAATCATAGAGCGATTATGAGAAGCTCTGCCCAAGTAATGCACATACTACGTCCCGTGAGGCCCGCCACGTGCTCCTGTAGAGTCTAGTGTAGAAGTGGTACCTAATGTGAAATATATGACATCGATGCCCCCCCCCCCCCCCCCCCCAACAAAAATAGAAAACAAAAAAGGAGAAAAACGATATTTTAAAAAATATCATTAGTCAAATATAGGTGATAGTACAGCTTTTACTTAAACGCGCTTATAACGTTTGAAAGATGTTCTCATACAGAATGAAAGAATGATTATTGCTAAACGCCATATCAGTAATGCTGCAGGTATGCGCGGAGACCATATGGCATGCATCCTCCTCCCAAGGCATGACTATAAAAGTCCAGTTTCCACCTTTGCCGAACTTGGCTGGTTTTTCCAGGCTCGGTCGTAGCGCCACCAGTGCCTATTGCGAGTTATGTCCCTTCTATGCCCCAATTGACCAATCAGATCCTTTAGTTGACCGAAATATGCACGTTGAAACCCATTTTGTTTACGAACCGGATGTCTAGTTTGTTACACATTTTGATTGGATTATGCATAGACTCGTTAGTCCAGTCAAAATGGAACTCCGGAATTCCAGCCTACCTGGGGAAGATGTATAGCATGATAAGAGAAAACTATTCTGAGAGTAGAGTCAAAAGCATTGAGCTCGTTTCAAGCGTAAGTCTTAAAACTTGTGATTGAATTGTGTGAAAGTGTGTCTCAATGTCATTATGGTAATAGACTAATCGACATCATAACATTCTGATTGGTGGAATGACAAAGGTCACGTGTCTTAGGACTTCAATTTGACTAGCTCACCTCTTCTGCATATGAATTCATAAGCCAACAATATACTAATACGATGTTTTCCCTGCTAAACATTTGTACCTGTCTCGGGGTCGAATCGGACCACTTTGCCGACGCTGTAACATGCCAGCCAGAGTTTCCCCTCCGTGTCGATCGTCATGCCGTCCGGGAACCCGTATGTGAATCGTCGCTCAGGACCACAGTCCACTACTGACCTCTGATTGGCTGGAGCAGACAAAAGTTGGGAATAGTGGCAGGTAATAAATATACAGTTTATTTTTTGTATTACCATTAAGTAGGCTGAAATATTACCAAATACAAGCTGCATCCCTCGTATCCCAATTAACATAACATTATTACCCCGGTCGGTTTCAAGGGATGACGCTTACCAGTAATTGTATATTCATACGCACGTTATTGCAAGACTGCAGATCTGCTCTCCGAAATTCTGATACAGTAAACTACGGTTATAACGAACTCAAAGGGACCACAAATTTTAGTTCGTAATATCCGTAGTTCGTTATATGCATATATACAGCATATATACAACAAGTGACCTGGACTAAAAAATGTTTGTTATATCGTCAGTTTCGTCATAAGAGTGTTTGTTATAAACGTAGTATACTGTATATTCCAATTCGTGTAAAGACGTTTGTCTACAATCGAAAACGGATTTTGTTAATTGTATTTCGGGATAAGGGGAGTGCTAGCATCGAAATTTGGTCGATAAGCACTCTACCGGAAATAACACCCATCATCTTAAACTATATATGGAGTAAACAGCGTGGGTTCCTTCGAGAAAGCAGTAGAAACCATGACATAGTTTTAATACATGGAGGTAAACTAACATGTGTTTCCCGTATTGATGTCGTAGTCGAAGGCGAAAATGTTGCCGGGGATGGAGTCGACGTAGTATAAGATGCGGCTGTCGGCGCTCCAGGCCAAGCCGTTGGAAATGTTGATTTTGCTGGCGTGTGTCTTGAGGTCTCCGTTGGTGTCGAGAGAATACAAAGTCCCCATCTCCATCTCTGGCTGAGCTGGCGCCACCTCTTTGCCCATGGTTCCTGGGGAACATGAAGTATGTATCTCTCTACAGTCTTCAGTTAACAAAGATACAGTACATATTAAGGTGTCACTCTTTTGACAACGGTATACGGATATATACTGAAACGTCGCATCAAAGAATAAAGAAGAAATATTCTGTCTTTTCTGAAAGGTACAATAGTTTCAAGGGATCACATGATCACATATGCTTGTTTGTTTGTTGTTTAACGCCGCAGTATTCCAGCTATATGATGGTGGTCTGTAAATAATCGAGTCTAGACCAGACAATCCAGTGATTGACAACATGAGTATCGATCCACGCAATTGGGATCGATGACATGCTTCAACCAAGGCAGCGAGCCTGACCACCCGATCCCGTTAGTCGCCTCTTGCGACAAGCATAATCGCCTTTTACGGCAAGCATGGGTTGCTGAAGACTTATTCTACCCCGGATTTTCATGGGTCTGATCACATATGCATCGTAAATACGTTAAAATAATACTAAAATCGTTAGTGCCATCTGCCCAATATCATACCTTGACATGTCTGAAGCCATCACGGCCATTTTTTAAATGGGTTGCGAAGATAAAGAAGAGCATCATTTGTATCAGCTGAAATATACTTCAAGAAACATACTGCCATCCAAACCACCACACCATTTCACATTAACTTTCTCATAACGAAGCATTATTAATCAAACCCTCATTTCACAGAAACGATAAATAGGTAACAGAGCCAGTGGACATCATCTTCCCGAGGCAAGAGCGTTAACTGACTATTAAAGTCCAGTTTCCAACCTTGCCGAACTGGGATGGAATTCCTGGGCTATTCGTTGTGGCTATTGCGAGTTATGTCCCTTCTATGCCTCTCCTATGGACCAATCAGTTGCCACCTCTCGTATCACTTGCGCTTGCTTCAAACAAAATGGCGGCGCCCAGTCAAAACGATCTGATCGATAATCGATATCTTTATTCTGATAAAACGGGTCTTCATCGCGAAGTGCATCAAATCATTAGTTCACATCATGTTACTATTTATATCCATACGAACTAGTTACCATGCAGTTGTAGTTTCTATACGTGTAACACAACTCCTAATTCGTTATGAAATGCACGACTTCACTGTTGGTTAATGTAGACATTTTATTGACAAATATTAATGAGCATATCTGCGACTGATTAGTGGGTCGGCTTCTATACCAGAGAGTGAGAGGCAGTAATATATTTCTATGTCCAACTTGGCCAAGGGTAAGCTTTAACGTTTTGATGATGTGTGTAATGAATCATAATTTCAGAACATCACACATTTTGTAGAGTTGAGTTACATGTGGGTCAGGTGTCTAGACTTGTTCACATGCTGGAACCTATGTGTGTAACAGCCATCAATTGTGGCACTGTCTGTCCAACACAACAATTATATTATGAATAGCTTTAATCAGTTCCCCTCCTAGTTGTGTGTGAGTGAGTGAGTGAGTTGCGCTATAACGCCGCTTTTAACAGTATTTCAGTTATATCGCGGCGTGTCAGCTTGATGTGGGAGGAAAGCCCGAAGTGATGCAGGTCTCAGACGTTAAACACTTAGGTGAAACCCACGAGCACGGTGTATGGTGCTGACAACCCTAGAAACATAATCGAGGCGAACGGGGATTCGAACCAACAATCATAGGTTTCTGGCGTGCCCAAGGGACGCAATTCTGCACAGCGAATCGCGGCGCCTTAGAACCATACCCCCACCTAGTTGTGAGGGAGTGGTGGGGTAGCCTAGTGGTTAAAGCGATCGCTCGTCACGCCGAAGACCCGGGGTCGATTCCCCACATGTGTACAATGTGTGAAGCCCATGTCTGGTGTCCCCCGCCGTGATATTGCAGGAACATTGCTAAAAGCGACGTAAAACCATACTCACTCACTCAAAGTGTGTCTTGTCCAGGTGGCATCGCCATTGCCCCCTCGTGTGACGTCCACTTCACAATGCATATGCACACAGTATTCTGTGTCTGAGTTTGTACTAGTGTTCTTCGTCTTCGATCAGAGCTACCCCCTTAATACAGATCAACGTTGGTGACAAAGGTCATTTCCGCCATTGATGCCCTAACTGGCATGCTCACCTGCAAACAGTCTTCCTCTGGGGTCACACTTTCCGTCGTTGAACCTGTTGCTTGTGCCCTGATCCACCTCCACCAACGTCTCCAAAGCCTGCGTGTCCCAGTCCACCGACACCAGCTTCCGGCCAAGTCCCACGACCACGCCCCCCTTCTTCCTTGGGATCACCAGAGTAGCGAACGGACCTAGTGGAAGACAATCGCACACATTTATAATGAAGAAACGTTATGTTGGTTGTTGTTAAACGCCGCATTCAACAATATTCCAGCTAATTGACGGGGGTCTTAAATAAATGAGTCTTGACCAAACAATCCAGTGCTTGATATCATGAGCATCGATCTAAGCGATTGAATCTTATGACAAGCATAGTTGCCTTTCAGGGCAAGCATGGGTTGCTGAAGACCTATTCTTCACGGGTCAGAAACATTATGTCTCACTGAAACCAACGTGAATGGCACGTGGTCCTGTGGACAGCGCACAGATCACAAAGCAGGTGAAGTTAAGCAACGTCGGTCTCGGAGAGTAGTTGGATGGGTGACCACGTTAAGCAGCTTGACTCCTGAGAGTTTCTATAGGGCTTCGGTCCTGCCCCACACTGTCTCCTTAGGTAAGTGACTTTGTTCGAAATGTGCCTCTGTTCACCCAGCAGTGAGTGGGTACCCGGTAGGATGAGATGAGATGGTGGCTGTTAACCTTCTAGCGCCTCACAGGCAGCTTGGGTTGTATTCTCCCCAGGGAGATGAGAATGAAAATTGAGTGCGCATTGATCCATTGACCGAGCGCTATGATCATCCACTTGGTGAATGGAATCTGGCGCATTATAAATGCACATTCCCAACACATAACTCACCCATATTGATCTTACTGTCGACGCCGGTGTTGGAGTCCCAGCGGTGCACATCACCGTTGGTGATGTCCACGTAGTAGAGACTCTGCGAAGCGTCGTCCCAGTGAGGGCCCTCGCCTATGGTGGTGCAGGCATGCTTGATCACCGTCTCTACCTTGTAGGATCCAGACCCCGACATTGCTGGAACGAGTCATTACTTAAATGTACGATATGGAACAAACAGAGCAGAGAGGCTCCAACCATCAATACTACTCATGCAAAGAAACTGCATAATATTTACTTCAACCTGTTGCCATAGTTGCATGCGAAACTGTGAGACTCGGCTCCTGTACTTGTAATTTTCAAAGCTTCATTGGGTATTTACGCGTGCTGTTTTTATACATTTGAGTTTTTTATTTAATGCATGCGTTTCTGTGCCCAAGTTAATTGAAAGTATGTGGATTTTGAATATTTTGTTTTATTTCATTTATTGATTGATTGATTGATTGATTGATTGATTGATTGATTGATTGATTTTTTTTTTAAAGTATTTAAAATTTTTTTTTTTATTATTATTATTTATTAATTTATTTTATTATTATTATTATTTTTTATTTATTTTATTTTTTTTTTGGGGGGGGGGGGGGGGGGGGGGGGGGGGGTTGTATTTTACGCAGATACGTTGCTTATCTGCAGCTCTGCTCGTGAAAATTACCAATCTTATTAAAATCAGATCTTAGTTTTCGCTACCGCTAAACAAAGATCTGAGGACATCCCATTACGGGTCACGTCAGAACGACCTTTCGCGAATTTTGACCGACCAATGAAATGACTGATAAGAAATCGACATTAGCTAATCAGAAGGCAGCTTTCTCGAGCCTTACGACACTAATTTCAAACTGGCGACTACGCTTCGAAACATATTTTGACGTATTCTCGATCAAAAAAAAATAAACTGAAAAGAAGAACATTCTTGAATTTCTTATAGATGGCCTAGATTGTATGGATATAATCATAAAACCCGTAACTGTCGTTCGGAAAACCCCGTGTTAAATATTTCGTGGTTGCGTGATTAGAAAACACATTCCGACTGTCACTTTCATGATCTGGTAAGCGACGCTCTGATTGGTTGGATGAAAGGTCGTTCTGACGTGACTCTTAATGGGACGTCCTCAGATCTTTCTTTAGCGATGGCGAGAACTAAGATCTGATTTTAATGAGATTGGTAATTTTCACGAGCAGAGCTGCAGATAAGCAGCGTAAAATCCCCCCCAAAAAAAAATATTAAAAAATTTAAAAAATAAATAAATAAAATAAAAAATAAATAAATAAATAAATAAAATAAATAAACAAATATATAATAAATATATAATAGATAGATGGATAGATAGATAGATAATAAATAAATAAAAATAAAAAAATAAATAAATAAATAAATAAATAAATGGATGGATGGATGGATGGATGGATGGATGAATGAATGAATGAATGAATGAATGAATGAATGAATACAATATTCAAAATCCACTTACTTTCAATTAACTTGGGCACATGAAAAACTCAAATGTATAAAAACAGCAGGCGTAAACACCCAATGAAGATTTTTCAGCATGCGTACACAGGAGCTAATTTACTTTCCGAGTCAAGCCTATATATTTAGAACAGTTATCTTGGTTATATACATCTAAAACATTATTTCATTTGTTTTTAAATCTTAAAATGTTCACTCTTTGGGGGGTAACCCAATAGAGTTATGAATAGATGAATGAAAAAAAATATTGGTTACCCGTTGAAAAATGTAATAACCAAATTAAAATAGAAATCCTAGAGTAAAAACTGGAGCTCTGCACGAGGCACCTTAAAAAAGAATATTTGTTCTTCGGATCAAACATTTGAGGAAAACGATGATGGGATTCCGAAAAAAGTACTAGTAATTAATTTATGTGCCTCATGTTTCCTGCGTTGCCGTCACACCCAGCAGCCAGCATATACACGGGGAAGTAGGGTATTAATATGAATACATACTGCTGTTTATCATCAGTTCACAGTTTATGTATGAAGAACAATGCAGCGCTATAGTTTGGCTTAAAGCCAAGTCGTTGCCTTTAGACCTATTGTCGCCTCTTCCAAGGAATCAAGATCCTGGTACTCCTAGAAACAGTGATGATGGGGCTATATTTAGTAATTAGCAGTCACTGAACAATGATAATGTATTGGAACAGTAGTCGTAATGGGTAGACGCCCTATAGCCGTGCATCTCCTATTACCATGTCGTGACCTCGTTACATACGTACTTTCAGCAAACCTGCACGCGAGCGAGGTATTCAAGTCAATAGAGTATCTATCCTTGGCCAGGGCTGTTATAACTTACCTCTGGATTACAATGTTTAGCTCCACAAAGCAACGGGCAGTTCAGACGTACATCTCGGCGTTCATACTCGCAGTGATATTCAGGAAGCCTTATACTTTCTTACCTTTTGTACAGAAGTGTTGAAACAAAGCCCGATATGCAAGCTGTTGTATTGATTGCCAGATATACACACCACATGACACAGACACTCGCCAACATACCATTAATAAACACAATTCAGGACAATTTGCATCGGATGGACTATTACATACGCACGTGTACCGATTGGGGCATAACTCTAAAAGATAACGAAATTTGAAACAGCAATAGAGGAGGGGATCAACTATTGAGGGGGGGTGGGGGTAAAAAAAAGACACAGATCTAATTGTTCAAATAAATATACCATAAATATGAACATCATTTATTGACTGGTAATATTTAATAGGGGGGGGGGGGGTCCTCAGACCAATTCCCCCAGGCCCCTAGTATTAAATTTCCAGTCCCTTACTATCCATCATCTACTCGTCGCTAGCCTTCGTGTGACATTTTCGAGTGTATTTTTAGACAAGTTATGAGCCAAGCTTAGTCTGTCATACAGACCCTGAAACAAATATATCCAATACAGCCATACAAGTCTATAATGTTTGGCAAGTCTAAGATTACTGCAATATTCTATAATTTAAGAACTGTTTTTTTATGTACAATATGTTTGTCTGAGACTTGTTGTAAGTACGAAGAGTTCGAGTTTGCAGACTCAGGCGCAGTGCCTAAAATGGAAACAGTGTAAATGGGAGTAAAAACGTCCCCTTCGTGATTTTAGAATAATATATTCTCATCCAGGTTTAGATTTGTATAAAAGAGAGTACGGCATTTCCCTGATATACTGTATTTACAGTACGGAGCTTGTAGATGCCTATGCAACATCTTGTATGACTAGTGTAGGGCCGGCCTATTCCTAACTGCATATCTGATATCAGCGAGGGTAGGGTAGGGGGGGGGGGGGGGGGGGGGCTGTGGACTCCCCCTCTGGATCAGACTAGGCTGTGTGTGGAGCATTATTTGGGGACCACAGCCCAACCACTCACCCGTAACACATCCCGCCATTACCGCCTCCAAGAGTTCACACATTTGCTAGGTGACGTGGGTCAGGCTCTGCATTACGCCCTGTTTACGCCAGGACGTCTATACAAGACATATCTATCCATCCTGTATAGTCTTCTGAGTTACACACAGAAAAGATAACACGAACTCAATGTGCATCTAATAATATATGCAACAGCCTGAACACGTACCGATCTACTGCACAACCTTGCGACGCCCCCTGGGACAAAGTGTACTGCTTCCGTCACAACACGGGATCGTCTCAGTAATGGCGACCTTGTGGATGGAGGCCTTACACTCTGCGTCGGTCGTTACGTAACGCTCTATCATGTGGTGCGGACGGACGGACGGACGGACTCGGCCACACAAAACTTCTGACTTTATTGTGTATATAACTACTGGGATAAAGTTTACAACATATTATTTAGGGACTGGTCATTACATTTAGTTGGGGGTAGGAGGTGCTGTTTGATTGGGGTTGGTCTTTAACCTGCACGATCTTTTTGCCGACCCTCGATTATCCCCGTGTTGTGGGTTTTCGGACGCTTAAGAAACATTCTTAGTTTTCTCTCTGATCACATGAACAACTTTTAAATATCTCATTCAGTTATAAATGACAACTTTCTCTTAAAAACAAGCCATCATCTGAGTATTAACAATTTCTTTGTGATGCTACAACCCCCGTAATAGCGCGGATAATCGCGATAAACATGGCAGCGATAACAATTTTAGCCCACTAGTCCTTATAATTACAATCATAACATATAACGAAACCCTTAAAAAGGTCAAATTTCTACTAGTCCTTAGGATACCTTAACTATTGGGCTGTTTGACAAGGACTATAGGACTGGTGTCAATTTCTAACGTTGCATGGCCGTCCGAAAACGCATGACGTCCAAAAGCCTATTAACTGACGAAATATATGTAAAAACAAGTCATGCTCCCACAAATATATGTAACAATATTTCATGACTCACACCTCCCCATATGAAATTACCAATCACTAAATAATGTTCCCTTTTACAATTGTTATATTTTGTAAAAGAATATGGAACTGACAATAACTTCCCCTATGATTGGTCAGATAAATAGCCTAAGAAAGTTTGTTGAAAGTCGGCCATATTGAAATTCGCACTTTGGACTATTTATCCGCTATTTGAACAAGCGTCTGTTACAGTGTGGTATTTTAAGTTATTGTAAGAATGCCCTAGTTGTAAACATAGATTCTTCATGCATGACAGCTTGATAACCTACATATCGATCCATTAAAACATGGCTGCAGATCGATAATTCATCAGAACGTCAAATCGGATGTTTTGGGCAACTAAACCGTCAACTCCAAATTAAAATAAAAGGTATCGAATCTGCAGTGAGTCGACCTCAAATTTTAGAACACAGGAGGTGTACCGTATTTCCTCTATTAGACGCCGGGCCTCTAATAGACGCCGGGTCAATTGATTAGTGCAAAAAATAGAAGCCGGGCCTCTATTAGACGCCGGGTCAATTGATTAGTGCAAAAAATAGAAGCCGGGCCTCTAATAGACGCCGGGTCGATCAATTGATACAATTAATGATCCCTTTTTGGGACCTAATATACATAATGATTCGGGACATTCGTGGTCATAGTGAAATGGGGGTATTAATAGAAGCCGGGCCTCCAATAGACGCCGGGCCTCTAATTGACGCCGGGTCAAAGGCTTGTCCGAAATAATTAGAAGCCCGGGCGTCTACTAGAGGAAATACGGTATCTCCTAATTATTGTTACTCCACATTTGGAAACAAATATCACATTAGGTGACACACCTCTCACATATTAGTCAGAACATTTAAGTATTCGTGAATGAGTGAGTATGGTTTTACGCCGCTATCAGCACTATCCAAGCAATATCACGGCGGGGGACACTAAAAATGGGCTTCACTCATTATTCCCGTGAGGGAAATTGAACCCGGGCCTTCGGTGTGACGAGCGAACGCTTTAACCACTAGGCTACCCCGCCCTTAAGCATTTATGAAAGATAGTTCATAAGTCTCTTGTTTTTTGTGTTGTGTTGGGTCCGTACCCCTGGACTAAAAGTTGTAACAGTAATAATATGGTGTACAGAGAACAGCAGCAAGTCTACATGGCAAGTCGGCTATAGCGGGGTCGTGAACTTTGTACCTCATTGTATTATTGAGACTAATTGTATGGGTAAAACACTAGCAGTATATGTTAATATGCATGTATGTTTTGTCGTACGCACTCATGTGCATCTCACTGCTAGCATCGTCATGAATATCAGCGCATATTAACGATTCACGATTGTTGTACATTCAATAAGGGACTCGGTCACGCACAGCGGAATGTCGCCTGTGTGCAAACGAACATAATGGCATCTGAAAGCATGTAGCATCATTTGCCACACGAACTGACCTGGAACCACGCTGATGTTGAGTTGCGGGCACACGGGAGATGGAGCGAAAATAGGTTTAGTGCTTGTTATCTCGTGTGTACTTCCGCCTCGACGTAGACTTGTCTCAGTCTCCTAACGAACGTCTTCAAGCATTAAAGGGATAAATCAGTCTTCACAGGAGTCGGAATGTGCTGTGTGTACTGCTGACATTAACCAGGTCACGCATGTCAACAAAGGTTATGTCTGTGATGAACCGGCTGATAAGTCCACAGGAACTCGTTGTTGGTCAGTAAATAAAAATAGAGAGACTATATATTTGTATGAATATGAATAAGAGACTACTTACATATAGGGGGTATAGAGACTACTTACATATAGGGGGTATATATTTTTATTTACTGACCAAAAACGAGACTACTTACATAAAGGGGGTATATATTTTTATTTACTGACCAATAACGAGTTCCTGTGGATATGTCGCATTTGCGTGCAGACCTTTCACAAGGTATACGAACGTAACAATGTATTGACATTAACACACAATCCTATGCGTCCCCACTTCGTGTCATGTTTTCGGCTTAACGTACACTAGGCAACCTTTAGATTATTCTGCAGACCTTAATCCAAGTATTGAGTGGTTACATGGTATTATACCATGTTTACTCTAAAAGGAGCACGAGCCATTATCAAATTCAGTACATGCAGCTGTATCTGGACCTGGACCTAACCGGCCCTTAATATATAGAAGCAGTTTAGGTTCTTAATAAGACGAAATGGAATAAGCTATTTAATTTGTATACTCGTTATATAAAGTAGGTTCACCGTGACTTGAAGCCCTCAGTATCGAGGGGTTGTTTTCCACGTGTTTCTAACCAGGCACTATTATAATTATATTGTGCTTCTTTGCTTTTCGAATTTGTGTTTTTTTCCTCTTCAGGTTTAGTGTATTCAAGGTCATAGGCCAAATGCACGTACAGGAAGTACATCGTCATAATTAGTCCCAAAACAACCTGATATATGCGTGCCTACATTTGTCATAATCTGTTACCCAGAACGTGATTATTAAGTTATTATTACAACAGTTTTATAGTTTGTTTGTTGATTAACGCCGCACTCAGCAATAGTCCACCTATATGACGCTGTCCTGTAAATAATCGAGTCTGGACCAGACAATACGGTGATTGATATTATGAGCAACGTGCCACGCCGCCTGGGTATATCAGCCAAGTCACTGAACCTGGCCAACCGATCGCCATGGGTTGACTGCTTGACATGCTGCTATACAATTAATTCTTTTTAAATATTGCCAAGTTGTATTTGTGATTCGTTGTAAGGAATTCCTGAACTCCTACACAGTGCATGTACTTTTGTTACACAACTTACCTTCCTTTACCAGAATGTCTTACGGTGACTTGAACCGAACACGACTGTCAACGGACTGCCTACAGTGTGCATTCTCCCTGCCGCGACCACCTGACCGGGCACTATGCTCAGCGAGGCTGATTTTCAAGGTCGGACATAATTATGATTAGATAACCCACATCTTCGAAGTATGTCTATAGTTCATGAATTTGCCTATGGTGATTGGTTTAGGCTCTATCAGCAATTTTGCTGATAAAAACTAACAAGCCTGTCTTAAACAAGGAGATCCGTTTACACGATTAGACCCGGAAGCTGGTGATTTGAACACAGCGGTGTAATACCAGTACCAGGTGTTTGTACGTAAAATATTCAGTGAATGTTAACTATCAAGCCCGAATTAAATTAACACTTGCAATGGTCCCGAACCCGGGCCTTCGGCGTGACGTGCGAACACTTTAACCACTAGGCTACCACGCCCTTAAGCATTTATGAAAGATAGTTCATTAGTCTCTTGTTTTTGTGTTTTGTTGGATTGAATTAACACTTGCATTGCTCCCGACATTCAGATCCACCCCTACACAATCATACCAATCCACATGATTGTAATAAATGAAACCTTTTCAGGACAATGTGGTTGTTTGAAATTGTACTTTGCGTTGTGTGCATTAAATCCTCTACAGGACAGCTTGTGTAGCACACAGCGCCCGAGTCTTAAGGAAAGAATGTGTACTAAACAGTAATGCTAAATGTATGTCTATTTCTATATCGATGGCGCAACGTGCTGACAGATTTATCAATAAAACGACTGAAAAATTTCATTTTTCTGTGATAGAGCAATATGTGGTTATCGACAGGTATTTTCACAGATGTGTTTATGTATGTATCCAAGGGTTGCAGGATTGCATCGATTACAGCGTCACGTGATGGTTTCTCATGTTTTCCCTTGATCAAGGGACAGCGTGGTTGAAGAGTTTGCTTGTCACACCAAAGGCTGGGTTTTTTGTTTGTTTCCTCACATAGGTACAGTGTGAAATCCCAGTCCTGGTTTGACCCTCCATGTTCCTGATAGAATGTTGTAAAAGCGGCGTAAAACATACATACTTACTCACTCACTCACTCACTCCATCGATCCATCTACGGCAATATTCCAGCTATAGATTCAAGATTCAAGATTCTTTATTCAGTATTTTGGGCCATGTGGCCTAGAGTACAATTACAATAATTACAATAATTGCTGCGTCACGTGATGTCAGGAAAATAAATACACGTAGTCTTATTTCACATGATTTCACATGATTTAAGTATAAGGCCAAAGCCTTTACAATGTTGATATTTTTGGAGTTGAGTAGATTACATAAACTGTGATTATCATGATGGACATTGGATAACCAAGGCAAATAGCAAATATTCCAGCTATACCACGTATGTGATACACATAAGAGATGTGTGGATGTACACTTCTTTTTATGAGGGTTGGTCGGGCAGCGTTCGCTCGTCACGCCGAAGACCCGAGTTCGATTCCCGACATGGGTACAATGTGTGAAGCCCATTTCTGGTGTCCCTCGCCGTGTCAACGACCGCGAGACTGACCACCCAGCCGTTCCCGCCTCTTATGACAAGCATAGTCGCCTTTTATGGCAAGCATGGGTTGCTGAAGACCTATTCTACCCCGGATGGGGATGTTGAAGACCTATTCTACACTGGAGTCAGGGAGACACAAACCAGGGGTTAATGGAGCGACATGGATCAATGACGGCGATGTATGATGACACACAATCATAGATCAATGACGGCAATGTATGGTGACACACGAGCATGGATCAATGACGGCAATGTATGGTGACACACGAGCATGGATCAATGACGGCAATGTATGGTGACACACGAGCATGGATCAATGACGGCGATGTATGGTGACACACGAGCATGGATCAATGACGGCGATGTATGGTGACACACGAGCATGGATCAATGACGGCGATGTATGGTGACACACGGGCATGGATCAATGACGGCAATGTATGGTGACACACGAGCATGGATCAATGACGGCGATGTATGGTGACACACGAGCATGAATCAATGACGGCGATGTATGGTGACACACGAGCATGGATCAATGACGGCCATGTATGGTGACACACGGGCATGGATCAATGACGGCGATGTATGGTGACACACGAGCATGGATCAATGACGGCGATGTATGGTGACACACGGGCATGGATCAATGACGGCAATGTATGGTGACACACGAGCATGGATCAATGACGGCAATGTATGATGACACACGGGCATAGATCAATGACGGCAATGTATGATGACACACGAGCATGGATCAATGACGGCAATGTATGATGACACACGGGCATAGATCAATGACGGCGATGTATGGTGACACACGGGCATGGATCAATGACGGCAATGTAAGATGACACACAAGCATGGATCAATGACGGCAATGTATGATGACACACGAGCATGGATCAATGACCGCAATGTATGGTGACACACGAGCATGGATCAATGACGGTAATGTATGGTGACACACGAGCATGGATCAATGACGGCAATGTATGATGACACACGGGCATAGATCAATGACGGCAATGTATGATGACACACGATCATGGATCAATGACGGCAATGTATGATGACACACGAGCATGGATCAATGACGGCAATGTATGATGACACACGAGCATGGATCAATGACGGCAATGTATGATGACACACGGGCATAGATCAATGACGGCAATGTATGATGACACACGAGCATGGATCAATGACGGCAATGTATGATGACACACGGGCATAGATCAATGACGGCGGTGTATGGTGACACACGGGCATGGATCAATGACGGCAATGTATGATGACACACGGGCATAGATCAATGACGGCAATGTATGATGACACACGATCATGGATCCATGATGGCAAATTACGGTGACACACGAGCATGGATTAGAGGTATGATGATACTCTAACATGGATCCTCAACGAGAGCGAGGTACGATGAGGACACATCAACATGGATCCATGATGGCGAGGTACAATGTCACACGAGCATGGCTTCATGACACAAACATGGATCCTTTTAGTATTAGCAAATATTATTAATCATAATTTGTAACATTGTCTAATTATAAAGTTTATAAGTTTATTATGCATTCCGAACACACACACACACACACACACACACACACACGCACCCATAGTATGTTATTTTCTCAATGTGTGCATGCATGTAAAGCAAGCTTTAACCAGGTGTACAGTCCACATCAACATGCTGTTATGATTATTCCGAGATATGATTAATCTGTCATTCCAACGTTCCCTTCAGCGAGCATGTTGTACAATGTCAACACTCAGTTCAGCGATAACCCACATGTAGTACATAGCCTTGGCTTATATTGTTATCATTGTTATATTGTCACCGTTTCAGTATCTACTCTCACTCAGGAACCACTGTCACCAAGGACACAAAAGTACACGTACTCACTGGATAGAAACACAACATCAACTTGATAGAAACACAACAACTGGATAGAAACGCGGCACCAACTTGGTAGAATCGCAGCACCAACTTGATAGAAACGCAGCACCAACTTGATAGAAACGCAGCATCAATTTGGTAGAAACGCAGCACCAACTTGGTAGAAACGCAGCACCAACTTGATAGAAACGCAGCACAAATTTGGTAGAAACACCACACCAACTGGATAGAAACACAACACCAACTTGATAGAAACACAACTGGATAGAAACGCAGCACCAACTTGGTAGAAACGCAGCACCAACTTGATAGAAACGCAGCACCAACTTGGTAAAAATACAACTGGATAGAAACGCAGCACCAACTTGGGAGAAACACAACACCAACTTGAAAGAAACGCAGCACCAACTTGGTAGAACCACAACACCAACTTGATAGAAATACAGCACCAACTTGATAAAAACGCAGCACCAACTTGGTAGAAACACAGAACCAACTTGATAGAAACGCAGCACTGAATTTGTAGAAACACAACACCAACTTGATAAAAACACAACACCAACTTGATAGAAACGCAGCACCAACTTGGTAGAAACACAACACCAACTTGGTAGAAACGCAACACCAAATTGATAGAAACACAACACCAACTTGGTAGAAACACAACACCAACTTGGTAGAAACGCAGCACCAACTTGATAGAAACGCAGCACTGAATTTGTAGAAACACAACACCAACTTGATAGAAACACAACACCAACTTGATAGAAACGCAGCACCAACTTGATAGAAACGCAGCATCAACTTGGTTGAAACACAGAACCAACTTGGTAGAAACACAACACCAACTTGGTAGAAACGCAACACCAACTTGGTAGAAACACAACACCAACTTGGTAGAAACGCAGCATCAACTTGATAGAAACACAACACTGACTTTGTAGAAACACAACACCAACTGGATAGAAACACAACATCAACTGGATAGAAACACAACACCAACTTGATAGAAACGCAGCATCATTTTGGTAGAAACGCAGCACCAACTTCGTAGAAACACAACATCAACTGGATAGAA
Organism: Haliotis rufescens; assembly: GCF_023055435.1. Lineage (NCBI taxonomy): Eukaryota > Metazoa > Mollusca > Gastropoda > Lepetellida > Haliotidae > Haliotis > Haliotis rufescens. Next base: position 51,471,344 of record NW_025963890.1, read on the forward strand.
ACACAACACCAACTTGGTTGATGCAGCACCAACTTCGTAGAAACGCAGCACCAACTGGATAGAAAAACAACGCCAAATTGGTAGAAAGACAACACCAACTGGATAGAAACACAACACCAACTGGATAGAAACACAACCACTGGATAGAAACAACACCAACTGGATAGAAATACACCAACTGGATAGAAACACAACACCAACTTGGTAGAAACACAACACCAACTGGATAGAAACACAACCACTGGATAGAAACACAACACCAACTGGATAGAAATACACCAACTGGATAGAAACACAACACCAACTTGGTAGAAATACAACACCAACTGGATAGAAAGACAACACCATCTGGATAGAAACACAACACCAACTGGATAGAAACACAACACCAACTTGGTAGAAACACAACACTGACTTGATAGAAATGCAGCATCAACTCGGTAGAAACGCAGCACCAACTTGGTAGAAACAAAGCACCAACTTGGTAGAAACACAACATCAACTTGGTAGAAACACAACACCAACTGGATAGAAACACAACACCAACTGGATAGAAACACAACACCAACTGGATAGAAACACAACACCAACTGGATAGAAACACAACACCAACTGGATAGAAACACAACACCAACTTGTTACTTGTTATTAAATCTCTCCTGTAAACTAAAAACAGTACTTGTCATTAAATCTCTCCTGTAAACTTAAGACAGTGCTTGTCATTAAATCTCTCCTGTAAACTAAAAACAATACTTGTCATTAAATCTCTCCTGTAAACTTAAGACAGTACTTGTCATTAAATCTCTCCTGTAAACTAAAGATGTAGTGCATGTTATTAAATCTCTCCTGTAAACTTAAGACAGTGCTTGTCATTAAATCTCTCCTGTAAACTTAAGACAGTGCTTGTCATTAAATCTCTCCTGTAAACTAAAGATGTAGTACATGTTATTAAATCTCTCCTGTAAACTTAAGACAGTGCTTGTCATTAAATCTCTCCTGTAAACTAAAGATGTAGTACCTGTTATTAAATCTCTTCTGTAAACTAAAGACAGTACTTGTCATTAAATCTCTCCTGTAAACTAAATACAGTACTTGTCATTTAATCTCTCCTGTAAACTAAAGATGTAGTACCTGTGATTAAATCTCTCCTGTAAACTTAAGACGGTGTGTGTCATTAAATCTCTCCTGTAAACTTAAGACAGTGCTTGTCATTAAATCTCTCCTGTTCACTAAAGATGTAGTACCTGTTATTAAATCTCTCCTGTAAACTTAAGACAGTGCTTGTCATTAAATCTCTCCTGTAAACTAAAGATGTAGTACCTGTGATTAAATCTCTCCTGTAAACTTAAGACAGTGCGTGTCATTAAATCTCTCCTGTAAACTAAAAACAATACTTGTCATTAAATCTCTCCTGTAAACTTAAGACAGTGCTTGTCATTAAATCTCTCCTGTAAACTTAAGACAGTGCTTGTCATTAAATCTCTCCTGTTCACTAAAGATGTAGTACCTGTTATTAAATCTCTCCTGTAAACTTAAGACAGTGCTTGTCATTAAATCTCTCCTGTAAACTAAAGATGTAGTACCTGTGATTAAATCTCTCCTGTAAACTTAAGACAGTGCGTGTCATTAAATCTCTCCTGTAAACTAAAAACAATACTTGTCATTAAATCTCTCCTGTAAACTTAAGACAGAGATTGTCATTAAATCTCTCCTGTAAACTTAAGACAGTGCTTGTCATTAAATCTCTCCTGTACACTAAAGATGTAGTACCTGTCATTAAATCTCTCCTGTAAACTTAAGACAGAGATTGTCATTAAATCTCTCCTGTAAACTAAAAACAATACTTGTCATTAAATCTCTCCTGTAAACTTAAGACAGTGCTTGTCATTAAATCTCTCCTGTAAACTAAAGATGTAGTGCCTGTGATTAAATCTCTCCTGTAAACTTAAGAAAGTGCGTGTCATTAAATCTCTCCTGTAAACTAAAAACAATACTTGTCATTAAATCTCTTCTGTAAACTAAAGACAGTACTAGTCATTTAATCTCTCCTGTAAACTAAAGATGTAGTACCTGTGATTAAGTCTCCTGTAAACTAAAGACAGTACTTGTCATTAAATCTCTCCTGTAATCTACAGACATCCAAACTTGTTAATAAATCTCTCCTGTATACTACAGACGTAGAACTTGTCATTAATGCCAATGTGATGATTCCATGAATTGTGTTTCCTTGTTTTTTTATGGAACAAGAAAGCCACAGAGTCTTCCTTTTGAATGAATGACAAGACAGTAGGTGTGATGAACTGTTTTATTACAAAGACTTATTGTTGCCACATTGCTGCAGATTATAGCACTGTCATCATTCTTGTGGGGAGTGGAGTGAGTGAGTGAGTTGGGTTTAACGCCGCTTTTAACAGTATTCCAGTTATATCGCGGCGTGTCAGCTTAATGTGGGAGGAAAGCCCGAAGTGATGCAGGTTTCAACTTTACCATTTCGGTGAAACCCACGAGCACGGGTATGGTGCTGACAAACCTAGAAACATAATCGGGGCGAACCAGGATTCGGACCCACAATCATAAGTTTCTGGCGTGCCCAAGGGACTCTGTACAGCGAATCGCGGCGCCGTAGACGACTTGGCCACCTGTGCCCCAAGCTAGTTGTGAGGGGGCGGTGGGGTAGCCTAGAGGTTAAAGCATTCGCTTGTAACGCAGAAGACCCGGGGTCGATTCCCCACATGAGCACAATGTGTGAAGCCCATGTCTGGTGTCCCACAATAGTAACATATCTTGATCTAAACAAATAAGGAACACACTGCAATAATTCTGAGGAAACGTCTTGAAGTGAAATGTATATATGTCAATACTTTTGGACACTTTTAGGACATACTCGTACATGTCACGTCAAACTAACATTTGTTTATATTGCTTCCCTTATTTCTTTTTATCAGCTTTTCAATATGGCGTATAACGTCATTAAGGTTTACAGAGATAATTCCTGAGAGTGAATGAAGTCTTACCACATATTCCACACACACTTTCAATACATAACAAAATAGTTTATCTAACAATTCAAAGACTTGTTTGTGGAATACTACATTATGAAAGCTCTTTTGTTGAGGATCTTACTGCATAATTGTGTGACACCCCACAACTCTGTTCAATGTCCGTTGTCATGGTGACAAGAGAGGGACTGTAATATCTGTCATCATTATCATAAAATAAACACAACAAGAGTCCCCAGGAGATGGCATATCCCCCTTGGTTCAATTCAGAAAAAAAGTTTGGCTACTTATACCCCACTTCTGAATCACATGCATCTGATACCTTCAGTTCAGTGAAGAAAAAATAATGTTGTTAAAATTTTAAAATCCCAAATCATCAAAAGGCACCAGTTCACCACTAGACTGATCTGTATAGCAAGTTTTATCAAGAAATATTAACAGTTTGGTGTCCTGCTCCGGAAACGAGCACAACCCTCATTTTCAGTATGTCCAACTTGTCGAATAAAATTAAGATAAAAAACATAACAATCCCAAATCATCAAAAGGCACCAGTTTCCAACTAGACTGTTTTTTTTAGAAAGTTTCAACAAGAAATATTTTACAGTTTTGGAGTTCTGTTCCAGAAACGGAAATGGACGACTCATGGATGGACAGATGGACGGACGGACGTACCAATGGACATGCTAATCGCCATATCAAATACAACAAAGACAACATTTTCTGAGTTGGTCACGTTTAGATTTTCTTCACATTATCAAACTTTTCAGCTTAGATAAGATATGACCTTTGCTGTCCTAGCAATGAGAGTGTTCGATCCTAGCAATGAGTGTGTTCAATCCTAGCAATGAGAGTGTTCCATCCTAGCAATGAGAGTGTTCTATCCTAGCAATGAGAGTGTTCGATCCTAGCAATGTGAGTGTTCCCTCCTAGCAATAAGAGTGCTCCATCCAAGCAATGAGATTGTTCCATCCTAGCAATAAGAGTGTTCCATCCTAGCAATAAGAGTGTTCCATCCTAGCAATAAGAGTGTTCCATCCTAGCAATAAGAGTGTTCCATCCTAGCAATAAGAGTGTTCCATCCTCTGTGTCGTCAGCCCAGGAACACTGAAGCAACTTTCCCCTTAGCGCCAAGTCCAGTAACCCTGAAAACAGATCCCGCCAGTGACTCTGTGGTGTTCAGCTGCTCTTCGGTGAAGTTGGCTACGAGGCTGGTGACATAGAGCTGATCCAGGTCTGGTCCACCCCAGCACGCTGACGTGATCTTGGAGGCATTCGGCAGCTCCACCCGCTGCAGCAGTTGGCCTGGAGACAGTGATGGGACGTGAATGAGTCGTACTTTTAACACCACTGCAGCTATATCAGTTATCTTAAGACCAGAGTTCTATGTTTCTTGGTTTATAGATTGTTGTGTATAATCCTGGTCGTTAAGAGACCCACCATTTAATTTTTTTGACATTTTTTATAGAGCCCAATCTCATTGCAAACAGATCTTACAATCAGATGGCTGCTGCTTTGCTCAGCGAGAGCGAGAACCACAATCTGATCTTAATGAGATTGCTTAGCGCCAGGATATTTTGTCACTCATTAATTAAATATGGAAACATTCTGTGACGGAAGGGGCTGGAAAGTGAACAAATAATCACAAGACATCTAGCATGTCCAGCACACTTTCTTTATTTTATTTTTTGGAAAACCTGAGGACAAATTATTTTTTTAGCTTTTTTACTGGAATATCAAATGGTCGGTTTCTAAGTGAGAAAAACATCAACACTCCCAATTGGTACCTCAACACTACCTATTGGTACCTCAACACTACCTATTGGTACCTCAACACTACACATTGGTACCTCAACACTACCTATTGGTACCTCAACACCACACATTGGTACCTCAACACTACCTATTGGTACCTCAACACTACCTATTGGTACCTCAACACTACCTATTGGTACCTCAACACTACACATTGGTACCTCAACACTACCTATTGGTACCTCAACACTACACATTGGTACCTCAACACTACCTATTGGTACCTCAACACTACACATTGGTACCTCAACACTACCTATTGGTACCTCAACACTACCTATTGGTACCTCAACACTACCTATTGGTACCTCAACACCACCTATTGGTACCTCAACACTACCTATTGGTACCTCAACACTACCTATTGGTACCTCAACACTACCTATTGACATTTGGTTTTACTTGGTCATGTTTCTTAGACAGATTGTACTTGTGATCGAAGGATTCCCAGTTGCATTATTTGTTTTCCTTAGACAAACATGCTTTGAAGTATTTGACATTACATCTGAAGTGGTAACACCTATTCAGAGGAGCATGAACTACAACAAGTATCAGGAAGGCTACATCAAGGATCTACAGCTGTATCATCACCTGTTCTGGAGTCAAACTGTGACATGGACCCGATACTCAAGCAGGCAACCCACAGATTGTCATCCGTGTCGATCGTCATCCCATCCGGCCGGACCAAGGTGCCGTCAAATTCAGGAGTCTTCTGGAAGTCCACTGCGACCCTCTGATTTGCTGCAGGCAGACAGGAGTTAATCCCATGTACTAAACATGACTTCACTGTTTGACAAAGGTCAAATCGCTTGTTTGGGGTAACTGACAGTATAACTTCCATAAGTGACTGAATGGTTGCCAAATGGAAAAGCAAATCCATTCATTCATTGAGCAGAGAGATGGTGCATGGTGTCTATCAATGTTATCCCTTTACCCTGCATTCTGTGGACCTGGTGTTGTCCTCAGGCTGAAATGATGTATACAAACTTAGCCATATGTTAATCAATACTTTCTTTGAGTTCCTATGGCTAGGAAGTTCTGATTCTACACATACTACTAGCTGTAAGTTGCAAGCCATAAATATATCTTGTTTGAAAACCAACAACCCATCTTGATGTATTATATAAAATAGATCTGCCATAGAAATTGATCCTGTGAGCTGAATTGACAACTATCGCTGACTTCATGTCGTCACCTACCCAGGGTGCCTTTCTCAAGGTCGAAGTCATATGCCCACACTTGGCGGGTAGGTGTGTCGATATAGAACATGGTCTTGTTATCAGCTGACCAGGCCAGACCATTGGACACAGTGACCCCGTCCACTTGGCGCTGCAGCTGTCCGTCTGTCCCCAGGGAGTACAGATTCCCCACCCCCTGTACCCTGGGGCTCCCTGTGTTCATGGTTCCTGGTAACAGACAACCGTACCACATTTCAAGAAGCCTTCTGGACCTGACCAGTTCCAGTTCATATTTTACATTTGAGAAAAAGGCCTGGACGTGACCAGTTCCAGTTCATATTTTACATTTGAGAAAAAGGCCTGGACGTGACCAGTTTCAGTTCATATTTTACATTTGAGAAAAAGGCCTGGACGTGACAAGTTCCAGTTCATATTTTACATTTGAGAAAAAGGCCTGGACGTGACCAGTTTCAGTTCATATTTTACATTTGAGAAAAAGGCCTGGACGTGACAAGTTCCAGTTCATATTTTGCATTTGAGAAAAAGGCCTGGACGTGACCAGTTCCAGTTCATATTTTGCATTTGAGAAAATGGCCTGGACGTGACCAGTTTCAGTTCATATTTTACATTTGAGAAAAAGGCCTTGACGTGACCAGTTTCAGTTCATATTTTACATTTGAGAAAAAGGCCTGGACGTGACCAGTTCCAGTTCATATTTTACATTTGAGAAAAAGGCCTTGACGTGACCAGTTCCAGTTCATGTTTTGCATTTGAGAAAAAGGCCTGGATGTGACCAGTTCCAGTTCATGTTTTACATTTGAGAAAAAGGCCTTGACGTGACCAGTTTCAGTTCATATTTTACATTTGAGAAAAAGGCCTGGACGTGACCAGTTTCAGTTCATATTTTACATTTGAGAAAAAGGCCTGGACCTGACCAGTTCCAGTTCATATTTTACATATTGAGAAAAAGGCGAAAATAAGTGAGTGAGCATTGACTGAAACATGTGTGTCTGTGTATCTTGCTGTAAGTATTTGGCTCGACATGTACCGTTACCTCAAAGTTAAATAAGGGTAAAATAAGTGTTCCCGGGTTTCAAGAACCAGCTAGAATATAGGATCAATGTGATATCTTGGTGTGGTGAGGTGAAATGGGGTTTATCGTCGCGTCCAAGATTATTGCACTTATATAGCGATGTGCATGTACGTGTGTGTGTTTGTGTGGCTGCTTGTACTAGTCCGAACAGATGCTGATTTATAGTGCTAGCTCACTGAGATACCATGCCGCAGTTTAACATGAATACCCCACTCAGACATAGTATACTGACTCTGAGCCGACCAGTCCTTGAGCCCCAGACAGGGTACAACAAGTACCATCTTTTAACGTCTTTGGTTTGATGCAGCAGGGGATCGAACCCTGGACCTTCTGCTTTCTTGGCGGACGCTCTACCACTAGACCACGGAGACGGTCATGCGATATCTTGGACATGATTAACAGTTAAAGGAAATTCCTATAATTGTACAACAATTTACACTTATTTCTGTACATGAAGACGTCAGTGGAACAATACCTGCCCATAGCCTTCCTGAAGCATCACATTTGCCATCATTTAGTCGGTTGTCATGGCGTTCCTCCACTGTTGCCAGGGTTGTGGTGGTTCCGCTCTCCCAGTCCAAACATACAACACTCAGGTTCAAACCCACCACAAGGCCACCACTGCTCCGAGGGATCACAAAGCCCACTGTGCCATCTGATAACAAGGCATATAAGAATGCATGAACCCTTACCACGACAGATTCTTTTTCTTTTTCTGACGTTTGAGGAGGAATCACTGGGTGAGGTAAGAGGAAGGACAACAGGGTGAGGTTTGAGAAATGACCACAGTGTGAGTTTAAAGGAGGGACAACAGGGTGAGGTTAAAGGAGGGACAACAGTGTGAGGTTACAGGAGGGACCACAGGGTGAGGTTAAAGGAGGGACCAGGGGGTTGAGGTTAAAGGAGGGACAACAGGGTGAGGTTACAGGAGGGACCACAGGTTGAGGTTAAAGGAGGGACCACAGGTTGAGGTTAAAGGAGGGACCACTGGTTGAGGTTAAAGGAGGGACCACAGTGTGAGGTTAAAGGAGGGACAACAGGGTGAGGTTAGGGTAAGGACAACAGGTTAGAGGAATGACCACAGTGTGAGGTTACAGGAGGGACCACAGGGTGAGGTTAAAGGAGGGACCACAGGGTGAGGTTAGAGGAGGGACAACAGGGTGAGGTTAAAGGAGGGAAAACAGGGTGAGGTTAAAGGAGGGACCACAGGTTGAGGTTAGGGTAAGGACAACAGGTAAGAGGAATGACCACAGTGTGAGGTTACAGGAGGGACCACAGGGTGAGGTTAAAGGAGGGACCACAGTGTGAGGTTAGAGGAGGAAAACAGGGTGAGGTTAAAGGAGGGACCACAGGGTGAGGTTAAAGGAGGGACCACAGGTTGAGGTTAAAGGAGGGACAACAGGGTGAGGTTACAGGAGGGACCACAGGTTGAGGTTAAAGGAGGGACCACAGGTTGGGGTTAAAGGAGGGACCACTGGTTGAGGTTAAAGGAGGGACCACAGGGTGAGGTTAAAGGAGGGACAACAGGGTGAGGTTAGGGTAAGGACAACAGGTTAGAGGAATGACCACAGTGTGAGGTTACAGGAGGGACCACAGGGTGAGGTTAAAGGAGGGACCACAGGGTGAGGTTAGAGGAGGGACAACAGGGTGAGGTTAAAGGAGGGACCACAGGTTCAGGTTAAAGAAGGGACCACAGGTTGAGGTTAAAGGAGGGACCACTGGTTGAGGTTAAAGGAGGGACCACAGGTTCAGGTTAAAGGAGGGACCAATGGTTGAGGTTAAAGGAGGGACCATGGGGTTGAGGTTTAAGGAGGGACCACTGGTTGAGGTTAAAGGAGATACCACAGGTTGAGGTTAAGGGAGGGACCACAGGTTGAGGTTAAAGGAGGGACCAGTGGTTGAGGTTAAAGGAGGGACCACATGGTGAGGTTGAAGGAGGGACCACGGGGTGAGGTTAGAGGAGGGACCACAGGTTGAGGTTAAAGGAGAGACAACAGGGTGAGGTTAGAGGAGGGACCACAGGGTGAGGTTGAAGGAGGGACAACAGGGTGAGGTTGAAGGAGGGACCACAGGTTGAGGTTAAAGGAGAGACCACAGGGTGAGGTTGAAGGAAGGACCACAGGATGAGGTTAAAGGAGGGACCACAGGGTGAGGTTGAAGGAGGGACCACAGGATGAGGTTAAAGGAGAGACCGCAGGTTGAGGTTAAAGGAGAGACCACAGGGTGAGGTTAAAGGAGAGACCACAGGGTGAGGTTAAAGGAGAGACCATGGGGTGAGGTTCAAGGAGAGACAACAGGGTGAGGTTAAAGGAGAGACAACAGGGTGAGGTTAAAGTAGAGACAACAGGGTGAGGTTAAAGGAGAGACAACAGGGTGAGGTTAAAGGGGGGAACACAGGGTGAGGTTGAAGGATGGACAACAGGGTGAGGTTAAAGGAGGGACCACAGGGTGAGGTTAAAGGAGAGACCATGGGGTGAGGTTCAAGGAGAGACAACAGGGTGAGGTTAAAGGAGAGACAACAGGGTAAGGTTAAAGTAGAGACAACAGGGTGAGGTTAAAGGAGAGACAACAGGGTGAGGTTAAAGGGGGGAACACGGGGTCACTTTTCTGAAATCAAATACATCTTGAAATATTAAAATGAATACATAAAGAAGCACTGGACATGATAAAACACAAAAGTTAATTAACTTTAGCTGAAACATTAGATTTACACATCATCTAATGCTCTCCTGTACTTTAGCTACAAATGTTATTTTGATTTGTATACAAAGATGACAAGGTCTGCTGAATAGAATAGTGTCAAACCATCCACTCCCAACACTAAGTTAAATGTCCCCAAGTTAAAACTAGTTTGTTTTCATTAATTCAAGCTAATTTTGAAGATAATAGTTTTGAATGTATTTCTTAACCACATACATTGAATTCTGGGCCAAACATTTGGTAAAGCAACTAAAAAAATATAATAGTCCTTACCCAGGTGTACTTTCTCATCCTTGGCTGTGACGGGGTCCCACCTGTGCACATCCCCTTCATTGATGTCTACATACAACAGCCTCTGGGTGGCCTCGTCCCAGTGCGGACCCTCCCCCACTGTCAACGCTGCATGCTTGATCACGGTCTCCACCTCATATGGCATCCTTACCCGTTATCTGCATGGAAATATGTTGTCAATAAAGGGACAATTATGATTCATACCGTTGTGTTTGATGCCCTGGCATATGGGTCATTCTCAAAAAATGTCAGAATTTCAACTAAGCAAAAACATCAAACTTGTCTTTTGTAAAATTCCTTTTTTATTGACTCAGTACACAAAGTAACTTCTGAATAATAATGTTAAGCAAAATGACACCTTAATAATCAATGATGACCTAATTATGATAACAGCACAGACAGTAACAGCATAGACAAATTGACATTAATTACAATTTTTTTAATGAGACCTCCCTTGAAATGTTGAGACCACATGGCATTGTGAACAGTTCATATTTTCTAATATTCTGAAAAAATGGTTTTAGAAAAAAATATTTGTTTTGGCAAAAATGAGCAGTAACAGCACAGAAATAAGAAAAGGGTTTTCATGATAGGAATAAACTTCCCTGTCAAGCAGAATTATCCAAGGTCTTCTCTCACTTGAAGGACACTGCTGCCATGATAGTACAGGAAGTAAGCGGTATTTCTGTTATTTTGAATTATGGGAATCTTGAAGGATTATTTATTTTTCAGTTTTGATCCATCCTGGTAACAGGACAGACACTTTTTTATGTACAAGTGTTTCTTACCAAAAACCAATATAAATAAAAGTGTGTATCTTTAAAAAATAATTATATTCCATGAGTTAGAAAGGTAATGTACAATATATAAACATTATTTACATAATATTTTTTATTTTTAGCAACATTAAACAATGTTGATGTGCAAACATAGGGTTACGGACACACCCTTCAGCTCAATTTAAGCGCAATTAAGCAGTTTTAATTAAAATAAAATACCTAATAAGAAATACTGAAATTTAACTTTCAGACACCATGGTATGTTCTAAGAAAAACACTTGTGTTTTAACATATTTAAAATAAATATTTTAATTGTTATTCAACCCGGACTAAAATTCTCACTTTTTTTGAGAATAACCCATATATGAGATCAAGGTATATTTGATATCTGGGTAAGTATGAAGTCAATGAAGGCCTACATATGATGTAGAGGCATATATGCAGAGCTCCAGATAAGCTTTTGGTGTTGTGGGTATTTTACCCATGCATTTTAAAATCATTGGGTATCAGTAATTCTATCTGGGTATTCAAATTTCTGTTACCCACTAGTTTTTACACATGTGGGTATTTAAGTTAAATATTTAAAAACACTTCATGTAGTCCCTGCAAACTGGTGTCGTGTAAGTTCGAGAGCTTTATAGGACTTATAAATACCACGATACTTCCACAAGAAAGTGTGATGGCAAATGATCATGATGTAACTGTCATTGTGGAGTTTGGCAAGGTTGACGGAATGTCCGTATATAATTTCAAAATAAGTTTGATTTGCTAATCGAATACGCAGGGTTACTTCACAATATTTTGATGACACGCACTAGTTTTATTTTTGTAGCGTATCTTTAATGTTCGGTGCGTATTTGATACCCTTTAATTTTATTATCTGCATTTCTGATGCGTATTTTACGCAGATATGCAGCTTATATGGAGCTCCGTATATGATATCATTGTTCATGTGTATCAAGGTATATATATATCTGATGTCTGGGTAATCTGATGTCAATGTATATCGGATGTAAGGGTATATATGACATCAGAGAAGCTTATAAATAGAGAATCTCACCCGAGTGTCTTTCGATATAAAACACCCCTTGATAAAAGTGAAAAAAAACTTTCTACTTTTATTTTGTTGATATTTGATATCACAAGACACTGGGGTGAGATTCTCCATGTAAAAAGTACTGCTAACAGCTTCAGTAGCAGAGACATTAGTGATGCCATGGTAACCAATGACGTCACAATGGTTTGTAAAAACATTGTGATGCAATTTCATTGTAGCGATATCTACAATGTAGATATCGCTTGATCTCACCCAAGTGATATCTCCTGTGGGATCCAGTTTTGGATGATACATCGGTGCAGTGTCTTGGAAATCTGGAAATTCTGATGACATTGTCCTTACTATTGCACGTCTGGTGTCAGCTTTAGTGTCTGCCAGGGTACATCTGATGACAGGGCATTCCTGATATCTCTCGGTGTATAATTAACTTACCATAGCCGAGAGCCGCGATGGGGTCACACAGTCAAGACACGTCCCTACATCACGCCTTGACTGTACTGTAGCCTGTAGGACCCCATCGCGGCTCTCGGCTTAACTAAATATAACCTGATATTATGTCCACATACCTAATCTGAAGAACAGTTTGTAGTTATAAAATTAGAACTTGTTCCATTCACTGTATCACAGAAGCATTGATATTACATACTAATCACGTATTGAAACGCACGTGAACATCTGGCGAAGGCGTATTGTTGACAGCTGCTGCGGGTAAAGATTTTAGAGTTACCTCCCTTAGTAAAGGGGAGTTCCCCTAATAATAGTTTAATAGTGGTCTTTTCGTTAGCACTAAACGTAATCATTTTGGAATGTAGAGGAGAGAAATTTGCTTCTACATGTCATCTGACAAAATATTCTCTTTAATAATGTTATCCTGCAACAAGATCTATATGACTATAAGAACCTAAAGTTTTCTAAAATTATTTCAATAAATACTTATACAATCGTTCAAATTTTTAAAAAAACACACACATATCACACATTTAATGAAGAAGCACTTGTAACACAATGTGCCGGAACCGAGTGAGTGAGGGAGTGAGTATGGTTTTACGCCGCTTTTAGGAATATTACAGCAATATCACAGCGGGGGACACCAGAAATGGGCTTCACACATTGTACCCAAGCCGGGAATCGAACCCGGGTCTTCGGCGTGACGAGCGAACGCTTTAACCACTAGGCTACCCGACCGCCCCGTGCCGGAACTGAGCACGTGTCGATCCTACAACCACGTTTAGACAGAGACCATAAAGTAGATGGTCTCTGGTTTCCGTTTCTCAGGTTATTTTTGGTGGTTGCATATGTAAATGATTCGATTTTTGTATTCGAATTCACTCGGTAAATAGTGAAACTTGTGAGATTTTAAATTGATCGTGATCGGTAAATAAATAATCAAATAGTTAGGTACACGGATGAACTATTTCTGAAACATTTCATACTATTACACAACAACCCTCCTTATTGGTCATACATATGACCCGTGAAGATCCGGGGTAGAATTATAGGTCTTCATCGATGCTCATGATATTAATCACTGGATTGTTTAGTCCAGACTCGATTGTTTTACAGACCGCCGTCATAAAGCTGTAATATTGCTGAGTGCGGCGTTAAACAACAAACTAACCTAATTTTACCTTGTCATACATATAAGAGTGGTCTTGTGGTAGAGCGCCCGCCCGGAGAGCGGAAGGTCCGGGCTTCGATCCCCGGCCGCGTCATACCAAAAGACTCTGCATTAAGGGGCTAAAACAAGGACTGGTCGGCTCGGAGTCAGTATACTGTGTCTGAGTTGGGTATGCATGTTAAACTGCGGCATGGTATCTCTATAAATCGGCTTTAGTCCGTACTAACACAAACAGCCACAAACAGCCACACACAGCCACAAACAGCCACACACACACACACACACACACACACACACACACACACACACACACACACACGTGCATGCACGTCGCTATATAAGTGCAATAATCTTGGACGCGACTTTAAACCCAATTTCACCTCACCACATACATATAATTTCAGCCTAGACTATTGTATTTCACTTTCCGTCAAAGATAAATGCCGCCATCTATTCAACAAAATCACTTTGTCTCATCATTAATGTCTGATCTGTATCTTCCGGTTGCTTCTCCTGCTGATACATCACCTCACTCAAGTACCGTTACTGCTTGGCTCCCTTTATCAGGACCGACCAACAGGTTATCTAAACTTTGATAACAAAACCTACTTGTATTCTGTACATAGACAATCACAATCAGATGATGGGGTCATGTATAACTAAACCCACTGTTTTAGTCCACACTTCCTTATAGTGATAACATATAGCAACACATTTAATAATGTCAAATTTCTACTGGTCCTTATGATGCCTTAACTATTGGGCAGTTTGGCAAGGACTTTTGGATTAGTGCCAATTTCTAACGGTGCTATACTAGCCACAAAAAGAAACTGCGCACGTAGGTAATCAAAACATGTATTGAAACTACATGTGAACATAAATACAGATGTAAACACAGTAATTAGTGAACTGAATTGAACACAAATTTATGCGGGAGCTACGTTTCATGCACTGCTGTTATCGTGGCCTACGGTGGGCATACCCGTTGTTGCTTGACCCTTGGGAACCTTTCATTGTCGTTATATTTTCAAATTTAGAAAGCATTTTAACAATGCAGTTTCTTTTTATGGCTTGTAATGTGTTTTGTACAACTGGTCCCTCAAGCACTGGGTCAAGGTGTTTTATATAGCTGATCTCTGAAGCACTGGGTCATCGTGTTTTGTATAGCTGATCTCTGAAGCACTGGGTCAACGTGTTTTGTATAGCTGATCTCTGAAGCACTGGGTCAACGTGTTTTGTAATGCTGATCTCTGAAGCACTGGGTCAACGTGTTTTGTATAGCTGATCTCTGAAGCACTGGGTCAACGTGTTTTGTATAGTTGATCCAAGAAACTCTGTGTCAATGTGTTTTGTACAACTGATCTCTAAAGCACTGGGTCAACGTGTTTTATATAGCTGATCTCTGAAGCACTGGGTCAACGTGTTTTGTATATCTGATCCAAGAAACTCTGTGTCAACGTGTTTTGTACATCTGATCTCTAAAGCACTGGGTCAACGTGTTTTATATAGCTGATCTCTGAAGCACTGGGTCAACGTGTTTTATATAGCTGATCTCTGAAGCACTGGGTCAACGTGTTTTGTACAACTGATCTCTAAAGCACTGGGTCAACGTGTTTTGTATAGCTGATCTCTGAAGCACTGGGTCAACGTGTTTTGTATAGCTGATCTCTGAAGCACTGGGTCAACGTGTTTTGTATAGCTGATCTCTGAAGCACTGGGTCAACGTGTTTTGTATAGCTGATCTCTGAAGCACTGGGTCAACGTGTTTTGTATAGCTGATCTCTGAAGCACTGGGTCAACGTGTTTTGTATAGCTGATCTCTGAAGCACTGGGTCAACGTGTTTTGTATAGCTGGTCTCTGAAGCACTGGGTCAACGTGTTTTGCATAGCTGATCTCTAAAGCACTGGGTCGATGGTTCGATCCCTTGGCCGCGTCATACCAAAAGACGATGGTACTTGCTGTTACCCTGCCTGGCGCTCTGCTTTAAGGCGATAAATCACGTATTGGTCAGCTTTGAGTAAGTTTTATGTATCTGAGGGTTGTAAACAGCGGCATGGTATCTCAGTAGGATAGCACTATAAAGTCCGGACTAGTACAAGGAGCCACACACATGCATGCGTGTCACTTTTCAATCTTACGACCGATATCAAACCCCTTTTCACCTAACCTCCTGTTCACAAGGCTAAGTGTCACAGTTCTATATGTCGTATGCTTTCGTTGTTGTAAGCATTGCACTGACAAAGCCGAACTACAGTGTATATATCTACAAGGTATATATGTGCATGTCATGCGAGGAATCCTTGGTAGAACAATGGCGGTATGTGCCCACTACCTGCATACGTATTATCTAAAAGTTTAGAATTTAAACTGAGTTTTGGGACCCACCATGTTATCTTAGAGTGTGCCGCAACTGTCCCAAACAAGTTCGCTCCTGCTTGGTATAAAGGTGACAAAATGCCTTTTGTCCTAAACAGAAGTTTGGTTTGGTTTGGTTTGTTTGTTTGTAGGTTAACGCCACACTCAGCAATATTACAGCTACATGGCGGCGGTGTAAATAATCGAGTCTGGACCAGACAATCCAGTGATTGATATCATGAGCATCAATCCACGCAATTGGGATCGATGACATGCTTCAACCAAGTCAGCGAGCCTGACCACCCGGTCCCGTTTGTCGCCTCTTACGACAAGCATAGTCGCCTTTTACGGCAACCATGGATTGCTGAAGACCTATTCTAACCCGGATCTTCACGGGTCCCCACCTAAACCGCCATTGTCACTACCTCAACACAACACCTTGAAGACAGGCACAGCTCAAACAAACACAACCATGCAGTGACAATGACATATTTTATATGAAACAGTATATACCAACATGTGCACAAAACATGTTCCCAAACTGTAGTGGATGAAGTCAAGGAGGTGTGCAAAATGAGATGTTCAATATAACATGATGACGTCACTTCAATGAGATGTAAAATATAACGTGATGACGTCACTTCAATGAGATGTACAATATAACGTGATGACGTCACTTCAATGAGATGTACATTTTAACGTGATGACGTCACTTCAATGAGATGCACAATATAAAGTGATGACGTCACTTCAATGAGATGTACAATATAACGTGATGACGTCACTTCAATGAGATGTACATTTTAACGTGATGACGTCACTTCAATGAGATGCACAATATAAAGTGATGACGTCACTTCAATGAGATGTACAATATAAAGTGATGACGTCACTTCAATGAGATGTACAATATGACGTGATGACGTCACTCCAATGAGATGTACAATATAACGTGATGACGTCACTTCAATGAGATGTACAATATATGTACAATATTTGAATAAACACCTGTCAAATTATAAGTATCAGTTTTGTTTGCATCACGGACAGATAAAAAAACTATCCCTCTCATTGGTTGAGTAGGATAGTAACCATGCTTTCACCTTCTATACGGTTGACGTTTGTTCAGCGTATGGATTACAGGACGGTTTCAAGCTTCTAGTGGACTGATCCGCTATAGGTCAAGGTTTGATAGGGTTAGTCATTCATTTAGAAGAGCTGATTACCTCCTATTTTCCTGGGCGTTATAAAATTAACCTTTAGTCCAAATGAGATAACACACCCAGTGTCAGATAACTATGGAACGCAAGGCCATACTACTTCAGAAGGTATATATATCACATTTGGCTGCACTTCTCTACCATTTTATTTCTTTAAATACAGTAATATCATTCGACTGTTTATGGTAAAATAGTAGAAATAATAGTATACAATAGAATGCGCGCGAGACCATGATATATCAGAATATTTATGTTACTTGGTTTCATTACTCGGATCAAATACTTCCCTCTCCTATATCAACAAGTCAAAAATTATTTCATTGTTCAGTTTGTCAGTTGCGAGATTACCTTGACTTGATTCAGAGTTATCTGTCTCTGATAAACCTAACTGTCCGTAGTGTTAATTCGCGATAAGCCAGTCACAGGGGTATACTCTATCAGGTGCCGGTGTTGACAAGGGAGGTACACGTGTAGTGGAAACGCAGATAAATGAGTTCTTATTGTCTGAGCAAAGAATATATGTTGGTAACACATCTACTCAATGGACAATCGAAACAGATTGGAAACGGAAATATTGAGAGTTTGCTTGTCTCTCATTGATTTCTGTCCCTGTCGCTCGCTACCCTCATCCCTGGTAGATATTAGCTGGGCTGCCTTTTGCATTAAGTCCAGTAACTCTGAACAACGACCCTGCCAGCGATTCTGTTGTCTGGAATTCGCTGTCTGGGATTCCTTCTCTCAAGCTGGTCACGTACAACTCATCTAGGTTCTTCCCTCCCCACGCCACGGACGTGATCTTGGTAGCGTTAGGCAGGGAAACCTGTTGGAGCGCTGCCCCTAAAACAGATTGTACACAGGACCAATTTACGGCAAGAAAAATATATCATTTTCTTAAATGTTTAGTATACAGTTACGCCCTGGGGGCGAAGTATGTCGCCATTATTCTACGCTCTACGCACGATCGGAAAGTTACAATGGTGGATCTGGCTAATCGTACGTGATGGGACCCAGACAACGTCGTTGTTCAATCCAAGCTACTGGTTTTGCTGTTCTCAAATACCCACTACCGTGACATAGCTGAAATATTGCTATTGAGCGTAAACCAACAATCACCTTCACTTTGTAGAATTGTAGAAGTGTAGTCTCATAACCGAGATTTCAAGAACGAGTGTTAAGGTTTTGTAAGATTATCAAGAAAAGATATAAGAAAATAATGTTGTTTAAATGACCTTAAGTGTTGGGCTGTACAATGTCATGACGTTCTTTTGTGTTCTTATGGAGAGATATTTTTAAAAACCTCTTGCAAATTTACCTCGTGTTAAAATTCTTTGCTTACCTGTTTTGGGATCAAATTTGGCCACCATTCCACCCCCGAAGCAAGCCACCCACAGATTGCCGTCCGTGTCAATAGTCATGCCATCAGGGCCGGGGACGTTGCCTTTAAACTCCGGCACGGCGTCAAAGTCTACAGCCACCCTCCGATTGGCTGCAATGAAACATTAGTTTCATCTGTACCCTCGATGGCATCTCAACCTTTGATCATCCTCTCAAAGGGAAGTGACTGGTCCTGAGCAGCTTTTCAGGCCAGCCGACTTCACCCAAACGGAGGACTCTGCAGGGTTGCCTATTTTCTCAACACACTGCACATAAACTCGATGCAGTGGTCGTTCAGATAGCCTCTCCTTGTAAAACTGAGTCTGGGCCGATTTGATATGGCACTTCGCTTGGTTGACATTCATCTCTGTACCGTCCAGCAGTACAGAACCATCAACAAAATCAACACTGACATATGTCCCACATCCTTGGCTCGCTTAAGAAAACTGTGGAATGCCTTGTTTTCATGATGATGATGATGATGATGGTTATTATTATTATTGTAACAACAACCATCCCCGTCATCTGCTGTTGAAGACATGCTTGACTTTTGATCTTTTAATGCGATGCGTCTGTCCAGTTACTTGTAACATTTTATCAGTAGTAATAGGGGCGGTCGGGTCAAAGACTCACATATATTTCCAGTGTTGATGTCGTAGTCGTATGCGTACACTTTATGTGGCGTCGTGTCGATGTAGTACATGGTGGTGTTGTCCGGAGACCACGCCAGGCCGTTGGAGATCGTCACGCGCTCAACCTTCTTGGTCAGCGTGCCGTCGATGTCCAGACAGTACAGGTTGCCCTGGTCAGGTGCAAAAGTTTTGCTCATTGTACCTGAAACATACACACAGAGTGAAAACACCTTATTTCGAAGGCGGATAATTGTTTTAAGACACGAAACAGAAACACAAAGATTTTGTAGAAAAACAAATCAACAATAAAGCTTTTAACGGTATTCCAGTTATATCACGCCGTGTCAGCTTAATGTGGGTGGAAAGCCCAAAGTGATGCAGGTCTCAGACGTTTACCACTTCGGTGAAACCCACGGGCACGGGTAGGGTGCTGACAAACCTAAAAACATAATCAGGGCGAACCGGGATTCGAAACCACATTCATAGGTTTCTAGTGTGCCCAAGGGACACAATTCTGCACAGACAACTGAGCCACCCGTGCCCCCTAATAAAACAGAAGCAAGTGAGTAAGTATATTTTGTTTTACTCTGCAGTGAGCAATAACCCAAGTACGTTACGTCGGTCTAGGCCAGACAATCACGTCATTGCCCCAGCATGAACAACGTTGAACGCTGTCGAGAAACGATAGCGACCAGCTAGGTCGCATACTGAATATAAAACGTCAGAGAATAATCAGTCTTGATTATTTGCCGAAACAGATTAAATTGGGCTTTAAAGGCAAAATCACGAAAATGACGGATGACACCAGGTGTTTGGGAAAAGGGTCAGCATGATCAAACAGATAAATTGCACAAACAGGTACATTTGTGTTTGTTTGTAGCCTAACGCCACACAGCAGTACTCCTGCACTGAGAAAAACGCCCTGAACTTAATTTATCACAGCGGCCAGAAGGTTAGTAAACAGTGAATTTGCCTGCCTGGTAGATAGCACGAAGATGCTGAAGAAGTACATATCACTTATTAAATTAGTATCATTCACTACTTAAACCAAGCTGTTAAAAAAAGAATGTAAACACAACCAAAACATGTTTACGGATATGTTTCAATCCTAAACGGTATGCACATTTGGTGTCTTCCATCGAAACACGTTTAAGGTCTAAACAAATGAAATGAGCTATCGCCTCATAGCCTAATCGCAAAATCCACATAATCCAATCATGTTTAGAATATAAACGCCTTTAAAAATATTTAGAATTTTTATACCTTTAAATATGTTTAGATATTTTAGTTTAGAATTGCATGTTATCAGGCTAGGAGTCAAATATGGATGCGATGTATAATATATATTGAAATTAGATTTGCAGATTTCACAGGCACTTGCATTAGACATATACCACCAGGACTACAACGAACACGATACAAACAATATTAACAAAAAATGTAACCTACTTAACCGTTTTGAGTCAGTGACGCTAGGTGAGTGAGTGAGTGAGCGAGTATTGTTTTACGCCGCTTTTAGTATTCCAGTATTTTCCAGTAATATCACGGCGTGGGACACCAGTAATATCACGGCGTGGGACACCAGAAATGGGCTTCACAGATTGTTCCAATGTGGAAATTGAACCCGGGCCTTCGGCGTGATGAGCGCAGCTTTAACCACTATGCTACCCCATAAAAAGTACTAACTGATTAGAAAAGTCTACTAACATGCTAGTGTCTAAGTGGAGATTGAAATTCATTAAGTTAGTAAACTTTACAAACTACTTTTCGCAATGTGTCTGGTCGTGTATTCGAATCTAATCCACCGAGATTATGATCTTTCATCTATCAGAACCTTAACATCACCATCTGTTATAACATGCCCGACTTTGTAGTTTTGTGGTCTACGCCGATGGTTTGCCTCACTGTAAGCTTCCCCACAAGAACAAGCTGACAGGCCTTAAATACTGTTCAAATTGACGTTAAACGCCAACTGACTCACCTCCCCACACGCGTCCTTTAGGATCACATTTCCCATCATTCATCCTGTTGTTGCTTCCGGGGTCCACTTCCGCCAGCTTGGTGACGGTCTTGGTGTTCCAGTCAACAGCTGATATGGTGAGATCCAGTCCCACCACCAGACCCCCTTTACTGCGGGGCACGACAAACCCTACAGCTCCATCTGCAACGTTGAAAACAACAACATACATGCACACAACACGCACCAGAAGCAGACCCAATGGCACCTCAGTACCCTTAAACTTGCCCTCCAGGAAGACGCATCATAATCCGTCTGGACTTCAGCAAAACCTTCCCTCCATGACTTCAGCTGACCTCATTAATCTAATCTTTAAATAGCATTTAGTGAGTGAGTGAGTTGGATTTAACGCCGCTTTTAACGGTATTCCAGTTACATCACGGCGTGTCAGCTTAATGTGGGAGGAAACCCCGAAGTGATGCAGGTCTCAGACGTTTACCACTTCGGTGAAACCCACGAGCACGGGTATGGTGCTGACAAACCTAGAAACATAATCGGGGCGAACCGGGATTCGAACCCACAATCATAGGTGTCTGGCATGCCCAAGGGACGCAACTCTGCACAGCGAATCGCCGCGGCTTAGACGACTGGGCCACCCGTGCCCCCAAAGAGCATTTAGAAGTGATACACATAAGAGAGAAACTTATTGAATGTTAACATCTTTATCATGAGGAACACAACGTTTCGGAGTATATGCTTACTCCTTCAGTCCTAACAAGAAGTAAATATATATTTCGAAGCGTTTTGTTCCTCATAACATTATAAAGAAAATGACATCCATAAGGCCTCGCTTTCATTAATCCATCTTTGATACCTGGTGTTCTTTAATGCAATTAAACAATCAAACAGAAAGTCACATGCTTCTTGCTTCCAAAGTTCTATGAACTTCCGGTGTAACGACAAACCTCTGTCTCACAGTCCTCCCGCATCCCACAATAACATCCCTTCTGCTAAACATGCCTCACGCAATATAATTTTAAGAAATATCGTTACCTGTATAAGGCAGTCGAATAATAACCTTTATTTTCAATCTCAGCCATGACAGCCTCGCTCACAATGTTTTCAAATCTTTCGATCCGTGATCGACCTTGACATTTTGCATGACCTTGACATACAGCAGGTGTTGAAGAAAAGTGTTTTTATTGTATCCTTCAATCACTTAAAACTGGTTGAACTGCTTATGAATAATTACCCAATGGATTACCTGAATAAGTACTCCCAAGTTCTGCACTATGTTTTACAAAATGATCTGTGCTGACTTGGTTGAATGGCAGCCAAAGTCTAATCCACTCTTCATCACAGCTTATTGGTGAGATTTGTTAAATTTGTCAGCTTTGTTCAAATTCCTATCAAAATGACTCAAATCATGGTTTGACCTTGACATTCAAGCTTTGTCAGTCACACGCAAGAGCACTTCAACTTCAAACTAATTTCGGTTTACAAATATGAAGTAACCACTCTATACTTTCAATATTGCATAAATGAAATACCTTCATGTGACCTTAGTATATTAATAGCTGTTTACTAGCTTTTTACAGATTATGAAATGTCTATTTTTTATGAATTCAATTCAAGTCATAAAAACTAAAAATATCCTGTCAAGAGGCTATTTGTTCACACAATGCGACCTTAACTTCAAGGTCACTAAATCATTACAGGAGAATTCCCCATGGGCATACCTATTCAAAACATCTGCTTGAGAACACTATTTGTGTCGACAGTAAAGCTTTAGCAATCACATTAAACAGTTTCCCATAACACGAAGCTGTTCATATCAAGAACAGAGAAACCAGATGTTCAACAGTCAAAACACAAATGTTCAGGATGTCTAATCAGGTCAACTAGGCAAAGTCTTCACACAGGTTTATTTGGTTATTATCTGCTGATATAATAATAATAATAATAATGATAATAAAAAAAATAATTGGCCTTGATAAATCCAATGAAATCATTTATATCATTGAATTTTCTGTCCTGCTTCATTTGGTAAATAACCAACTTTTACTTAAAGGCAGATAGAAGTAAACAGTGTATGTTCAGCAAGATACACTGGTCGTAGAGTTCCGTCTTCCTGTTAATTCTACAGGAGTCAGAAAACCATCTACACGGGAGCTTGCTTAAACAGTTCACTAAATGTCATGTCGATGACAAACTTACTGAGCTGGATCATGTCGTTGGTGCCGGTGGCGGGGTTGTATCTGAAGATCTTGCCGTTGTTGATGTCGATGAACAATAACGTCTGGGTGGCGTCGTCCCAGTGAGGCCCCTCCCCAACCGTGGTCGCCACATTCTTCAACACAGTCTCCACCTTGTACGACATCGTTGATCGGCTTCTGACGCTCAATATGTGATATTCCTTAAACCTGGCAGATAAGTGAATGTTTTATAGTAAAGCCCTAACCTTTGGGGGGAGATTCAGATGTAGGCTAGACGCTTGACCGCGTCCGTGGTCTAGTGGACAGAGCCCTGCCAGGAGAGAGGACGTATTGTGGTTCGATCCCCGGCCGCGTCATACCCAAATCGATAACTTATGGTACTTGTTATTTCTCTACCTGGAGCTCGGAATTCAGGGGAAACAAGGACAGGTCGGTTAAAATTATGTGCGCAGTTTACTGTGTTTGAGTGGTGTCCGCACTAAAACCCGCACTGGGGTCGTGTGTACGTGCGTGCGAAGTGGTGTGAAGAGCCATGCTAACTTGCTGTACAGAGTTACGCCCCTTAGGCTGCTGATTGTTCGATTGAATGCCAGATTCACCATGATATGATCCTAGTTTGTCATCACCAGATCCGTACCCGAAGGCCAACATCTGAGAACTGTGTTACTGTCGCCTTTCATTCCGCACAGAGGTGACAAGTGGTGATATAAAATGAAATATTGTTTAAGTCGTGATACAACTGAAATACTGTTTGAATCGTGATATAATTGACATTCTGTTTAGATCGTGATATACTGACATACTGTTTAGATCGTGATACACTGACATACAGTTTAGATCGTGATATACTGACATACTGTTTAAGTCGTGATATAACTGAAATACTGTTTAAATCGTGATATAACTGACATATTGTTTAAATCGTGATATAACTGTAATACTGTTAAAGTCGTGATATAACTGACATACTGTTTAGATCGTGATATACTGACATACAGTTTAGATCGTGATATAACTGACATACTGTTTAAGTCGTGATATAACTGAAATACTGTTTAAATCGTGATATAACTGACATATTGTTTAAATCGTGATATAACTGACATATTGTTTAAATCGTGATATAACTGACATACTGTTTAGATCGTGATATAACTGACATACTGTTTCGATCCTCATATAACTGACATACAGTTTAGATGCTGATTTAAGTGACAAACTGTTTAGATCCTGATATAACGGGCATACTGTTTAGATCCTGATATAACTGACATACTGTTTAGATCATGATATAACTGACATACTGTTTAGATCATGATATAACTGACATACTGTTTAGATCCTGATATAACTGACATACTGTTTAGATCATGATATAACTGACATACTGTTTAGATCATGATATAACTGACATACAGTTTAGATCCTGATATAACTGACATACTGTTTAGATCCTGATATAACTGACATACAGTTTAGATGCTGATTTTAGTGACACACTGTTTAGATCGTGATATAACTGAAACAATGTTTATATCGTGATATCACTGGCATACTTTTAAAGTCGTGATAAAACTGCCATACTGTTTAAGTCGTGATATAACTGAAATACTGTTTAAAGTGGCGTTTAACCTAACTCATTCCCCCCAACGCTAGATCTTACTGAAAATGAAAGAGTTTCATAAACTCCTTCCAAACTCCTTGTTCTCAAGAAGACAGATGGCTCTATTTACTCTGACAAGCGATAGATCTTTGAAATATCAGATGATGACTGTGCGGTAACTACAGAAAGTGGCGATATGTTGTATGGCTGCGCAAAAAAATGGCAATATACAATGAAGAAATTGTACCTACTTGAGACGATGAAGGTTGTGCGGCGAATGTCAGTTACCAGCTATATTTGATATAAGTATCTATCCGGCATATCATTTAACCTGTCACACCACGAAGGCATGGACAGTACACACCAGCCATATAAACAGAGACGTATTCACGTATCGTTATCAGGCCAGTGTGACCCCTACTGAAGTCACGCGTAGTCCCTGTACTCAAGGCTACTGACCTATCTAATGACTTTATTATAAACTGACGTCCAAAAGAAACTTTACCAACTGAAAATATAAATTTCAGACAAAGTATAAATTTTTTTTCGATGAAGTCTATCTAAAACACATAACCTAAATACAACAATAGTGTATGCAGAAAATGTTAATCGTCTGTTACATGTTTGCGAGATAACACGCGAAAAAGTGAAAAACACGTGCACCACGGACAACTGCAAATGCACGTGCGGGTAAGGGTATAAAACGATTGCAACGGCAAGTCAGATATCCACATTGAAAAAAAAAAACACAAAAGAAATGCCACGACTCACAGTCGAACAACATGAACGAGCCTTGGGTATGGTACAGATGGGAGCCACCCACGCCCATATTGCACGAACCTTCGGTTTCTCCCGTGTTGCCGTTACCAACTTGATGCAACGTTACAGACAGACAGGGCGGACCGCTGACAGACCAAGAACAGGCAGACCCAGGGTGACCACGCCCCATGATGACCGGTACTTCCGTACCTTGCACCTCCGCAATCGCTTCCTGACAGTGACGTCATCGGCGACAAATGCCTTAGGTCACAGGTTTAGGTTTAGGTTTGACAGCGCAACATCGTCGTCTTCGATTGAGATGGGTCCGGACTGTACGACGTTGGCAACGACGTGACTGGCAGAGGGTTGTCATCACTGACGAAAGTCTATTCTGTTTGTTTAGGGCTGATGGAAGACATCGTGTTTACCGCCGAAGGGGAGCGAACGGCGGCGTGTTGCGTGCAGGAGGTCGTACCATATGGTGGAGGGAGTGTCATGGTGTGGGGAGGGATCTGTGGGCAGGAGAGGACGCCGCTGGTCATCGTTGACGGAAACTTGACAGCTCAGCGTTACATGGATAACATTCTTCGTCCAGTTGTCCTACCATTTCTCCAACAGCAGCCACGTGGTGTCATCTATCAGCATGACAACGCTAGAGCCCATACAGCCAGAATTGTCACTAACTTCCTCGCAGCATACAACGTCAACGTCCTGCCATGGCCTGCACGCTCACCCGACATGTCCCCCATAGAACACCTCTGGGACTTGATGGATCGTCGTGTTCGACAACGACCACACTCTCCAGCCAACCGGCAAGAACTGATCTTGGCCCTCCAAGTAGAATGGCGTCAAATCCCACGTGACCTCATCAGACGACTGACTTTTTCTGTGCGTCGAAGAGTTTTTGCGTGTATTGAGGCATTTGGTGGTCACACACGCTACTAATGACTTGTTATTGAACGTGAGCGATTGTTTATGTACTCTGCCTATTGTCCATGATTCTGAAAGCTCGAGTTTTGTACCACACCCAACTTTGGGGGGCTCCGACGTCATTCTCGGTCGCGGTATGATTGTCATTTTCAGTGTTGATTATGTTGATATATTGATCTTCTAAATACACTTTACTTCATGCATGTATTTTTTAATTTTTTTTTAGCATGATTTCAAACTCTGGTAAAGTTTCTTTTGGACGTCAGTTTATATGGATATATTCGTGAACATGTTATGTTTGGAACAGACGCGTTACGAAATTCAAGCAGTTTTTATTATCAACAATGATCCAACTTCATATCTTATTACATATTGTCCATTTCGCCGAGCCAAATTGTCACGTATCCAAATTGCGTGGATCGATGCTCTTGTCAATCACTGGATTGTCTGATCCAGACTCGATTATTTACAGACCGCCGTCAAACAGCAGGACAATTGCTGAGAGCGGCGTTCAAAACAACAAACACACAACAACATATATTATAGACCTTTGAATGACAACGGGGTCCAATTTTGCAGCAAGGCAAAATAATTTTGTCTTATGTTATCATAATGCGGACACTCACGCAGGTAAAGCTGAATAGTCAAAGTCAAGTCAAAGATGTTTATTGTATCAAAGGCCATCGGCCCATATACAAGTTCATATAAATACATAATGAAATAAATAATGCTGAATAGTGTCAGTTGCATTATCACCACTGTGGCCACACGGAGGGGATACTTCCTTATCAACAAAACTTTGTAGGCGTTATTGCACAGGGACCATTTTACAAGCTTGTTGAACGCAGAGGCAGCGTCGTATGTCGTCCAGGAGAACCAACATCCCGCAACGGTTGCCATTTAAAGGAGACCACCCACAATAGCTTCTTCGAAATGTCTTTGGCAAGGCCTGAATTCAGATATATGAACGTCCCCCTTTAGCCCGACCCAGCAGGATTGCTTGCTATTTCATTACCCTGCAAGCCGACATGAGCTGGAACCAACATAACACAGCACAATCAGACCTGGCACCAAGACACTCTGATGGCACCCCTATCAAGTCCAACCTCAAGTTTCATTAACGGCATTTATATCAATCTAGCTGATAACACAATTAGGCAATGTCTCAATACAATGAGGGGGCACGGGTGGCCCAGTCGTCTAAGGCGCCGCGATTCGCTGTGCAGAGTTGCGTCCCTTGGGTACGCCAGAAACCTATGATTGTGGGATCGAATCCCGGGTCGCCCCAATTATGTTTCTAGGTTTGTCAGCACCATACCCGTTCTCGTGGGTTTCACCGAAGTGGTAAACGTCTGAGACCTGCATCACTTCGGGCTTTCCTCCCACATTAAGCTGACACGCCGTGATATAACTGTAATACTGTTAAAAGTATATATATCACTGCAGTGAAAAATAAACTGACGTCCAAAAGAAACTTTACCAACTGAAAATATAAATTTCAGACAAAGTATAATTTTTTTTTCGATGAAGTCTATCTAAAACACATAACCTAAATACAACAATAGTGTATGCAGAAAATGTTAATCGTCTGTTACATGTTTGCGAGATAACACGCGAAAAAGTGAAAAACACGTGCACCACGGACAACTGCAAATGCACGTGCGGGTAAGGGTATAAAACGATTGCAACGGCAAGTCAGACATCCACATTGAAAAAAAATCACAAAAGAAATGCCACGACTCATAGTCGAACAACATGAACGAGCCTTGGGTATGGTACATATGGGAGCCACCCACATCAATATCGCACGAACCTTCGGTTTCTCCCTGTGCCGTTACCAACTTGATGCAACGTTACAGACAGACAGGGCGGACCGCTGACAGGCCAAGAACAGGCAGACCCAGGGTGACCACGCCCCATGATGACCGATACTTGCGTACCTTGCACCTCCGAAATCGCTTCCTGACAGTGACGTCATCGGCGACAAATGTTAGTCGACAGACCGTGGCCAGGAGACTCAGGGCTCATGGAATCAGGGCTTTTAGACCATACAGAGGACAGCTATTGACAGCGCAACATCGTCGTCTGCGATTTAGATGGGCCCGGACTGTACGACGTTGGCAACGACGTGACTGGCAGAGGGTTGTCTTCACTGACGAAAGTCGATTCTGTATGTTTAGGGCTGATGGAAGACAACGTGTTTACCGCCGAAGGGGTGAACGAACGGCGGCGTGTTGCGTACCATTTGGTGGAGGGAGTGTCATGGGGGGGATCTGTGGGCAGGAGAGGACACCGCTGGTAATCGTTGACGGGAACTTGACAGCTCAGCGTTACATGGATAACATTCTTCGTCCAGTTGTCCTACCATTTCTCCAACAGCAGCCACGTGGTGTCATTTATCAACATGACAACGCTAGAGCCCATACAGCCAGAATTGTCACTAACTTCCTCGCAGCATACAACGTCAGCGTCCTGCCATGGCCTGCACGCTCACCCGACATGTCTCCCATAGAACACCTCTGGGACTTGATGGATCGTCGTGTTCGACAACGACCACACTCTCCAGCCAACCGGCAAGAACTGATCTTGGCCCTCCAAGAAGAATGGCGTCAAATCCCACGTGACCTCATCAGACGACTGACTTTTTCTATGCGTCGAAGAGTTTTTGCGTGTATTGAGGCATTTGGTGGTCACACACGCTACTAATGACTTGTTATTGAACGTGAGCAATTGTTTATGTACTCCGCCTATTGTCCATGATTCTGAAAGCTCGAGTTTTGTACCACACCCAACTTTGGGGGGCTCCGACGTCATTCTCGGTCGCGGTATGATTGTCATTTTCAGTGTTGATTATGTTGATATATTGATCTTCTCAATACACTTTACTTCATGCATGTATTTTTAAATTTTTTTTTAGCATGATTTCAAACTCTGGGAAAGTTTCTATTGGACGTCAGTTTATTAATTGTCCGTAGTGTTTATTCGCAATAAGCCAGCCACAGGGGGTATACTCTATCAGGTGCCTGTGCTGACAAGATAGGTACACGTATAGTGGAAGCGTAGATAATTGAGTTCTTATAATGTCTGAGCAAAGTTTGAATAAACTGCATAAAGAAATAAATATAATTGTCTATAACAAATCTACCCAATGGTCAAAACAAAACAGATTGGAAACGGATATATTGAGGGTTTTCTTGTCTGTCATCATCTTCCCCAGGCAAGGGCGTTAACTGACTATAAAAATCCAGTTTTCACTCTTGCCAAATTAGGCTTGTATTATGGAGTTATATTTTGGCTGGACTTACGATTCCAATCAAAATCGCGCAACGAAATCGAAATCCGGTTCGTGAACTGTCATGCAGATTTCGGTCGATTGCAGTATTTGTAAAGCATGTGCACCGCCAACTTGTTGTCAACAGTTAATTTCCAAATCTTTTCATGTTTTTAATCAAGGTGCTCACGTGACTGGATGCGCTTCACTGGTGGTGTTACGATCGAGCCCAGGAATTCCATCCCAGTTCGGCAAGGGTGGAAACTGGACTTATAGTCATATAACACTCTTGCCTCGGGAAGATGGTCTCTCATTGATTTCTGTCCCTGTCGCTCGCTACCCTCATCCCTGGTAGATATTAGCTGGGCTGCCTTTTGCATCAAGTCCGGTAACTCTGAACAACGACCCTGCTAGCGATTCTGTTGTCTGGAACTCGCTCTCTGGGATTCCTTCTCTCAAGCTGGTCACGTACAACTCATCTAGGTTCTTCCCTCCCCACGCCACGGACGTGATCTTTGTAGCGTTTGGCAGGGAAACCTGTAGGAGCGGTGCCGCTGAAGCAGATTGTACACAAGACTGTAATTTCTATAAGATCTGTGAAATCATTTTCTGAAATGTATGGTACATAGTTTCATCCTTGGGGACTCGCAATTGTTCTACGCACTTCCGGGGCGGTCGGGTGGCCTAGTGGTTAAAGCGTTCGCTCGTCACGCCGAAGACCCAGGTTCGATTCCCGACATGGGTACAATGTGTGAAGCCCATTTCTGGTGACCCCCGCCGTGATATTGCTGGAATATTGCTAAAAGCGGCGTAAAACCATACTCACTCACTATCTCACTCACTCTACGCCCTTCCCAAGATCGGGTTGTTAGTTTTTGTTTTTGTTTTTTTGTTTAACGCCGCACTCAGCAATATTCCAGGTATATAACGGCGGTCTGTAAATAATCGAGTCTGGACAAGACAATCCAGTGATTGACATCATGAGCATCGATCCACGCAATTTGGATACGATGACATGCGAGCATGACAATCCGATTCCGTTAGTCGCCTCTTACGACAAGTAACTCCTTTCATATTGAAGTCTTGACTTGTAATGTCATAACTGAGATTTCAAATGTTAAGGTTTAGCTAACTCTTAAAATCACGAAAATAATGTTGTTTAGGTTACCTTGTTCATACGCGTTGGGACTTCACAATACCATGACAGTCGTGTCTCTTTAGTAACAGTTATACAACAGAGACATTCCTTTGTTTCCTAAGGAAAACTGGAAAAATACACGAGTAAAACTACTTCGTATTAAAATTATTTGCCTACCTGTTTTAGGATCAAATTTGGCAACCATTCCACCTCTAAAGCAGGCAACCCACAGATTGCCGTCCGTGTCAATAGTCATGCCATCAGGGCCGGGGACGTTGCCTTTAAACTCCGGCACGGCGTCAAAGTCTACAGCCACCCTCTGATTGGCTGCAATGAAACATCAGTTTCAAATTTACCCAGGGTGACTGGAACCTATAGCCTTTGGTCATCCTCTCAACATCAATATTTCCGACTGACCGATCAGAAAAACTCACAGGAATGTTGTTAATAAGACATTAATGAGATATCGCACTCTCCATTGAACAGTGTCGTAAGTCTGCCTCGATACATAACCAAACATCATTGCTTGTGCTCTTCCCTTAGACAAAATGAACCTTAGCAAAGAGAGCAATTAATGTCGCAATCAAGAACAATAATACTAACAATATATATTATATAAAGAAGAAGAAGAACTCATCATCTGATGCTGACGAGATGCTGGACTCTATTCTTTCAATACGATGGTTCGGTCTAGTTACTTGTAAGATCAGAGTAATAATAGGTCTTCAGCAACCCATGGTGCCATAAAAGGCGACTATGCTTGTCGTAAGAGGCGACCAACGGGATCGGGTGGTCAGGCTCTCTGACTTGGTTGAAGCATGTCATCGATCCCAATTGCGTGGATCGATGCTCATATTGTCAAGCTCTGGATTGTCTGGTACAGATTCGATTATTTACAGACCGCCTTCATATAGCTTGAATATTGCTGAGTGCGGCGTTGAACAAAAATCCCAAACAAACAAGACTTGTACCATTTTATAAGTAGTGACAGTGGCATCCAACAATCATCATGTCTTCATTGATATAACAGCTTTGAACTGCTAGGCAAAACGTGGCATTGTTTGTAACTTTCAATTGCAGACACATCAAAGGCTCGCGATGTAGCATAACGAAACTTGCATTTCAGTTATCAAACTTCAAAGTCTATGTAACTTACATATATTTCCAGTGTTGATGTCGTAGTCGAATGCGTACACTTTGTGTGGTCTCGAGTCGTTGTAGTACATGGTGGTGTTGTCCGGAGACCACGCCAGGCCGTTAGAGACTGTCACGTGCTCAACCTTCTTGGTCAGTGTACCGTCAATGTCCAAACAGTACAGGTTGCCTTGCTCAGCTTCTTTACTCCATGTACCTGAAACAAACACACTCACATCGTATCTGTTTGTTTGTTTGTTGTTTAACGCCGCACACAGCAATAGTCCAGGTATATGGCAGGGTAGAATAGGTCTTGAACAAACCATGCTTGTCGTAAGAGGCGACTAACGCGATCGGGTGGTCAGGCTCGCTGACTAGGTTGAACATGTCAGCGTATCCCAATTGCGTGGATCGATGCTTATGTTGTCAATCACTGGGTGGTATGTCCAGACTCGATTATTTACAGACCGCCGCTGTATGGTTAGAATATTGCTGAGTGCGGCGTTAAACAAAAAATAAAAGTACATTTATACACGGCAAAGGGGCACCAATGGGTAACTTAGAGTTCCGCCCCTTTGCTGACCGGATCTGCTGGTCGTGTGTTCGAATCCTATATCAGCCCAGATTATGATCGTTAATCTGTCAGAACCTGAATCTCACTATCTGCTATGACGTCAATACCTGTTCTTGCAGTTTTAAAGAAATGGCTCACTTTAAGTTTTCACACAATAGGCTGCCCTAAATGCTGTTAAACACCAACTCACTCACCTCCCCACAGACGTCCTTTTGGATCACATTTCCCATCATTCATCCTGTTGTTGCTTTTTCCGGGGTCCACTTCCGCCAACTTGGTGACGGTCTTGGTGTTCCAGTCAACAGCTGAGAAGGTGAGATCCAGTCCCACCACCAGACCCCCTTTACTGCGGGGCACGACAAACCCTACAGTTCCATCTGTAACGTTGAAAACAACAACATACATGCACACAACACGCACAAGAAGCAGACCAAATGGCACCTCAGTACCCTTAAACTTGTCCTCCAGGAAGACGCATCATAATCCGTCTGGACTTCAGCAAAACCAGCAGTAGACCTCATTAATCTAGTCTTTAAATAGCATCTAGAAGTGATAAACATAAGAGAGAAACTTTATGGATGTTAACTTCTTTATCATGAGGAACACAACGTTTCGGAGTATATGCTTACTAACAACATACATGCACACAACACGCACCAGAAGCACACGCAATGGCACCTCGGTACCCTATTACATTCCCTCCAGGAACACGCATCATAATCCGTCTTGACTTCAGGAAATCCGACCTCATTAATCTTGCGTTCTCGCGATCTCCAAAGCTCGAGATCGCGAGAATGCGAGAACATCTCGACCTTTGGAAACGAGTTAAATATG
The DNA here is from genome assembly GCF_023055435.1 of Haliotis rufescens. Lineage (NCBI taxonomy): Eukaryota > Metazoa > Mollusca > Gastropoda > Lepetellida > Haliotidae > Haliotis > Haliotis rufescens. The sequence continues at coordinate 51,504,869 of NW_025963890.1, forward strand.
CCAAAAATGCGAGAGTGCGAGAACGCGAGAATGTCCATTAAAATATTCCTGTAATGTACCCATCAATTCCTTAAAAATGTTCGAAAATCTTATGAATTAAGTATTTCCATGTTTCGCACCATCTGTTACACATTGATAAATGTTGCCTTGACCTCTGAATGTCAGCCAAATTCTAATTCGCTCTTGATCCCACTCTTTTAATCAAGTTTGTTATATTTGTCAGTTTTAGTCAAATTTCGGATTGACGTTGACATTCAATCTTAAACAGACCCGTTTAATCCTTCAATGTGACCTAGCCATTTTCATAGCTTAATTTGTCTCCTATTGCCTACAGTGCACTTTGCCTACAGTGTCATTATAACAAATTCATGATTCAGCTTGCTCATACAGTGCACTAAATGTCATGGTGATGACAAACTTACTGAGCTGGATCATGTCGTTGGTGCCGGTGACGGGGTTGTATCTGAAGATCTGGCCGTTGCTGATGTCGACAAACAACAACGTCTGAGTAGCGTCGTCCCAGTGAGGTGCTTCCCCGACCTTGGACGCCACATTTTTCAACACAGTCTCCACCTTGTACGACATTGTTGGTCGCCTTCTGACACTCAATTTGGGATGCTCCTAAAACTCAAGAGTACATCCATAGCCTTTGAGTGGAGTTTCAGATATGCGCCTGGCCGCTCCCGTGGTCTAGTGGATAAGGCGTCTACCCGCAGAGCGGAAGGTCTGAGGTTCGATCCCAGACCGCATCATACCAAAAACGTTAAAATATGATACTTGCTATTACCCTACCAGGCGCTGGGCAAAAAGGGAGTGAGTGAGTGAGTGAGTTGGGTTTAACGCCGCTTTTAACAGTATTCCAGTTATATCACGGCGTGTCAGCTTAATGTGGGAGGAAAGCCCGAAGTGATGCAGGTCTCAGACGTTTACCACTTCGGTGAAACCCACGAGCACGGGTATGGTGCTGACAAACCTAGAAACATAATCGGGGCGAATCAGGATTCGAACCCACAACCAAGGGACGCAACTCTGCACAGCGAATCGCGGCGCCTTAGACGACTGGGCCACCCGTGCCCCCCAAAAGGGAGTGAACAAGGCCTGGCCAGTATACTGTATATGAGTGCTGTATTCGCAGTGTTAAACTGCGGAATGGTATCTCAGTGGGCTAGCACTATAAAACCGGATTTTGCCCGCTCTAGTACAAGCACGTACGCACGCACGCACGCACGCACGCACGCACGCACGCACGCACGCACATACACACACATTCATCGCTTTAGAAGTGAAGAAATCGTGAACGCTACGACGCTAAACCCTTTTTCGCCTGACCACCTCAGCTATACGCAAGTTATTGTCACCCTTTACATGTGATGGGGGCATAATGGCATCGAGCGGTATGCTAACTCGCTGATCTGATCAGGATCTGTTGATTGTTCGTTTGAATGCCAGATTCACCCTGACATGATCCTAGTTTGTCATCACCAGATCCGTGCCCGTAGGCCAACATCTCTTACCCGTGTTACTGTTGCCTTTCATCCCGCACAGAGGTGACACGTGGTGATATAAAATGAAATATTGTTTAAGTCGTGATATAACTGAAATGTTGCTTTTAGCTGTGATATAAACTGAAGTACAATCCAAATCGGCGTTTAAAACGCTAGATTTTACTGAAACTAACCAGTGTTCACAAACTCCTCCCAAAGAGCTCCAGGGAAGACAGCTGACCCTATTAATGCTATTTACCGTATTAACTCTGACAACCAACAGACATAACATCAGGGTATGACTGTGCATTAACAACATACAATCCCCTATTGCAATATGAAGTATAAAGTTCAAGGAAGAAATTGTATACCTACTGGAGGCGATCCTGGTTGTGCGGCTACTGTCAGTCATTAGCTATGTTTGTATAGCTATCTATATCTATCAGACATATCATTGAACCTGTTAAAAAACATGACGTCGTGCCACACTTCAGATAGTCATGAGTGAGTAAGTGAGTGTGGTTTTACGCCGCATTTAGCAATATTCCAGCATTATCACGGCGGGGGACACCAGAAATGGGCTTCACATATTGTACCCATGTGGGGAATCGAACCCGGGTCTTCCGCGTGACGAGCGAACGCTTTAACCTCTAGGCTACCCGACCGCCCCAAGGTAGCCCCACGTTAACTATATACAGGCAGAGAATGTCCAGAGAATATATGCTTGTGAACATGCTGACTTTGGAACAGACGATGTTACCAAGTGAAAAAATCTATCTTCCAGCAGCTGTTCTGATAAATAATTATACTTATCTAAGTAACGTGGTATACATTTTACCAAGCCGAGTGGCGCGTTTTTCAAATTTGGGATTGAGAAAATATTATTCATGCCATTCGTGCCATTCATCCAACAACAGCCTAATGGTGTCATTTTCCTGCACGATAATGCGAGGCCTCACACGGCAAGGCTGACCCAGAACCTCCTAGCAAACGCCAACATTCACGTTTTACCATGGCCGGCATGTTCACCGGACATGAACCCAATCGAACACATGTGGGTCATTCTCGGCCGCAAATCAGGAATCGCCCTGTGCCTCCAGTTAACCTCCAGGAATTGGAAAAATGCCTCCTCCTCCATGAATGGCAAGTTTTTTTGTAATGTCCTTTCAAACACGTGGTATCGTTTCTTTTGGACATTAGTTTATATGTACATTATGCTATGACGTGTAATATTTCGTTCTGTTTCCATGTTCTGAGTTACAGATCTCCATCAGTTGTGAAGTTGGTAAGCGGCGACTAAAGGGATCGGGTGTCAGGCTCACTGACTTGGTTGATGCATGTCATCGTATCCCACCTGGACAGGTCAATGCTCATGATATAAAACACTGTATTGCCTGGTCTAGACTCGATTATTTACAGACCGCCGTTATATAGCTGGAATATGACTGAGTAGGGCGTTAAACAACAAACAAACATTTATGACTGAGATCTGAAGACGAGAGCTTCAGAGTTAGAGCAAAACTCAACACGATGCCAACTGCATAGTGTCGGTCCCATCATGTGACTTCTTAACAGAGGTGAGGTGAAATGGGGTTTAACGTCGCGTCCAAGATTATTGCACTTATATAGCGACGTGCATGTACGTGTGTGTGTTTGTGTGGCTGCTTGTACTAGTCCGGACTGATGCCGATTTATAGTGCTAGCTCACTTAGATACCATGTCGCAGTTTAACATGAATACCCCACTCAGACACAGTATACTGACTCCGAGCCGACCGGTCCTTGTTTTAGCCCCTTAATGCCGAGCGCCAGACAGGGTAACAACAAGTGCCATCTTTTAACGTCTTTTGGTATGACGCGGTCGGGGATCGAACCCCGGACCTTCCGCTCTCCGGGCGGACGCTCTACCACAAGACCACGGAGGCGGTCCTTCTTAACAGAAGATGTTGACTCTGTGGTGATTGCCGCACTCCTGACTGCAAATGCAACGGTCCACACCATGACCACACATGTAGTAGCTCAGCCAAAGTCGAGAAAGTAAAGCGACCAACTATATCCTCCGCCGGCTCAAGTGAGGGCAAGTCCAGGTGGAGAGACAATGTGGCGGCTACCAAGGTCACAGGGAAGGATCTCTTGCTGCAGCTACTGGAATGCATTACTGAGTTAAGATTTATGATGTTATTAATTAAGTCGGGACGGAATTTTTAAATATTTGATTTGATTTGTTGTACAGAACCTAAAGAATCTGAAATGATGTGAACGTGTTTGTGGTTAAGACTCTAGGCTTGATGGAGGGTATAGCCAAGAGGGAGGGAGTATGGTTTTACGCCGCTTTTAGCAATATTCCAGCAACATCACGGCGGGGGGCACCAGAAATGGGCTTCACACATTGTACCCATGTCGGGAATCGAACCCGGGTCTTCGGCGTGACGAGCGAACGCTTTAACCTCTAGGCTACCCGACCGCCCCGGTATAGCCAAGAGTTCTGCAATGTTAGTGTGAGTATAATTTTTATAATGTTTAGTTAGTTGTTAGTTTGGTGATGTTTTTTGGTTGACTAACATGAATTCCTAGTCCTGTTGTTTTGTCTGAGTTTATTCATGCATGTGTGTATATCCTCAACCGCAAAAGAAACGCAAGTCATGTATTTTGTTTGTGAAATGCACAAAATAGTTATTTGTGAAAAGAAATGTACACAAACGTAATGAGACACATTGAAGAAAAACGTTTCACTATTTACTTCATTCTGCGCATGTCGCACAACGCAGTCGTTTCGTCGCGTTTGACGATTTTTACACGTGCAGCGCAAATCACATGCAAAATGCATGCATTTACCCTCTTGTCCATCCTTTGTGAGCCACCAATAAAAAACACGAAGCATTTCACACTCGACATTGTTCGATAAACTGAACTCGTTGCCATTGGGATGATACAGGCCGGAACAACGTCAAATGCAGTGGCGTCTTGTGCCTACCATCACCAGATTGGTCGCAAGGCATCAACAGACAGGCAGTGTCCAAGACCGGCCTCGTTCTTGACGGCCGATGGTAATTACTCAAGGGCAGGACCGTGACATCCGGGTGACACATCTACGTGGCCAACAGCGACGAGCAACACAGACATCTGCAACCATTCAAGGTCCATGTCATCCCGTGTCAGCCGACACAGTTCGTCGTCGTCTAAGAGCGGGGGCAATCAGATGTCGTCGTCCTTACGTCGGTCCCATACTGACTCAACGTCGCCATCAACGTCTGCAGTATGTCCAACAGCAACTGCGTTGGCGACGTCAACAGTGGCAACAAGTTTTCAACTCAGACGAAACAAGGTTCAACCTTTCTCACTCCGATGACCGCATCAGAGTAATGAGCGACGTAATGGGAGTTACGCTGACTGCTGTGTCTTACAGGCGGGTGGGGGGGGGGGGGGGGGGGGAAAGAAGCATCATGGCGTGGGGAACCTTCAGTTATCATCACAGGACCCTCTACACGTGTTCCGTCAGCGTGTGACTGCTGACAGGTACAGGGATGATGTTCTTCGTAATCACGTCAGCCCTTTTCTTCCTTGGTCATCCTCAACTCCAGGTCTTTCAGGACAACGCTCGTCCCCATACAGCACGGGTCTCTATCGACTTCCTCCGAATAACATTCATGTTATGCCCTGGCAGTCTTTGTCATCAGACATGGCGTCAATTGAGCATTTCTGGGACGAGATTGGGAGACGTCTTCAGGCTGCAAGGCAGTCACATTCACTTCAGGAACTGGAAGCCTTTTTGTTGCGGGAATGGAACGGGATTCCTCAAATCTTCCTCCAAAGACTTATCGACTCAATGAGACGGCGATGTGCAGCCTCTATCGCAGCCAACGGAGGCCGCAAATTCTATTGATGGACACGACTGACACATGTCTGTGTGGGATACCCTTTTTTCGGTGGGATTGTTCAATAAAACAATCAACACTCATTTGTTTTCTCTGTTATGATTTCTTAATATTATCTTCATATCTTTTAATGGTCTTTACGTTATCCACATTTTATGTACAACTTCTGTTTCTTTTGCGGTTGAGTATATGTGTGTATGGTTGAGTGTGATTGTTGATTTTTCTGTTGTAGTTAGTTTTGGGAGTGTTTGGAAGGCTTTTTTTGTTTGTTTGTTTTTGGCTTACGCCGCCCTCAGCAATATTCCCACTATATGACGGCGGTCTGTAAATAATCGAGTCTGGACCAGACAATCCAGTGATTGACATCATGAGCATCGATCCACGCATTTGGGATAGGAGGGCATGTTTTGAAGGCAGTGTGGAGGGTTATGTCTGTTTCAGGTGATGGTTTATCTTGCATGTCTTTGTCCGTTAGTGATGCAAAGGTTATGTTTACTAGTTTATATTTACGTGTGAGTTTAAGGAGGTGGGTTAGGTTGGTTGGTTGGATGGTTGGTTTGTTGTTTAACGCCGCACTCAGCAATATTCAAGCTATATGACGGCGGTCTGTAAATATTCGAGTCTTGACCAGACAATCCAGTGATTAATATCATGAGCATCGATCCACGCAATTGGGATCGATGACATGCATCAACCAAGTCAGCTAGCCTGTCCACCCGATCCCGTTAGTCGCCTTTTACGACAAGCATAGTCGCCTTTTACGGCAAGCATGGGTTGCTGAAGACCTATTCTACCCCGGAATCTTCACGGGTCGGGTTAGGTACAGAGCTTGTGAGGGATTACAGAGCTTGTGAAGGATTATGGTTGAATTGTCTGAGTGTGAGTTCATTTGTGTTGTGGTATTTTATTTGAATAGTTTGACGATCGGCTATGTATATATATTGCAGCATAATATATTTACATGCTAAGGCATTAAGAATGTAACAATGCTTCCCGTCGAGCTAACATTTTATTAAGGGATTTGGCAGTATAATCCATGTTGCACATTAATAAACAGAAGTTGTGTACATCATATTAAAACGTATAGCTTATCCCCGAAACAGTGGGTCAACGTGTCTTGTAGAAAGAAGACCTATTAAGCGCCTAACACTTCTAATGATGTCAAGCAATCACACATTAAAATATACACCTGTCATATATTAGAATTAGTTATGTGTATGATATCCCTATCATGGGAGCGTGACTATAAACCATAACTCACTCACTCACTCACTATCATGGGAGCTGTATAGTAAAATTGCTTCCACCTTCTGTAAGGCGAAAGTTTGGCACGTGTGTGGCTTACAGGAGGGCTTCTAGTAGACAGACGAAACTCAAGATTTGACAGAATACATAAAAGGATCTCCTGTCTTTATTCGTGTGGAGCAGATTATCTGTCCCCATTGTTATGGTCGTTATAGAGCTGATACTGCTCTACCAGTCCAGATAAGATAACACAGCCAGGGTCAGATAACAATGGAACTCAATGCCGTTATACTTGAGAGTGTATATCACATTTGGCTGCACTTCTCGACACTTTTTGTATTATATACAGTGACATCATTCGTCTGTATATGGAAAAATGATACAAAGAATATGTAAGATATATCAGCTTATGTATGCCACTTGGCTCCCATCTCTTATTTCCGTCTCTTTAGATACACATCAACAAGTCAAATAGTATTTAACTGTTCAGGTTGTCAGTGAGTTTTCTGTGACTTGGATAACTGTCTCAGAAAAGAACAAATTGTCCGGGTTCCTCTGTTTCAAGGTTGGTACACATTTTCTGGGAACGCAGATAAATGAGTTCTTATAATGTCTGAGGACAGTTTATATACATCTAATTTAATGAATGTAATATAATTGCTGAAAGCATTGCCTATAACAAATCTACCCAAAGACCAAAACAAAACAGATATTGAGAGTTTGCTTGTCTTTAATTGATTTCTGTTCCTCTTCGCTCGCTACCCTCATCCCTGGTAGATATTAGCTTGGCTGCCTTTTGCATCAAGTCCGGTAACTCTGAACAACGACCCAGCTAGCGAGTCTGTTGTCTGGAACTCGCTGTCAGGGATTCCTTCTCTCAAGCTTGTCACGTACAACTCATCTAGGTTCTTCCCTCCCCACGCCACGGACGTGATCTTGGTAGCGTTAGGCAGGGAAACCTGTTGGAGTAATGACCCTGAAACAGATTGTACACAAGACTGTAATTTCTATAAGATCTGTGAAATCATTTTCTAAAATATACAGTACACAGTTACGTCCTTGAGGACTCGGGGCCGAGTATGTCGCCATTGTCATACGCCATTTAGTTTTGTTTGTTGTTTAACAACGCAGTCAGCACAGCAATATTCCAGCTATAAATAGTCGAGTCTGGACAAGACAATCCAATGATTGACATCATGAGCATCGATTCACGCTATTGATACGATGACATGCATCACCCACCCGATCCCGTTAGTCGCCTCTTTCCACAAGCATAGTCGCCTTTTACGGCAAGCATGGGTTGCTGAAGACCTATTGTATCCCTGATCTTCACTGGATGGTGGTTGTGCAATGGTGGATCTGGCCACTTGGGTCGTTGTTCAATCCATGCTACGGAATTCGCTGTCCCTGACTCAATTAACCAAAACCGTGACATAGCCGACATACTGCTGATTGAACCTTAACCAACATTTACCTTGTCAGTCCTTTCATATTGACGTCAAGAATTGTAATGTCATAACACAGATTTCAAGCGTTAAGGTTTTTCAAAATCCTCAAATTAAATTAATTTTGTTTAATGACCTTATTTATACGTATTGGTGGGGGAGGTCGGGTTGCCTAGTGGTTAAAGCGTTCGCTCGTCGATTCCCGACATGGGTATAATGTGTGAAGCCCATTTCTGGTGTCCCCCGCCGTAATATTGCTGGAATAATGCTAAGTCGTAAAACCATACTCACTCACTCACTCATACGTGTTGGGACTGCACACTTGCATGACCGTCGTGTCTCTTTAGTAACAGTTTTACAAGAGTTACATTGTTTTTTGTTTCCTAAGGAAAATAGAGAGTGAAACTATCTTATGTTAAAATTCTTTGCTCACCTGTTTTGGGATCAAATTTGGCTACCATTCCACCCCGGAAGCAAGCCACCCACAGATTGCCGTCCGTGTCAATAGTCATGCCATCAGGGCCGGGGACGTTGCCTTTAAACTCCGGCACGGCGTCAAAGTCTACAGCCACCCTCTGATTGGCTGCAATGAAACATCAGATTTATCTTTACCCAGGGTAACTGGAACCTATAACCTTTCGTCATCCTCTCAAACATCAATATTTCCGACTGACCAATCAGCAAAACTCACAGGACTGTTGTTTATAAGACATAAATGAGATATCGCACTCTCCATTGAACATCAATACAGACCCTAAAAGACGAACCGAACCAGAGCAATGAGAGACGTGATCTACGAATAGACGGGTATGCTGTTGAAGTTATATTCCGCTGTGCATATTACTCAAAAGAAGTTAAGGACCACCTGAGTATTTTATGATATAATAGCTAACCCGTCATTCAATGACAGATAAATGTCACAAACAACAACAATAATACTAACAGTATATAGATGGACAGAGGAAGAAGAAGAAGAAGAGTGAGTGAGTGAGTAATCAGTAGCATTTCAGTAATCAGACACTTAAAGTCTATGTGACTCACATATATTTCCAGTGTTGATGTCGTAGTCGAATGCGTACACTTTGTGTGGTCTCGAGTCGTTGTAGTACATGGTGGTGTTGTCCGGAGACCACGCCAGGCCGTTAGAGACTGTCACGTGCTCAACCTTCTTGGTCAGTGTACCGTCAATGTCCAAACAGTACAGGTTGCCTTGCTCAGCTTCTTTGCTATATGTACCTGAAACAAACACACTCACACCGTATTTGTTTGTTTGTTTGTTGTTTAAGGCCGCACACAGCAATATTCCACGTATATGACAGGGTAGAATAGGTCTTGAACAAACCATGCTTTCTGTAAGAGTCGACTATGCTCCATCAGTTGTGAAGTTGGTAAGCGGCGACTAACTGGATCGGGTGGTCACGCTGGCTGACTAGGTTGAAGCATGTCATCGTATCCCAATTGCGTGGATTGATGCTTATAATATTAATCACTGGATTGTCTAGTCCAGACGCGATTATTTACAGACTGCCGTAATATAGTTGGAATATTGTTGAGTGCGGGGTTAAACAACAAAAAATACACTTGTACACGGCAAAGGGGCACCAATGGGTAATTTAAAGTTGCGCTCCTTTGCTGACCGGATCTTCTGGTCGTGTGTTCGAATCCCATATCCGCCCAGATTATGATCGTTAATCTGTCAGAACCTGAATCTCACTACCTGCTATGACCTCAACAGCTGTTCTTGCAGTTTTACAGAACTGGTAAACGCCCATGATCTGTCTCCCTTTAAGATTTCACACAATAGGCTGCCTAAAATACTGTTAAACACCAACTCACTCACCTCCCCACAGACGTCCTTTTGGATCACATTTCCCATCATTCATCTTGTTGTTGCTTTTTCCGGGGTCCACTTCCGCCAGCTTGGTGACGGTCTTGGTGTTCCAGTCAACAGCTGAGAAGGTGAGATCTAGTCCCACCACCAGACCCCCTTTACTGCGGGGCACGACGAACCCTACAGTTCCATCTGTAACTTTGAAATAACAACATACATGCACAGAGCACGCACAAGAAGCAGTACCCTATTAATTCCCTTCAGGAAGACGCGACGTAATCCGTCTGGACTTCAGCAGATCAGCTGACCTCATTACTCTATCTTTGATCCCTCTTATTCTTTAACGCATTGCAACGTGTCTCTACCTCAGCTAATAGAAAGGTTACAAGCAAACCCTTTTCGGCTTGGGAATTAACCTTTCTTTTGCAATATGGCTCTACATCAGAAAGTCACATGGCTCTTGCTTCCAAACTTGTGGTGTAACAAAAAAAATATACTTCTGCTTTGGTAAATATATGCCCGGCGTAGTGTAACATACGAGAAATGTCCGTTAACATTCCTTCCTGTATTCCTTTAATGACATGCCTCCTGTATTCCTTTAAAGACATGTTTCCTGTATTCCTTTAATGACAACTTTCCTGTATTCCTTTAAAGACATCCTTCCTGTATTCCTGTGATTACATCCTTCCTGTATTCCTGTGATGACATCCTTCCTGTATTCCTTTAAAGACATGCTTCCTGTATTCCTGTGATGACATCCTTCCTGTATTCCTTTAAAGACATGCTTCCTGTATTCCTGTGATGACAGCCTTCATGTATTCCTTTAATGACAACCTTCCTGTATTCCTGTGATGACATCCTTCCTGTATTCCTTTAAAGACATGCTTCCTGTATTCCTGTGATGACATCCTTCCTGTACTCCTTTAATGACATCCTTCCTGTATTCCTGTGATGACATCCTTCCTGTATTCCTGTGATGACATCCTTCCTGTATTCCTTTAAATACATGCTTCCTGTATTTCTGTAATGACAACCTTCCTGTGTTCCTTTAAAGACATGCTTCCTGTATTCCTTTAATGACATCCTTCCTGTATTCCTTTAATGACATCCTTCCTGTATTCCTGTGATGACATCCTTCATGTATTCCTTTAATGACATCCTTCCTGTATTCCTGTGATGACATCCTTCCTGTATTCCTTTAAAGACATCCTTCCTGTATTCCTGTGATGACATCCTTCCTGTAAATTTGTCAGCTTTGATCAAATTCCTATTAAACAGTATCCAAGTAACCGATTGACCTTGACATTCAATCGTCGTCAGTCACCTTTCATCCTTTAATGTGACCTTGACATTGTTATAGCTACATTTTCCTGTTGCCTACAGTGACCTTTACCGACAGTGTTATCAAAACAAATTTATGGTTCAGGGCAATTAACAGCAATATCTTCACCCCTCTGCCGTAATGATCATATCCATGCAATGTCATTGTCAACAAACAAGGAATAATAAACGTTTAATGTATTATATAATTCAACACAATTAAAAAATGATAGTAAATATTTCACATTTCTCACAATGTAAAATCCCATATGAAAGACATTTGATCAAGTCATAAATACTCAAAATGTCCTGTGCAAATGCATTTTTCAGAGATATTGATCTTCAACGTCACACAATCATATTAAGGAATTTTTCGCAGTACTTACATATCAATTCAAAGCGTGTGCTTGAGAAAACTAATTTTGTCGACAGTACAGTTTTAGCAAACACACAAAACAGCTTCCCTTTACGAGGAGCTGTTCATGTCAAGAACAGACAAACTGCTTTATTTGGTAAATGGCCAACTTTTAGAGGCAGATGGAAGGCAACAGTGAATGTACAGCAAGATACGAAAGAAGAATTTAAGGCATTCCTCGCTATGATAAGAATGTTGGTAAAATGGATATTTAACCCTTTATTTCGTGTGGAATTTACACCCATATATAAGCAGGACACGTTAATACATGTGAATCACTCGTAACACCATCCATGCTGATAACTGTTAGCACACTGTTGGAGTGAGTGAGTATGGTTTTACGCCGCTTTGAGATATATTCCAGCAATATCACGGCGGGGGACACCAGAAATGGGCTTCACACATTGTGCCCATGTCGGGAATCGAACCCGGGTCTTCGGCGTGACGAGCAAACGCTTTAACCACTAGGCTACTGTTGGAAACTGGTCGCTGAAAACCATCTACACGGGAAGTATAAAGTTTTCTAAATGTCAGGTTGATCACAAACTTACTAAGCTGGATCATGTCGTTGGTGCCCGTGACGGGGTTGTATCTGAAGATCTGGCCGTTGATGATGTCGACAAACAACAACGTCTGAGTAGCGTCGTCCCAGTGAGGTCCCTCCCCGACCCTGGCCACATTCGTCAACACAGTCTCCACCTTGTACGACATCGTTGGTCGCCTTCTGACACCCAATTTGTGATGCTCCTAAAACTCAGAGTACATCCATAGCCTTTGAATGGAGTTTAAGATATGCGCCTGGCCGCTTCCGTGGTCTAGTGGATAAGGCGTCTACCCCCAGAGCGGAAGGTCAAATGTTTGATCCCAGACCGTGTCAAACCAAAACCGTTTAATTTTAGCACTTGCTGTGAACAAGGACTGGTAGGCTCGGAGTCAGTATACGTTATATGAGTGCTGTAATCATGTTAAAATGCGGAATGGTATCTCAGTTAGTTTGCACTATAAAACCGGATATTGCCTACACTAGTACAAGCACACACACGCACTTTCATTCACGTCCCTATAGAAGTGCAGACATCACCTGACCACCTATATATGCAGAGGTACGCCCCTTTGTCGTGATAGGATCTGCTGATTCACCCTGACATGATCCTAGTTTGTCATCACCAGATCCGTGCCCGTAGGCCAACATCTGAGACCTGTGTTACTGTCGCCTTTCATCCCGCACAGAGGTGACACGTGGTGATATAATTGAAATACTTTGTGCAAGTCGTGATATAACTCAAAGGCTGTTTAAATAGTGATATAACTGAAATGCTGTTGAAGTCCCGATGTAACTGAAATGCCGTTGAAGTCGTGATATAACTGAAATACTGTTTCAGCTCCAAAGTAGACAGGTAACACAATTAACTCTGACAAATTATATCTCTTTAAAACATGAGGTATGACTGTGCAAAAACTACAGACATACCCCTATTGAAATATGAAGTATAAAGTCTAAGGAAGAAATTGTATACCTACTGGAGACGATCCTGGTTGTGCGGCGACTGTCAGTTACCAGCTTTATATATGTTTAGATATCTATATCCATCGGGCATATAGTTAGACCTGTAAAAAAACATAGAGTGGCGTCGTACCACACTTCAGGTAGGCATAAACAGCCCCACATTAACTGTATACAGGGAGAGAATGTCGACATCAAGGTCAGGTTGACCCACACTGAATCCCAACTATATAGGTCATGTATATTCACTGTACTGAAGGCCACCGGCCTATATGAAGACTTTACTATATATAGATATGTTTGTGAACATGATGATTTTGGAACAGACGGTGTTACGTAGTAAAAACAAACGTAACGTGGTATACATTTTACCCAGCCACAAGGTGCGTTTTTTTTCAAATTTGGGATTGATAAAATATTTTTTATGCAAAGTGAATAGTCCGGGAGATATACGTGCTTCAAATCTCAATTAATTACATTTTCCAACCAATCAGATTTCAACGCACACATTCGTTGCAGGCATGATTAAAACGCCTTCGGTGATTTATTGCCATGCTCGGGGCGGTCGGGTAGCCTAGTGGTTAAAGCGTTCGCTCGTCACGCCGAAGACCCGACATGGGTACAATGTGTGAAGCCCATTTTTGGTGTCCCCCGCCGTGATATTGCTGGAATATTGCTAAAAGCGGCGTAAAACCATACTCACTCACTATTGCCATGCTAACACTGAGTGTACACATATACGCATCTGTGACGGAATGTTTGATCAGCGACATCCAGAACTAGGTGATCGGTATAACATGTGGGTCAGTGTGTTGTGATATGACATCAGACGTCTCGTGGTACGTATGTATAATGGACTCGCTAGACACGGTTTGTGATAAAAACGATTTCTAACTGCGACTCGTTAAACAGTCTGACTTAATAAGATGCATTAAAGATTCAAATCATCTTAATGCAAACACTCAAGATAGAACAGCTACATTTAACTTTACACAGTTCAGTGTTTTATGTTATCCAAGAGAATCTTCCCAGGAAGCTTTTATGTGGTGAGCGTGTCGCTTCCTCAGATAACATTTCATCCCACATCCCACATCCCACATCCCCATCCCATTCCGCCCCGGCCCGCCCCTCCCCACATCCCCATCCCCATCCTACCATCACCATCCAAACCATGCCCAGAGAGACGGAAACTGATGCGAAGTGATGCAGAAAACATAATCAAACAGTTGGACAGAATAAAGTTTATATAAAATGACATATTTACAAGATAAACTAGCTGACCAATCAGAAATAACTGATATGACAACTTGGAATGAATCATTGCATAAAGGAGAGATACACACGCTGATAGCAAACAATACAGGAACTGTTATAAGGAGCATTGTTTAACTTTGTCTGAATGAGTTATAGCTTGGACACTTGGGTAACATTGACGATAATAAAGGTTTTAATGCATGTTTGACCCATGACTGATTGCTGCCAGTGCTGATTAAGCTAACACCACGATGACTTTGCTTACTTTTTCTCAATAAGTACTTGGTCAACGTATGCTGATTTTCGGAATCGTTTACTGAAGTGTCCAAGCAAGAAAACTTTACGTAACATTTGAACGAAATGAATGAATCAGATGTCATCGATAGTTTGTTATTTTCCCGAGGCAAAAGAGTTAACTGACTTTAAAAGTCCAGTTTCAATCCTTGCCGAACTAGGCTGGAATTTCTGGGCTCGATCGTAGCCCCACCTATTACGAGTTATGTCCCTTCTATGTTTCACCTGTGGACCAACCAGATTCTACCTCTCGTATCACTTGCATATGCTTCAAACAAAATGGCGGCGCCCAGGCAAGTTGATCTGATCGATAATCAAGATCTATATTGTGATAAAACTAGTCTTACATCGCCAAGTGCACCCAATCACGTGAACACCTTGATTAAAAACATGAAAAGATTCAGAAAATATCTGCTGACAACGAGTTGGTGGTGCAAATGCTTTGCAAATCCTGCAAAGACTGAAATCAACATGACAGTTTACGAACCGGATTTCGATTTCGTTGCGTTATTTTGATTGGACTGTGTATAGACTCGTTAGTCCAGCCAAAATGTAACTCAATGATACCAGCCTAGTTCAGATAAATTCGTTGTCCACCGATACCTCGGGGCATATGGTGTGATGTACCCTGTGTGTGAGCCTGACGGTTCGGGGTACATAGACTCACACACGGGGTTCACATATACCCCTCGAGGTCGGTTGACAACTTATATTGTAACTAACAATTTATTATTCATTTGACACAATTAACAGATTCAGTTAGTGGAATAAGGGTCTCAGAAATCCTCAAAGTGAGGAACCGCTAACTGCATTCCAATCCCCCCAAAACTCCTGCTATCAGCAGGGGTCGTCTTGCCAGCTTCCCTGGTGTGTCACAACTGATTAATGACCACAAGCTCATCTGTAGCAGACGACGTGTATGTGTGTGTGTGTGTGTGTGTGTGTGTTTGGTGAAGAAAAAATTGTCTGCTATTAAAATATTGATATTTAATGTTTTTAAACTACTTTTGAAACACCATTAAATTTTCTGCAGATTAAAAGAATAAATATTGGTCAACTTGTAGCTAAACCATTTAAATATACATTAATAGTGGATAACATAGTGGCCTGATTAATGCTTTCCAAAGCAGAGAAGACACATTACAAAATATAACTCATTTACCATGAAATTTTTATTAAGTCATTTATGCATGAAAATATCAAAGTAACACAGTAAACATTAATGAAGTATTCAAACAAATTCATAATTAATAAATCAAGTTTTTACATGTAGCAGAAACAATACATACAAAGTGGATCCAGCAAATGACATACTGTAAATCATGAAATTAATGTGAGTATGAAATTAATACCAAGATGCAAGTGACCCATTTTATCTGGACAAATTGGATTACATTGTCATGTCATGTCAAATTCACTGCACATGGCCGAAAACAATGTACTTGAGTGCTAGACGTGGACAGTGCTTCAGGTATGGTCAGTTTGTTTACACAGGTTGATCACCCGTTTATGACAGTTGCCAACCGTTTGTGACGTCGTCTTTGTTCATGGTAACCTGTCAGATAATCTAAAGATTTAACATTATAAGGAAAACGCTGCACACCTTCGTCTTTAAATAAGTCCGACAACGTAAAGCAGTCTAATAGAATATAAAACTATACGATATTTGAATCCCATGCTTTCATTTCATGTCAAGCAGCTGAAGTTAAGTTGGTGAAGATGGCAAAAGTTTTGTTGTAATAGTTCGCCGATTAGGTTTTATAGTTCAGGCAGGGCTACTCGCATTAATATCATGATGCATTTTTGTGTGTTTGTTGTTTAACACCGCACTCAGCAATATTCCAGCTACTGGTATATGACGACGTCTAGGGGTGGACACTTGCATTATTTTGGTGATTTGTCGTAATTAGTAACATCTCTAAAGGGCTGTTAGCAACTTTATAAAACAACAGATGCTATAGACATGGTCTTTCTGCCCACTACTAGTACAAGAGCAAGTACATTCATACATTCCCGTGACTGTACCAAACACAAAATGGATGTATTTAATGTACCAAATGTTCAGCACAAATATCTGCAACCTTTGGATCTGCTTGATATACTTGCACTCCTTGCCTTGCACTAAACTTGACACATCTTCAGTATGGCAGCGAATATTATCACATTTTCTTGATCAGTCCATGTTCCAACTTCAAACACATCACTATGAACAGTTTTATTCCACAGGTTGGTAAACAGAACAGGAATCTGTGGTACTATTTCCTGTAGTAAGGAAAAAAGGAAAAACATTTAGTGTTGACTGAATGCATTTTGGCTGCGTCAATGAATATTATTATGTTTGTAAGCAGTTCCTTAACCTGCTATATAAGAGACATAAGTACAATACTGTGAATCAAAATAATAGTAAACCAGATTATTTGAATTATTAAAAGCATGATGCATACAGTATTTTACTGGTAATACTTCTAATGTAGAAGACAGGAGAAATGGCATATACGTGTACCTTGGAGTTGATGTAACTGGTTTCTGTTTTCTCCTGGCACCTCTTTGTGGTGTATCTTCTAGTGTCCTCTTTCTTTTGTCCAGTTTCTTTTGTGGTATTTTGCAGTCCGTGATACGTTTCAGCAGTGTCGCTTCTGGAATTTGAATCAAATCCTCCAGTTTCTCTGTGCTCACTTCATCTCCAAGATAGTAATGCACATCCCCTTCTTTGTTCTTTCTGAGACAGCCTTTTTGAAGGAAGTTTGGGAGTATTGCTGAGTGGTTGCCAGCTAGAAAAAGATATTCGACCTGATAATCTACAAGAAGACAAATCTGGTCCAGTGCACTCTTTGGGGGAAGCCACGTTTGGGGTCTAGCAAAGTCTTGTTTCTTAGGATGTTTCATTGATAGCTGACGTACTTCTTCAAAGGTCAGCTTTTGAGAAGCCAACGTGCTTGGACAATATATTGACTTTATGAGTTCATGGTAGGTTTCCTTTGACACGTGACCACTGCCTCGCTGATCAAAACAGAACAAATTCTGGAAAAAGTTGGCATTGTCAACGAATGTTCTCAGGATCTTGTCGTGAGAAACTCCAGAATACTTTGGCAAGTAGTCATTTCCCCCAAGGCAGAGTCCCATGGCAACTTTCATTCCTGCATTTGGTCCAAGTTTCTTCTCCAGCAGCTCAATAATGCCAGTGATATTATAGACATCAACACCACCTGGCTTCTGCAGTAAAACATGGACTTTGTTTCTGAAAGAATTGTCATCCTTCCTAGGCCACAGAGCTGTAAGAGCAAAAAGGTGAATTGGAATGGCGTCAATGTCCCCAGATGTCACGACTGACACAACTTCATCTGTAGCTTCAAGACTGGATGAGATGTGCACCAGCCAGTCCATTTGGGACATTTCCGCCTCTCCTTTCCTTTGTTGAATATTCTCAAGCTTAATTTGCTGCACAAAGCCTTCCCTTGAAAATATATTTCGGGTTGGTATTGCAAACTTTGTCGAGCAGTTACAGTTATTTTCTCTGTCGCAGATGCAGCCATCAGTGATCCACTCACTGTCAATGTCCAGTTTGAGTTCTTTGTCAATACCCAGTGACTTGACATTCTTGGCCAGAAAACAGCTTATAAGGGATTTACCTTCTTCAGTTCCGACAACTGCCTTTTTGTCAAAAACTGAACTGCTGATGATTTCGTCGCCCCTCTTCAGGTGGGAAATTGACTGAATCTGCGATTTGGTTCTATTCACTCTTGTTGAAGCCTTGAAGTCATCAGGAGTGAACTTGTACTTTTCCTCACATATCACAATGTGTTTTGTAGATGTGTCTCAAGATTTTCTTTATGTTATCTTCTACCATCTTCAAATATTCCTGGCCAGATCTCGCTCTTGTCTTGAATTTGTCCTGCAAATTCAACAATAGCAACTGATACGTTTGACAGCAAACCAACTGGAAAATCTTTCATTCCACTTTGCAGTAATTTCTCTTCTTTAAGGATGTCTTCTGTGGTGGTGCCTCCATCCTGATGGTCCTGTTGCAGTAGCTTCTCAAGTTGATGAACAAGCGCTTTTTTCATGCCAGTTGACTTTTGCACTGCTGACTTTGAACAGTCGGGTTTGACAACTGCCTGACAACATTTCATTTCTGATGACAAGCTTTCTGCAATACCCAGGAGGGACTTTACTTTTCTCTTCCTTTTTATTTCTTTAACTTGTTTTTCCTCAGTGGGTACCTGACTTTTGCAGTTCATTCTTCTTACTGTCACGCCCTTCATTGTTTGAACTTTCTTCACAAGTTCTTTAGCCTTTGAGCTTGAGTCAATTGAAGGTTTTTCATCTTCTTGAGACTCATGGAAATTGCTCTCAAATACAAATTTGTCAATCAGATATCTTCCAACTTCATAGGTGTTCCTGTCCAGTGCAACTTCTGGGAGTGGTGTTGGCTTAGGTGCATAGACATTTCTTGGAATGGTCTCTGCATTCATGTCAAGTCCTCCTTGTCTAAGTATAAGGACAGCAGTGGGATAGATGTGATTAAGGTCTTGCCGTGTTACACTCCATGTTTTACTGTTGACATTTTCCTTTGTTTGGCTTGTGTTGTTTTCTTCCCTGAAAGATTCAATATCCAAGAATCTATCAACCAGTGACATCCGCGGAAGAACAGATGTAACCGTAGATCTTGGCCTGAAACCCTTGAGTGCATCTCTATGTTCCATTTCTCGTTGGGTATCTAAGGCAAAATTACCTTCACTTCCTCTGTAAGGGGTGCTGAAGAAAGATTGCTTCATATGTTGATGAAATGGACCCGAACTGTAATGTTCATAGAGCAGTCGACAACAAAAGGCTCCATATGAACTTGCTCCATTTAGGAAAGAAAATGGCAGTGATGTCTTAACAGCTGAAAGCATAAGATTATAACCGTCTGGACCTCCAATCCTCTCTGCAACCGCCAGGGCAAGAATTTCATCACAGTGACTCAGCATTTCTGCATGCAAAGAAAATGTGGCATTTGTTTTACTTCCTTCCTTCATGAAAACGGAATACTCTTCCATCCATCTGGCTTCAATCGTCAGAGCTTTTTCCTTCAAAGAGTTAAATATAATCTTTGCATTATTTGGGGCTTTTGTTGAAAGGAATTTTATCATGAAGGCTACGTGAAGCGCATAGGAAACTCTTCGGACGTTATGGGTTGCTGCTTCAATGTTTTCTGTGCTGACGAGTTTCTTCCAGTCTTCAGTCGTGTCGTGCATGTAGCTCAGGAGATGAAAGAGGCCAGCATCTTTGTATGCACTGCAAAGGTTCACAATCTTTGACTTCCGCAGATGTAGTAGTGGAAATTCTGGTAGATATTTCCTAATTGCATGTCTTCATCCATCAGCTTGAAAAGGCACTTTCCTATTTTGTTGTCAGGAGCAAACAAAATGCGACATGTATCAGGGTTTGCTGCTGATTTGACCAGTATGTCATTCAAAATGTCACGCATTTTATGAATGTCATCATCTCGGCCAATTGCTGGAGGTGGATGCCTTACCAAGACAGAGGGGGGTTTGTATATTGTGTATCCCAGTGTGGAGATGAGATCTTCAATGACAGTGACATTGGCCTCCAGGTCCTCAGATGACATGTCTCCTTGATTGTTAGGTAGGGGCGAGCATCCTAAATTCAAAACGCTTAAACTGTCATTCATCTGTGAAAGCTCAAGATCGACATCTGTCATCTCATTCTGATTGTATTCTGAGTCTGAATCTGGCATCAAGCTTTCACAACTACCGTCAAACTCAGTATCTGACATAATGTCAGAAAGAGACATGTCCATCAGACCTTCTTCTTTGTCAAGTTGTCTTAGCACTGTGTCCAGTTCGTTGTTGTATGAGTCATGCCATTCTTCAGATACAACATTTTCCATTGTGTCTTCCTGTCCTCCAGCAGCTTCATGCCCATTGAATATATTCTGTATTGCACTTGTCAAATGTGATGCGGCTACTGTTTGGTCGATCTCAGACCACAGGTAATGTAAATTCCAAGTAAGCTTCATTTGAAAGTCGGCCCTTTGGGATTCTTCTGCAACTGTTAGTTGATGGAATACAAACTTTAAATCCTCTTTGTTCATCTTGACTGCTTCTCTGCATTGACATGTGGATGTGCCATCACATATGTTGTCATCATGCCATTCTTGGAGAACTGCAGCATTCCTTGGTATTCCCATCAAGGTCATTGGCAAAGTGCATATTTGTGAGGACCTAGAATCTCCTCTGTCTGGATCCCTGTGAAAGGACAACCTAACAAGATTGTCCAAACAGAAAATAAGGTGGCAATCTCGAAGGGAAACCTGGTGCTTGTGGCCATCTTGTGCTTCATAGTCAAGGTCATACTTTTTTATGAAAGTGTTATAATAGCACTTGTCAGGGTCTGCCTGTCTCTGTAGTCTTTCAGTTGCATTCTTCAGACTGCCAGTAAGCCCACCATGTGATGTTACAGAAAACACATTTGTAATGCTGTGGTAAGACGCTGAAAGCTCATCAGTGTTAATTTCCTGATTAATGCCAGCATAGTTCTTGTTGTTGATGTTTAACATGGCATCAAAAAGGAGGTACAGCTTCTCTATCCTTTCCTTTACAAATTTGTCAGGCCTCTGAGACTTTCTTACACTTTGGAAATTAATGAATGTTTCAAGAACAATTTGGAAAGGTAGGGGTACGTAAAATTTCCATTCTTTGAAGATATCAAATGAATGTAAGTCCAACGGATCAGTATGTGTAAGCACTGGCGCGCATGTCGGACAAATGCTATCCCTCAGATCCTCTTCACTTTCTTCAAAGAAGTCTTCTGATTTGAATGTGGATGTCCTTCGGGATAGATTACCTTGACTGACGTCATCGCGGAGATGGAACCTTTTGGTGACTCTGTTACCCACGCTGTAACTTTTGAAGGTCTTGCTTTCGAAAATCACAACCTCTGCACACCTTTCTTTGTGATGACAAGCAAGTTCACTTTTAATCAAAGTAAAAGTGTCGTCAATATTTATTTCACCAGCATCTTCCGTCACTTCCAAGTAGACGTGAATGCCAGGGGAATGCTTTGCCTTGCAGATCTGCTCACAGTCTAGACAAACAGCTGGACAGAATGAACCTGGAAAGTTGTCTTCCAGGAGATCTGTGATTGTTTCATCAAGCAATGACGGGAGGTGCTTTGTCTTTGCTTCTAACACAACTCCCTCAATGTTGTCTGCTGCCAGTTTTCTATTAGAGTTGGTTTTAATTGCGTCTTTAATTGAGTAGAGTAGGGTTTCTTTCAATGTATAAATCCATTTACACTGACTAAACAGTTCCTGACGCTTTGTGATTGAAAGATCACTACTGTAGCCAGAAGAATGAACTGGTGACTCATCTTTGATGCTATTCCAGAAGTGAACTTCAAATATTTTTATTTTTTCCCATTCTTCCTTTTCAAAGTTCTTTTCGTATGATTTGTACAAACAAGGAATTTCAAAACGATGTATTTTGTCACACAAGAGTTTATCAATTGTATCATATCTAAAGACCGACCTGCTCACAACAGTGTAAAATTCAAAGAGAGCATCAGCGCTTGAACTTCCTTCTGACAGAGCCCATGATTGAACTTCATTGACAACTTTGCCACATACTTTGATACGGTCACAATGATCAAAACAGTATCTTAAAAATGCTTTGAAATTTAACTGAGTCTCATTTACAGACAGCACGTTTCCTTTCTTGCAAGTATTCTTTTCAATCACACGAACACAATTTCTATGTTTCTTCAAAGATCGCAATATATTGTCTCTTCGGATATCTTTCACATCATCTTCTGAAGTCTGGTGCTGTTTCAGGAAATTTATAAAATCCTCAAATTTGATCCATTTTTCTGAGGTGTTTTCATCATGTATGATTTGAAGACAGTCCCAAATGTGAGCAGAACCCATGACTCCTACTTTCCTTGTATTTCATCATACCTGGAAGTGAAATTGACCACTATTTAACAGCTAATAATTGAATACATGTGTTATTCACTGTGTAAAACGTGTATCTATATGTGTATAGAATTCTGAGTATTTTGTTTATTTTGGAAATTATGAGAAAACATGAAGAACTAGCTTATCCAGATGATATCATGTTCTTATAATCATCCTAGTAACTGGGGTGGTCGGGTAGCCTAGTGGTTAAAGCGTTCGCTCGTCACGCCAAAGACCCGGGTTCGATTCCCGACATGGGTACAATGTGTGAGGCCCATTTCTGGTGTCTCCCGCCGTGATATTGCTGGAATATTGCTAAAAGCGGCGTAAAACCATACTCACTCACTCATCCTAGTAACTAGATGGTTCACCTAGCCTTGATTTCGGCGATGAATATTGTATAATTACGGAATAACACTATTTCAGTGATTAGTGACCATCTAGTCCACATCTTTTTATATCAGAATAGGCTTTAAAAGCTGTTAAATGTTTTTGAACTGGTAATATATGTGAATGGTAACGAATGTGGCGAACACCTGGTATCATCACAATCTGATAGTGATTCTAAAACACATGTTCATTATATAGTCATAATCGTACAATAGACTGAGATTTCTTATGAATATGGAAAGAGTTTCGTTAGTTATATCGGATAATGAATATTATGTTTATGCACTGAAATACTTCAAAACGTCATCTACTTTGACCACAGTATTTATGATCACTTACATGTATTAATATAGGTTCATTGGGTATAACATTACAGTACGTACAAGTTCCACATTCTGATTGTCCACAAATCAACAGACTAGTTTAAGTATATGTAATAAGTATATGAAACATCTGGATAAGAGGGATCACAGACCTAAATTAAATTTACATATATGTGGGATTCCTCTGATTTGTTTAGGTATTTAGTTTGTTACAAATACAATATGAATATAACGAAACTCTTCTGTAGGTAAGACAAGATAAGATGTGTTAATTGCAAAACATTCTATTACAGAACAAAGGCAATATAGTCGACATACACCATATACACATAATAAGTTTACATAAACATACACATTAGAGCATATTTTGTATTCCAATCATGTAAAATTAATGATTACGTCAAATGCTTACCTGAGGATGGAGAAAATGCGTTTTCTTTCGTTGATTTCGCTGACAATTCAATAACTTTCTTTCTCAAAACAATAGATGAGTGTTGCACTTCTTTATTCCACAAGTGACCATGTGGTCTGGATGATTCCATGTGGTCTCTGCAGTTTCCTTCACTCTGGTTTAGGTTGGAGAGTGTTATGTCTTAATCCTAGTGTGTCATTCTGGCCCATGCCATCAGTGCCCTAATGTAAACAAACTCGGACCAGCTGCTTCACTGGAGCAGGGGAACAACTGATAAGATCACGGCTAAAGAGTATCAGATTCAGTGAGAGGGGGGATGCTGACAGGGAGAGTTTGGGCTTGTGCCACTAAGTGAGATTCGATTGTCATTATTCTGAAAACCTCAGATCTCTGATCTGATGCTTGATACATCCGTGCAGTATATTGTCTAATTCATACAGGCGGCGATTTGGTTATATTTTAGCACCAAGAGACTACATGAAAAGGGTGGGGGAAATGGACCCCCCCCCCCCCCCCCCCCCCCCCCCTCCTTTAATTTTGCATTAAAGTTTCTATTCAGATGATTTAATTGATAGAATTTAGGACAGGGGTCGAAATATGCGAGCCATTAGGAACTTGAACCATGTATTTGATTTACGTAGTTTCGGCCGATTTAACTCAACAGTGTTGATCAACTAAAACCCATCAAGCGACGAGGCAGAAATTCATCAGCCTTGGTAGACATAAGCTGGGAGGCCTTTAACACCAAGACCGGTAACTCTGAACAGCGACCCTGCCAGTGAGTTGGTGGTCAGGAGCTCGCTGTCTGGAATCTCCTTCCTCAAACTGGTCACGTACAACTCATCCAGGTTCCTCCCTCCCCACGCCGCTGACGTGATCTGGGTAGCGTTAGGCAGGGAAACCTTTTGAAGCGCTGCTCCTGAAAATGAGATAATAGGATTTTATTTAACGCGAAAGAATATGGAAATATTATATTATTATATTAAATATTCATAAACGGCAGGTATCCAGGTACTAGTACGTGCTCAAACGCGGTTTCATTTGTTCCAAGGCCACTGGATCCGTTTGCATTCCGGTTATCATTCTTAACTCCCTGGGGAGTATACAAAGCAAGCTGCCTAGGGGTGCTTGAAGGGTTTTACATCCACCTCACATATATCGGGTACCCAGTTCCTGCTGTGAACAGAGGCACATTTGAACTAAGTCACTTGCCGAGGGTGACACCACAAGTTTTAACACTTGTGTTTCGGGTGTATGTAGGTATTCGTGTCTCCACCATCTGGTCATCTACCATCGGACGAGTGGGTTCTTGTGAGTGCACAGGGTGTATGTACCCTAAACTAGGGGTAGTGACAACTCTAGACCTGTAAACATTGTTGGTCCCAAGGCCGAATAACAACCCGGTCCTTTGTGTCACTTGTTTGTTTACCCACATATATCTACAGAAGTTGTTTTTTACATGGAAAAGAAGGAAGCACAACAACTAAAATGCAACGGTAAGTACGGAACGATAGATTGACAGTCCCATCCTATTCGTGAAAAGCTTTTCTAAATTATCAATCTGATTTTCCAATTTCCAAGGCGGAAATTATTCAACGTCTAATTACGTTACACATAGGCATGCCCCCCCCCTTAAAAGTACACCAAGGATTACGTTCGAGGTGTAACGAAATAGCGAATCCTTTGTGAATCGTGTAAACAGAAATACAACCCTGCTATAATTGTGTCACCTCAACCAAGCGCGCACCTGTTCTGGAATCGAACTTGACCATGCAGCCACCACCCAAGCATGCTACCCATATGTTGTCATCCGTGTCCACCGTCATTCCGTCAGGGCTTGGTACATGCCCTTTAAATTCCGGGACTTTGTCAAAGTCTACAGCTACTCTCTTATTGGCTGGAAAGAAACATAAATCAGATTTACTTATCATCTTTGTGTCGACGTGACGGATATAAACCACCTACATGGCCAAGAACTATGCTGGACGTTTGTTTGACTTTCTACAGTACTTTACAAATGATAATCACCAACACCGTATGGCATTTGTCTCGCCGTCTGTGCGTATATACCAATACATTTGCCATAATTATATATACATGTATATTTGTAGTTGTTTTTTGTACGAATGTGTCACAGTGCTTGTCCCATAACCTGCTTGTTACACCGTCATTAATTGCCAAAGTTAACTACAGTAAACTACGGTTATAACGAACTCAAAGGGGTCACTAATTTTAGTTCGTTGTAACCGTTGTTCGTTATAGGTATATATACAGAATATATACAGCAAATGGCCGCGACCAAAAAATAAGTTCGTTATATCCGTCAGTTCGTTGTAATCGTGTTCATTATTTATATATACTTTTACTTTTTACGGTCAGTGCAGAAAATTGCAGATTGACAGTCATGGTAGCTCTTTTTGTCTCAAGTTCAAGCAGCCACACTTGCAGTTAACATCAGTATTCTACTGTCAGGGGTCCGGTATCAGTGCTAGTTTTCTAATGAATAAATCTGTTGTAAATTCGAGTTAGGAAAAAGAAACAACCTCCAGCATTTAGTGTTTACAAAAACACACAATGGTGTAATTTGTGAAATTACACCGACCAAACAATTCTGTCACAAAAAGTGTTCGCTTGCCTGTGTCACTTTTATAACTCACATATATTTCCAGTGTTGATGTCGTAGTTGTAAGCGTACACTTTACGTGGCGTCGTGTCGACAAAGTACATGGTGGTGTTGTCGACCGACCACGCCAGTCCGTTCGAGATGCACGTTCGCTCGACCTTCTTGGTCACTGAACCGTCCGTGTCCAGACAGTACAAGTTGCCCTGGTCGTCCTCCAGCGACTTGCTCATTGTACCTGAAACAGCAATCACATTGTACCGTAAGCAACACTCATCATGTACCGGAAACCACCACTACGCAAGCGCGGGATTTGAGGGACCTGTGCTATCCAAGACAACTGATGATGTATTACCGGCCAGATTCAGACCGGTGGTACATAAGCATTGATATATGTATTAAAATTTAATTTTATATATACAATATTTCTTATCTCTTATAACCTTTTGGGTGAAACATATTTTGCCACAAGTAGTATTTCGGGGGAATATACAGAATTTCCTTGTTGGAGAAGATCTTCGCATCTGAAAAGATTGTGAAACTCATCTCCTCCTGAAAGTGAAATCACAGAGTTGACAAGTCTTCGATCTCTTAGTATATTCTGCCATCGGTCAGTCTCAATGGACAAGTTATGATTTGAAGTACGAAATTTTAATATAGGCATGTACTTGCTTATAGGGAGTAACGGATAAGTTTCAAACTTTGGGTTTTGCTTATAGTGTTTATAGTGTATACCCTTTGGACTCGACTCCATACTTAGTATGTGTTCTACCGTTGAGACCAGCCAATTTGTGGGGCACATGTATGGTTTATTAAATATCTCACTTAGCCCAACAGTCGAGTTACGGCCCTTGTCAGGATGTGACATTCGATGCATTGTCATAGACACTTTCATTTTACACGGTAAGGACACTATGGTAACCAACCTGCCCATAGACGTCCTTTAGCGTCACATTTCCCATCATTCATCCTGTTGTTGCTTTTTCCGGGGTCCACTTCCGCCATCTTGGTGACGGTCTTGGTGTTCCAGTCTAGAGCTGAGAAGGTGCGATCCAGTCCCACCATAAGACCCCCTTTACTGCGGGGCACGACGAACCCTACACACCCATCTGTGACGTAGAAACAACAACTGCAGACACAGGCAGATTCCATTATCAAGCACTACTTTACACTGAAGGACGGACGGAAACAGTACATCGAATACGTTGTGTGTGTAAAGGAGGTTGCATGCGTGATATAAATACATAGATTATGTTGCAGGAGTGTGTGTTGCATGTGTAAACATATGAGGTTGTGTGTGTGATATAGGAAGTTGCATGAGCAATATATGAACTTTAAATGAGCAGGTTGCATGTGTACAATAAGAGGATGCATGTGTAATGGATGAAGTTGCATGTGTAATATATGAGGTTTTATGTGTAATTAAAGAATTTTCATGTGTAATATAAGAGGTTGCATGTGTAATATATGAGATTGCATGTGTAATATAAGAAGTTGCATGTGTAATATAAGAAGTTCCATTTGTAATATATGCGGTTGTATGTGTAATATAAGACTTGCATATGCAATATTAGAGGTTGCATGTGTAATATAAGAAGTTGCATGTGTAATATATAAGGTTGCTTGTTTAATATAAGAAGTTCCATTTGTAATATATGCGGTTGTATGTGTAATATAAGACATTGCATATGCAATATTAGAGGTTGCATGTGTAACATAAGAAGTTGCATGTGTAATATATGAGGTTGTATGTGTAATAAAAGAAGTGGCACATGTAATATAAGAGGTTGCATGTGTAATATAAAAAATTGCATGTGAAATTTATGAAGTTGCATGTGTAATATAAGAAGTTCCATTTGTAATATGTGAGGTTGTATGTGTAATATAAGACATTGCATATGCAATATTAGAGGTTGCATGTGTAACATAAGAAGTTGCATGTGTAATATATGAGGTTGTATGTGTAATAAAAGAAGTCGCATGTGTAATATAAGAGGTTGCATGTGTAATATAAAAAATTGCATGTGTAATTTATGAAGTTGCATGTGTAATATAAGAAGTTCCATTTGTAATATGTGAGGTTGTATGTGTAATATAAGAAGTTGCATGTGTAATATAAGAAGTTTCATGTGTAATATATGAGGTTTCACGTGTAATAAAAGAAGTTTCATGTGTAATATAAGAAGTTGCATGTGCAATATTAGAGGTTGAATGTGTAATATAAGAAGTTGCATGTGTAATATATGACGTTGTATATGTAAAAGAAGAAGATGCATTTTTAATAAATGAGGTTGTATGTGTAATATAAGAAGTTGCATGTGTAATATATGGGGTTTAATGTGTAATATGAAAAATTGCATGTGTAATATAAGAGATTGCATATGTAATATAAGAAGTTGCATGTGTAATATATGAGGTGGAATGTGTAATATAAGAAGTTGCATGTGTTATATATGAGGTTGTATGTGTAATATAAGAGGTATAATGTGTAATATATGAGGTTGAATGTGAAATATAAGAGGTTGCATGTTTAATATATGAGGTTGCATGTGTAATGTATGAGGTTGCATGTGTACTGTATGAGTTTGCATGTGTAATATAAGAGGTTGCATGTGTTATATATGGGGTTGCATGTGTAATATAAGAAGTTGCATGTGTAATATATGAGGTAGAATGTGTAATATAAGAGGTTGCATGTGTAATGTATGAGGTTGAATGTGTAATATAAGAGGTTGCATGTGTTATGTATGAGGTTGCATGTATAATATAAGAAGTTGCATGTGTAATATAAGAGGTTGCATATGTATTATAAGAGGTATAATGTGTTATATATGAGATATAATGTGTAATATAAAAGATTGCATGTGTAATATATGAGGTTGAATGTGTAATATAAGAGGTTGCATGTGTAAAATATAAGGTTGCATGTATAATAGAAGAGGTTACATGTGTAATATATGAGGTTGTATGTGTAATATAAGAAGTTGCATGTGTAATATCTGAGGTTGCATGTGTATTATAAGAGGTATAATGTGTAATCTATGAGGTTGAATGTGTAATATAAGAAGTTGCATGTGTAATATATGAGGTTGCATGTGTATTATAAGAGGTATAATGTGTAATATATAAGGTTGAATGTGTAATATAAGAAGTTGCATGTGTAATGTATAAGGTTGAATGTGTAATATAAGAAGTTGCATGTCCGTCAGACGTACATTTCAATACGACGGTTCAAGAAATTATCTTGTTAATGTCATATCATAGTGAGTGAGTGTGGTTTCACGCCGTTTGTAGTAATATTCCAGCAATATCACGTCGGGGGTCACCAGAAATGGGCTTCACACATTGTAAGCATGTAGGAATTCGAACCCGGGTCTTTGGCGCGACGAGCGAACGCTTTAACCACTAGGCTACCCCACCGCCCTTAATATCATGGGGATGATTAGTGACACTTACTGAGCTGGATCATGTCGTTGGTGCCGGTGACGGGGTTGTATCTGAAGATTTTGCCGTTGTCGAGATCGACAAACAACAACGTTTGTGTCGAGTCCTCCCAGTGAGGCCCCTCCCCACACTTGGTCGCCACATTCTTCAACACAGTCTCCACCCTGTACGACATCGCTGGTCTAATATTTACCTAAAATGGAAATAAAAATATTATGAGGTGAAATAGGCAATGAATGATGCATTTTTGAAGGCATTTCAGCTGTTTGTTTCTTGTCAATTGTGAGTGATACGCTACATGGTTAAGTGATGAGCTGGGATGGTGAGCTGGGATGAAATGGCGTTCAACGTCGCGTTCAAGATTATTTCACTGCCCCCGACGTGCTGCTTGTACAAGTACGGAGTTAAGCTGTTTTTTCGAAGTAGGACCACTGAGGCACCATGTTTAACATGGATACCCCACTCAAACACAGCATGCTGACTCTGAACAGACAGGTCCTCGTTATATCCCTTTAATGCCGAGCTCCGGGCAGTTTAACAGCAAGTATATAATCTTTACCGTCTTTTGGTACGGCACGGCCAGGGATCGAACCACCGACCATCCGCTCTTCGAACAGATGTTCTATCCACTCGGCCATGGAGACGGTCTGACAATGGATTCAATGCACTTCCATGTCGATATTATTGTTAAGAAGATTAAAACATGTGTATCAAATATTACATCTTGCTATTTTACAGGGTTGAGGATTTTGGATATATACACATATTCATATATACTTTATTTAAGATCGGGAGACACAACAACAATCAACAACCGGCAGATTTCATCATCACATCTCCAATCACAGTGATTATAATTAAGTCTATATTAAAGCGTGAGGCGTAAATTTCATATCTCCGAAATAAACAACTATTAAGGACAGTGTATACATTAATTTAAATTTGTTTGTTAGTTGTTTAACACCGCACTAAGCAATATTCCAGCTATATGAAGGCGGTCTGTAAATAATCGAGTTTGGACCAGACAATCCAATGATTGACATCATGAACATCGATCACCATAATTGGGATACGATGACCTGCATCAGCCATGTCAACGAACCTGACCACCCGATCCCGTTAGTCGCCTCTTACGACAAACATAGTCGCCTTTTACGACAAGCATGGGTTGCTGAAGACCTATTCGAACCCGGATCTTCACAGGTCGTGTAAACGGGGAATCCCCTGTTATAAAGCTATCATAAATACTTGGACTCTTGGGAATTGTCACTTAAAAACTAACTTTCAAAAAAGAGCGTGAACATGAACAGCAGGCGATGCACGTGCCCACAGAAGCCAAAGTGTGTGCGCCGAGAGGGGAACTCACAATAACTAATGCAGTTAAGCTAAGCACCTGCATAAATATGCCTCAGTAATGAAAAGGGCGAATTGTGGGTACGACAGAGGAGGAACGTAGTCCCGAATGTTTGGCAAATCAAAAGAAAAATGTAATTTCTCGACTATGTGACAAGAACAGCCAAACGGGTGGCGTTGCAATGAGACACGGGCGTGACAGGCCTGACAAACGACACCTAGACAAGATCGACTTTTTACATAAATGTACCACACAATAGATTTACATCATAACCCAGGCGGGTTTAAGGTTAGTAGTGTATGTATTTACATCTGTCATCGCCAGATGATAACATACTAGTGACTCTTCAGCCAGCTAAAGACGTCCAAGAGAGACTCTAGCGACAACTTTCTCCAGCCGAGTCCAGACCGACTTTGAAATAGCTGCAATTCGCGCTGTTCAGTCTGAGTTCCCAGCTACTGAAGTGAAGTGCAGCTACTTCCACTTCAGCCATACATATTTATATGTACGTAAAGTACAAAAAGCACAAGATTACTTTTCTACTTTTCTTGGATCCCTCCATTCTAATACGTATGTAACTAAGGGTAGACCAGTCACTGCCTTCAGCCATAACCATGTTGTTTTAAGGTGTGTAACCAATGGGACGTGTCACTAATGGGAGGACACCACCCTTACAGCTGACGATAGGCGGCAAAGATTCGGATGGGCTAGGGACGGGATAGGGGGCCAATGGCGTTACATCATGTTTACAGACAAATCAAGGTCTTGCTTCCGATTTACAGATGGCAGAAAACGTTGTAGGAGACGAAGCGGCGAGCTGTGTGCCTGACCGTGATCGATATGGGTATGCATATCTGTAGTAAATGCTATTTAACCCCATTTTTTGAATAATGTTATCGAACTGGGTTACAACCTCTTATAGTTGTACATCGTACATCGCGAAGAGGAAAGACCCTAACAGCTGAAGAATCGGGGACTTAACCTGGAAACGTCTCCTCCCCCCCCCCCCCCCCCCCCCCCCCCCCGCATGTTGTCGCTACCCAACATACGCATCCTGAACCGACCTGTGGTCATGACTTCTTTACAAGCTCAAGAAAAAAAAAAATTTACGTCAGAAATGTCTCAATTTGGACTGAGTGATATTTGATGGTGATTCAAAGACACAATCTGAACTGAACGATGGACACTGCATTGAGCCTAGATTTCTTATGATTACTGAGAAAGATTTCTCGTTTATATTTAATAAATTGCATTAAAAAACTTCTTTAACCATGTATGATTTTGGGTTTTTTATGTTCTTGAATTATTTAATATATATTTTGCCAATTTACCAATATACTTACCTTCAAGTCAGACGCGAATTGATTTCAATTAGTCTATGTAGCCGTCGTATACATGTAACATAGATAGATGTGTACGGTAGTGTGTGGAATTGAATACGATATTGAAATATTGAACGTGTTCATTAGGCGAGACATTTCAAAACAATATGCAGCTATGTATACAACGTGCTGAAGATCTTCTTTAGTTGACTACAAAATATAGTTTTTACACGTGCACAATCCTTGTATCCTTCATATCATTTTATCTTTAAATTTCCATATCGAAAATTAATCAACAGACACTACAAGCCACACTAATTACTTCATAAGAAACTGTTTGTTTTGGGATAATTTTCTTTCAAACAATACTCATTTTGACAGACGACATATGTAACTGTAAAACTGTGTATAAAATAAATAAAAAGATGATCAGCAGAAGATTGAAACTACAGGTGTGTACCAGGTGATGGATAAACACGATATCAGCGAGTGAGTGAGTTGGGTTTAACGCCAGTTTTAACAGTGTTATAGTTATATCGCGGCGTGTCAGCTTAATGTGGGAGGACCGAAGTGATGCAGGTCTTAGACTTTTACCATTTGGGTGCAACCCACAAGCACGGGTATGGTGCTGACAAACCTAGAACCGGGATTCGAACCCACAATCATAGGTTTCTGGCGAGCCCAAGGCATAAATACTTGGACTCTTGGGAATTGTCACTTAAAAACTAACTTTCAAAAAAGAGCGTGAACATGAACAGCAGGCGATGCACGTGCCCACAGAAGCCAAAGTGTGTGCGCCGAGAGGGGAACTCACAATAACTAATGCAGTTAAGCTAAGCACCTGCATAAATATGCCTCAGTAATGAAAATGGCGAATTGTGGGTACGACAGAGAAGGAACGTAGTCCCGAATGTTTGGCAAATCAAAAGAAAAATGTAATTTCTCGACTATGTGACAAGAACAGCCAAACGGGTGGCGTTGCAATGAGACACGGGCGTGACAGGCCTGACAAACGACACCTAGACAAGATCGACTTTTTACATAAATGTACCACACAATAGATTTACATCATAACCCAGGCGGGTTTAAGGTTAGTAGTGTATGTATTTACATCTGTCATCGCCAGATGATAACATACTAGTGACTCTTCAGCCAGCTTAAGACGTCCAAGATAGACTCTAGCGAAAACTTTCACCAGCCGAGTCCAGACCGACTTTGAAATAGCTGCAATTCGCGCTGTTCAGTCTGAGTTCCCAGCTACTGAAGTGAAGTGCAGCTACTTCCACTTCAGCCATACATATTTATATGTACGTAAAGTACAAAAAGCACAAGATTACTTTTCTACTTTTCTTGGATCCCTCCATTATAATACGTATGTAACTAAGGGTAGACCAGTCACTGCCTTTAGCCATAACCATGTTGTTTTAAGGTGTGTAACCAATGGGACGTGTCACTAATGGGAGGACACCACCCTTACAGCTGACGATAGGCGGCAAAGATTCGGGTGGGCTAGGGACGGGATAGGGGGCCAATGGCGTTACATCATGTTTACAGACAAATCAAGGTCTTGCTTCCGATTTACAGATGGCAGTAAACGTTGTAGGAGACGAAGCGGCGAGCTGTGTGCCTGACCGTGATCGATATGGGTAGTGGATGCTATTTAACCCCATCTTTTGAATAATGTTATCGAACTGGGTAACAACCTCTTATAGTTGTACATCGTACATCGCGAAGAGAAAAGACGCTAACAGCTGAAGCATTTCGGACTTAACCTGGAAACGTCTCAAACATTTTCAATGAATCTGCCATTCGATCAAAGTCAGTAACGGAGAGAGTTAAAATTGGGCTTGGACAGTATGTCGATTACATAGCGAAATAATATAGTTAGAAATCAAATAGTGCTGTCAGTGTGAGAGGCCCAACTCAGTCCCAAGCTCAAATCACTCTGGAGGAGTGACTTGATCCTAGGCTGAGATCACCCTAGATGAATGACTTGATCCTAGGCTGGGATCACCCTAGATGAATGACTTGATCCTAGGCTGAGATCACCCTAGATGAATGACTTGATCCTAGGCTGAGATCAACTCTAGAGGAATGACTTGATCCTAGGCTGAGAACACCCTAGATGAATGACTTGATCCTAGGCTGAGATCACCCTAGATGAATGACTTGATCCTAGGCTGAGATCAACTCTAGAGGAATGACTTGATCCTAGGCTGAGAACACCCTAGATGAATGACTTGATCCTAGGCTGAGATCACCCTAGATAAATGACTTGATCCTAGGCTGAGAACAACTCTAGAGGAATGACTTGATCCTAGGCTGAGATCACCCTAGATGAATGACTTGATCCTAGGCTGAGATCACCCTAGATAAATGACTTGATCCTAGGCTGAGATCACCCTAGATGAATGACTTGATCCTAGGCAGAGATCACCCTGGAGGAATGACTTTATCCAAGGCAGAGAGAGAGAGAGAGAGAGAGAGAGAGAAGAGAGCGAGAGAGAGAGAGAGAGAGAGAGAGAGAGAGAGAGAGAGAGAGAGAGAGAGAGAGAGAGAGAGAGAGAGAGACCTACTGTCCACAAATAATAACGTCGACTGTTGAACAATAAGTACTACCTTTTCAGGTGAGACGCAAAAACACTTAAAAGTTTTAGTATAGTATGCTAAAGCTGAACAGGAGAAGTAAAATACTGTAAAAATATAAGGGGGTGTTTTGGGCCAAGTGGGGCGTGTGAGTGTGGTTTTACGCCGCTATTAGCAATATTCCAGCAACATCAAGGCAGGGGACACCAGAGATGGGCTTCACACATTGTACCCATGTCGGGAATCGAACCCAGATTTTCAGCGTAACGAGCGAACGCTTTAACCACTAGGCTACCCGACCGCCCCTTGGGCCCAGTGGAGGGGAGTGACCTGAGCCTTGACTGCAAACACTCTAAAGCGGCTTGAACCTAGGCTCAAATGAATCTAAAGTGAATCTTTAAGGGATTAATACGAGCCTGCTACAACGTTACACATTTACCAGTTCGGATCAACAGGAGCACGGCTAAGGTGCTCACAAACCAAGATCACCATAATGAGTGCGAATCTGGGATTCTAACCAATGATCATAGGATTCGGGACGTCTTAATCAAAATCCATTTTGTGCTATCAGTAGTCATTTCAAAACTCACGCTATGGTTGGTTGTCCGTTATATTCAATAGGTCCCTATGGTGTACATACAACTGTCTAGTTAAACGTCCAACAAAGATGTGTCTATTCCTTTTGATGAAGGTGACGGTTTTCTGACGAGTGTCAGTAACAAGCTATAACCGTCGGTTACTGTCGAATGGATCATGGCTCTGCGCAATACATCCAATGACGCAGAAACCACACAAGGACAGCACCACCAATCACAAACAGTGACTTATAATTATGTATTGAGGTAGACAGGGGGTACTTGATTTACTTGTAAACATGACGCAACAGGAACGAAGTCGCCATATAATACACAACAAATACAGGGGAAAGGGATCAAGGCGAGCTCTGACGTTTGGCCATTTGATGTACCACGTGTTTCGTGTCATCTGTTATGGGAGGGGTGGGGGAGTAAGGGGAGGGTGGGGGCAGGGACTGGGTCCTGAAAACATGGAAGATCAGTTTACCGAAAAACCCTCGAGATCACTAGACACTAGACACACTCGGGAAGCCCTATTCAACGAGTAAGGCTTCAGATAATGCTTAAGTGAGTTGGGTTTTACGCCGCTTTTTAACAGTATTCCATTCATATCACTGCGTGTCAGCTTAATGTGGGAGGAAATCCCGAAGTGATGCAGGTCTCAGACGTTGACCACTTCGGTGAAACCCACGAGCACGGGTATGGTGCTTACAAACCTAGAACCGGGGTTCGAACCCACAATCATAGGTTTCTTAACTTGTTTGCTTGGCATATATACTGACTATACACAATGTTACGATTTTTAAAAACTCTGTAT
The DNA here is from genome assembly GCF_023055435.1 of Haliotis rufescens. Classification (NCBI taxonomy): domain Eukaryota; kingdom Metazoa; phylum Mollusca; class Gastropoda; order Lepetellida; family Haliotidae; genus Haliotis; species Haliotis rufescens. The sequence continues at coordinate 51,541,335 of NW_025963890.1, forward strand.
CAGTGACTTCTTAGTGGAAGCTGTATGATATATAGCCCCATCGTCTGTTAATGCCATTGAGATTACATCTATGTATTGCAGGTCCAGCAAACCCGTGAATGTTGAGTACCATTATCTTCATATAGTGAATGCTGAGGGGTATTACCGTTATATTGTGCCAGGGTCACCCCTCAATGATATCTCGCTGAAAACACTCTTTGACTGCATATATATCTATAGTGTGGAACCTTGAACGTGACTAAACGTATCCTTGACCCGTGTCTGTAGTGTGGAACCTTGAACGTGACTAAACGTATCCTTGACCCGTGTCTGTAGTGTGGAACGTGGAACGTGAATAAACGTATCCTTGACCCGTGTCTGTAGTGTGGAACCTTGAACGTGACTAAACGTATCCTTGACCCGTGTCTGTAGTGTGGAACCTTGAACATGACTAAACGTATCCTTGACCCGTGTCTGTAGTGTGGAACCTTGAACATGACTAAACGTATCCTTGACCCGTGTCTGTAGTGTTGAACCTTGAACATGACTAAACGTATCCTTGACCCGTGTCTGTAGTGTGGAACCTTGAACGTGACTAAACGTATACTTGACCCGTGTCTATAGTGTGGAACCTTGAACATGACTAAACGTATCCTTGACCCGTGTCTGTAGTGTGGAACCTTGAACGTGACTAAACGTATCCTTGACCCGTGTCTGTAGTGTGGAACGTGGAATGTGAATAAACGTATCCTTGACCCGTGTCTGTAGTGTGGAACCTTGAACGTGACTAAACGTATCCTTGACCCGTGTCTGTAGTGTGGAACCTTGAACGTGACTAAACGTATCCTTGACCCGTGTCTGTAGTGTGGAACCTTGAACGTGACTAAACGTATCCTTGACCCGTGTCTGTAGTGTGGAACCTTGAACGTGACTAAACGTTTCCTTGACCCGTGTCTGTAGTGTGGAACCTTGAACGTGACTAAACGTTTCCTTGACCCGTGTCTGTAGTGTGGAACCTTGAACGTGACTAAACGTATCCTTGACCCGTGTCTGTAGTGTGGAACCTTGAACGTGACTAAACGTATCCTTGACCCGTGTCTGTAGTGTGGAACGTCGAACGTGGAACGTGGAACGTGACTGAACGTATCTTTGACCCGTGTCTGTAGTGTGGAACGTGGAACGTGACTGAACGTATCCTTGACCCGTGTCTGTAGTGTGGAACGTCGAACGTGGAACGTGGAACGTGACTGAACGTATCCTTGACCCGTGTCTGTAGTGTGGAACGTGGAACGTGACTAAACGTATCCTTGACCCGTGTCTGTAGTGTGGAACGTGGAACGTGACTAAACGTATCCTTGACCCGTGTCTTTAGTGTTGAACGTGGAACGTGAATAAACGTATCCTTGACCCGTGTCTGTAGTGTGGAACGTGGAACGTGACTAAACGTATCCTTGACCCGTGTCTGTAGTGTGGAACGAGGAACGTGAATAAACGTATCCGTGACCCGTGTCTGTAGTGTGGAACGAGGAACGTGACTAAAACGTATCCTTGACCCGTGTCTGTAGTGTTCAACGTGGAACGTGACTAAACGTATCCTTGACCCGTGTCTGTAGTGTGGAACGAGGAACGTGACTAAAACGTATCCTTGACCCGTGTCTGTAGTGTGGAACGAGGAACGTGACTAAAACGTATCCTTGACCCGTGTCTGTAGTGTTGAACGTGGAACGTGAATAAACGTATCCTTGACCCGTGTCTGTTGTGTTGAACGTGGAACGTGGCTGAATGTATCCTTGACCCGTGTCTTAGTGTGGAATGTGGAACGTGACTAAACGTATCCTTGACCCGTGTCTGTAGTGTGGAACGTGGAACGTGAATAAACGTATCCTTGACCCGTGTCTGTAGTGTTGAACGATGAACGTGAATAAACGTATCCTTGACCCGTGTCTGTAGTGTGGAACGTGGAACGTGGCTGAACGTATCCGTGACCCGTGTCTGTAGTGTTGAACATGGAACGTGAATAAACGTATCCTTGACCCGTGTCTGTAGTGTGGAACGTGGAACGTGACTAAACGTATCCTTGACCCGTGTCTGTAGTGTGGAACGTGGAACGTGGCTGAATGTATCCGTGACCCGTGTCTGTAGTGTTGAACGTGGAACGTGAATAAACGTATCCTTGACCCGTGTCTGTAGTGTTGAACGTGGAACGTGAATAAACGTATCCTTGACCCGTGTCTGTAGTGTGGAACGTGGAACGTGACTAAACGTATCTTTGACCCGTGTCTGAAGTGTGGAATGTGGAACGTGACTAAACGTATCCTTGACCCGTGTCTGTAGTGTGGAACGAGGAATGTGGCTAAACGTATCCTTGACCCGTGTCTGTAGTGTGGAACGAGGAACGTGAATAAACGTATCCTTGACCCGTGTCTGTAGTGTGGAACGTGGAACGTGAATAAACGTATCCTTGACCCGTGTCTGTAGTGTGGAACGAGGAACGTGGCTAAACGTTTCCTTGACCCGTGTCTTAGTGTGGAACGTTGAACGTGGCTGAACGTATCCGTGACCCGTGTCTGTAGTGTGGAACGTGGAACGTGACTAAACGTATCCGTGACCCGTGTCTGTAGTGTGGAACGTGGAACGTGAATAAACGTAGCCTTGACCCGTTTATGTAATGTGGAACGAGGAACGTGGCTAAACGTATCCTTGACCCGTGTCTGTAGTGTGGAACGTGGAACGTGAATAAACGTATCCGTGACCCGTGTCTGTAATGTGGAACGAGGAACGTGGCTAAACGTATCCTTGACCCGTGTCTTAGTGTGGAACGTGGAACGTGGCTGAACGTATCCGTGACCCGTGTCTGTAGTGTGGAACGTGGAACGTGAATAAACGTATCCTTGACCCGTGTCTGTAGTGTGGATCGTGGAACGTGACTGAACGTATCCTTGACCCGTGTCTGTAGTGTGGAACGT